>NC_083799.1:2455029-3055029 GCF_015708825.2 Lethenteron reissneri
GCTGCAAATATCTATCCAGTGCAGATTTTATTTCATCTTGGTGTTTATTTACTTTTAGACATACATCGACAGTAAAAGGGTGATAATATTACAGGTAGGAATAACAGTTCCACACTGCCCACCAGGGATTATTTGTCTGTCGTGCACAGCCCCTCCTAAACATGTAGTACGCTCCTGGATTGGTTGAAGTGCGTCACGTGACCGCGAGCTTTCTGTCGTGCACGAATGCGCTGTCCAACCAAGTTCCTACCTGCCCACTCCAAAGGAACGTGTTTACTTTTACACATATGTAGTGAGTCAAACTGAGTCGCAGATGTTATTCTTTAGAGGCAATACATGTATTATATCAACACGTAATACCAGATACAGCCTAGGGTGGTGACCACCTAGCTAACTACACTATACGGAGGGGTTACAGCTACGAAGGGTCGGACCCTCACTCGGGTCTCGGCCACGTGTTGATGCCTTGTAGGACATAGAGCTTCCAACTTGTAGGACGTGGAGCTTCCAGCTTGTAGACGTGGAGCTTCCAGCTTGTAGACGTGGAGCTTCCAGCTTGTAGACGTGGAGCTTCCAGCTTGTAGACGTGGAGCTTCCAGCTTGTAGAACGAAGCGACCCCGATCCCTCTCTGGGACCCACCTTATATCCTCCCGAGTCGGGGCCGCTCTGCCCAGGCCCCGCCCACTTTCTCGAGCGTTCTAGCTCCCTCTCGATCCATCTCGAGAGCTCTCCCTGGACACGTGATCACCCCCTAGCCCCCCCCATCTGGGGCCCTTACTGTGGACACTCCGGATCACGTGTCTACGGGGTCAACCAGAGTGCCATGGCCCGGGGCAACCCTGTCCCTGGGCTGACGCTCTCCCGCTCCCCCTTGTGGGAGCCCGCACTACACGCTGTGCACGGTGCCCGCACTATCCCAGCGCTCGCCAAGCCCCGCTAGGGCTGGTACTACACCCATCTACGGGGTGTACGCGATGACGGTGCATTGCACGCCGTGCTATAGTAAAGCCGGCATCACACAGCAACCCACCCGGTGCTGTGCTAGAGCCGGCATCACACAGCAACCCACCCGGTGCTGTGCTAGAGCCGGCATCACACAGCAACCCACCCGGTGCTGTCCACGACGTAGGAACATCGCACGCCACGGCCCTCCCAGCCTGGCACCATACAGTGACATCCCTGATGCCACTACACATACATCGACGGTAAAAGGGTGATACACACACTTATGTGAATAGCTCTTATTAAAATAATATCCTTATATATGAGGTTGGTGTAATACTTGAATCATACTTTATCAAGCTGCTGTTTCAGTCAACTTGTAAAATTAATAATAATTGTTTATACTGTCGCTGAGAGGCAAGGAAGATCTTGACATTTTGGCTGATTAACTATCTTCAAGATAAATTGAGAATGAAGTGTTTTTGAATAACCTTGGTGGTTGAAGTTTGGCGGTGGGTGGTGTCAGATCCTCTGGGGTGCAATGGGTAATCAGTGTTTGCATTTTTTGACTTAAAGCTCTCGTGACTGCAGGAATTCATATTTTTTTGGTTTTTCGGTAAAGTCACGTTGATAAAAATAATAATAACATCAGCTCTCCGATCTTACATTTACTCGCAAATTCCATCTCTAGCCCTGCCCACTTACCCTTGCGCTATACCCATCTCAAACCTATATAAATCCTGCTTCAGCAGCTCTCCCGCTATATTTTTTCACCTGATGACGATTGCTTGTTGTTGCGATCGAAACGTCGTAATTTTTTTTAATCTACGTGACTTTACCGAAAGACCCAAAGAATATAGTGTTTGCATTGTTTTGAATGCATTCTATAAATAAATATGCAGATTGTCTGACCGAAGTGTGCCAACTCCACATGTCTGACCCATTGCTCTTCATAATCAAATTCAGTTTTCTAAATGCTCCATAAAGAGGAAACACACACGGTGATCTATTTATAGACAGCTCACTCAAATCTAATAGAACCTCCAACTCTCCACTGAACAGGTGATTGAATATTGTGAAGGTGATGGCTCCATACATTACAGAGGGGAGATTTAAAATACTTAACAAATGTATTGGGATTGGTGGGAGACTAGATGCTTTGAAATATGAATATAAATGCTTTCGGTGTAATATCTCCATGTTATTGTGATGGGTTGCCTATAAATGGATCGCCCTCTTATGATTTGCTGTCAATCAGAATGTTGCCCACGAGCACTCTGGTCGAGGTGGCGCACGGACGTCCTTTTGTTAGGGTTCCCTCGCAGATTATTTCGGTGGTTCAACCAGGAGCATTTTTTTCAAAATCTTCCTTTATCCAGGGAAATGCGTTTCGCGTTGATGTTGGCGTTGCGAAGCGCGCGTCGTACATCACTCCGCCCAGAAGGTCACCGGTAAAAAAAATGCAAAGTACATTGAGGAAGCACATATAAAACAAAAGTAATATAGAAAATAAACACATAGCACACAATATCCCTGCAATGTATATAGCATTGGAAGTATAACCAAGCATAGGAGTGAAATGCTATTTTAAGTTTAAGTCCACTATTTTAATGCACGTCACGACAGCCTTTGGAGGTGTAATTGTTTTTTTGCAATTGGGTGACGTCTGTTATATTGGGGGGGGGAAGGCATCCAATGCACGTGTTCTTAAAAACAAATACGTCTTATTCTATATAATAAAAGATAGCGGTTTGGACATTAACTTGGAAACAGCTGCATACATCTGTGGGAGTTCTTCAATGCCATGTGTAGCAAGAAGAGGGGGGAAACCCCCACTTTATATAGTCAATGAACTCTGGGAAGTTGCACAACACTGTTATATAATAACCATAACCTGGCACAGATTACAGTGGAACATCTGAAAATAACAAGCCCTGGACAGGATGAGGGGCCCACCACAAGAGGAAATGTGTTTGGGGGGGGGAAAAAGGGGGCAAAGGCTTGACAAAGTATGCATGAATATCGAATGAACTGAATGCCATGCATATGAAGGGCGTTACCGGGATTTTCTCACTAAGGCTGGAGCAATATCAATATCAAATGTGCATGTCTTATAAGTAAGAGGGAAAAGTAAAAGAGGGAGAAGTTAAAGTTCAGCCCTGGATTCAATGCTCAGGCCACTGCTTGGCAGAAGGGTCTCTACTAAAGGGAGTTGTAGAGAGCCCATATGGAGGGTATTTTGGCCTACTTTTGCACACGTTCTCTAAACTACAGTACTCTGACGATTAATAGTCATACTAACTCCATTTATTTTCTGATTGTACAATGAATAACAAAACGTTCTCCTTTTCAGACTAAGATATAAACAAGGGTGCTTACACAACCCCTTTGCATATAAAACAAAACTGGGACAGTTGGAGCTTGGAGTTCTTGGCATTATGAAATGATTATCAGCGTGTGGGGGTTGCAACCGTCGAAAATCTGACTCATTGGCCAGACTCCTTCCTTCCTGGCCCCACAGACGTTTAGTCTAGGCATAAGAGCCTCCTCTCTCTGCAACATACAACCTTTTTTTTCTCTTTAGAAAACCGACATACCTAACTTAATATTCAGCTTCATCATATATTCATAAAAGGTCAAAGTGCATCGATGCTCAAATGAGCTTTGAGCATTTGCTCATCCCTGTTAGTGACACTTAGTACTACAGGAAAAAAAATCCACATTCACATACGGGGGCCATACTGTCCATAGGATGAACCACCATTGACTTCTCATAAAGTAATAGTTATAACAATGTTATTTCTTCATCGAGACTCACTGAGTATCAGGCCTCTTTTAGAATTAGAGCCCTGCGTTAAGATGTTTGGCGACTCCCTTTTGAACTATTGTTTTGAACGTGGGAGAGAACACAGCATGAATACAAGGGGATATAACGCTCAAAGGTCCACACAGTTTGGTTTATGAACCCACTTGCTGCACTGCCTTCTGGCCAACTGACAACTGAGGAATTGTCGGAGTTTTCCAAATCTCTGTGATCACTAGATCCCAGGCATCTTTCTCGACGCCTGGCTATCATTTGTCGTCCTCTCCCTACACCTCCAATTAGCATACATACATTAAGTGGGACCATTACATTGATTGAAACATTCCTCTTACAGTAGACATCATAAGAGTCCACATTTAAGTACATTAGTATGTCCCCTATTAAAATGTAAAAAGCACTATTTAAAAATAAGTTCAGATAAACACCAAACAATATGTAGCTTCTGTGGGATTTTTATTTTATATATCAATTTGAAGCAAACAAAAGCAGAGTCTTTGCTAGTTTAAACAATTCTGTCTAGAGAATCGGCATCTGTCCAACTCAATTGCCTAAGTTGTGCAAATATTCAAAATACTTCACATTCTAAACGAAGGAGGGGAGGCTTTTCCATTGCAGCAAACTGCACCAAATCCATTAATTATTCAAACCGGTCCAGGTTTCTGATAGATTATTACATCCCTGAACAATGCAAATGGTACAGTTAAATTATAAAGGAGATTCCATTATTAGTGCTCTTCCAAGAGCACAATTAATTCTCTTTGTATTTTATATTCCAACTGTCAGCCGCTAATTACACCACGGCACTTACAAGCCGGCGCTGTCCCAAGACCAAACATGTTGCTCGTGCGGTGACATCAAAAGGTCAGGTCATAAAAAAATTAGGTGCATTGCTATAATGTGAACCCTTCGCATGAATGGGCTCCCAGCAAGGGCACGTCACTTGCATTCCCATTTCCAAGTGATATATGCTTGCCGACTACACGCACGGATATCAAGGACCCCTATTACATGACTTATCGTGATGTGCTCTGCATGTGCAGCACGGGTCCTGCATCCAGGACTGCTGGGTGCTCAGCTCCCTGCTGCTTAGCACTGCTTTCTCCAGACCTGCAGCGTCCAGTGATCGCACACAGTTGTGCAAGTCGCACCAACGTTCTAATTACGGAAATGTCCCTTCCTGCTTTGCTATCGTTGAAGCCCTATTGCCGCCTGTTGTGGTGGCGGAGGCCTGTAATAACAAAGCTACTTGGAGTTTGAGTTGGGGGATCATGCAATCGTGTAATGTTGTTATTGCCAGTGAGGTGCTTGTATTAGGCAGTACAGCAAGCAGGTTTGTCGATTTGTCTATGCTAACTTTGAGCGTTGTCTACCAGTATGTGTGTGTTTATTCATGCTCTGCAGTTATCCTTTTTTTTAATATACTCAAAAAGAAAGTTGCCTAACACCTTAGTTAGAACCCTTCACAAATATATATATTATTGTAGGCATATATTTCTTACAATGATGAGGATCATGACTGTTCACTTGGCAGACTGGATCAGCTTGCCACCCACTGCTCTGCTTGTCAATGTGTTTGAGGCAGGCATCCTTTTGGGCTGTCAGTGTTGCCACTTACACTGACAGACAGCTGATAGCACACGGAAGCCGACTGCATGTCAGCTCTGTGCATTCCGTGGGACGGCTCTCTGTAGGCTGCACTATGCATGCTGACGACTTTGTGATCGCCGCTCGTTCCGACGAAGGCTCACAGGCTTCTGTACGTCAACTCATACCGGAGCTGACCAGTGTCAATCGCGACAGCACATGCCTATCTAGATAACAGAGGTAATGTGTATACGATGCAATACAATGTGTATTTATCACACCATCTCAAGAAACAGTAGCCAAATATATTTTTTGAGAGAGAGAGAGATGCATTCACTCATAGGCATAGGAGAAAAGGAAGGTCTTGAGTCTGGACTGCACAGGCAAAGGGAATCGACAGCATGGATGGTTAAGAGAAGAGAATTCCAGACAATGGGGGCAGCTTCGTGGAATGAGTGACCTGCTGAGAGAAAGTTAATTGGAGGCTTTGACAGAAAGCCTTGGTTGCTCGAGTTGAGAGTGTATGGAGATGAGTAGAGTGAGATGAGTGGAGAGAAGTATGCAGGGGCGTGTCTGCGGAGGACCTTAAATACAGTGCAATCTTAAAATTGATCCAGGATTTGAATGGAAGTCAGTAGAAGGATTTCAGTATTGGAGAAAACCTGAGCAATGCAGGAAGGGCATTATGCCCGAGTGCTAAGCATGTAACTATGCATCAATTCGTTGATTAGATTCCGAACGTTATGATTAAGGACATGTATTGAATCACGAGTATTGGAATCTATTTTTCATTATAGATATAATTTACGTGAAAATTATATACTCGTGTTACATTTGTGGTAATGGAGTGAACAAACCCTTAGAAAGAACAAATTGGAAGCAATACACATGAGATAAAAAACAAGGCATTAATAAATTATTGGATAGAGTTGCTACCACGAATAAAAGCAATTTATCAAATTGCTATCGAGGCAGGTGTCAATAATTATATGCCCATTAGGTCTCTAACTGTAACTTTGTTTGTTGTGACTTTCTGACCCACCCCTACTGGACATCTGTAAAAAAAAAGAGCTTCATAGCTCATCAGATTTATCTGGGATGAAGATTCTGATTCTGAACATCACACGGAAGCAGTGTGGTCTGCTGTTCAACACAAAGGTTTTTGCTCTGTTATGCACAGCCATGCCAAGCCGATGGATACTCAACAGACATGGGCGAGCATACACAAGTGGATTCTGCAAGTGATATTGCAACCCTAGCCCTAGCCAGCACATCGCAAAGCAAATGTACAGACGGAGTGAGGAGACCCGACTGGAGATGCCAGTAAATGACGATCTTGGCCACAACCTAATATCGGGTCGCACTCATTACACACAAAGAGTGCTTGCCACAAATGAACAACAATACCTTGCTGATCTCGCCAAGGAGCACACATTATCATGTGAACTCCAGTCATCTTCGCAGCAATGGCTTTTGGCTAACCATCAAACAAAGACGGTCACTGCATCGCGCGCTTTCAGATGTGCTTCTGCGGCCGTCTGGAACGCTCTTCCTTCCGATCTTGAGAAGCCACTGAAGTTATGCACTTTAAAATTTCGACTGAAAAATAATTTCTTTCGAACTGATTTCTGAGTTTAGTGTGTTGTTCTTCTCCCACACCTCCATTTAGCACGATTGGCTATGTACGGTGCGAAACAAGTTCTACATACATATCAGTGGTGTCAGAAATGCTATCTTTGGAAGAAACTTGTGAATGATGCATGCGTAGCAAGAGACGGAGAAGACATGCAAGACGCATAACACCAGAATGCTCAAGTGCCATATATGGACAAAGACAATGGGTCTGGTGCCAGAGATATAAGGTCTTGATCTCTCCATAGACTATGAGTGGACTCTATGAAAAACTAAAATTTAACAGGATTTAACCCGGTGGCACTGTGGTTAGACTGCTTGACCCACAATTTTAAGTTGAGAGATAAATCCTAGTTGGAGGTTTACTCAACCTATAATTTATCTGATGGATACAAAAGTGTACCACTGCTTGTGCAATAGAGTCATCCTATGGAGAGACTGCCATTGGAATGTTTGAATTCCACCTCTACCATTGGAAACTAGCCTTTTGTCCGTCCAAGGACGGGTGTATTTCAGTAAATCTGAAACTTGCAAGCGAAAATCAGACCACGACGTGATATTTACTGCTCTCCATTCGTGTGCAATTTGTAAGGGCGCGGTGACACAGACTTATTTCATTTTAAGGTTATAATCCCTTGTTCATCATGACGTCCTTTTTACTTTGATGTCTCAACAGCGTTACGGAGATCGCGTGACGTGAGGGTTCTGCCTTTGTAGTGAGGGTTGTGAGTTGACGCCGAGGAGGGGGGAGGAGGCGCCTCGGCCCCCCATGTGGAGTGACGTCAGCTGCTAATTATTATGAATGGGGGGGGGTGTCCATTTGGAGGACGTCACCTGCTCATGATTATTAATGAGGGGGACTGTTCGATGTGGAGTTAAATCACCTGCTCATGATTAATAATGAGTGGGAGGGTGCTCCAAGTGGAGTGATGTCACCTGCTCATGATTATTAATGAGGGGGGAGGGGGGTCCATGTGGAGGACGTAACCTCTTCATGATTATTAATGAGGGGGGCTGGTCGATGTTGAGTGACGTCACGAGCGTTAAGGACACACATTCCTGGGTGATTCTTGATTTAAAGCTTTCGTGACTGCAGGAATTCATATTCTTTGGGTCTTTCGGTAAAGTCATGTCGATAGGTTAAAATTAATAAAATAAAAATAAAATAAATACATTTTATTTCTATTAATTTGAACCTATCTACGTGGGTTTAACACGTAGGCTTTCACGACCAATATCATCCATAATAGAGGTTTTTGGGTTAGATCGCGTAAATATATAAATGTGTCGTTAAAAACCCGTCACCACCCGACACAGCCAACTAGTAAGGGTTGTCACGTAAACAATGATGCACAAATCAACAGGGCATTGAATACCAAAATCAAATCAAATAACAAGAGCATTGAAACTTCCCAAGTAATGAAAACGATCAAAATACCATACATTGCGGGAGTAACTGATAAACTAGCCAGATATTTGGAAAAACAAAACATCCGAGTCAGATTTGGCACGGTACATAAAACACAGAAATTAATATCTGGTACAAAAGATGTATTACCGAAGCTATCAACAGAAGGTGCGTACAGGATTAACTGCACGTGTAGCAAATGTTATGTTGGGCAAACAGGACGAATGATCAGAACGAGACTAAAAGAACATCAGAGAAATATTAAATTCTCCCAAATACAACTGTCATCAGTAGCAGAACACGTGTGCCAACAAGGACACTCAATTGATTTTGATAATGTTGAAGTTTTGTGCAAAACTAGCTACTACTGGCCAAGACTAATTAGAGAATCTATCGAAATTGAATGAAATCAAAATAACTTGAATCGTTCGGATAGCAACCATCTTAGTGCTGCGTGGAAGCGAATCATCAAATAATACATTATTTAAATGCATGCCTACAAAGGGCAGCATACGTCAATAGGGATTACCGTTGGTAGGGCTATTTTAATAAACAGAATAGACAGGAAGGACAAGTTCAAAGGGCTCGCATAATGCACATGCATAATGTACGTTGACTCAGTAACCCCCCCCCCCCCCCCCCACATTGTGCAAGAGCGCAGAAGTGTGGTCAACAGATCTACGCCTCTACATAAGGAACGAAACAGTAAGACTTCTCCACAAATCTGGCTGTCGCCTGATGAAGCTAGTAATTACTGGCGAAACGTCGTACTCAGTTTGTAAATGTTGTGGCTTGGCTCTCCAACACACCGGTGTGCCGTACTGGTGACGAATTGGTATGTTCTGTTTAAGTGACAACCCTTACTAGTTGGCTGTGTCGGGTGGTGGCGTGTTTTTAACGACACATTTATATATTTACGCGATCTAACCCCAAAAACCTCTATTATTGACTCTCTACGTGACTTTACCGAAAGACCCAAAAAAATATTCCTGGGTGATTATAGTAGGTATGAGGGTCACCCCCAAGCCCATGTTGTGTGGAGACAATAACTTGTGAACATAAACTAAACAATAGTTTTTCTTGTTCATCATCACAACATCAGCATCCATTTTAAAGTGTACCCTATAACAATTCAAATAAGGACTTAAGTCAGCACGAAAGCCTTTGAAAGTGTCCTTTTGTTTATGCAGTTATCGTATAGTGACACCTTCAACAAGAGGATAGGAAGCCAGACTTTAACTATGAATACAGCAGGGAAGCCAAGCCACGTCAATGTGTTTGCGACAAAAAAAGCAATATTCAAAACGGCTGTGTTTATTATAAACTCCAATGTTTCAGAACACCGTGTATTTGAGACTTTAAAAAACCTAAAATTAATCAACCAAAGAGCCCTAGATTCACTCTAAATTAAAATCTGACGCTGTTGCAAACCAAACTGCAATTTGCCAAAAAGGCCTTTACGTTTAAGTTGAATGTACCCCTTCATATTGCTTTACCAACGTGCTTATATCTTGCGCCACACAATATATTCCCAGGATCACAATGGCTAACATACTTAGCTCAATGTATAGCCTGAAATTTGACATGGATTCCAGCTCAAGCATATACTTTACAACAACATTAGAAGCCGTGGTGATTTCCGAGGGCTCTCAAGTCTCCTACCTCTGCGCTGTACGCCGCCGTTCGTTTTCAAAGCTTAAATGGACCTCTTTTGTTGATGAGCTAGGAATCTTATTCATCTACAAGCTTCCAGTTGATGGCACCGCGGGTGGCGCTTGTTGCCAGCCTTTGAGCCGCGTGTTGAAATTAGGTGGAGCCGGAGGGGGGAAACCAGCAAAGGAAGAAAAAAAAAGCTGGCACGTGCTACCTAATCTAAAAAAAACTCACGAATATTTTAAGTAGTTGTCTTTCTCTGGGGTAAAATGCTGCAGGTGATTACTTACAATCTATTATTTTCACAGGCCATCTGTCCTTCCGCAACATTACGAAAAGCAATGTCCTCTGGAGCCGAGCCCTTTTGGCGAGTGTCCCTGCTCAGCAAAGGGCCTCCTCGGACAATGCCGCGACTAAACGTCAGAGCACCCTCGGAATAAATTGCTTATTACAGAAAGCTTCTGTGCAATCAATTGTTTGTGTATGACACTCTTTAATGAGTTTTCCAATTGCCAAAAATAACTCTATTTCATTTACTGTCACACAAAAACTGGACCGGAGAGACAGAAACCCTTCACCTGCCCGCACGAAACAGGCAGTTTGCCTTTATTTGCATTGTTCTGACACGTTGGATTTGGGCCTCTCTGCATCACAGGGGTTGTGTCATTTATAAACTTCACACATTGCTTCATCATGGGACCTCCTTTGCCAGTACCAGAATATGAGAATAAGTTTTCCCCTTTTATCTGGCAATAAAACATGTGTTAAGTTGTTAAAACACCAAACTGAAACCTTTTACAAGGAATCATGTCTGCATTAACCACAATATGTGTGGTCAGAATGTAAACAAAAAACACCGATAATAAATGCATTGTCGTTGCAACTGATTGGTCCCCACCAGAGACAGCTTTCTTTAAGGCCTCGTCTCATAACGGTGTTCGACCAAAGGACGCCAAAAGGCGTACAACTCAAAGACAATGCACTATCAGAGTAATGAGAGCTCGAGGTAAGCATCTACATCATGGGACCTCCTTTGCCAGTACCAAAATATAAGAATAGGTTTTTCCCCTTTTTTCTGGGAACAAAACTGAAACCTTTTTTTTACAAGGAATCATGTCTGCTATACCACAATACTTGTGGACTATTCGTTTAGATATAACGCACTCTCTACCTGTAACATGCAGTGCTGAGGAGGCATTATTCAAACAATCCCTTTCACTGTGTGGAATCTTTCCCACCAATCTATTGAAGAAATGTCAGGTTTTAAGTTTATTTTCTTTAACCAGGTGAGAACCCAAGAGACGAGGGTCGTCTCAGTTTCTAGAGTGACCTGGGTCCTTCATATCACAAAAAGCAATAAAATATGGCAATGAAGCACACAAAAAATAACAACCCCATTCATTTTAAAAAGTAACTGTAAAAACACTGCTACCTCCATAGAAAAAAACTAATTCAAATTAGTCGAGTGGCTTGAGTCCACTAAACAGTGCCCTGCCAAGTATAACAAGAACATAGCTCAGGGTAGTCATCACAAAAATGGACTTCGGAGTGAAACCCACATTTTTTGCTACAGATCCACTGACAGCATTGGCAGCCAAGCAGGGATTGTGAACGAACAGTTATTTTCAGATAAAGACTGAAGCATTTGTATCTTAATTATAAAAATGTGTTTTACAAGTTTATGCTCTAATATATTGATAATTTGGGTAAAGTACTTTGCTTAGAAAAAACTGATTACATTTTAATATTGCGTTTTCCTCCAAACCTGGAATATTTGTTTTTGTAATGGTATTTCTCAACCTGTTTTCTGTACCCTTCGTATATTCATGCCAGGTCGTCCTTGAAAAATAAAATTGAGGCCTCATCTAGAACACGTATACTTCAAACAGCTCTCACATGGTGAAATAAAGACAACTACCATACTTCTTTGCTTCAGGCACGTGTGGTAGAGTAGACCAGTCTCATGGAGGCCCGTCTGCCGGCATTGGCTTGAGTAAGTAAATGCACGGCTGCACCATCGTTACGTTTTTACGTTCACGACCAACGATGAGGGTAAAATGGCATCAACACGTGCGTGAGTACACCACAGCCATAGCAGACTGGAAGTGGCAGCTTACCTTGGCCATCTGTGCTTGCACACCATTGGCCTTGAGAGCCGACACTGCCTTCTGGGCTGCGGCTGGGTTGTCGAAATCCACAAAGCCGTACCCTGTGGTGACATGGTGACAACATTGGGAACAAAGTCGTATCCGCACATTATTAAAAAATCACAACCTGCTTTGTGCAAACAGCACCGAGTGTCTTCTTGGTTCTTTCGGTAAAGTCACGTAGAAGGGAAGTAATAAAATACTAAAAATAAAACATAATAAAATATTATGTTTTATTTATATAAAATAATAAAAATAAAACATAATAAAATATTATGTTTTATTTTTATTATTTTATTACTTCCCTTCTACGTGACTTTACCGAAAACATAATAAAATATTATGTTTTATTTTTATTATTTTATTACTTCCCTTCTACGTGACTTTACCAAAAGAACCAAGAAGATGAATCCCTGCAGTCACGAAAGCTTTAAATCGAAATTTATAGCACCGAGTGTGTATATACATATGTTTGTGCATTGCTCAGACTTGGAAAAAGAGGAAGTCACCAAGTAGTGCAACACAGACAGGTCACGAACACCAAGCTCAGCAGGGTAGGTCACAGTCACCCAATTATGGCATGCGCTTTCATGCGTATCGCATCAAAGCCATATACAGACGCGACCATATTTACTAACACATCTGCAGTGTGTCATATCAAAAGACTCGATCACTCCATTCATTCATTAACTTTGTTCAAACGTTGTTGGAGTTATATTTCATCATCCCCCCCCCCCCCCCCAATGTTCAGCAAACTGTCATCGAGTTGGTGCCCCGCGCATGTACAAGCAAGAATTACGCCAGAAAAAAAACCTTCAGATTTTTCAAAAGGGCTTGCGGAATGTTTTCAAGGGACAGTGACACACACACACATTATACATTTTACTCCTGGCAATAAAGACGAGTTCCAAACAAATGTGTATCTACCCATGAAGTAACAGCCACTTTCTATGAAACAAAAAAGTTGCTCCTAAAGCTGACATTCATAGAACATGAAAAAAACCACTGGAAAATATATCGCACGACTCGTCAGGCAGGTGGTTTTAATTGGTTAACGACTTTCCAACAAAATACCCTTTTTTATTCCCTGTGTAAACACGAGTATTAGCTGAACTGCACAGTTAAAAGCATGGTAACTGTCTTTGCTTTAATCTTCCTTCATGAGCATCTCCCCACATTAGAGTCAAATAGCCTGGATAGCCTTGCCACACTGACAATCAAGTCTGATCAAATTGAAATGGTACTGTTCTGCGCATTTACACAATTACCAGCAATTTCCGAAAGCATCATTAGCTCCGTAATGGGCTTCAACACCAATGGCCTCTTGATCCGAGACACTCATTTGCCGGAGGAGAGAAGGCCAATCATGCTGGGCCAGACATCCACCTGATAGCGCGGCGGGCCTGCCTCGGGGCACTCAAAGGCATGGGGTTGGCAATTATTGTAAGACGTGGCCTGGACAATGATGAATATGTGAAATATTTCTGAATAAAAGACTTGATGAGGTTTAGTCTTGAGGGATTCAGCCTTAGATTTCTTCATCTATGGGTATGACAATGGAATAATGATTGTCGTTATTGTATTACATTACACACACACACAAGCAGGGAAACAAATATGTAAATCAATACAGTATATATTTGAGTTTTATGTTTTAATCGCTTAATTGGATAACGGAACCAAGACTGTGAACTTTATTAGCCCTTCTTAAAATGCCAAACCAGCTGACGTTTAACTGCATTGCGTGCGTATGCAAGATAATGTATCTTGTACTTCTATTCGGAAGGCATTGGTTATAAGACGGTGCACTTTAAAAACAACGATCATAATCACAGCGTACAAATACAGGGTGACTTATTATTTAACGTGACCTAAATTAACACTTAAACGATTTTAAAGCATGACGTTGGAAAGGTCAGCAGACGGAGAATCTGTCCAAGATGTGAGTAGCTGGCCGTGTGCACACAACTCAGGGGTTATGGTTACAATCACCATAATTTCCCACTATGCCCTTTCAGTTTATGACTTGCGTCTTTGAACAACGTAACATACACTCATGTTTCTATATATTGGGGTTTAGAGTGTGTGTGTGTGTGTGGGGGGGATTTCCATTGCCCCAATGACCACTGTTATTAGCATATATGCGCTTTCCTTTCACAAGAGCGATCACATCAGCAGATTCGCAGAATGTTTGGTTACAGTCAGAACCAATTCAGCGAAACTTTAAATTTCTCTGAAAGCACTTAACTTTTCAGGGGTAGTGATAAAAAGATTGAATAAATCCCTGTTTGAGGGATTATTTTTGCATTTCAATGTTTTCCATTTCGCATATCACAAGTGTGCCTTTGAAATACAATTATTTATAATTTCATACATTTTTTAAGTGTGGCACTGAAGGCTACATTTTTGGAATACTACATTTTATAAAACATCGTGTTTATGAATCATCTTCCACCATCAGGCATGATCAAACCACTGTTAGATGAATGCTTCCACAAGCCGTTGCCATCTCTCATGGTCCTGCAATGAAACATTTTACTGGTAGGAACCTCCTGGTTACACCAGCCCACATGGGATTATTGTGTCCGTCCGTCGTGCAGGGAGGGGCTGGGTGGGGAGGTAGGGGCTGGGTGGGGAGGGGCTGGGTGGGGAGGGTGGGGCTGGGTGGGAAGGGGAGAAGCTGGCTGGGGAGGGTGGGGAGGGGCTGGGTGGGGGGTGGGAGGGGTGGGGCTGGGTGGGGAGGGGCTGGTCACCCCGTGGTGCCCTTATAAAACTCAACAACGTATAACCTACTCACGCCGGCTTGTGCCCGACCTCACAGTCGGGCATATTTGCGGAATACACCACGCCGCCGTTGACCCTGGCCATTGACCAAGCAACCTAAAGTTCCTACCAGCTCCCTCCGCAGGAATGTGTTATCAAGCACCTGCACATTAGCCCATTTCATTGCTCGTATTCCCTCCTTGGGCTGCCTCTCCATCTTTAGTCCACCGGCCATCATCCTCTACAGCGCCATGGCCTGCCCAATGACACTTAATTGTATCAGCACTCAACAAGATGTCTCTTAACATCCGTATCTTCTCCAACTTATGCATCCCTCTTTGTGTATCTCAGCAAAATTCCCAGTGTGCTTTCCCATGCTTTCCCATGTGCATGTTACACAGTGGGAAATGCACATTTTGGGTATAAATTCCACTTTTTCAGAGTTGCAAACCAACAACTGCCGCTCATCCCTTGCCTCAGGGCGGGCTTAAAAACAACGAGGTTGCGTGATATGAAGATAATGCAGTTGTGTAAAGAAAATGATTGACTCTGGATTAATGAGTACCAAAAGAGAACATTTTCAGGAAGCATGTAATACCCTCTCCCCCACAAGTACCACATTGGAAACAATGTTGTAGAAAAAACCCAGTTGTGATGTGGTTTTGATGCTAACTGAAACTGTGTTTCCAAATATTTAAGTAATGCATGTTGTGCACAAAAGCAGTGCAGCTTCGTGACATATTGGAAAGGTGCCTGACAGCCTCTGTCAACGTTTTAAAGCTGATACATATTTTAAAGGCCTGTCTTCCTGTTTGTAAATGTAGTGGGAGTTACGGCGCATCTTGAATTAGCCCACGGCCGATGTTAGCATCTCTTGTAAAGTGAAAATACTGCTCAGCTTCACAACCAGTTGCATACGAATAGTGAATTTTCCTGTTTTTATATTTTTGTCGATCTTTTATTTAATTTACCTGCATATTGCAGGAGCAATATGAATGCTGAGCAGTTGAGATGTCTCGCAACCCGAGTGCTCGCCACTGCGTCAACTTTTATGGGGTTGACATTTTTATTTCAGTAGCCGCCCGGTAACTTTGATAATAACGGTTTATTTAACATTGACTTAGGCGGCGTATAAAATACTGCACTGAACTGCATCAATGGGAAGCGGGGGGGGGGGGGGAAGAAGCAAATCACGATTTAAAGAGAGAACGCTGCAGGTGATTAAATAAATACTGAACAAAAACAGCACAGCCAGATATAATTAACCTGACGTCGACTTTTTAAATCAATTACTTTTAAACCAAATAATTATCGTTGATACAAAAAATGGAATCTAACTGATTATAGTGAAATTGAAAACATTTATTTATTCACTAGGTGATGCAGAATTATTAGTTTAAAGTAGATGATAAACGACCCTGTCACATCGTCAATTGTACGTTGGAGTCATTGGCATGCTGGTTTCCTCATGATTTGTCTCAATTCTGAACGTTGCAGTGGTTGTTTGCGTGTAGAATGACTTGTCCCCATGACTGATCCAACCATACAGATATGGAATTGTCATCACCACCTCGGGTCTAACCATGTAGATGAGCACTGCCCATTCTCAACTGATCAGGCAAACAATTATTTTTTGTTTTAAATGTAAAACATGAATAACCACAAACTTGATTTGAAGCTTTCGTGACTGCAGGAATTACTCTTTGGTTCTTTCGGTAAAGTCACATAGAAAATAAATAAATTAAATTATAGAATACCACGTTTCGATTGCAACACAAGCGACCGTCATCAGGTAGAACTACATTTGAGAGACAAAACACAGATACGGAGACACACAGACAGACACACAAGCAGAGAGAGACAACACAGAGACAGAGAGAGACACACAACATAGACACACAGAGACCCAATGCCTCTGTGTCGAGGCCTTAAATAGAGAAAGGGGGGCGGGGGCAGAGAGAGAGGTGGGTCTGCTGGAGCAGAGAAATTAGCATGTCAATGAAAGACCCAACAAGACTGGTACATTTTAGAGAGAGTTGTGTGGAATCCACCCCGAAGTGACCAAGGGAGAGAAAGATCGAAAACAGAAATAGGCAGTTTGAGATTTCCACACAACGCTCTCTAAAATATACCAATCTTGTTGGGTCTTTCATTGACATGCTTATTTCTCTGCTCCAGCAGACCCACCCCTCTCTCTGCCCCCCCCTCTCTCTATTTAAGGCCTCGACACAGAGGCATTGGGTCTCTATGTGTCTATGTTGTGTGTCTCTCCTCTGCTTGTGTGTCTGTCTGTGTGTCTCCGTGTCTGTGTTTTGTCTCTCTCAAATTTAGTTCTACCTGATGACGGTTGCTTGTGTTGCAATTGAAACGTTGTACTCTATAATTTATTTTATTTTATTTTCACGTGACTTTACCGAAAGAACCAAAGAGTGATGAATAACCACCCCTAAGAAAATAATGTTATCAGGCATTCCTTGCAAAATTATCTCAATAAGTACCATATCAAAATGGTAAAGGTCGATTGTAAAGAATGACCTGCATTTAGACTATTTAACAATGTTTTTACGTTACATGTATATGAGGCGCGCTATGCTACAAACCTGGTGACCTGTGTTCAATTCCTGGCCAAGGCGAACATCAGTGAAAAGTGACATCATAACCTGTGACATCAGAACCCACACTGAACATCATGGTGAAGTACTGTAGAAAAAAAACTCCCCATTCGTGGATTGAGAATGTCAGGAATGGATTTAATATGTACACAATAATGCGTGGGAATATCCTGTGTACACTTTGTGTGTTCATTGACATATTATAAAGTTACAACCAACAATGAGATGAACTTTAATGGGAACGCTGTCTCCCTGGACGATGGGCAAAAGAAAGCAATGGCTTAAATGTGGTGAGCCAACGCATCAGGGGCAGGAGAGACACGCTCAGTACCGTGGCTACTTTAATTACGTTCTTTTAAAACACGACATGTCTGGAATTACGACCAATCCATCGTACGCATCATTTGCGTATATCCGTGTGTATTAAAGTAATGTTTCTAATTTCAAACGCCCTCTTGAAGTCACCAACTACGTCCTCTCGCGAATTCAGCGCGTGGCAGGGTGCCAGCGTCACCACCGACCCAACCCGCACACAGCCCCACCCTCCACCCCCTCAATTCCATAGCCGCTGGGTTGAGATATATATAACGTAGGCTTTCTCAGCGGCTGACGCAGTTTCATGACAAGTCAAATGATGCGCTGGAAGCCAGGGGTACCTGCATTTGCATTGGTGGTGTCATTAGGTTAGTAATCTGCGAAGAAAGATCGACAGCTGATGGTTACGATTGTTATTTTTGTTTGCTTGTTTTGTTTGATGGGTTAGAAGCATAAACTATACTGAATACGGTGAACTGAATGTTCCTGTGATGGGAATTATCTATGGTAGGCCGAATAGCCCCGCCATGCTGAAAAAAACGAGTACCACTTGATTCAAAATCAAGTGTTTGTCTCATGCAGAGATACGCCATAGTCATATAAATGTGGAATTCCCACCAGTGCCTCAGTTGTCCATGAAAATTAGCACCACCACATGCTTATTTTATGATGGAAACTCTGATTTTGGACTTTCATGAAACAACCAGCTTTAACACACCTGCCCATGTGATCATTTATCAGCGTCTTTAAATCCAATAATCACCAATTATTGATAACAATTACTCAAGCTGTAAGTAGGCCTCAATATAAATTGAAGCTTTTAAAATTTAATTACTGCATTCCGACAAACACGATCATGTCATTCTACATGTGCCTGTTTACACACAATGCTAATTAAACAACATTTGAGACAACCACTGATACACTTGTAATTCACTTGTTCTAAGCTTGTTTTGACTTGGGGCAAAATCCATTAAAAACAGAAGTACTTAATTACCCTTCATTATCCCCATGTTACCTGGATCCAAAAATGAAACACAATCCATCAGCTGAGGCATGCTGCTGTTATTAATTTTGCATTTCCCGTATTAAATGGAACCTAAACTGCCGCCATGAGTCTCGGGAGGCAACTCATTCCCCTAAAGCAGCTGTGCGTCTTCCATTACCGGCTGAGCACTGCTGTGATTTCATTAAAGCCAGTCGTCTTGCTAGTTTTAATGCTTTCAGTCACCAGTTAAATACTGTAGCCTCCATCCTCCATTTATTCCGCCTTGAAGGCATCGTCCCGGGTTTTCTCGCCGAGGAATTGGGAGCAACGCAAGTTTTGCTGGGGCTGACTGATGCCCTGGTCATGAGTAGCCACACCGTGTAGCTTAATTACACAAGGTCTCCCTGATAAATATTGTGGAGGTTTTCCATCATGCTTTTTTAATTAAATAAAAACTACTTTTATTTTGTGTCGGTATGCAAGATAGTTAAAAAAATCCACGAAGGTGCTGTAAAGCGAACAAAACACTCCCATAAACCGAATTGGGAGCGTGTCCACCGAGCAGCTTTTTAAAAAGTGATTGACCATCGGGCCAATGAACGAAATGTCCCCAGTAGCTTTTGGCTCCATGCATTGTTTTTGAAATAAGCAGCTATATTTGGGCGTCGCATAGAATGCGGGTCCACCCATGCGAGTCAGCGGGACAGGAAAACGGTCTCCGCCCAGTCTGTTGAAAACCAACATTTATACTCCTCAGCCCTAAGAACAGCCCTGTGGCTCTTTCCCGGCTAAATATGTAAGCTGCTGCTGCTGCCTAAAGAAGGGTATTTGAGGATATAGGTGCACACTGGATTACTAGGACAGAAAAGAACATGTCTGCATATTACCTCATTACAGCTGATCCGAAGCTGTGCGGTTTCAAATCTGGCTGTCGCCTGATGAAGCTAGTTGTAATTACTGGTGAAACGTCGTACTCCGATTGTAAATGTTGTGGCTTGGCTCTCCAACACACCGGTGTGCTGTACTAGTGACGAATTGGCGACGTTCTGTTTACGTGACAACCCTTACTAGTTGGCTGTGTCGGTGGTGGCGGATTTAACGACACATTTATATATTTACGCGATCTAACCCAAAAACCTCTAATGCGGTTTCTCCTATTTAAATCCCACACGCATAGGCCTTTTCTGTCGGTTGGTGATGATGGGGAGGAAAGAGCATAACATCAGTGGACTCTTCGGTACTGCCACCTGCCGAAAACATAGCACCGCGTCGGCCTACAACACCTGTTTTATGTATGGTGGTGATTTAATCCTATCTCCCAGCCTTCCCTCAAAGCTTGTATATGTGAAATAGTAGAGAGAGTGTGAAACCCAGCTCAATAATCACACACCGAATGTAACTTAAAATATCTTGGGGCATGATACTGCATGTTGAATTACTAGGTGGCAATTACAAATGTAAATGTTTTATGCAAATCCTGGCAAACACGGGTTACTTTAAGTATTACTATACTTAAACTACAATTCTCATAATTTTTCACTGCATCATTTAAAATGTTTTCATTTTAAGGTTGAGTGCGACAGATTGTACGCTATATGCATGGACAATTGTTTATTTGCAAGATACTAATTATTTTTTGACAAACAGTTTTTGCACTCAACTTCTGGGTCCCATTTATCTCCGTCACTTATTTAAGTGTCCCCTTCAAAACAGACTAAATGGATCTGATTTATGTGGCTGTAGAAATCACGTTTTTTATCTTTCTTCTTTGAGTTGAAAATGCTAACTCAGCAGAAAAAAAAGTTTTCTTTTCCACTAGAAACTAGAAGAAACAGAATTTTCACCAACACAATATGTGGCCCGCTGTCTCAGTCGGCTCTCACCAACAACTGACTGGTCAAAGGTATAACAACAGTCTTGCTGAAATTCTCCAAAAAGTAAAACAATTCTAAAGATCTGCCTGATCAAGTAAGCATGGTCCATTGCTCATTTTGACTGAGCATTGATGGAGCGTTGGAAATCCACATTCATGTGGCATGATCATTCTCTTCCACAGGGCAACCAATGTTGATTTCCCCTATAGCGGTGCTGTTTTTGATCAGCCACTGAGGAGCGATGGGCTAAGTTGACCCCCGACTGGGAGTTGAACTCAAAACCTTCAGACTTTAAATTGAGCACTCTTACCACAGTGCTACCCGCTGACGGGTTTTACAAAATCAGAGTCGATTGTTTCTTTTTACATTTGTATATATGTATGATGAACTTCTTTTGCACCATACGTCGCCAACCGCGGTAATCTGAAAATTGAAATTTGATCGATAAGCAGCTTCTCTGCAGGGGTAACATGAATAATTTTCATGCAACCCAAATGAAAACTGGCATCAATTCCTACGCATGCGTACACAATTCTATACACATATCGTGAGCTTAACAATACATTTTAACATTTGAATCGATTAATCATTCCACCCCTTTTGTAATCCAAACTTCAAACAGCATGGGGGAGAGCTGTTGATGGTTACGCTGGCAGTTCAGCATGTGGGGCACTGTAGTGCCAGTGATGGATGTGAAGCCATTGTGTAGAAAAGCAATATGGCCGCCTGCACACTCATCCAAAAACACCCGTCTCCCAGAGAAACCGCGGCTCTCAGCCCCGAAAGAGTTCAAGATGTATCCTTGAGTGTCCGCAAATGAGCGAACGCTATATACCTAACAAATGCTTGTTCCTAAATATCCCATACCTTTCAATGTATTGTCTGGAAAATTAGCTAGCTGAGGATCTCTCTGGAGCCTTGCCAAACAACTCTGAGATTCTTGGCAAGTTTTTTGTCTTGTTTACAGCACAATAAGCACATACTCATTATTTTTCTCCAAGTGCTGACTTGGAATTTATCAGGGTTGCGATTTCCGCATGGAAAATGCGGAAGGAGGGTTCAAATTTTCCCGCATTTTTGCTAAAGTCAACCGCAAACGGTGGAAAGACTACTCCTATGACCGCGCGCTTTTAACAACACGTTAATGCGTTCTATTGGAAAGGATACATCATGTACATGTGCTCGTAATCACGGCTCCGCATTGAATTTATGGCCTTATTAAAGTGGTAAGTTATCGTGGAAAATTGGAAACCTTGGGACCCCATTTTTTGTGTGGAAAAAAATACATCTTAAGGTCTCTAGTATGTTTCTTTAAAAATTCTAAACACACTCCACTTTTTTCCCAATACGCCTCATTACACTCCGAATAAATGGCGAACATTTTGTAAAAGCGATTAATCTCTATAAATGTAGGTATTGTTCATGTATTTAAAATATATATATATTTTATTCAACCCCGCAACTTTACACTAAAATTTCCTTGCGAGACCTTTAGGCGATACGGTTGAGTGTCACTTCATCTATTTACTCCAAAATGCAGCCTGTTCCAGTCCCAAAACAGACAGTTTCTTCCACACCGAGAGCACCACCGCCTGTACATCCCTATACGGAGTCACGATTCACCTAGATTGCACTGCTACTTGTTTCATCAGCTGCCATTGGCTAGTTTCAGAATGCGTGATTTAAATTTGCACCTCTACTTAACGGGGAAGTGCGTTATTATGCACGCGCTTGCGTGCAATTCCGCTTCAGTACCGTGCAGCAGAGGCCCCACAGCGGCTGTGAGTTAGGCTGGGTGAAGCTGCTCTAAGTCCTGAAACCTAACTTCCGATATTATGCTTTTCAATATTATTCCTACCGACAGGCCGGACTTTGACGATGCATGGTTAGATGAGTGTTTGACAGAAATTAGCCACTTCAATCGCAACCCAGCTGCCAAATCTTCTCTCCGAGGCATCCTCCCATACCACACTGGTCTTTATTTACAATAGCAGACATATCCCAGACCAATAACTCGTGGCAAAGATTAATCGAATTTGGAAAAATCCTTACGACAGCAATCAGAAGCCTTGTTGAATACGTTTATTTTATCATCCCAGTGATCATGTTCCAAGTCAAGGCAAATTCATCTTCAATGGAATAACAGCAAGGTAGCAACTTTTCAATTTACAGAGCGCTAATCCAGTACCATCTGTAAGGTGTATGATGGAGCAAACTACTTTGCTTTTGAGTTGCACAATTTAAATAAAAATTATTATTCTCAATATCCCGTTCATGATTTGGCTAGGTGCTGCTGCTGATAGGGCTTTTGACATTTCATCAGAAGGCTACAATTGTGGCAGCCAAAACATTAGTGAATTATAATTGTATTGTGGTT
The DNA here is from genome assembly GCF_015708825.2 of Lethenteron reissneri. Lineage (NCBI taxonomy): Eukaryota > Metazoa > Chordata > Hyperoartia > Petromyzontiformes > Petromyzontidae > Lethenteron > Lethenteron reissneri. Next base: position 2,478,150 of record NC_083799.1, read on the forward strand.
TTAACGAATTAATCAGGAATACCCCTGATTTTGTCAGAGTTTCGAAGCCAAGCAGGGTCGAGCTTGGATATTGCTTTGATGGGTTAACCACCATGCTCAAACGGCTTGTTTCCAGACTTATGGGGTTACATTGTGGGCAGCACGTGCAGTGCAGAAAAAAACATTGTTGTACTGTACTTCTATGCTCCCCGTCGTCACAAACCCGTACCGACCAACACAGTGAATGGTCAAATAACTTTTAAGAACCGCACAGGGCTGGATTGGCTGTGCATGTTACGCATTTTACAATTGCATTGTAATTTTATTGTGAGTCGTCCATGGGTCCACAGCAGATAATATCACTTTTTGGTGTCACCCAAGTCAGCCAAAACTTCTGTGGTACCAATTCTTTCAATGAACAATCCAAGGTAATTATGTATCAACATTCATCTAATGAGCCGGTTATTATGTAATTCACTTCAGGTGATCATACAAAGCAAACGGAATATCTAAGGTTTGTCAACTCAGGCAGAAACGATGTATGTCCTGGTCCAAGGATTGAAAATGGCTGGCAGCCAGCCGGGCAGAGACGATTCCGATGGTTGTGTATGGCCAAGCTTCAGCCTCTTGCCACCCAGACAAACCTCACTGCGCCACAAACATTCAATTCTGGGAAATACCACACCTTTTTATGTCTTAACCACTCAGCAACTTTTTTTATATTTTCTTATAACCACATGCTCCAGGTTTACAAGACATATTTTTCCATCCTGTGTTTTAAAGAAAAAGATAGGTGTGTGTGCGCCTGCGTGTGTGCCAATATTTATATGTTACTGACAGCAAGCACAAGTTTTGGATGCATGTTGTTTTCTAGCGGGATTTTTTTTTACAGTCACTTGAGCATAGATTCAATGCCCCAAACTGTCAAGCACCAGCAACAAACAACACTATCATAGTTGTTATAAGAGGTAACAACTTTATTGCATAAAAAAAGGTTACAGGGCTTAGGAAAAAAAGATGAGGTCCAAAGTGGAATAGCACAAGGAAAGAAGCAGAAAATGAAGTGTTATGACTTGGGGTATGGTGGCTGAGTCGAGTACTTATGATCCAGAGAATACGGGATTCATATTACAAATTGTGCCGCTATCCGGCATCATGTCATGAGACGAAGAAAAGTCCTTCCTGGATTCTGAAACGTTGCACTGTATCGGAGAAAAGGGCCAGAACATGATGTCACAGAACGATTTCAGTTGTCGTTTCAATGAGCCTTTCTCACTCGGCACAACACAGCTCTCCTTTTACACCCCGTCAAGTGAATGTCACATTACAATTGGCATTTGTTTTAAAAGCACTGCCAAAGATAGGCTTTGGAATTGGCATTAGAAGTGTGTTCAATTTAGTAAATCCACATATAAAGTAAATAATTATTTTCAGCCTTTTGTCAATTCACTAACGTATGAAGATCTACGTCGGTCATAGAGGTTGTTTGTCCATACTTTACCGCACTGTTCAATGCAAGTTGGTGAAGTTCAGGGTAGGGGTTCAAGACCGGTTAAGATATCACTTGCCACTGACGTTAGTCATGACCGGGAAGCGAACTTAGAAGGCAGGCTTTATAGTGCAGGGCATGAATCACTGAATCAAAGCTCGACCCCAAACATATGTATATAAAGTGCATATTAATAATGCTCATAAATATATTTTGTAGCTTGTACTAAATGCATACACTATGCACACAGTGGACATGTGTAGTGTAATAGCGCTGGCTGGTGGACAGCAGTGGCAACTGTGGTGGACAGATAGTACACACGCCAGTGAGGGTGTGCACGGAGTGTGGGCAGAGGGGAGGAACTAGGGTAAGGGTCACGGAGGACCCCATCTGAAGGCTGCTGGAACCTGCTAGTGGGTTCAAGGAGGGAGGCGCAGTCAGGGCGGAGCCAGGCCGCGCTGGGAGCATAAAAGGAGCCAAGAGCGGGGGCTCGAGGCTGCCGGCTCTGGGAATGGACTCGTCTCGTCGTTGCTTTCGTCTCGTCGTTGCTTTCGTCTCGTCGCCGTCGTCACTAACGTCTCCGCTAGATATTCCGCTACGAAGGAGAGTAGTTGGCTATCTCAGTCAGCGCCGTCAGTGTTAGACGGCTAGTGCTGCGTACAGGCTAGGCTGAGCTACTGTGGAGAGTGTGCAGATGAGACTGTGAAAGTTGTTCATAAACAAAGTGCCTTCGAGAAACTCTGTCTCTGAATCGTTGACACTACACATGTACAGTGTGCCAATCAAGTTATCAGCCATTATTAAAGAATTATAATAAAACAACAGTTTGAGCTGCATGGTTAAAATGTAAACCGCATTTTCATTATAAGCTTAAGTTGTGTAAACCTAAAGCGTTAGTATTCAGCACATAACAGAAGTGTTTACAAAATCACACCAGGGATGTTGGCACTGGCCAACATCCCTGGTGTGGGGGGGGGTGGCACGTGCCCCCCCCGATCTAAATCCCTAATTTCGATCAGATCATTTGGGTTTATTAGTAATAAGTGGGAATTTTGCGACCCCACTGCCACTGTGTAGCATATTATTACATGCCAGGGACTCTATGAGATGATAGGATAATAGTCTGAGTCCATAATTGGCAATAAGTAACGGAAAAGCAGTTATAATTGACTCACAGAGTTGTGCGCAGTTGCATATACAGTGCACGACTTCCCTGAAGGCATTCACCTTCAGCGAGTGCGATGCCGATCACACACGGTTCGAATTCGACCCTCGAAAGATGGCTGTGCCATCGCTGCACACGCGTCGAATGAAAAGCAAGGGACAAGTTCTTACTTACTAACAACTCCTATTATTTTCATTGCTGCAGGGGTTGCCCCCCTACCTGAAAATCCTGGCTCCGCCATTGGATGTTGAAAAACAGTTGGGTCTCCCTTAGATCTCAATACGATATGGGTCACCAAATCCCTGGCGGTCATTTGAGGGTTTAGAGGAATTGAAAGCATAAGGAAAAATATTCAGACCACAAAATTCATGTCTGTATGTATATGCTTGTGAAACGTGGACTCCTCTCATGGTTAGAAACATTCAGGCTGTCATGCCTACGATCCATCCTGGGTTTAACCAGGCTGGATTGTGTGAGGAGCTCACAAATCCTTGAAAGATCTGGACACATTCCCATCAGTGAGCTCCTCCGGCAGGCAAGGCTGCATTGGTTGGGTTATGTACCCCATGCCGAGCCACTGCATGCCAAAACAACTTCTGTTTGGCTGCATAGAGGGGGCTAAACAAGCACGACATGGGCAGGAGAAGAGATGGACTGATGCGGTATGGGAGGATGTGGAGCGGAGTGGACTTGCCGGCGACTGGTACGAGCGGTGTCAAGATCGACCTCTATGGAGGAGGCTCGTGAAGGACGCTACTGGGCAGTTTGAGGCAGTCACCCTCCAGCAACAACGGAGGGCAGAGGAGTGATGCTCACAACAATGAGCGGAGCGCCGGGTGACGAATATGCAGCAAGTTGGCACAGTAAGGGATACAGCTGGTGCATCTACCGGTCATCTCAGTCAGCCAACCCATGGCACCTGGGTCTGTCCTGAGACCTGCCAGCGAGCCTTCGTCACCTCACGTGGTCTCAAAGTGCACCTCGCCTGGCACAGGCACCATGGTGATGTCACCGTTACTTATTGGCAAATGGCAGGTATTGGTACTCGTATTACTTTAGCGACCTAGATTCAACTGCTGTGAATTCTCACAAATTTCTAACAATGGTTTATACTTTTATGGACACCTTGTATAAATTTGTTGATTAGAGGTCTCACCATACTAATTACAGGAATAAGCCCGAAGTGTTCAACTGCTGTTGATTGTAGAAAAGCAAAAGGTCATACCTTTACACTGGTTGGTGTTTTTGTCCAGTATTGCCTTTGTGGAAACGATCTTCCCATACCTGAAACAGACAAAAAAAAACAAAGGACCCCTTTTTATTGCACCGTATACTTTTTTTGTCATGGGTAATGTTATTAAACCAATTTATACACATTATATAATTTGCACCTCCCAATGAATATATTGTCAACGATGATATGCAACTCTGGAACGCTTTTTTGTTTGCTGCGCAGGAAAACATCACCAACGTGCCTGCAAAGAATCTCATGAATATCAACGGGAAAAAACATGCACACTCCGTGCAGCTAGCTCAATAACAAATGTGCTGTCCTGCTCCTTACAGACACCACCTTGCACATGCTTGCGGTGTGATTCACCACTCGCTCTTCCCTGTCCAGTGTTGTACTTGATGTTGAGTTATCCACATGACATTTCATTTCCTCATCAGCCATTGTGTCTATGTACTGCTGGATAAAGGCCTCCCCATTCTCTTGCCAGACCTCAAAATCCTTCCAACGCCACAATCCAGTTACTCAACCTCTAGCCGGGGTGGTTGGCCTCCCGCGTGCATTCTCTCCTCTGGCTGCCATTCCCCTAAGCTTTCTCGTCGATCATTCGTCGTCCATTATGCCAGTGCATTCTGCCCGAGCCCACTTCTTAACTGTCAATAAGGCATCTCTAATTGATGTCTGTTCCTTGATCAATGCGTTCCTATTTCCGTACCTGAGTGTAATCCTAAGCGTGCAACTCCCGACCCTTTTTAATTCAATGTTCACAATGTTCAGCTGAGCGCTGGTGGCTATGCACGCCTGCAATCCAGCAATGCAGAGTCAAGGATCACACAGAGGTTGTGAAACTCCCTTCCCATGGGCGTTGAGGTGCCATACCCTGGCTCGCCAGAGGCGGTACAGAAGTGAACGAATTGCCATCTGATTTCATCTGCACGGGGTTAGCACTTTGCCTGCTTGCGTGTGTGGGTTTTCTCAAGGTGCTCCATGTATGAAGATTCATTCATTGAATGAAAACATCTTAAAATGTAAAAACCAAATGCAGGCCTCTCCTGAAAACAAGTCCTACGACTCAGTATGGCTCTCCTGGAGAAATCAATAATCATTATTATTTATTCAATTTTCTTTGTCAATGCCCTTGTTTCTCATCCCTATACCCTTGCAGGTAATGTGCAAAGATTGTGAACGTTCTTTCTTAGTTGCATTGGAATGTTACTTTTCATGAAAACATTCAGTTTTTCAAAGGCATCACCAACTGCCCTAGGTATGTAGCCTTTGCATTTACCAGCTAAAAATATATCGTGGTCACAACACAAGAAACATAAACCTAAAGTGTTTAATGGAATAAATGCATATACTGTAAAAGTAATAAAAAGGTGAAGCTTCGCGGCACAGTGAATTCAATGAGGTGTTGCCTTCTGTTTTACTGCTTGAATAAACTAATTTGGTCATTTAGTAAAGTCTGTAAATTGTTTAGAGAAGATTTAACATCTCGACCTTGGCGCGTCCATATAGCCGTGATTCGTGCACACACAACTGTTTCAGGACGTAAGAGAGATTTTGAGTGTCCACGTGTAAGCAATTGGCAGCTTCTACAATTTTTCCTCTGTAATGACAACACACATTCCGCCATTGTTTCCATAACATTGACTGTTACTGGCTACGGCGTCAGGTCCATGTGTTGAGTATTGCCCTCAGCAATGGGTGATCTGCCTACTAAACTCTCCAGCACGTAATATATGACATTAATAGGTCAACTATTAACGTACAAACTGTGATTAGGTGTGGGTGGTGCACATTGTGTAATCCACCACTTTGTAGGCACCGTCAGTGGTTCGTATATAGATCATGCGAGAGACCTCCATGTGCAGGGTTCGTGAGATGTCAACTAAATGCAGTAAATTAAGTAGGTTGCCGACCCACCTGCTGATCTACCTGCAGCGTAGACATTTTTAAATATAAAAATACTGTTACACAAACCGCTAAGCGCAATGCTCTCACTGCACAAATAATTTGAAAAGATACAACTATAACATGTGAAATGATAATTGTGGTAGTTAATGTGGCAAAACTTCTACAATTTTTTTTTTAAGCTGGTGACATTTTGCGAAAAGATTGTGCTAATATGTGGAGAGCCAGTTTACAAATAAGAACTATGTAGCTCCTAATTAAAGCAGCCGGCACATTTTCAAGTCCGAACTTCATTAAGCAAAGCCATCAGACAGAAACATTTTTGGCAAGGCGGGGAAAAACAGACATTCCATTAAAACCTTGCCTCAATTGATTACCACTAAAACGTCGTCACTGTGATTGCATGGCTGCGCTTTGACATAATTAGCACTGATTACATGGCAAAGCAGTTTCATTTTGCAGCTCAGCTGCATACAAGCATACATTTTCTCGGTAAGTCCACCAGAGCAAAACCCACAATTGGATTTGGAAAAAACAAGGGGGGGTCCACAATTTACGAAATCTGTTGAGATAAAATTACTCGTACTTTCTCGACCAGGATACATTTACGAATTTGCTAACTAATGTCAAACATTGCAAATCTCCAAATATTATTAGTAAAAAAAAACTTTTCTTTTTATAATACTGGGGACTATTTTGCATACAATTCCAGTAGAAAATTACAGTCGGCGTTTCTATGCGGTAGAGTATTCAGATGGCAGGAGAAGGCTTTTTTTGAACATGTGCTTATCAGGGATTTCAGCTTTGCCTTGTAGATCTTCTCGAAGGCTTTACACATATACATGGTGGCAGCGCTGCTGGCGCACTGTATCTGTACATTCCACGAACAGATGGAACCAAGCGTGTGGAGCCACTCGGAGAACGAGGATAAATGAACTCCGTGTACTTTTTTGTCCCTTGGCGCACGTTGACAAAACCCAGTCTTTTTCTCGCGTGTCTTGGCCAAATTAACCACTCTGTCCATGACAAACACGTAACGGATTCCCCTTCACGGAGGCCCTTTTTTCGTGAGTTCAATTCGGGTGCGCGGTGATGTCCGTCCACTACATACTTTCTTCATTACCGACGGCAGGATGATCTAATAGAGAACAGTTGAACGCTCACTGCGTAGCGCTGTATTTCAATTAACTTTACTGTCCACAATGGCACAGAGACATTTTAAAAAGACACTGCAGACTGTGCCGCTTGCCTGAAGTGAACCTACAGCCCGCTGCTTTCCATTACATAAAAGGGTAATCTTAAAATTGGAGCTTTAGCATGTGCACCCTGTTCCACAACAATTGCATTAAATACACTGCAGCGTTTCAGAAGTCTCTCCCACGGTGTTGCATGGTCTCAGGTCGCAGTAGTGGTTGCTGTGAATAGGTTTGCCAACTCTGAGGTACAAAACAAAAAAGATATATAATGGGAAGAAAATCTATGAAAATACCGGTAGAGGGGATAACTCGGATTAAATGCATTGTCTTCAGTGGAATAATATTCAAACTTGATTTGAAGTTTTCGTGACTCCAGGAATTACTCTTTGGCTCTTTCGGTAAAGTCACGTAGAAAGAAAATAAATTCAATAATAGAATACGACGTTTCGATTACAACACAAGCAATCGTCATCAGGTCGACCGAAATTTGAGAGAGAGACAAAACACAGATACGGAGACACACAGACAGACACACAAGCAGAGAGAGACAACACAGAGATGCACACAACTCTTTCTGTGTGTCTATGTGTTGTCTCTCTCTCTCTGCTTGTGTGTCTGTCTGTGTGTCTCCATGTCTGTGTTTTGTCTCTCTCAAATTTAGTTCTACCTGATGACGATTGCTTGTGTTGCAATCGAAACGTCGTATTCTATTATGGAATAATATTACAAACTGACAAAAAACTGCGAATATTACTATCTCGGAAGGACTTATAGTTTTCACGGGGCAGATGCCTCAACAAGAATAAAATCCTGGGAAAAACGAGGACAGGTGACAACCCTAGCTGTGAGTATGTTTGATTGTGCAGAAAGAGCTATGAAGCAATTCAATGGTGTCTATTTTATCAATGCCCTTCACACTGGTGGAAGCCTCTGACGATACTATTACTGTTGTCATACAGTGAGGGCATCTGTATTTAATACAATTATCCTCACTATTTTATCGTGGGTTTACTGAAGGTCAAGAGTAAAGTAAACATTGTCTCCAAATTTAATTAAAGTGGAGGGGTTCTTCTCTCCATAGGTAGTTCTCAACCAGAGATGGAAATTCTACATTTCTTTAGCTGGAACCAGATTTGACATGGGACTTTGTAGAAACTGGTACTAATTTAGTTGACCCTCAAGTGATGATGTGCTGACCAGACTCTATGATTTTAATTCGCAGTATTTCAATAGAGAGTTGAGCGCCGACTGTTGCTGTCACGTATATATTTCTCTCCGCATTTAAGCATTACAGTCATTTTTTAAATCCCTCTCTACAATTGCCACGGAAAGTTCTTGTTTACTTGTAAAACTGCAAAGTAAGTCACGAAGACTCTTTAAAAACATGCTTCCAAACAAATATTTGTACAACACAAAATATTAGCAAATTTTGGACTTTTTTCCCCCAAATTAAAAGTTGATTTTGCACATTATCTTTCTCCATTTGCCACAGATATAATCAATCTTCTGACAAAAAAAACCATGCCACAATTCAGACCAAATGGTTTTAATGTGGATACGTTTCATCTGTAAAAGAAACCAGTTGTTTTTTTTAGCAAACCAAACCCTTGCCTCCCACACACCCACCGTGCATAACATACCATCCCTGTTCCCAGCCCCACAGTAACCCTAGATTCGCCCAGAAACAAACAGTGACCGGAAGTTCCCAGCCATTTACAACTCGCAGTTAAAGTGACTGTTTACTGGAAATCACGCAATCTTGGAGCCAAGCAGACGCCAAAGCCATGGCGCCTACGTCACCACCGCATGAAGGAAATGTCCGCCCCTGGGAATTTTTTTTTGCAAACCACATATTAAAAACTAGCTTTACTGCCCGCCTTCGCGAGGGACTTGGATTCACCACGCCCGGCCACCTTTGTCACCCCAGTGGTGATGTTCACACACCACACCAGTTAATTGTTTGAGGCTGAGTCGATCTACGGGAGGCCCCGGACCGGTTCAAATAATCGTCACCGGTGGTGGCCGTGAGCAAGAATCGAACTCGGGTTGCCGGGTTCGTAGCGCAGCGCGCTAACTACCACACTACCGCTCTCCACACACAAACGTGTACGGCAGTAAACGACTGAAATATGAAAGCAATTTGTATTTCACTCTACCCGCGATCAGCAGGCACACTCCGTTACGCTTCCGCACACGGGTCACATGACAGATGTGACGTCACAGCTCACTTGCCGTGCAAAATATACATATTATTGCGCCCCCCCCCCCTCAAAAAAATACAAAAGTCTATTTTTGGAAATTTTGCATGGTGTACAGTCTGGAAAGTACCCACATGGCAAATTTCAAGTTTGTTGCATGTCAAGAAGTATGCTAAACATTTTGAACAGACACACGTAATCACAAATTTCCATTTTTTATATATATGGATAACAAAGTAATAACAGTAAAATCTTGATTTGAAGCTTTCATGACTGCAGGAATCCATACTCTTTGGTTCTTTCGGTAAAGTCAAGTAGGTATAAAATAAAATAAATCACGACGTTTCGGGCGCAACACAAGCATCCATCATCAGGTGGGAAAGCATGATCTGCTGCTGAGGGAGACTGTTTTAAAAGGTCTGAAATGGGTGTAGCCCAAGGATCATAAAGAAGCGGGCGGGGCTAGTGATGTTAAAGTGATAAATTAGCATGTAAATGTAAGAACGGAGAGCGGCCTCCTCGACGAGGGCACAGAAGTGGCTATGTTAATGTGTATCTCGGCCTCGCTGTGCGCTGCGTTGCGCCGCTAGTCGAGTAGATAACCTTGCATTCAATAAACCCTCGGAGCCAGGATGAACGTCCAACTCCAATCGTCATTTATTGATTTTAACAAGGTAAAACTGGTGAGAAAACACAGATACAGCATCTGTTATAACCCGGAAACACCAACACAATGAACACCACAGCATCAGAACATTGTCTTAGATAACAATAGATCCTGGATGGACTAGGCCCCTACATTACCACTGAACAACTACACAAGAGCACGAGCCGGTGCGTTGCATAAAGGCACATCGTGTATTTATCCCACTGCACCCCAAATGTACAGCATTACACATAACACTAAACTGTGGATGAGATACTTCGTCATCTTTGCTCTCAGGATCGCAACATAGCCACCTGGGCACAAGTCTGACTCGACCTACTAAATCACAAGTAACATCCACAATAAGGAAAGTTGCAGGCTTCGTTGCTAACTAGGCCTCGTATTTACCACAACAACTTAACGGCACCATAAAGGCATTTACATCACTATAACGGTCATTCCAACATTACAACAGCATTGCCAATATTATAAGAATATAAACAAACTTACATACAATGCTTCTCAAAGTCCCACGATGGACAACTGCGTCTGGCTTCACTGAGACGCGATTGGTGCCGCCATCTTGAATTATCTGTGTAATGGCCGACGCCCACGTGGTTCAGTGGAAATCTAAAATCGTAACTTCCTGGTCACGTGACCAAAATTAGCATCAAACACAGGAAATTCCTGTGTACATACGCCCCCCCCCCACCATTTGCCGTGCGGCAAAATTCCTGCCGTGAGACAGAACAATGTGAGAGATTAGCATGTTAATGAAGTGTGGTGCAATCCAAAGGCATGAGAGTGCAATTCGAAGGACATGTGAGCATGAGAGATCTAAGAGAGAGGCATATAGAGAGAGAGACACACACAGAGAGTCGGAAATAACAGCTGACGTAGGCAAGTAGGATGAAAACTGAGCAATCATTGGAAGGACGTTATTAACCAGGTAAAGTCTTAACTGACTGTAATGTTTCCATCCTACCTGCCTATGTCAGCTGTTATTTCCGACTCTCTGTGTGTCTCTCTCTCTCTAGTAATGTTGTTCTGTGTTTTCTTTGCCTTTTCCTGCAGTGGCCATGCACTGCTGTGGCTGAGCACTCATTATCTTCTATCTATATATATAAAAAAGAAAAATTTGTCTGTGGGTGTGTGTGTTCGCGCGTTTGCAAAGGATTTAGCTCTACAACGGTGGGGTTTATGTAAAATAAAATAGACAGGTACCACGCCGTAAGCCCTGCCGTGAGCAAGCGCTATTCCTTTTTCACATCCGTCAACTTAAAATTAGTTGAATTAGCGATTTAGTGCGATATCTGTGCGCTTGCTTTTTATTTATTTATTTATGACGCGTGCACGACCATATTAACTCACGCACCTTTGGTGGGGAGGACGGCCCATGCCAAGTCGCACGCTTTCGGTGGGAGTGAGGGGGACATTTCATTTTGCGTAAAAAATGCTATAAAATTACAATAAATGCTCAGGTAAATTATTCACTGTGTGATGTCCCCCCCACCCCGATGCGTGCAGTTACTACTATACAGTCGGTAGATGCTACCACTATAGGCCATAGATATTACTGCAGAGCGGCCGGGGAGATCGTGGCTGGGGGGGGTCAGGAGTAGCAGCCCAGCCCCAGCCTGCCAAGGTGCCACCTCGGCCGGCTGGACAATCTAGATGAGGCCGGAAGCTCTGCACGGGACTAGGCCTCACCACACCACTCTGTCAGGTGAGTACTTTGTGCTATAGAGTCCATAAAAACTGCTATAGAGTCAGCATGTACTACTGTAGTGATAGCAGGTACCACCACAGTCGGTATGCACTGCTGTAATCATAGCAGGTACCACTACAATCAGTATGCACTGCTGTAATCACAGCAGGTACCACCAGTCGGTATGCACTGCTGTAATCATAGCAGGTACCACCACAGTATGCACTGCTGCAGTGAAAGCAGGTACCACCACGGTATGCACTGCTGTAATCATAGCAGGTACCACCACTGTCAGTATGCACTGCTGTTACATTTTTAAGAGTAGTTTTGAAATATTTTTTTGGCCCGGGCAACACCGGGTACTTCCCGCTAGTTATTATTAAATTCTGAAGGTAAGGTAGTGATTATAAAGTGATTGCAAATCCCGGTAGGCAATTAATTTGGCCAATCACCACCATCCATCCATATCTATATATATATAAAATCGCAAATCTGTCTGTCTGTGTGTGTGTCTGTCTGTGTGTCGCCGGACCATACGCAGTTTCATTGGACGAAATGTGAGGGATTTGCGAGACACGATTGGTCCGTTTGGTTTACCACGGCGGTTGCTCCTGGCAACGGGTAAAGACGCATTCGCTGCGGGGTGGACGCCATTTTTAATTCCCGTTAAAAATATGCGCACGCATTAACACGCGACTCTGAGGTAAATTCATCAAAGTTTCACGTCCTCTTCACTCCCCCCCCACCCCAATGTGTGCAATTACTATTATAGGATCGGTAGATAATAAAATTATAGCGATTAAACAGTATTATTGTAACGCGGGGGGGGGGGGGGGTAACGGCCCCAGTACCCAGCCTCAGCCGGGTGGGCAATCTAGGCGAGGCCGGAGGCTCTGCACGGTACTAGGCCTCGACACCCCACCCGTGTCAAGCGACGACTTTGTGGTATAAACTCGATATACCCAGCGTTGCCCGGGGGGAAAATACATTTAAAATCTTCTGAAAACTTTCAAACATTACATACCAATGAAAAAACTGTGTAATTACTTTTAAACCCGACGCGCCAAGAATCGATTCTTTAAATGTTGACTGTACAAATAGTCATTAAGCTGGGTGAGCGTACTGGCAGTCTATAATGTAGACTGTTGCCTGGTTATTAAGCTGGGTGGGTGTACTGGCAGTCTATAATGTAGACTGTAGCCTGCTTATTAAGTAAAGTGAGTCAATTTGTAACACGTAGGCTTTCGCGACCATTATTCATAAACAACGTTATTGGGTTTAGATCGCCTTATTTATTAATGTGTTGTAACCCTCCACCACCCGACACGGCCAATCAGTAAAAAAGTGTCACGTTGATAAAAGACTAATAGTTCACTGCTTTAGCCCACCGGTGTGTTCAAGCGTGAAACCACAACAATTACCATTTCAGATGAAAAAACTACTGTGTCATTACTTTTAAACACGACGCGCCAAGAATCGATTCTTTAAATGTTGACTGTACAAATAGTCATTAAGCTGGGTGAGCGTACTGCCAGTCTATAATGAAGACTGTAGCCTGGTTATTAAGCTGGGTGGGTGTACTGGCAGTCTATAATGTAGACTGTAGCCTGGTTATTAAGTAAAGTGAGTCAATTTGTAACACGTAGCCTTATTTATTAATTTGCCATGTGGGTACTTTCCAGACTGTACACCATGCAAACATTATAAAAAAACACTTTTTTTTAGGGGAGCTCAATAATGCATATATTTTTGCACAGCAATTGAGCTGTGACGTCAAATCTGTCATGTGACCCGCGCATGTGGAAGCGTAAAGCATTGTAGTGTCGTGGTTAGCGCGCCGCGCTACGAACCCGACGACCCGAGTTCCATTCCCGCTCACGGCCACCACCGGTGACGATTATTTGAACCGGTCCTGGGCCTCCCCTAGGTCGACTCAGCCTCAAAACGAGTAACTGGTGTGGTGTATGAACATCGCCACTGGGGAGACAAAGGCGGCCGGGCGTGGTCGATCCAAGTCCTGGGCGAAGCCGGGTAGTACAGCTAGTAGCACTGATACAATTATTGCCGTAATGTGGAAAGGCAACAGTCGTCATCATATGTAGAGATTGGCTCTTGCCAAGGAAATGTGGAATTTTTTCCACTGGCTTATGGCCGTCACATGGGATGGGGGGGGGGGAGCTTCATAGTCGTTCAGCTTGCAGACTTTGACTTTTTGCTTCGCTTTTAAGTAAATCGCATCTTATCTTATTTTATGTGCTGAATGTACACTCTGGTTGTCTCATAACTTAAGCATTCAATGAAATTTGGGCACGGTAAATGAGGACTTGCACGATAAGTCATGGGCAACAGTGGTGTAGCTATCGAGTGTGCAGGCAGTGTAAATGCACTGGGGCCTATGGGCCAGAGGAGATCAGGCTATGAAGAGGGGGGATGTTTGACAGCGGAGGGGGCCCATTTCATTCCTTGCACCAGGGCCCATGCCAACCACGCTATATACTACTAATGGGAAAGACTATTTTATAAAATACCATAAAATATTAAAACCTGTAATGTTAATGATTTAAATTGAAATGCATGGTTGTGAGAAATATTTGCTCTTTTTAACTTGTAATCGACAAAATTGCAAGGCTTAAAAAAGCCACTGCCTTGTTAAATGTTCCAAATGTGTATGCAATCATTATTTGTATTAAACCACATTTGTAAAATTTTGCTGAACAAAATCACAGTTGACACATATGCGCAGACATATGGTCGCACTCATTACACACAAAGTGCTTGCCACAAATTAACCACAATATCTTGTTGATCTCATCAAGGAGCATAAACCAGCATGCAAACTCCGGTCAACCTTGCAGTGGCTTTTGGCTCGCCATCGAATAAAGACGGTTAACTGTATCGCGCGCTTTCAGATGCGCTTCTGCTGCCATCTGGAACGCTCTTCCTTCTGATATGAGGAAGCCACTGGAGCTATGCACTTTAAATCTAGACTGCAAAATAATTTATTTAGAACTACTTTGTGTTTAGTTTGTTGTCCTTCCCCCGCACCTCCGATTAGCACGGTTGGCTTCGTACGGTGCAAAAAGTTCAACATACATACATCATAACTGGGTGGCGTTGGCTGTACCCCATGCTACAACGACAGATAAATACAACCTTAAGCGTCACCTCATAAATCTGTCAGGTGCACACACGCTCACAAGCGCAAATATTTACATGCCCCAGCTCTACCCTGTACTCTTCCGCTCCTCCTCTCTCCAGGACACGTGCAAGAATGGAAGGAGAGGGCCTCTCGTATCCACCGCATGCGCTTTAACGCTCTAACGAGCACCTTCGAGCGCACGCTAATTCTCCCATCCCGCCTCCGCTCCTCGTGTAAATTGCATCACCATCGCCTTGCCGCCTTCCCCGCTCAGAGTCAATGAAACTTGACGTAACGCGAGATGCGGAAGACCACAGCGTTCGCACCTCCTAAAGACACGGGCTCTCACGCGCGAGCTATTTTAGGGTTCACAAGCATTGTTTGGGGTATCACCAGAACTGCTAATGTCTTCAATATCTTTGTGAGACAAGAGTTGAAATGAGTGAGGTGGAAAAAGTATGTTGAACAATCTTTTGACCAACAGTGCCATATTCAAATTGATGAAGAATTTATGGAAGAATTGTATAGTAACTGCATTTAACAAAAACATACTTATTCTCTAAACTGTATATGAAAGTTTTCATAATCACTAGCAGGAACCCGCAGAACTACTGCAGTAAAAGGATAAAGAATATGTACGTTTTATCACCAATCCCTCTCCGACGCCTCGCCAATGGCATGCGACATCAAACTCTGTGCCCTCTCCTCACCACTCCCGCGTCTCTTGGCATCATCGCTCCCCGTCATCCACCACGCCCGTGTCGCGTGACATCACCAACCCCGCGTCTGATAACGTCACCCACTCTCCTCACAACATCACCTCAATCTTGTATGACGTCGGTACTGCTCTCCCCAACAGCCCAGTGTCTGAGGTCCTCAGCCCCTCCCCTCCACCTCACCAGTGTGGCGTCATAACCCACCTTCCCCACCATGCCATTGTTAATGACAGACAAACAAGCGTATTCTTATATTGATATTTGTTAAACATACATTATCGTTATTATCCCTTCGTATAAAAAGAATTGCACTGCCGGAAGTTCGCAGTTAATGTTACCAGTTAAAATGTAATTCATGAACAGAGGCGATTTCAGAACAAATATTTCCATAGCAATCCATGCCACTTATATATTGAGCGACCGACCAATCCTGATATAAAAAATTTGATCATTTAAAATATCGCTAATAAAAAACACGTTTTGTAAAAAATAAAACCCGTATACCTAACACATAGCCTGAAAGAGAAAGCAATCATTTGTGTATAGAGACTAAAACGTTGCATTAACTTGATGACAGTAGGTAACCGTAACACTAATGCTGATGCAACTGAAAAGTCTGAAAACCCAAGTAACCATTACCTCTGTAATTGCACCTTTTTCCCCCCTTCTCGACCTCTCGATTTATATCCGTAGAGTTCGCGCTTCGATGCCTCCTATTTCTGTATAATGTTATCGCCGTCAGGAAACCACTTTTGCAGAAGACAGCCAATCCCTCATTATCAGTGAAACGAGGCCATGCGCTTCTCGCAGAAAACGGAGGTGAATAAATCTCCTAATGCCTGCACCGACGCAGGCTGCTCCACCAAGGCAGGCTGCATACGCAACGGGAGCCCCTCCAGCTCGCCGACATACAGTATGACTAACACGCAAAACCTTGAGACGAGATGCCATTATTTGAACGTATTGCACTTCAAAAGTTATGGAGGGCACACCTTGGCATGAGCCGATCTGGCGACGGACACATCCTGGGGAAAGTGTGCAGCGCAACTGGGAGAAAGGCACTCCTTTCACACTTTATATAATTCTCAATGAGATGTAATGTGTGCATAAATAATGCTTTTTTTCTCAGTAACTCATTGCAGTCACATTTCCGCATCTTATCTGGGCCTGTCACAGTGCAAAACACATGATCAGTTTGTATCACGCCGGGATACTTGGGAGGAGAAAAAAAAAGAGCACACAAAACTCGAAACTGATATGTCAATAAATAAAACATGAATGTTTTATAAATGCATTTTCGTTGAGATTAGACCATTATTTATTTATTGATTTTGAGAAAATGGATGCAAGTGGATAAGAGGCTCCATGGCATAAACCGCAGGCCCTCTTATCGGAGTGGTGTGCTTAAATCTCTGGGGTCTCATGTTCGATTTGGCCAAGGGCGGAAACCATCACCACTAATTCAGCTCTGGTGCCTTTGGAAGCATCGCACACGCATAAAACTTGACAATCTCGGCACAGTTACCCTTGGACCGAGTCCACAGAACAAATCTGTCCGTAAATTCAGGCAATCAGACTATGTGGCACCTTAGGCTCTGAGAGTCTCACCTGTGCAGCGGCGAAAAAACAGCAATTTCCAGCTGACACCATTGGAACCTCCTTTGCCAGTAGCAAAATATGATAATTGTTTTTTAACCTTTTATCTGGCAACAAAACCGACACATTTTTTTTACAAGGAGTCATGTTTGCATTGACCACAATACCTGCGGTCGGAATGCAAACAAAAAACACAACTTTGATAATGTATGCACTGTCCTTGAAATTGATTTCCAGCTGGTTCGGCAGAGATGTCTCTGTAGGATACTATGAGATAATTTACCAACCAGTGGGAGAAGTCCCATAGCAGAACCAGTTTAAAAGCACGCATGCCATCTATGCCAGGAATTCAAAGGCGGGGGAAATGTTGCATTTCTCCTCACCTGTTGGTCAATGTTCAGTACCGACGCAGAAGAAAAAAGTTTTCAATGAGAAAAAAATCCCTTTATGGATTATTTAAAAGAATATTACAACATCACTCAAATGGTGAGACCTTCAGATTGTGTACCTGGGATACGGAACCCCAGATAGAAATCTAAAGCTGTCTGACTGTCTGTGAAGCCAAGCCCAGTGCTGCGCAAAATGTAAAATATTAAGATATGGTATTATTTTACTTGCTCCAGAATCACGCAAAGGATGATCCATCTCTGGCAGCCTGTCATCTCTCTGAATCTGCACCACAAAACATTCTCAATCAATGCCTCGTATCACCGCTTGCATTTGGCCTCGGGGGAGCGGGGGGGGGGAGAGTACCGTGGAGGTGCCTAGACAGCGTTTATAGATGTCATGTCAATGCAAAACTACGTAAGCCCTCCCAGGTGCTTTTGAGGCACAGTGACAAAATATGTGCACAAAGGACAGCTCAAGGCCATTCAAATGCGCTGCCAGAGATTCTTCTTAAAGTTACATTCTTAATCTCTCATCTCTTGTTGCGTCCGTACAGCACAATGTGCGTGGTTCAGTTTGTTAACGGCACAAACAGGAATGCATCGCCAACCCCTGCGACACAAGCGTGGTTACGATCTAAGCATCTTAAAACACGTTTCTCTGCCTCGAACAGTCTTAATAAATGCGGCGGTGAAATAATCACATGTGTCGCATTAGTACCTGCATAATAATGCACGTGCAGCAAATAATAAAATGTATCGTTCTTGGATTATTATAATAATGCAGTTGTTAAATCCAGTAATCTTCATTCTTGCAATGTTATAATGTGTATCTTAATTGTGCTCTATATTATTAATATCTTCATCACAATTAGGGGGCATGTAACATGTTTTCTGCTTCAGATTGCTTTCACACACAGACAGCAGGGGGTGAGTCGTGGCAAAAAAAAATATTTGTAATTACAGAGCATTCGTTTTAAGGCAAAATATTCCTTTGTGTCGGAAAATAGCAAGATGAAGCTGCCACTGAATCTGTTACATGATGCGGTCATTCGCATCTTCCCCCAGCTCTCAAGACCTCCTACGGCAAGCACATTGGCACCATCATGGCAGCCAAGGTCATTTTCTTGCTGACATAGGGGTTTAATCTGATCTACCATTTATCTGAGGCTTGCTTGCCTTTTATTAGCATGTAATTCACTTTAGTTAAGCTCAACTGTGGCCTCGGCAGCAATAAAATGGTAACAAAAATTAATCACAAGTTTTAGGCGATGGCTGAGCAGCCTCTGCTTAAGAAGCTGTCACAGGTATCACTATTGAACCCTGTCAACGGCTTTCATTTGCATGGCAATAACGATTACATTACAGCACATTACATAATGAAACACGTTTGAAATTAAAATGGCTTTTTTACGCACATTTTTCTGTTTTTGTATCCTTTTGGAAATGTTATATTCAATTGTCAAAGAAAAAAATACGTAACACTCCACCGAAACAAAATGTCACCTGGAGTTACCATTAGCTATGTAAACTTAAAAACCAAGCTGGGTACATTACATTTTTTCTCGCACTTTAAAGGTGCATGTACCGACAATAAATATAAATTATTAACAGCCCAGTTCCCTCCACGAGAATATATTTGTATAAAACCTTTGCACATTGTATTTATAAGTGAAAACATTTTACAGAGTGAGGAAATGTCTGTTTAACAAAATTACTTTCTCGCAGCACTTCAGATCAATGGGCTGAACGCAGTAACGCTAAGCAGGTGATCGTCTTGAAACCGTGGCGCGTTTTGGCTTACGCAATGTTTACTTATTTTCAAAATGATGATTTTGGGCCGTGGTAGTTTTGACATTCAATGGTGTATCCAGGCAGAGTAGGGCTACATTTAAACTAGAAATGTTAGCTATGTTTTATAAATGTGAACAGCAAAAGTTTCACTTTTGTAATTTCGTATGCAATGTATTCTAGGCAGCAGCATATTTTGTCATCAAATTTTCAGTAATACCACAGCCGCTCCACACTGACCAAAGATAGACAATCAATCATAGGCTTCCCCTGCAAAATTTTCAGTTGGGCATTGAGGGTACAGAATAAATACAGAAGGGAGATGCTGTGCAGCATGGGAGTTAACTGTCAACATTTCACTCATTTGTTTATTTTGTTTTGTGCTTTATTTACACGTGTTTTTTATCATAGGATAATAAATTTATACCTCATGCATATAAGAATAATGCCAAACTTGATTTGGAGCTTTCGTGACTGCAGGAATTATTACCCTTTGGTTGTATGCTATTATTTAATTTATTTTTCTCTCTATCTGACTTTACCGAAATAACCAAAGAGGAGAATAATGTCATTTATTATATCCAAGACAGCAACGTTGAGTCTCAAGATACATTTCCAGGAGGGTCCTACATTGGGATGTTTGGCCAATTCCTTCTTACGCAGTGTTTCGTTTGCAGCAGGAAACTGGAGTACATAGAGAAAATCCATACACATTTGGGGGAAAACACTCCAAGATCTGTACAGATGGGTTTCATGGACCAATTGCTGTACTCTTCACATCCTGGCCAACCCGTGCCTCCAAAACACTGGATCAGAGGTGTGCGCCAACCATACCAAGCTACAGGTGTCATTTAAAGTGTTTAATGTTGGTGAAAGCCCTAGGTCAGATCTCATGACAGATTTTCATGTCATTTTAAATGTAGACACATGGTCGAGGAATCTTCCCTAGTTTTCTCTTCAATACACGTTTAAAATATCTGAGATCAAATGAATGGCATTATCCTTGAGTGGATGCATGCTTCATCGATCAATTCATTCTTCTTTGCATAACCATGTAACAGCCCAGGGAGTGTCATTGTTTTTGCAAGACTGCCCTGAGTAATTGTAGTTGCTCAGAAGATTGATGTTTTATAATGTAGTGGGCACGTAATTTAAGAATTTGAGATTTGCTCCATTATGCCCGCACACAATGCATAATCTCTCAAATAACATCACAGGGAATAACAGCAGTCACAGTGTCTCCTTCCTCAAACAATCGTGAGGTGGCACTCATTTCCTTTGGCAGATTTGAGCCAATCGTGGAAATTCCACATTCCACATTTTGTGGAGCGCAGTGATCTCATGAAAAAAAAACATTGCTCACTTTCCATAAACCGGTATTAAGCGATGATTGGATGAGTCAATCTCCGAAAGGCAGACCCGTCCTGCTTTGCTCTCTGATACTTTTGTTAGATTATGGGCGCATTATAAATGTAAGTTATTATTGAAGTTGTTGATATGAACTTGCAACCTTCAGATCTGAGTTAAGGATAATTACAAGAAAGCTACTGGAAAATCGTTGGCTCCACTAGAGACAAAGGCTAATCTCCATATATATAAAAGGCAAAGTTGTGAATATGTGTGTCTGTTGAAAATGTTTAGCGTACTTCCCGACATGCAACAAACTTGAAATTTTCCATGTGGGTACATTCCAGACTGTACACCATGGAAAAATTAAAAAAAAGACACTTTTGTTTTTTTTTTTGGGAGGGGGGGGGAGCTTAATAATGCATATATATTTTGAGCTGTGACGTCAAATCTGTCACGTGACCCGCGCATGTAGAAGCATAACGCATTGTAGTGCAGTGGTTAGCGCGCTGCGCTACGAACCCGGCGACCTGAGTTCTATTTCCGCTCACGGCCACCACCGGTGAAGATAATTTCAACCGCTCCTGGGCCTTCCCTAGGTCGACTCAGCCTCAAACGAGTAACTGCTGTGGTGTGTGCACATCGCCACTGGGGAGACAAAGGCGGCCGCGAGTGGTGGATCCAAGTCCCGGGCGAAGCCGGGTAGTAAAGCAAGTCAAAAATAAATACAAGCTCTGCATTCCAACTATGGTGAAAGAAGCAGAGATTTCATACAAGTGTAATAAAACAGGTCGACGACAAGCGACTGTGTCTCCGTCTCTTTATTTCTTCGTTATTTGGACAGCTCGCATTCCGCTCCACTCAGTCACTCCGCGGCACGTTGCGGGAGCTGACGTCCCGCCCCCGCACGCCTCTCGCGTTTCCCCGCTCCCGCGCCCCGCTGGCCGGCGGCGCGTTGGGAGCCGTCTCCGCGTCGCCACGTGGCCAATGGCTCGCGGAGACTCCCGACGTGGCCCAGCTTCCAGCTTCCACCAACTGACCCCGAGCCCCTTTCGGCTCCCCCTTATATCCTCTTCCCACGTCACCCAGACTCCGCCCTTCGCCACACCCCTTAAGAACTTTCCAGATAATGCCACCCCCTAACGGCCGCGGGCTCCGCCCGTAAACCCTGCCCCCGATGGTTCGTGGTGCCTGGTTGGCTTAGGGGCTGGGGCGGCGAAACCCAGCATACGCTCGCATTACACAAGTAAAAACATCTGTTGCTAACTTGAGTCACTGGGAAGACAACAAGCTCAATATTCCAAAGTAAATTCAATCTTTACATATATGTTAAACTGGATTTCAATCGAACGCATGCCAAATATTTAACATCAAAATGCAGATGTATTCTATGGAGCTAATTATTGCTGTATCTGTGTTGCTTTGAGCTATTTGTAATGCTCGTGCGCATCTATATCAGCGTCAAGGGGCGTTTTACTGAGGGTGGTAATTAAATATGCAGTTTAAGGAAATAACAAGAAACGAAAAAAAGAGTATTTAACTCTACTGGATTTGGCACCAACTCAACTGTTCACATCTTTGGCGTGGAAAACAAAATAGCGTCCCAAACCACGGCCATGTGTTTCTCATTCACTCATTCCTTCATTCATCCATAATCTCTCACTTGTTAACTGCAGCTGCTAAACAATACGGCAAAGTCCATTTTTTTAATTGTAAGAAACTGATGTAACCCCAAAGTGTGAAATTTTACGCTTTCAAAATAAGCATTTAATAAGAATGTTGTTCTTCTCATCTTCTGTCACCTACATACCACACACATAATTGAAAGTACCTGCTTCCCAACATTAAAAAGGTGCGTAATTCCTCTTCGTATAAATATGCTAATGAACCTGGCGACATTAGTATGTGTATTCACTAACGCTCCACTGATACGAGATGTGCTGGCTCCGCGCTGGAATTACATTGCTGCATTCAAGCAATGCTGCTGCTGCTGCACTTGGTTTAAGATAACTACCTACGTGACTTTACCGAAAGAACCAAAGAGTTGAACTGCACAGAATACGATGCTGCTACTCACTCCAAGCTACATCACGCATTATGAAGATGGCCCTTTCAAATTATTGGGCACCTGATTCTCAAGAAAATATTTCTCTCAGTTCCCCACAACCTCACCCCCTTTAAAAGCCCTTCGAGTGCCAGCTTCAAAATCACGAAGGGTGTGCCAAATCCAAATACCTTGGTAATCCGAAGTGCTCAAAACATAACTGTGCATTTTTTTTTTTACTTATCACTAATAAAACCATAGGTAGGGGTGAGAGGAAAACACATATTGAACTTAAAACACCCAAGCCGACCTACAGTAGAATACTTTTTAACGAAAGAAATATAGTTGGACAAGGGCAGGAGAGACCGTCTTGGCAAATAGGTACATTAAACACTCCAGATAGGTGCTCAGAAACCAACATTTTAAGCCTCATAATTTTCAATCCTATTCAATTTCCTGTACTCGAACCAGATGCGAGCCCACAATGTTTCATTTGCAAGGTGGCCCAGAGTAGCTATAAAGAAGTGACAGTTTGCTCACATATACTGCAGGTGTGAGCACGTGGGGCTATGACACTAGGTTTCAGGAATTAAATTATCTTGAAGCTGGTTTAGTGGTGAGCTCAGAAAACATTCGCCTATTCAGCCACCACATTTCCTCGACCTATAAAGCACAATATTGCTTGCATGTCTACTAACTATATAACCTAAAGGACTATTGACATAAACATTTTAATTCATGATGTGCAAAGGCACTGCGTATCCTGCTTCTGTCAAGTGATGGCCACTGAGAAAGGTGCCTTTCACTTGTATTTTCATTAATGTTAGTCGAGTGGCTCAAATAAAAAAAGACAAAATGCCATAAGACCCCCGAAGATACAAGAAAATAATGAAAGGCAATTTCACAAGCTGCCAAGCAGTGCAATATACAGGACTCAAAAAATCACATTATAACCCCATATGGAGGAAAACACTTTCATACAAACCCACGAGTAAAGACAGACCACTCCTCTATCCACAACAAAGCAGCTCTGAGTCTTATGTCGCATTGAACCTCTGAATGTGGGGCAGGCATGCCAGTGTAATGAAGGCCCTTTCTGTATTTTGTGTCATAGCAAGAAAACACAAGCTGAACAGTTGTGGAATCCCCAGACGAAAAAATCCATATGACCAGGACCTCAGACTATGGGTCTTTATAAACAAACAGGAGCAGGCAGTATCATAAAAAATATATTGTATTACAAAAAAGTAGGTCTTCAGTGCAGATGTCATCATCAATATCACATATATGTTCATAAAATGTGTGTTTATCTCTATTGCTGCACAAGTGTTTTCCTCTATAGAAATAACAGAATTACAGCCGTGACAAATGTGGTCTAATAAGAACTCAAATGACCTTAGAATGTGGATGGGTACACTTATTCATTTGAAAATGTATGGACCTATCCAACGTACAATATTATGTCATGTACCTTTTGTGATCCCGAGCACAGGTGGATGAATGTGTTTTTTTCTGCAAGGACTACTTGGTATCCATTGTAAGTGACTTTGTGTTCCTGAGATTGACTTCTTACTCTCTCATTTGCATGGATATGAATCAACCACCAAATATACATCACTGCTTTGATCATTTTGTGCATTATAACCAGGTGAGAGCTGAAACGAAACAACACGTCTGACGGGAGACCAAAGGCAGGCATTAGTTTGTTCACTAGGTATGTGTTTAAAAGCTCAAAATCTCGGTTTTAATATTTTACTCTATCCATAAGGTGTTCTGTGGTCATTCAAAATCTACGTTGCTTCGCATTTTATTACTCGAATCTAATTCTGACTGAAAACTACAAATAGTGAGTCGACATCCATCGACAGACTTCCACCTACCATAGGAGTTTGGTATTAACACAACTGAATCAGAACCACAAACGGAGCTGAGCACCATCAATACAGTGCTCACTGTAGCACAAAGACTTTCGTTTTGACTAACAAATTGGACATGTCAATCCAAATATCTGCAATGTATACCACCACGTGGCAAGAAGAATTGCATCGTGTTGTGCAGCGGCATTTGGCGGCTCCGTTAGATGAAGCCTGGATATGACCCTCTTGTACTATGAAACTATAGCATCAACAAGCCCCCATTATCCGGTCTAATTGCTTCGTAGAGACTTGCAAGTCTACCGTGTCGACAATCGAGATGTATCGAGGCTCCCTAGCCCGCAACACTTGATCACAGGGGTAACAAGTAAAAAAAGCCAAAGCATGTCACAACAGTTCAAATAGACTGACACTGAAACAGGTCTCTGAAAACCCATCGCCTCAGAACATTCTGTCATTTTCGAGTGCCTTCCAGGTGTACAGGCTTTGACACTAAAATCTCTCCGACTGATGGCAAGCTTCCCAACATAAAACCCCACTACAAAAAAACTTAGCTCCTCAGATTGGACGGCTCAACGATGATGATGGCTTAAACTTATGGGTACAACTAATACAAGACATTCTAGTGAATGCCCTGGGCTTGCGTGTGAATTGATTTTACAATGACACCACCAAGTTTTTACAAGACACTAAACAGAACATCCTTTAGAAATCAGTTTCAAGCTTGGGTGTGGATTAAAAAAAAATCACTGCTAATAGAGAGCACTTGTGATGCAACGATAATGTCTGTTTGGCAACATTATGGCAACCTTTACGAAGCATCCCTGTCGTGGTTGAGCTGGGTAGCCGATTTGAGCTATGAACCCTGAGTTCAGCTCCCAGCCACTGCTGTCACTGGCGTGTGATACCTGAATCTGTCAAGAACCACACAGCTTCACCAACGGGCACTGACCAGTGTGGCGATGTATGGTCAACACAACCCTCATGATCAACATGGCATGAGGAGGCCTTCATGCAGCAGTGAATTGATGAAGGGCTATAAAACTAGTGTCATTATTAATATGAAGCAAAAATGACAATTCCTGGAATAGTGATTATTGATGATGGCGAATATAAGGCTGCACCTCACTCAGGCTGAGCCCTCCAGCGAAATAGACATCCCCATTGTTTGCCAGAGCGTGTTTATATCAGAGCAGCTGT
Organism: Lethenteron reissneri; assembly: GCF_015708825.2. Classification (NCBI taxonomy): domain Eukaryota; kingdom Metazoa; phylum Chordata; class Hyperoartia; order Petromyzontiformes; family Petromyzontidae; genus Lethenteron; species Lethenteron reissneri. The sequence goes on from NC_083799.1 coordinate 2,503,766, forward strand.
GTTAATAACAGGGAGATGTGCTTGTCCCAGCACTACCACATACATATTTAAAGTTGATTACCTAGGAAATGCCTAAAGCAGCTTCGTACTGCTGAAAAATCTCTGGGTTAACCATCTCATGGCCTACCAGTCGAAGTCACGTCACTGATCAACTTTATCTGCAGTAGTGCTCATCATTTATTACTGCTGCTGTATGGCATTTCTATGTGTTTTTGGGTTGTACCATGTATTGTTCGGTAGAATGCCCCACATTTCACTCCTTGTGCTGGGAGCTTATTCAGGAACTGTTATGGGAGTGAAACGTTGGACATCATGCCGAACAATCTAGCGTGCAACCTAAAATAACATCGGAGAGCTGTGCTCATGTCTATTGGCAACCCATAAGCTCATGGAGGAAATGCCAAATTCTATTGGCAGGAGCCAGTGTCTCTGTCAGACTATTACCAATAACTTCCTACAAAGTCAAAATGACCCTTGAAATGATGGTGGGTTGAATAGACTTCGAACTAGGATTTTAACTCGCTGTCTTCCAACCCTTAATCAAGAGCTTTTACCACAACAGCCTAATTGATTTGTGTCCTTTAGTGGCATCAATTTAATAGCGTATTTTCACCGAGCTAGGAAACATTACGAACAATAAACTGGTGCCAATTGTAGATTTCTTTGTGTCCCTCTAAGCAGACAAAAATTATCACAACATATTGAAGTACATTGTCGCTGGGCAATAAGAGTGGCATCACCGACCCATGGCCCTGCTCAGCAAAAATATTTAATTGATGAGGCAAGCAATAAAATTCAGCTGTGCCTCCAGAAAATAAACTTTCAAGAAGTATTGCATAAAACAACAGCTCCCATGCCTGACGTTGCCATGCATCCATTCAGACAGTCTCTCGCACATGGTCCTGTTGAGAATCCATAATTCTCGGCAGGGTATTCTCTTAATGCACAGGCAAGCCACGGATACACTCTTCACGCTGCGGCGGTGTTCTCGGTGCTGCTATGAGCTGCAAATTGCTGTGTATTTATTTTATTTATTTCAGTCACGTTTGCCAATGAGCCCATCCATCTTAAAAGACATATAGTCCGATTTGCATGCAGGCAGAAAGCTTTCAGACCAGTGACAAGTGATCAGAGGATGCTAACTTTGCGTCAGGACGAAAGTGTCCTGCCAAGATGAGAATCGGCCTCATAGTCTCAGACAAAACAACACTTGGCGGAATGTTATTGCAAGGTAAGTGATGGGCTCACTGCTGTTTTGCTCTTTCCAGAGCCAACCTCGGGAGACTTTCTTAGCTATTGGACACAACCGCTACAACAACAACATGCAAAACCTGTATGTCTGCTACTTTAAATCTATCAAATGGTAAAACTGGGGTTGCGACATTCCCCTGAGCATCATGCAGTTTTACAATTATTACAGTCATGGCTTAGCATCTGATTCATTCATTTTCTAGAAACTGAACCGCACGTAGAAAACATTCTGGAAGCATTTCCACATCAAAACTCATGCCATATCTCAGCACAATCTCAGGTGCACATACGATAGCTGTGACAGCAATAAGCTGTGCATGCAAGTGCAGTCCTGCATAAACTAATTTCATGCCTGCGTGGATACGATTGCAGATAGTACCCTCGAAACGACGGATGTAAACACGGAGCCACCGCAGGTGCTATGCATTTGGTGGACAACCCAAGGAATGCTTGCTTGGTTGGTGAGGTCGGCTTGCCAAGCATACATGCAGGACATCCAGTTTGCCAGACCTTAAAGGTATTACACAGCACCTTTAGTGCATTATCAGAAATCATGAATTAATATAATTATTACCAGAGCTATTGCACTCAAGCGATCACGAGGGCCAAATGCATGAATGGCTCCACATAGTGCACATCATGTGCTGGCATAGCAGCATTTAAATGCAATGCCAGAAAGTGTTTGTGCGCCTTCACCCAATATCCTTCAGGAGACTGAGTCTGACACAAGCACAAACCTGAGCACACTTCAGGGGGGCAGGGGAGTAAGCATTTTTCTCAGCACTTGTCAACCGAGTTAGTAGACTGGATTGAATCAAGGAGTCGAGTAAATCCTTTCTTATTTTTTGCATGAGAATTTTTTTTTTATATATTGGGTTCGAATTTGAGAAATTAACACAATATAGTATTGGTGTTTGCTCACTGCTCAGCATTTTCACAAGATAAATTAGCCTTAAACGTGACAGCCTTGAGCTCTCTGGCCACTTCTATAATCCATAGTTCTAGAGAAATACAACAGTGGTTTTGCTGTGGCCCCTGCCAAGGAGATTGTGGAATTTCCAGCAGTGGCTCGGAAAATGTGAAGGCAATGAAGAGAAAATACTGTAGTAAAATAAAAAACTAAAATGTGTGAACATTCATAACAAACAGTACAAATAAAAATGCAAACTATGCAATTGTATAGCACAGGTTCAATTTACAAGAAATAAATGTGTTTTTCAAATCATAAGTTATATACAATATTTCAAATAAATAGCAATTTAAGAGTAGAATTTAAAATGACAAATGTCATCACATTCTTAAGCGGGGAAGCGTCCTGTGAGACCTGCTCGCCAGTTTCTTTAAAGAAACTAAAAGTGGATCTGAAGTGGCTCGTCACACAACAGAGATTTCACGACACCATTGTGTTGCCTTGGTATAACAGGCACTTTGCATTTCTAATTATCTGTGATCACATTGGAGGTTCATTGCACAAGGCTCATTTGCGTACAATGGCACTCAGTGTAGAAAGGCTGGCCACATCTACACTCGTCACTTAGTTACCGGCTCTTAAAATAACAACAGCAGCCGGCAGTGCGCTGTCATTTCACGAGGCGAGAGCCGCAGTCAGATGAACATCGCTCTCCAAATGTATATGAAGCAAACAAGTGCAGAATGAGAAGCCACAAAGAGAGTTATACACTGTCTGGAGCGCTCGCGATGTCCTCTCTTTTGCCATCAGGATGATATTGCTGGGGGTGTTCTGGTAATAGACTGACATAGCCATCTCAACTCGGCAGCCTTGTCTTACTAAGTAAATACAAACAAACACGTATACACATACATAAATCATTCTTGCAAGGCTGCTAGTTCAGATATCGATAGGGGCCAACTTGGCCTATTGACCCGAAATGGTCGACAAGAAGAGTAACAATTTGTGGGAAATCAAACGTGATTAGGCTGCAGCCATGGTGTAATGGCTAGCACACTGGACCTGCATCCCAGAGGTCAATGGTTGGATTCTACTTCCGGCATGGTCAGTTGAAACAATGTTGCATGATAATTGTTTTTTTACCCTTTTATCTGGCAACAAAACTGACACTTTTTTTTACAAGGAGTCATGTTTACATTGACCACAATACCTGGGGTCGGAATGCAAACAAAAAACACAACTCTGATAATGTATGCACTGTCCTTGAAATTGATTGGTCTACACCCAAGACAGCTTTTCTTAGAGCCTAGTCTCACATGGTGTTGGACCAGATGACGCCAAAAGGTGCACAACTCAAAGACAATGCACCATCAGAGTATGAGAGCTCGGGGTAAGCATTTACACCATTGGAACCTCCTTTGCCAGTAGCAAAACATAACTGGTTATCATGTTTTGCTACTGGCAAAGGAGGTTACAATTTTGCATGTTTCTTAAACCCCCCTCATCATCTCTGTCCTTCCAGCAGTATAAATTGAATCACCACAATCCCTCGATCAGCAGATTGCGTGTGGTAGGGTGAAGTGTGGGTATGCTCACCACTTCCAAGCCATATGGCCAGTGTGGAAGAGTAGGCCAGCAGTGCTGTAAGCAAGCGATCTCAGCGCTGCCCCGTGACCTTTACGAGCAGTGTTTACTCTTGTCGAGAGTAGGGCCCCTGCTCGAGGGAATGTAGAATTTACACCACTTGCTCTGGGTGTTTGAGCAGAAAAAAATAACTTCGACTTTGACGAAGGAATATGGTAAGCCACCATCCAGCATAACCCCCTCCAGCAATACACATGTTTGGGGGTAAAATTTTACAGCCAAAGAATTGGCAGACTCAGACACCCACCTAGGAATGTACACACTTTGCCGCATGAGCAGCCATGCATGGTGCGTTCTCTCACTCGAGAGAGAATCGCCCAGGGACTCCTGGAAGTTGCTGTGTTCCCATCAAGAAAGAGTGAATAGCTTGGTTTTGACAGCAGCCTTTTCATCAGCCACTCTTCAACAGCCAGCCCTGCCACGTTCCACACCAAGCCACAGGCTCACGGCGGTGTGGACTGAATGACGATGGTGGCTTCATCCCCCCCAACCCCCCGATGCTCGGTGCCGAACGTCACCGCTTGTGATCAACGGGCACATTTTCCCCCATGTCCCATGCATGCAACACATCCCTCACTGCAGTCAATCCATGCATCTTGTGCTAGGTTCAGTGCACACACGGCCTCGCGTTCAGAACACGGGTGCGACAAAACACTTGGGCGAGGCTGCGCCACATGATGTACATCGACGCCGAGATGCAGACAACATCAATAAAGGCTGTGTGTGCGCTTTCGTACAACAACGCTCAACCTCTGTTGATAGGGCTGAGTGATGCACAGTGCACAAATACTTTATATATTATTTATATTTCCGTGTTCCGCTTTCATTACGAACGCACATCCGTGCATTGACGGACATCAGATGTCCTGCAGAACGAGTTCTGCAGAAGCGATGTGGCAGTTAAAGATAACTTAATGCCTTGTTCATTCTAAATACCACATTTGCCATGGAATTACAAAGCACATTTGGCAATGCCTTAGAAAATGACATGAAATAAAACCTTAAGCACTCCTGACATTGCTGTACACGACGTTCCCTATTCTTTGAGGAGGAAAAAAGGACAACTTCCCTTGACATTCAAAGACCCGATTCTTAAGAATGCTTAGAAAATACCTACAGCAGGCAAAACCAACCGCAGAGCACTCCAGCTAGAATGTGTGGTAATGCTGTTAAAGAGGTGGACTTGACCAAAGCTATGAATAAAAATTTCGGTTCAGCACAATACGGTGGTGCAGGTTGTTTCCAAGGGCAGGGGAAAAAATATTTCATTTTTTCAATGAAACTGGCTCGAAATAATTAACTTTCTCTCCTCAACAGCCGTGCACTTGAGCCACACATGATCACATTGCATTGATATGCTTTTGACAATTCTGTGAGGAAGATATGCTCTACATTATCTCCTGTCAAGTGTAGCAGAGTAAGGCCACGTTAAAGCATTGCGTAGCCTGTTCAATATTGTTCAGTGGCTTTTGATATGAATAAAATATGAGAAGAATCCAAGTGCCATTGCAAAAGTAAAAACACATAATAGAAAAATCCACTTACGTTTTGGAAATCACTTTTTTATCTTTAATGATTTTTTTTCTTTGAACATTGCTGGATAGCATACACAAACACTGAACAAAATGCTCTATGAATGCATTCCATTAACGGGTTGGTTCCTCTGCTCTCAGAGCAGACATGAAAAGAAAACAAATGAATGGCTGCAACAGCTGGAAGCTCGGCTCGGCAAACTCGCAAGCTGCATGTGCGCTCAGTCAGGAGTCAGGCCATTCCCACGGCACTTCACAGGCTACAGCCCAGAGCAGCTGCCTCACAGAGGCACCCGGGACAGTCGTGTGAACCTATCCAGACCCCCTGGCCCCTCGTGATTACGCCGTCTCGAATGGGATGGAAGTCAAAGTGTCCCTGCTGGAAACGAGCACGTGCCTGCACTCTTCTCCATCGTGGATCCCGAGCCAGCGAAATTCCACATTCCCATGGCGGAAGCCAGTTTAATCATGGAACAAACCACTGTTGACATCCCACAAAGGGGTGTCAACAGTGACTGAGATACGAACTCACGACCCTCTCGATTGTGAGTTAAGTAACAGCAATGGGATGATAGGCCAAGTCGGCCCATGACCACGAATTGACCGAACGGCGAATCGTGTATTAAAACAGCAGCGCCAGCTGCAGCACCACCCAGACGGACCCGCAAGATTCTCGCTCCCGTGTGTAAATCGTGCATCAACAAAACAAAAAAGGTAAATTGTTCATATGTATTGGCGGCCATGCAAAATTCAAACATACGGCGTGTGCTCGATTCTGATCTGCAATATAAATGTGCGCACCCTGTTTATTTAAAATGAAGAAAAGGTCGCCGAGTCACTGCATAATAACTTCTTTCCTTATATTTTTCATCTTTGAATATATGTTTTTATTAAGCTTTGAACATTGCAATGATGGATACAGGTAGAACCATGTAAATGCCACCTATAAAGGCTATACAAATGTGTTCTTGATCAGGGATTGTCAAATGCATGCAACAAAATCAAATTTCTTTAAATTGCGCAATTAAACAATGCAGTTTGCAAAATTTACACTACAAAGGTTTGCCTGTGGCAGAACATCGTACATAAATGGTTTTGCGTTTGTGCTGTCAGCTTTAATCAGTCATACAGTGCCTTGTAGTGAAATATCTAGGACCTAATACATATAATCGGTGAGCAAAGCCCAGAGATTTTGGAAGAAATCCAGAAAAGAGGGGGCTTGTTTCTGCGACTATAAGGTCAGTGAAGTTGAGAATAACAGAGTTCAGAACACGAATTAGCAGACACCATGCCCTTAAGGGGTTTGGATCAAAATAACAAAGGTTTTGAGTACTGTAAAAAAACATAGTGTTGGAGGTTTGAGCCACCAGCAACTCAAATGTATGGAAATTACCTTTGATGAGGATCAGATGAAGCTCAGTGTATTTAAAGCAGAAGTGTTTACATTAGCGGCGTGAAAGTTTTGCCCTCAGTTATTGGCCAGTTAACCTGATTAACTTAATTCAAAGTGACAGGAGCCTTTCCAAGAATAAATCATTCTCATGACTCGGAAATGTTTAAAATGCCCCTGATTGAATACTGTTAATGTTATCACTCTCAGATGCTCGGAAAAATTAACCACCACTCTTCTATGAAACAAAACATTAAGAGTACTAAAACATAGAACAGTTCCTAGTCACCAAAAAAAAAAACACCACCGAATGCAGGATCTACATGAAAATTAGTCTTGAGGCTTAGTGAAGTTTTGCGAGATGGTTGATTATTATTACCACTGTGGACAAGAAACAAATGAAATTAATACTTGAAAAAAACTATTTACGTCCCTTAAAAAATCATGGCCACTATTTGTGAGCTCTGGAAAAATGTTACAATTTATAACGTATTTCCCAGAGCACTCTATGGTTAGTTTAGCCAGTCATAGCTATTTCCACTTAATTCATATACAAAATTACGTCTTTGATTGTTTTAGGAAGTTAATTAGCCCTTTTTCTTGTCGGATCAGAACACATGACACAGTGCACATTAATGTCAGCAGTGCTTAATGTTCAACCTGAATTTGTAACACGCTCACAGGCAAGTGAAAAAAATAGTTATGTCATTTCCGTAAAAACTTACGGACATGTGTGACAAAGGGTTTGCCAAGGAGGGAGAGGAGAGACTCACGGCTGGCAGAGCTTGATGAGGTCCTGGTCAGTGGTGTTGGGGAGGAGGCCACGGATGTACAGGTTAGTCTTGCTCAGGTGGTCGCCAAAGCTCCCACCACCGCCGCCACCCCCATTGTTGCTGCCGCTGGTGCTGCTTGTAGCACTGGGGCTTGGGGGCGCCAGAGGGTGGCTGCTCGCCGCGTATGGCTGGACGAGAGGGGCAGGAGGAACGGGCGCAAGCAAAGGGTAGCATCGTTAGCTGTGGCCATCGATCCAAGCTTAATGTCGGAGTCGAGCGTCAACATGGCTTCCTGCTCAAACAAGCTCTCGACGCTGATCGGTTCTGTTGGCAGACTTGATACAGAAATGGAATGTCTACATTACTGTGCCAGGCAGCAGAATGTAACATACGGAAACTGCTGATGACTTGCAACAAAGATTATTTTCATGTCAAGCCACATGGGTTGATGATGATGATGATGAGCGAAGTTGACCTCTGACCAGGACATTAACTCATGACCTTCTAATTGTGAGTTGAATGCTCTGCCACAGCTCCACCGAGCCCGAATGACCGGTGAATATATCCGAGAATATACCCGAGTGTCCTCGACTGTGGTTGTATCAATATTTCCATGCTTTCTCTATTAGAACCATAATTATCATGATCATCATTATCTATTCCCCTTCCACTGCTGGAAGAATGACTCTCCATGCTGGCACCATCTGTCACTGTCACGTGATTATTAATTCCAGCTCCTGCTTGTGTCCTGTTATTAATTATGCAGTAGTAATACTATTATCCCATTGCAATATACCACATGCAGCACTGAGGAACTTGACAATGGGGAAAACAAATGTAAGCCAGCCAATAATCTAATACTGAGCATCTATGAGTTGCAACTATCATTTTGCACCATGATTGTCAATGGCATTCACATATGCACACATATATACATACACACACATACAGTATAACCTGGAATATTACAATGCAGCTTGCTGCTACAGCAGATCAGTGTCAACCGCAAGCGTTACCCTCACAGGATGTTCTGGGCTACCGGACTGATAGCAAGGCAGGATGTAGCTTAATAATTTAGATAAGGTACAAAGTGATGCCAGGGAAGTGGAAGCAGAATGTAAAGAACCTCTAATGAACTGCAGCTGAGAGGAGTTTGATTCGTAGAATAGATTCATAGGATGTGTCTCTGAGACAGATTCATGAAATCCATATAATTCGTCTCAGATGCATTTGGCACGATGCCAACAATAACTATTTATATCTTCAGGTCTTGCCCATTTATATTCACTGTTAAGTCCACCCCAACTACTCTGACCTCACCCCTACATCAACCCCAGCCGAATCAACGTGCCATCATTATCTAAATGTTACTGTAATTGTAGCATTGTCTTTATCCCACCATACATTCCCCTAAGACTATTTTCCCACCGCAACAAACCCCACGTCTGGCCCAAGATAATTAAAATAACAAGGGAAACATGTCTCACATTGATAAAGATGACAAAGATTTATAATTAATTCCCCACGAAGTGTTTTTAAAGAGTCTCTGGCAATGGTTTTCAGCGATTGAGAATTGCCGAATGGCAATGGGTGAACAATGCATGAGGACACATAACCCAATTTCTACCAATCACAGACCTGACGAAAAAAAGGATGGATGGACTGATGGAAGGCCAACTGATAATTATTATTCATACGGCATATTAGTATTACACTGTAATGTTGGTTACATCTGTTGAGCATCATATTATTTTTGAGCATCATTTTGATTAGTTTTTAAAATTAGTTTTGAACCTATCTACGTGACTTTACCGAAAGAGCCAAAGAATATGAATTCCCGCAGTCACAAAAGCTCCAAGTCAAAATTTCATCATATGTTTAATTAACAGCAATGCACATGTATTTATTTATACCACCTCACACATGACCACATGACCACCCGACTCACTGTGCTGCACACATGTCAACTCCTAGGTGGACAGAGGTGCCAGACTGGATATATTTGTAACTTACTCATAGGCATGTTGCTGTAGGTTAGGATGCTGGGACGAATTCCATCTGTCTTATTGAAGGAGATGTTTTATGTTTACGTCGTCGATATGACCTCGGTTTGAGGTTTCATCGTAAACCAGGCGCCGCCTACACCACAGTTACGACCGAGAAGTGAACTCGGACACCGGTGAACCTCGGTCAAGGGTGTAGCGTTTAACCACAGGCTAGGCCCACACACTGACTTCAGAGGTACTTTGCCGATTGTTGTATAAACAAAAACAGATTTATTGACTCTATTGATTCTAAAAATCCGAATAATAATGATGTGCCACGACAAAAATAATTCAAGAAGCACACGCGCTTTTGGGAATCATATTAAACATTTTACTAAACATTTTAAAATTGCATTCAGTTTTGTGGTTTACAATCAATTAACTTCTCTATTATTCACATCCAAGGATGTACGTAACAATGTAAAAGGTTAAAAAGTAACAGTTGAGCCCTGCAATTGCTTGCTGATGCCACCGCTGGCAGAAGAGGTCTCCACAATAGCGAGCTCTCCTCTTACACGCTGGTCAGATGTCTTGGAAGAGGTGGGGGTACCCACACTTCACCCCACGACACTCGACTTGACGATCGACTGGTGCACCCATGTATACTGCTGGGTGGGCGGAGGCGCCATAACAATGAGATTAGCTTAACAAGGTATAAAATGTGTAAATACAGCACCGTGAATTATCATTAAACGTAATAAACGTGTATCTATATTCTTTGGGTCTATTGGTAAAGTCTTTACCATAAAGTCTTTACCGAAAGACCCAAAGAATATTAATTCCTGCAGTCACGAAAGCTTTAAGTCAAGATTTAAATATTTTTCTGACATCGAAAGAAGGGCTTTGCCTACAATCGTATGCAACATCTGATATCACTGTAATATGGATAAGCACATAAAATACATTGTCACACATCTCTATAAACCAAATCTGCCGTAATTTTAAGCCAGAGGGAAGCCCTGGGAGCAAGGGCATGGTTGGACATTTGTGGTTTTCACAAGCTATCACTCAGCCCGATGGACTCCACCAGTGTCCCTCCCAAAAGCCATTAACAGGAACCTCCCACTGGAAACGCACGAGCCTGCCGAGGGCTGTTGCACGCACGCACAGCTTTATATCTGTTACGGCCACTGCACTCGCCGTTCTAGATAATGGTGTGATTTAAGCATATTCTGTTTTCCCAAGAGGCATCTGAGTCATATTACAAGGCTTATCAGGCTGATGCAGCTTCTGGTTTGAAATTATTTTGAGCATTTCACCCGCAGAACATTTAGATCTTTTTTTCCCCGTGCTGAAATTGTCAGATTTTTTTCTTCTTTCGAATGAAAATCGCAGGTTTCATGAACCAGATGCTGAATGTAGTCAATTGACGCTGGGTGTACCGGCCGGGACGTGGACATTTCTGTAAGTCGCCGAGCATTCTGCTTTGCAATTTCTGCAGCTTTCGGATTATTTCAGAACTTATTGCGGTTATTGCTCGTCATTTAACAAGAACAGGTTTTCATTTGTGATGGAGAATGCATCACAAACGCACCAAATGTCACTCCTCGTCTGCTCACTAAAATAACCCGAGGTGTGTCACAAGAGGGAAGTCTATCGCAGATAGCGGAGAAAATATGAAATGCAGTTTGGGAGCATGTGGCCATGGCATGCAAGGTGCTTCTGAGGTCACAAAGACAAAGATCCCCCGTATAGCCTGAACAGAATGTTGGGGCAAGTGCTGTTCTCGAGCACCTATGAAGGCTGGCACGGCGCACGAGGGGGTGACTAGCCAACACCACGTCCGGTCGCATTTGTCTCCCAAGTGGCGATGTTTTTACACATCGTACTATGGACTCAATTCAGGCTTAGTCGACCTAGAAGAAACCCAGAACCAGTTCCGATAATTGTCACTGGTGTTGTTAGCCGCGAGTGGGAATCACTCGGGTCACTGGGTTGGTAGTGCATCGCGTTAACCGTTGCTGTACCGCTCCCCTACCTTCTGAGGTCACGAGCACTAATCCAGGGACAGCAGGCCTGGCGACTGGGTCGCCGAGCGACATTTGTGTGAGCGAGCGGAAGGTCAGGATGTGCCGAGATTCTGTTAATAAATGCATTGTTAACTTCATGGAGAAATGAAAATAAGGTAAATGTATTTTCAAAAGGGTCGTTTAAAGGAATAATAATGGGATTACCTGGCTAAATTTGAAATGAAAAATAAACGTAATTTGAGGGCAGATACAAACAAATCTAGCTGAAGCCTGAGGTCCACTGGATGGAAACTCATTCTGATAAAGGCCTGCAGGCCAAAATATTGACCGACTTCCTCAATGTAATTGTAATTGCCTCACATTTTTTTGGTATAAAAGCCCATTGTTGCATGATTTATCTCTAAGTGCTTGCAGCAGCTGCAGGACAATATGTTACCATAAAAAAACCCTAAGAGATTAAATTAAAAAAATAAGCCATCTTTGAACCATTTGGAATAACAATGTACTGTAAAATAAGGCCAAATTAAGAGACTGAATACCACCATGGGAATGTTGAATTTCCACCACTAGCTTAGGTTCGTCAACACACATGAGCAATACACAATTCTCATTTGAGCATGGTGACACAATATCATTATTGTAAAATAACAATCCTACAATACAACAGTAATGTTCTCTGCACACACCAACTGCACCATTGTGAGCCATATGGCAGAGTTACTTAAATGTGCCCAAATTCCCATTTGGTGTTCTCTTCCATGGAAAACAGGTCTGCTGCTCAGCCTCCCCGTCTTGGACCAAAGGCCCTCTCATAAGTGCAGAAACACACCGTCCAAAGGGAAAGATAAAGAGAGAATCAAGACTCATGTGTCACTCTCCGATTGCCTCTGGGCCAGAGTCGATCTCCGTCCATGCATTAAATTCCACTCTCATTCAACATCAGCACAATAGGGTGGGGGGATGTGGTTGGATACATTCGATATGGATGGAAACCTGAGCAAACCCAACAGACTTCCCAGCTCGTCCCGGGCTCCCCCCCACCCCGCCGTCAGACCAGACTAACGTCCGCTGCCACATGGCCATTTAATCAAAGAGCCACGCCAAGCACTGTGTGGGTGGAGCAAAACGAGGCGAGGGAAGGGCACATTGCCGGGCTCACAGCTTCTAACCATACTGCATTCGACGGCCTGTCTGGCACGTGAAAATGCCAGCATTCTCGTTGTAGTCATGGTGATTTGTTCGTTACGATGGTCTCTAAAAAAATCCCTTAAGTGTTTGGCATACAAGTCAAGTGGCAAGGCTGAGTATCGGCCTCCTCATGAGTGTGCTGTGAAGGAAGCTAAGCACGAATTAGCAGGGGGATCACACACGCCGTTTTCAGCTGTTTAAATGTGGCAACAACCTGTGGTCATTTAATAAGAGTTTTAGGAATTAAAGAAAAATGAAGAACAATATGGTCTTCAATGCACATATATATGTAAATCCTTTGAAGGTGTGCCCTGGGAACAGCTGCATGCTGCCACCAATTAGCATGTTAACTATAGAACATAAGACAACAACAGTACACATCCTATTGTGAGACCAGATGGACAGAATTTTTTCATAAATGTATGCATAAAATAAAAAGCAGACAATCAAATAAAACATCGCAAAGCTAAATTTTACATGAAGGCTGGTGCACAAGAAAAAGTTTTAAGTGCCGTGTTTGGAAGTACAAACACTGAGTTTTGGTGAAACTATTTTTTTCTTTCATGAATAATGCATTTCCAAACAAGTAGATAGCAGTAAGGACGCAGTTATATCTTTTTTTGTGGTGTGCAGCCCCAACGATCCTGTCAAAGGTGCACGGTGCATGATGGATTGTTCAGCCATATTGGGACCTTTGGAGATTTACAGCTACAAGTTTCACCTCGTGATGCTAAAGAACAGTTCTCCCTTAACATTTCCACTTTTATGATCTGTAACAGCATCATGGCTATGCCTGTACCTGGAATCAGGCTGTCTTGGTGCAAATTTTCTGTGGTGGGCAGACAAAACCGCCTGTTCAGATGCGAACAAAGCGGGCACTTGTTCAAGTACCCTACAATCTAAGAAGTTCTCAAAATTAGCTCCAATGACAGCATAAATAATTCCATTTCAATAAATGCGGCTTGTCGCTTATATTGAAATATTCCAGCTCTGAGAACTAAAGTTGTTGTTTTCACAGGCATGCAATGAGCAATCTTTACATCGTACGGATACTCATTCCGTTTTGCCATGGGGCATTATCTGGACGCTGTGGTGAGATGTTAACTCCCTCGGCTGGTATACAGGTCGTGGATTTGATCCAGACCCTGATTCCTGTATATTTGGAGTTTGCATATTCTCCCCGTGGGTGCGTGGATTATTCTCCAGGCCCTTCAGTCTTTCCCTCCACATGCATTTAGAAACATGCATTTAGAGTATTTGGCTGCTATAAATTTCCACTTAAACCACTTTGTTAAGCTATTATTTGTGGCAGGTGGCTTCTATAAAAAGCTATATAGCTCAGTGGGCCTGACCTAGCAAAATGTAAAGTTTAATAGTTAAAAAAGTGTCAACACATATGCGGAAAAAAATGTTTTAGGCCATCTGCATATTAACAGCATTTGCTCCAGCAAACTCTGTACTTTTATATATATACGGATACACAGAACAGAGGTTTGTATATTTGATTTTGCATAGTATGAGTGAGCTCTAGGGTTGTGTTCCTAATTTTCTGATTAATAAACAAAATTAAGTCTGGATGCAAATATGTTTTTGTTTCAGAAGTGATGTCACTAATATGCTGTCACTTCCACGCTTTCCCCACCAAATTGTGTCAGGTGGTATCGGGTGATGTATATCACTTGTTAGTGTAGACACAAACATGTGTGTACATGTGAAAATCCACAAAATATTCCAAAATTGTCCTTAAAAAAATTAATCTGAAAATACTAAATCAGGTTATATAATAATTATTTTTCTTAAATTCATCACCAGTGCGTTATATCCAGTATTGGATAGGAGGCCAGGATTGAAGTAACTCCAGAAGTAACTCTTCTTCTGGGGCTCATTGCCTGACACAATGCGATGCTCTGGTCAACTCCATTCTGGACGTATGCATCTTCATCTCATGGCCTGATGCCGAGATCACTAAAAAGATATGAGTAGAAAGAAAACATAATTGCTGAAAGTAACACCCCATGCACAAAAGCATAACAAATTGTGCTGTAGTTTGTAAATAATGCTTTCTGTCTAAAATAGTAATGTTAACGGTGCTCAACAGAAACATCTGCTACTTGACGGTACAGCCAAGTGTAGTTTTCACGAAACATTCTGATGTCTTGATGAATTGCCAACGTGAATCTTTTTCTGGGGAAGGTTTGTAAGGGTACAGAGTCAATTTCAAGAAATATATATTTTTTTCAAAACATTACAATTACTGAGCTTCTTTTGGTTAACAATAAAATATATCCGACATGTCATAACACGTGCATTAATTTAAAAGAAAATTCCAGAACAGAGAATACAATGCTGATGCAAAAGTGTAAAGGAAGTATCAATATGACTATCCGAGATTAATCGTGTATGCTGCCTCAAATATTGTAAGAAAACACTGCATATATATAGACATTAATTAAACATTCCAATTCTATTCATACAACCACTGCCCATCTATCGAACATTTCATTTGATCATGAATCTGTTCAGTTGTGTTTATTTTCATTCAACAGCTTAAAAATTTAAATGAACGTCGTGGCAATTATTTAGCAGTCGTGGTTTATATTTGCCAAGTGAGACACCAACACATATCGAGGATGGTAATTATCTGCTTTCAACATTACACAACCACGCGCGCATTGGCCCAACCTTGCACACAAACAAACCTACACATCCACCAAACATATTCTATTTGAATTTAGTCAAAGAGTAACCATTCGAGATTTATTAAACTTAGAGGAGGCAGCTATCCATGAGCTCTAATGAGTTTTGATTTATATCCACAGGCAAATGGCAACATAGCAACACATGCCAGCATGTCAACTCCCCTTTCATATTGGGAGGTTGGCAGGGTTGGGAAAAACAGCATTGCCAGAAGAATAACTGGAATTTCATGCAATGAAGGAAAAATGAGTGGTCCAGCAATCAAAGCAGAGGCCATCTTCCTTCTAATGCCCTTCCCAAGCCACACAACACAGGTCACGACGCTGCTCCGCACAGGTCCGTCACGGTGACACAATTTTTGGTCGCCGTATAAACACGGAGTGCTGCTGCAAATAAAAACTCACGAAAAGCGATTCTATCAATTCAACTTTGGAAACAAGTATCGTGATTCCTACAAAAAAAACCGATCCGTTTGACTTTTACGTTATTTTATGATGTAAAAAAATAACATTGCAGATGAAAAGATGTATTGACCCCAAAAAAAAGACCAAAGCATACAATCCATTAAATAAGCTTCAAAAACAACGTTTCCATGTCTTCTAGAATACTCGGTAAATTGCATTTTGGTTTAGTTGCATTGTTACCAATCAACCTCTGACCTGGGCCACGAACCTACCCAGCCTGGGCTATAGAATCCATACAGGCTGTTAAAACACCGAGCAGGAGGTGGAGTGGGACTCTGTGGAGGGCATGTGGAGGTTGATTAAATGTGCAGTAGGTGAGGATGTGTGTGATGAATAAAGGGCACGTAATTAAAGAGAAGAGCTGAAAGAAACCAAAGCTGACTAATTAAGCTATTGGCTGGCCAGTGCCTTGCTCTCTCTCTTTCTCTCCCTCCTCATGAGCACCGCATGGTGCTGATTCACCCGCTGAGCTGTGAGCGTCCTTCAAAAGAGCCTCATTCCCGAGCCCCCGTCACTGCACGCCCCGCGCTCAATTGAATTTAGCGTTAATTTGCTCTGTGAAGGGTCCTCTGATCTCTCTCCTTTTTTCTCTGTATAGAAAGCGTGCCGACGGGAATGGGGGCACACTTCACTGCCAGATCCCATTGCTTACTCGAGATTGCATAATTCAGATTGTACAAAATGTCAAGAGCCTAACGTCAATATGGAAACCACAACTGGCATGCTGCCAAGAATAATTTTAACATAGATCCTGTGACTATTAGTTCAAATATGCTTTACATACATACACGAAAACAACACAACTGAATCTTCTTCATTTATTTGTGCTACACGTTTTAATCCCGTACTGGAACCAATAAATATGTTTTTTTGTGGAAATGATAACGCTGTGTTGTGATGCTTTTCAATTTCCCGGGTACGGATGGATGACACAATCGTGGCAACCCTAGAAAACATCGTAGCATGTCAAACAAGTCCAGTTCACTGAACGCACTCAAGCACTCGTGTAGTAGGTGGCCTGGTTGCAAGATGTTGGACGTATTCCAATGGCATTAAGGGTTTTTGGAATCCCATTGAAGCACCACTTGTATCCCCCTCTGTGAAACACACGTAACATCCCTTTAAATCCATCCAACTCTTGTTGGCCTCCACCCTTCTACACGCACTACTGGTGTGAGTCTGCCTCCTCGAGTGACAGGGTTAGGGTTACAACTGTGTGCATGTATGCATAACACGTGCAAGTAACACACACTTAATCGTTTACATCCACGAAAGTGCAACACAATTGTGTTTCGAAATCTGTTAACACGTGTACATCCTTGCTTGACTTGCGAGAACACTCGGCTAAGATGTGTTACTTAAGAAAGTATTTATCACAATGTAAAAATTGTATTTAAAGCTTTCGTGACTGCAGTGATTCATATTCTTGGTTCTTTCGGTAAAGTAACGTAGAAGGGAAATAATAAAGTAATAAAAATATAAAACAATACAAATTCTCACGTTTCGACTGCAACACAAGCAATCGTCATCAGGTGTGAAATCCACAGCAAGAAACTTTTCTTGCTGTGGATTTCGCAGTCGAAACGTCGTGAGAATTTTTATTGTTTTATATTTTTATTATTTTATTATTTCCCTTCTACGTGACTTTACCGAAAGAACCAATAATATATATCACAATGTTCTTGAAAGTTCTGGCAAAACAAATGGCTTCAAGTATTAAAAAAGGTTCAGATATTATTGATGATATTTTTAAGGCTACATTACCATTCATAATCAACGTTTTTGGGATAGATCGCGTTATTTATAAATGTGTTGTAACCCTCCACCACCCGACACGGCCAATCAGCAAAAAAAGTGTCACGTTGACAAAAGACAAATAGTTCACTACGACGTTTCGCTGGTAATTGCATCCAGCATCATCGGGCAATTCGCCAGAATGTGTCAACGTGACACTTTTTTACTGATTGGCCGTGTGGGGTGGTGGAGGGTTACGACACATTTATAAATAACGCGATCTAAACCCAAAAACGTTGATTATGAATAATATTGGTCGCGAAAGCCTACGTGTTAAACTATATTACCATATCAGTGCTTCTGAAGTCTGAATGATATTCCTGAAATTAGCAGATAACAGAAAGGAAGTGCAAAGGTGCACATTAACCATTGTTTATTGCCATATACACTGCATTGTGCGTCCTATTAAATCATGTGGACTGTTGTGTACACACACAGCTGGGCTTATCATAAAAGGAAAATATGTTATTTCTCAACATCAAATCTATTTGTCAGCTCTAAAATATCTGCCTCGAGGCCCCAGGGTCATGATGAAACTGTGAGTGGGGTGGAGGGAGCAGGGAGTATGAGGGAGGCCCTACCTTGGTGGGATCTTTGTGGCAAGGACATTTCCGTGGCCTTGATGCATGATGCGAAAGCGGTGGGTTCCATTCATTTACATTCTATTTAATTTTTGATTTAAAGCTTTCGTGACTGCAGGGATTCATCTTCTTGGTTCTTTCGGTAAAGTCACGTAGAAGGGAAATAATAAAATAATACAAATAAAACATATTAAAAAATTTCTCACGACGTTTCGGCCACAACGCAAGCATGGACGACCATGCATATTTTAAATCCCGATCTCTAAGCCACACCATACGTTTTGGGCAAATATAACTGCACAATACAACAATCATGAAAATAATATCAGTGTCGCTGTTCCATTCTTATTTGTTTACATTTTAGTACTTTAAGGACATGGGGTATGGCCTTGGCTTGTGAGCACTTGAATGAAGACATCAGTTCCACAGAGTCAAATGCCTTTTCATAGCATACAGAAGGCTGGAAAAATGGTATTTGTTATTCATTTGTATTTTATGAACTGTGGTCGATGGTATTCCATGCTCATGTGGTCAGTAAGGCGATACATTCTCCATTATATTCAGTTCCCAATGTTCTTTGCGAACAATTTATTTATATATTAGGAGACTAATAACTCTGACACTCTTCAGATCCATTGTGTCTTCCTTTGTAATACAGGAATGATTGAGGAATCATTGCACAATTTGACTACTTTACTTCCTATTTATATTATTGGTTCTTTCGGTAAAGTTACGTAGAAGGGAATAATAAAATAATAAAAATGTAAAACAATAAAACATTTCTCACGACGTTTCGACTGCAACACAAGCAATCATCATCAGGTGTGAAATCCACAGCAAGAAAATTTACTTCCGTTTAAACATTTAAAAACAGGTATGTATGTACATGTTCTACGTATGTTCCAACAACCGATTCTATTTTATTAAGGATATCATTAAAGGAAGTTACGCTCTCACCTCATTTAATGAGAGCGACCTTTACAACTATAATTTTCCAAAAATGTGATTATAAAAAATTAATGTTCAAACATAAATGGAGGAAACATTACCCATCTTAGTTTGTCAGATGACTCAGTCATTATATCAACCAATTTAAATAAACGACACTAAATGAGCAAAGCAAAAGTAGTGTACAACATGTTTTTTTTTACAAAATCATATACTGTATATGTTGGACGGACACAGCTGGACAACACAGCAGTCCATGCATATCTAGGGGCATTCTAAAAGGCATATGTGGATAGATAGATGACGTAATTAGGAAGGACAGCAGGAGTGTATTTGTACAAAACTGCATCTGAATAATTAGCACGGTTGGCTATGTACGGTGCGAAAGAAGTTCAACATACATTATCGATTACGGCATAAGGATCAGAAATATTGACAATTAAAAACAACGAGTATGGATAGGTACATGCTTTGAATTACACTCAGAGACTGAGAGTGGAATAACACATGGATTAAAGAGGATTACTTGGATCAAAGAACCAACACAAATTAGAGACATAATTTCGTCAGTTAAGGAAAGTAAGCGAACTTGGGCAGCACACATCGACTCCAGAAGAAGTGATGGGCTAATGGAAGAGGCTGGGAACAGAATGGTAGACAAAGGAGGGGGTCAAACCCGAGAGGGCAATTTACAAAGGAGATGGAGCAATGACATTGGCTCGTGTGCAGGAACGAAATGGACCGTGACATTGCGGGACTATGACAGCAAGTGACAGCTTATGGGGACCTTCATCCAGCAGTGGGTAGACCTTGGCTGCTGCTGATGCTGATGATGATAATGACATTGAATATCAAGATCAAGAGATCATCAAAGCCAATGCCATTAATGCCGCTGCACATAACCGGCAATTCTTTCCTTCTGCAAGATCCTACAAGAATTACACATTGGACACATGTCCTTCAAGATGATCATGATATGCCTGCCCTAAATCAATATTTATTTATTCGGTATTACTTCATTTGAAGTGCCAATTCTCTTTCAGCCTAGTCATGTTTGGAACATTTGGGAATTCCTTATTGGCTAATTTTGTGTTCACGGCTAAAACAATTGTGGCAAATAGAAGACAAAAACTCCACGCAGATTTGAAGCCATCAAACCACAATTATTCTTGTGGGAGAAAAGCACACGTACATTGGCATCTCCTCACTTTCTATGCTTTTCTTGCGAGAAATTATTTTTTCACAGGTAACGATTTAGAGAGAAAAGAGAGGGAGAAGAGAGGGAGAAACAATGTTGGAGCGGGGACATGTACATGTAACCACAGCACAATGTGTGATGTGTGCGGTGAAGGCAGCTGAGGTTAAGGAAACATGCGACGTTAAGGACTGATCGGCGCGAGTTCAGGCCTTCCAGATAGATTGCCAGCAATTTGGAGCCTTTTCAGCCTTAAGTGGTGCCTGCCGGCTGAGCGGCCACGAGCCAGCTTATTTCGTGCTGCGATAATTGAGCGAGAATCCACTCGAAAACAGGAAATTGACACCTCCGGGTGTGCAATGGGTAAAAACGTAACGACGGGACTGTGAACGGGCACATGACACGTACACACACACACACGTACACACACATTGTGAGCCCTCAGGCTACGCACAGCGCAGCCAGCTTCCTTGCGAATCTCATTAGCCAAAAAACGTAGAGCCAAGTTATAATTTACGCTGTTTAAAAAGGGTATTGAGCTTTCCTTAATGGATACAAAAGGGCACGTACCATTAGAAGCCAAGCAGCATTAAAACATTTTGACCCCCGCCACTGTTACTTCCGCAAAAATATTTCCCTTTAATTTTTGAGAGTTGTGGATTAATAAGCGCGACGCCTTCCAAATCGGTCCTTTCGCGTTATTAAAAGTGACTGTGTAAGTGCTCCAAACGCTGCCTGTCGTGCGATATCACAGACGTCTTTGGAGTCCCGTGTGCTGGTCCACGTCACGTTAACAGAGGTGCTCCTGCCACACTTCATCACCGACAACATTGACCGCCGGAGGACATAGCGGCGGGACCACATCAGTGTTCACCTTCCCCCCCGCAATGGTCGTGGGTGGGAGACGATGCATTTGAGTTCACTCACAAACATAACCAGAAATGACTGTTTCAGAACATTCTAAAGCAGGGACATTAAATATATCAAACGATTGCATGTGGGTAAGACAACCAATATCAGGTGCAAAATATACGAGCCATTCACTGGTCTCTGAGTCAGGAAGCGTTCAGCTTCAGAACAGCTCATCCAAGCAGTGGACAGAGCAGTGTTCGGTTTGAGAAGAGCTGCCAGTGAGTTCAGTACAAAAAAAAACTGACCATCAAAAAATGCGTGCAGCATCCACGTTCACATCACTGAGACCCACAGACTCACACAGAGCTCTGTAGACTTAGAGATGCATAGACTCACAGAGATCCACATAGAGACCCATACACTCACAGAAAACCCCATAGAATCCCATACAGTACACAAAACCAGCATGGAGAGAGAAGGCATCCAGTATATAATGCGGCATCCGCTTCCACATCACTCTAGTTGCACAGGGCAGCAGTGACCAACCCAAAACTATAACTCTGTGCCCACTTAAATATGCATTGCGTGGTTCTCATATCCATTGGTGGTCTTGAGAATTCTACATTTATATCAAGGGGAATAGTCTCTCCATAGGACAACCTTAGCTGACTTTCAAAATATCTTGTTTAGTTTATGAAGCCTGGAGGGATGAACTGAATCGACCGCCGACCAGAATTTGAACTCACAAATGTCCAAGTTTAAGTCAAGTGTTCCACCACAAAATAATCGAAAACATGTGAAAGTATCGTAAATATATTTTGAGAAACCTTTACAAAGAACCAATTAACAACATGAATTATTTGGTCGGATTTTTAGCCAGGGCTATCACCAGTACTCATTTTTTTTATGGGTGTCAAGTGATTGAATAAAAAAACTCTCATTAGACGTGGTTTTCAGTGTTGATTTAAATGCTTTACTTTAAAAGTTTAAGCAGCAAGTAAGGTGACAAAATTGGCAACAGACGAGGTAACAATACAGTTACCAACCTCACAGCGTGGCAACAATGGAGTTGAATACCAACGCAGATAACAAAATACCATACACACGTTATTGCACAATATGAACATCTAACATGATTTATGGACCTTGTTAAGACTATTAGAGAAAAATAAATTCCGCTCGCATATTAATTATGCACTTTTATTGTTTAATGCGTTATTAGTTTCTTAACAGATTTATGGTACCCCGTGCATCCGTAATAGCGTGTGTTTATTACATGCTGAGCCTGCGTTCTGCATGTCTCCAAAGAGCAATTTTGAGTTAAAATTATTTCTGTGGACCATCTATTCCATGACATCGCTGTCATTGGGGGGGGGGGGGGGGAGTGAATTGCCGGTGAATTGCAATTGCGAGCAATTGCCACCGAAGGATGCAACTATTTACGGCATCACATTTTGCCTCCCCAACACAATGTAGGGATGACAACTCTCGGTTTAAATTATTTTCAGGATAACATTGCTGGCTTGCATGGGGCTGACCGTATCGGTGTATATACAACCATATTGGCAATCCAATATATGTAAGCAAACCATGGTGGTACAGCTGCCCCATTTAATGACAGCCTGGTAATGTTGAAATCGTGTTTGACTGCAAACAATTCGAACAGCAATGTTGGTAACTGATATCAGCCCATATTAAATCCACGTCTTGCGTCACGTGCTCTCAATTCATTAATTTTGTAATTGCCTTTGTTTTATTTTTCTCCCATCGGTAATTTTGGGTCACGCATTTTATGTCAAATATAATTCAAAATGTTAATGTTTATAACGTTTATATTCTTCCATTCTCATTATTTGTTATCTTGTTGAGTTTGAATGGATACGTATGGTTTTATATATTGCTGATGGATTGTATCCCTCGTTTAGAATCACATATCACAAATGGTATAAGAAGTTAATTGGAACAATGACCCACATGTTAGAGTGCAAGACAGCAAAATAAAGTTTCTCCTGTAGGCACTATACCCATCTGTGACACAAAGCGCCTATGTGACGTAATTTGTGCTGTCAGAATGGCGCAAATGCCAGATGTATACCGTATTTATTCATTTACAAAGTGCTTATTTGATTTGATTTCAATCATCGATAATGATGACGAAATGATCCCTGTCAAGTCAACGCCAATGGGCATAACCCCAGTCTTTCAGCGGCCACCTTAATGCCCTACAAAGTACAAAAAAGAAATGACCCTCAGCTTCCACAAGTCCTCGACTATGCCTATCCACCCACTGCTTCTCTACCATAGGAATGGACAAACTCAGGTTTGGAATTACATGCAATCCCATGCTGCCCTTAGAAAATGAAGTTACAGCTTTGAAATTAATGCGTAGAAGAGGAAGGCTTGTGAATGTAGCCTTGCACTGTGTGAAAACACGTAAAATTAGACGGCTGAAGTTATAGCTGAGGCTGCTATTAAGCTGTATTAAAGCTACGGCCACGTGTAAGCAACGGGCGTGCACTGACCGTCTTTTGAAAGTCTAAACGACGTAGGCTTTACTCAGCAACCTTGTCCGTCACTGACAAACTGCTCTTCACGTTTGTTTTCATGAAGGAAAACTGCAACACACTTTTGTTACCGGAAATTTTATCTTGACTTAAACCACAGCTTGCAACGGAAATGGTCAATTGTTGAACAACGAAGGCAGCCATTGCTTATATGTAATGGTTATGCACTGTACCTCGGATATTTGTAACATGCTCAATCGAAACGGCGGTGCAAAATGAAATAGCAAAAGCGTCTACCGAAACACCCCGCACTACACAAAGCGAGAAGGGAATTTTGTGCTTTTTTGAGAATGTATCTCCTTCCACGTCCCATTGACCCTGCCCTCCCCCACATGTCCACCCGTCGAGCGTTCCGAAATCAGGTCACCCCATCGCAATTGAGCCCATAACTCACGGCAAAAATGTAAGACCTCTCATTAAGCTAAAGGTGATCCAAAACAAACAAAAAACCCATGAAACTTTCCCCCATTATGAGCTAACACACTCTGCGATGCCAACGTGCACACGCGTATACATTAAAATATATGCACGAGCACGCATGGTTAACTCTGCGGAGGTGTATTTATTCCCTCCATCGCATGACAGGTTGCGAACGTACATAGACATAATCTGTGCGGTACAAATCAAACATTGATGAAACTGAAAAATAGTTTCTTTGAATGCTCCCATGGTATGCGCTACATTGGAGCCTTAAACACCAAACAAGCGTTTCAAGTTGACTGTAGAACACATGCACATGAATGCCGATAAGTAAAATCTGTGTTTTGAGTGTTTGCTGCCTCGTAAAACATAACAGCTGGCTTTATTAACACGACATCTGAGTCTCCTTCCAACATCCTGTAAACACTTTTTTTAACATTCACCAAAATAGTTCTTCCACACTACCCTCCCTGTAACAGGCATTCTTTAAAGCAGTGGTGAGCAAATATGACACTTTGGTAACACATTCCCCCTATGCCTCCAGTAATCCCTAACCAGTTGGCGAGCCATGCATGATGAATGAAGCTTCCCGCCTCCAACGTCTTACTGTGCTTCAGCGAACCTTACGTGCTTAACTAACTAAATACACGTGTGCTTTGCCTGGTGTCGCGCCATGTCATGATGTATTCATTTGAAAAAAAGACAACCGCACATTGGCAGCCTTGTAATCGTTGGCACTCACCGGTTATATTACTCGTCCTGCAAAAATGTAGCGCGATATCTCGATCAGTACATAAAGTAGGTTGCTGATATATGTGCAAAGGTGTTAATCCTATCATCTGTTGTGGGTTTTTTTGGGTGCTCTGGTTTTTGCGATTGAACAAACATTCCAATTTAGGACCCTCGTGAAAAGTGTATCTTGAGATTGAATTAGGCTTTCATGGAAACAAAAATACCTATTTAGTAGCATAGCACTACTGTATCCTTAAACAAACAAAAAACTCCACGCATTGTATTCTAAATCATCGCAAACTATATAATTGTCATCATCAGCAAAATTAGGGTCATCATGCATGTTTAGCTGAACAATATTTGATTAATGTCAATTTGAGCGTTTTCAAAAAGCCACGCGTGTAATGCACACCGGTGTACAACACGCTCTTTTTAAGCCAACACTGCCACCCACGATCCCTTTGTTGTAAAATAAACAGACACCACTGTGTGCGATACATTCATTGGACACTGTTGGCACAGTATTTGGTTTCTCCCCAAATGAATTTAGCTCAGCTGTCAGTGCTCCCGTGTCATTGTACCCAGGATTTACAAGCTGACCGTGCAAATCCAATGCTGCACACTTGGGTAGCCAGCCACTGATAAATTATCCGTCCCAATAACCTGAATTGTCCGCTCACATACACCGAATCTGGCTCCTGACACAGAAATATTGAGTTTTCTTTAACTATCCCGGGGCACTCAGTGGAGGTGAGCGTCGCCCCATGCTTTTGCGAGTGTCGAGATTTCGAATATTCTCACCGTATTTATACGACAGGATCGTTGAAAAGAAATGAGTATGGTCTCTTCATGAACTCGTTGAGTACGACTACCCTGACTGAAGACATTTTAAATGAGAGAAAACGCTTTTCTGCTGTAGAGGCAAATATGATCAAGTGGCCCTATATCATGCTTCAGCAAATGCTACGTGGTTCTTTCAGTCCGTGCTTTATGCTGAAATGCTGCGCTGGACAAATGCACGTTATTTGGATGGAGCAATTACGTCTTCGACAATATTCCTTTCATGGGATAACGTTCAACATGAACGAACAGAAATGCACACATCAATATGGAGAACAGAATGATAGGAATGGATAATGGATGGAAATTACACGAAAAATATAAATAAAAATGGGATGTTTTCGTAATTGCCAAGAATGAAAGTCGGTGGTATTTTACACGTATAATTCGTCTGTTGAGACTGTACAACGCTTCCTTTGTATTTACCCCAGGTCTCCCTCGCCAAATTGACCTGTGTCGCAGTAGGCTCTTACATATCAAAATAATGGCATTCTAACTTAACTGAATGGACTAAGAATTCCTGAATTTATAGGCAAGTGCTGCACTTAATGACAGCTATAGCATGCACTCTGTGTACGGGTCAGAGGCCTGAACCCAATGCTCCATCCACTCAGAGCTCCTCCAGTTTCCTCTCGAGTTGGCGTCCAAGCCGCCACGCAGGTGACGGGGAAGAACCGTCTGACGATAGCACATTGTGGAGGTCACAACATTCACACCCACAGGGGTGAAAAGCTGATCCACATGCACTTCCACACCGGTTGGAATACACACAGCTTTTGTTGTCGTACGTGTTGATGTGATTGTGGTGTAAACGGGATGCATGTATGCATTGGGTAATGCAGGGCAGACTGGTCGAAAGGCATATATGCCCGTGACGAACGGGTGGGCAGGATGCACCATGTGATATACACACCATGTGAACACTGTTTTTACTGCGATTTAAAAATGTTTTTACGGGAAATCACAACAGAAATCCATCTAGTTCTTATAATTATACAAACCGCCACAGGTACATGATACATTACAACACGGAAGGCGCATACATACATTTGATAAGCCTCCCTTTCATTCACAGAAACACTCATTAGCGTTGAAACCATCCGCCCTTCCATACCCTTCAAAGATGCATTGCGTTAGTGGAATGATTACCGTAATCAGGGGGGGGGGACCCTGAGAGCTCTCTTCAACATAATCCCCCAGCCCTACACAGGACGGCTTGTGTCACGTTCCATAAACCGCAGCAGTTACACCACTTAAGCAGAAGCTATACTGAAGCAGAAGACGTGAAGTCAAAAAATCCACGAACAAAATGTGAGCCCCTGTTTTACATTACATTCACCCCGTGGGAGATTGTTTAGAGAGCAATGGGCAGTGACGCAAATGCGGGCTTGCGTTATAGAACACAAAACATTTTATAAAACGTACGAAATAAACTCCGCGCCCGAGTTTGACACTCATGAGTGAACCCTTCGGAATTAAAACAACAAAATCCCTTAAATGTAACAAACCACTCGAGCGATCGCCTCCTTACCTTGCGTGCGACATACATTCCGTTTGGATAATGGATGTATCCGCTTCTTGCCATTGTCAAAACCATCGTTCTCGCGCTGACCGGGGTCCCCGCAAAGCCTTGTTCGCTACGAATATTCCACAGTCCAAACTTTACGTACGACTAACCAACCGGGACCGCCTGCCTGATTGGCAGCAAACACACGCGGATCCGCACGCTCAGAACAGACGGGGCAGCCCCACAGCAAGACGAAATACGGAACGCTTCGCGTTGGTGGTGGTGTGGGGGGTGCGCGCTGTGGAATGCCCTCCACGTCGCAGCGTGCAGCGCTGACTCGCTCGCTCGCTCGCCCGGACGCACGCCGCTGCCGCTGCTGCAGCTGATGCCGAGGGCTGCCACGCCTCTCAAGAGTCACAAGGAGGCTGGAGGCTGGGTGGGAAGGGGGGGGAGGCTCCATCCCACTCAGGAAACGAGGGTGAGATCATTGGCGTGGGGGCGGGTGGCAGTGAGTGGCGTGCGGTCTCGCGCGCGTGCGGGAGGGGGACTCGTGGGTGGAGCCGACTGAGAAGCCGTCACACCGCGTGGAACACCGCAATATCAAAGCGCATCAAGGCTGGATGCATCCAAAGGGGGTTGTTACATCATCTTTCCGAGGGATGTCCAGCCGCCCCACCCCCACCCATCGAGGGAGGCAGAGGCGGGGTCATTGTTGTTTGAGCGTTTACCGTCGCAGGTACTGTAATTATCAAGATTTAAATATCGGCAGCGTGGCACATTCTCCGTGTCGCTCTGTGTGCTGATGTCGTGGTGCATAACAGCGGCAGCTGCACGCAGCAAGGTGACAACTGTAATTTCTCGAAGCAATGCCTATTCAGCGTGAAATGTTACTTTGTCGTATGAAATAATTGGACACTGACAAAAGTATGCAATGAGACATGCTTAAAATCACACTGAGAAAAAAAAAACTGCATGGATCTGAGAAAAAAAACCACGAGAAACATTGACTATTGAGAAAAGTGGACTTGAGTAGAACACATCAATAAACGGGATGATGGCTGGTGGTCGACACGATGACAAGAGTGGCAGCCAAATGACAGAACACACGCCGAAGAGGAAGAGCACTGGGTAGGTGGAGCAATATGTGCATGCGCTAGATTAACTGATGGCGACAACATTAGCAGGCTTTCATCCAGCAGCGGATAGATCACGGCCAATGATGATGAAAATAAAATAACAGTTTTCAGTGAATACTCGGGAACTATGGTCACATGCACGCTGTTATCAATGTACCTTACGGCACAGTCGCAAATTGTCTTCATTGCATCAGAACAGCCAGACTCAAGACCCCCCCCCCATTAATCATTTACATTCTTCATTAATTCCTGCCTTTCGATTTAAAGCTTTCGTGACTGCAGGGATTCATCTTCTTGGTTCTTTCGGTAAAGTCACGTAGAAGGGAAGTAATAAAATAATAAAAATAAAACATAATAAAACAATTCTCACGACGTTTCGGCCACAACGCAAGCAGCCGTCCTCAGGTGAAAACCAGGTCCGTCGAGGCGACAGAGTCTGAATGAAACAGCACACGAGCTTGGAGCATATATATAAGCTGGGCGCATTGACAAAGGAATTTGTATATCAAAAGGAATTTAGCATATTTATGGGAAATGCAGGAATGTGATTAGTACTGCATATGCATGTGCATTATGCAGGATTAACAGCATCAAAGGGAGCTGCAGTTGCTGCTGCTGCTGCAGTTGCTGCTGCTGCTGCACTTGCTGCTGCTGCTGCACTTGCTGCTGATGCTGCACTTGCTGCTGCTGCACTTGCTGCTGCTGCTGCAGAAAGTGCAGCAGCAGCAGCAGCAACTGCAGCAGCAGCAGCAACTGCAGCTCCCTTTGATGCTGTTAATCCTGCATAATGCACATGCATATGCAGTACTAACCACATTCCTGCATTTCCCATAAATATGCTAAATTCCTTTTGATATACAAATTCCTTTGTCAATGCGCCCAGCTTATATATATGCTCCAAGCTCGTGTGCTGTTTCATTCAGACTCTGTCGCCTCGACGGACCTGGTTTTCACCTGAGGACGGCTGCTTGCGTTGTGGCCGAAACGTCGTGAGAATTGTTTTATTATGTTTTATTTGTATTATTGTATTACTTCCCTTCTACGTGACTTTACCGAAAGAACCAAGAAGATAATTCCTGCCTCATGACCTACGCGGAAAAACACAGAAATCACCTCAATTGAAACAAACCTACGATATCAAACTTTTTTTAAAGTAAATGTTTCACTCTCAATTTCGGAGCTTTCGTGACTGCAGGAATTATTCTTTGGTTCTTTCGGTAAAGTCACGTATATAAAGATAAAATAATAAATTAAATAATAGCATACTACGACGTTTCGATTGCAACACAAGCAATCTTCATCAGCTTGTATGTCTGTCTATAGTTTTCTGGGTAGATTTTTGTTGCTATTTATTTTATACCTGATGAAGATTGCTTGTGTTGCAATCGAAACGTCGTAGTATGCTATTATTTAAATTATTATTTTATCTTTATACGTGACTTTACCGAAAGAACCAAAGAATAAATATTTCACACTCTTCATTTAGTTTCACCTTGTGCGCAAATGAGCCCGTAACATTTGCCTTTAAAAAAAATGTGAAAGAGCCTCCTTATTTGCATGGGAGAGTGGATTTGTCCAGGTGGTATTTTTGACCCTCCAGGGAGTAGCGGGCTGCCTTTGTCCCTTTAAACGGAAGATCACAGAAGGTCGCCTCTGCAGGACGAGCGTAATTATATCCGCTGCCCCTGGGGGCAGCACCCTGCGTGGCGGAGGCTTGCCAAGTGACGACGCTGCGAGGCAGGGCTTGCGAGAGATTTTAATTGAATTCGAAGCCCGAGTGCATTAAACCTGACAAGCTTAGGTAAGAGGGGCAGATGAAGCCTTTAAAATGCAGCTGGGTGCTAACATTCCTAGGACATTTATCAACACAGCAGGAAAGTAAAGGTTAGCCATTATGCATTCCTGTAAATCCAAATTGGGACCCATATTTTAATTATGAACTGTTTGCATCAATAGCGTATTTTAGATACATTAAAGTCCATTTACAGACTTTATTAAAAAAAAAAACAAATAGCACCTTGTGATCAGCTTTCAGAATGCTCGGTATTTGGCTTTTCATTTTCATAAGGCTGTTCGATAACAAGTGTTAATTTTAATTTCAACAACATGAATGTGTACGCGATGAACAACGTGCATATGTTGTTCATCACGTACACACGCACAAAGTGCGTGGGCATGCTCGCACACGTGCAACTTGTTCACATGAACACCACTGTGAAAGATTGGAGACACTTTTAATTGCAACTCCAATTTATTCATGTTCCAAGTCTAATCGCCTGCCAGGGGACTTTGGCCTCTGGTTTCACGAGGTTGCCGCTCATTTGTGCTGCTCCTGTGAACAGGGCGTGATGTCTCAGCCAACATCACGCCCTGCTAGCATTCCCCTGAGAGGCCTCCAACGTTCTCCTGCACACACGTTCATTCACGGCGGCCCGTCCTTCCACCTGGGTGGGAGGAAATAATAAATCAGGCGGGTCACCCCTGTGGCCCTCTTGTATATATAAAAAAAAACCGACAACGGCCCAGCATTGTTTATCTCAATGAAAGTTAATTTTCGTCAGGTTTTTTCGGAAAACATGTCCCTATTACTGATAAAGGCACAAATCATCTAAATGATGTGTTTCAGCTGTTTCGTCAACGTGAATATCTGGCCCAAAGTGTCTCCCTTTGCTCAATGAGAATTCTATGGTGCTCATTCTCCATTTGTGGCCCCGAGTGAGTGGGCAAATTTCCACATTTATTTGGTAGAGGCCAGTCTCTGCAAAGAACCGACCTGTAAAATTATGCTAATTACTTTATCCACCTTGCAGAGATGGTGGCCTGCACCGACCCCTGGCTGAGATTTGACATCATAACCTTTCAATTACGTGTCAATCGTTCTGCCATAATTCACTCCAAAGAGTTTTTAAATGAAAGTTTTTTTTACTAAATGAAGCAAAAGAAAGATCCCTGTGGTGTTACTCCTAGTGGGGCCCATCGCATGCCTTGAGCAGGTCAAACAATTGAAATTTCAATGGCCATTGGGTATAAATCATGGGCACCGATATTTGAAGCAGAGTAGTATGGAACGATTCAAAGCGCCTACTGTAACACCCTTCATACATTCCAATCTGCTATATTAAGGCATTCGATTACAAGAAAATAGCAGTTTTTCTAACCACTACCATGAATGCACTTTAATTTAGGTCTTACCCTATATCTCTGGATGACGTTCAACAATGAACTTTCTTGTGTACTCTACATTACATCTTAACTATTAAACATCATAGCACGCACGTCACAAACAATGGTCAGCCAACACCCCATCCGCGACACAGCGAGGCGAGGCCTGCACCCAATAGTTGTTTAACAAAGGGCTGGATTATTTTACATATATGCATGCTAGATTAATTGCTCATGGATTACTATAACACCTCATGTCAAATGTGTATTTAAAATACTTAAGCTTAGTATTTTCCATAACTGTACATTTTATCTTTAAAGGTTTCACAAAATAAGACAAAAACAAACATTCACGTTTCCTGCTGCATTGCAACTGTTTTTTTTTTAAACACACTTATCGGATCTCTTTAAGTACCAACACAGGGGATTTAATCTGCGTGAATCACTTTGGTCAATAGTCCTAGATTGGCCAGATGTGGGCTGTGTCGTGAATTCCGAGGCAGGCTTACCACTGCACGCTAGGGTTTTCTTAAAATTTGAAATCCAATGCAAATTGCATTTCTTTGTTTTCATGCCAACTGCTAAAAATGTCAGCATGTTTGTGGCAGAACTTAACAGAAATGAATTGCTGACATTTAATTTCAATGTACTGCCAAATTGTGAAACTGCAAGGATGGTACTCAGCACTAGCCTAGAGTTGATGATTTGGTGTTTCAATGCAACATTTAATTGTAAATGCTAAAACAGCAGAAACAAAACTTAATGCATTTTGCTACAGAAGCCATTTCACACAAATACCATAATACACAGGTGCATGGCAATGGCTACGCACCCAGAACGGCTAAGCATGACATAAACGAAATGCAATAGGACATTTTTTTGTTTAGTTTCTGTATGATGACCACACCTTTACATTAGGAAGTAAGTGACATGCAAGAGGATGACTTAGCACAAAACTCAATGCATTCATTTTGGTGCACGGAAAGTGCTAAACCCATATGTAATAATGTAGAAATGTAGACACATGTTTTCCGATACAAATTACTCTAAACTAGATTTTTGTATTATTGTCATGCAAAGCTCCAAGGTGTCTGTGCTGGTTAATTTATTTATTTTTGTTCACCTGGGATAGGGTCCATTGAGCTAAAAATAAAATGTTTAGTGGTGACCCTGAGCCACTCCTGCACGGCCAGGTGTTATACCTGGTCATCATAGAGGAGTGGTCGGTACATCCTGAACACCTGCCACTGACGTCAGCAAGTTTTCACACAGCAAAAATTAGAATGAATGGCAGCTGTTGCAAGCACAGGAACGATAAATTATGTTGACATTTCTCTTTGTGGGCAGTGCTAGTTCAAATAGACACAATAACTTCACCTATTATCTCCATTGCAAAAAATATATTATGTTCTTATCACTCATATCATTACCTAGGTTTGAGTATGATCTCATAGCTAGAGTGCAGAGTGAATATGGCTGATATATTTTTTGCTTTCTTTGTAAATAATTAATTATTACATAAACTATTAATACATTTATCATGAGCATAAATGCTACATTCTCATTTATGCGTTGTTATACGGCAATTTGTGAGAAGTCAACTGTGGTTGATCTATCAAAAAATGGGTCCTGCCATAGAAATGTGGAATTTTGGCCACTGGCTCATAGATCATCATGGAGATGAGAACCACCCCATGCTGGTTTGAGCTGACACACCTTGACCTGACATATATAATAATCTAAATGTATGAATCCTTCAAAAGAGGCTCCTATGAAAATTATTAAACGTCTCTACATGAAAGCAGTTCAGAACTGATAGGAGATGAACGGCATGAAGCTTGCATAGACTCTGACGATTGGAGGATGGAGAAATGGAAACAGAGAGAATGAAGGGGTCTTCTAGATACAAGGGACATCTCGTTGCATGCTCGGATGCACAACCCCCACATCTCTCTGTGGAGGACGCACACACAACCAGTTATTTATCCATAGCACTCATTGACTTTTTCCCTTTAAAAAAAATAATCCACATAAGAAGGGCTGAGGAAACATGATATTGTAATTTGGTTGACAATTAGCCACTATTGCATTTGATGGCTTAACACTGTGCCTTTTTGAAGCCATGCCATTGCATAGTAGAATGTTGATGATTTAGCCCGTAAATAACCAGCCATGGTTACGAGTGGCCCGCGCAATGTTTCATCTTTCAGCGGATAAAAACGTGCGCGATGCAACCCTCATTTGAGTCTTCTTAAAATATATATGAAACCAATTAAATAATTGTGAAGTATGTAATTGTATTCTTTGGGTCTTTCGGTAAAGCCACGTAGATAGAAAAATAATAAAAATAAGAATAATAATTTATAATAAAATGTTTTTATCTACGTGGCTTTACCGAAAGACCCAAAGAATACAATTACATACTTCGCAATTATTGCATTGGTTTCATATATATTTTAAGAAGACTCAAATGAGGGTTGCATCGTGCACATTTTTATCCGCTGAAAGATTAAACATTGCGCAGGCCACTCGTAACCATGGCTGGTTCTTTACGGGCTAAAATATCAACATTCTACTACGCAAAATAATAAAAGAATATATATTTCTATCTACGTGGCTTTACCGAAATACCCAAAGAATATTAATTCCTCCAGTCACGAAAGCTTTAAGTCAAGATTTATGTAATTATATTTGAAATAATTTTATTTAAAGAGCTGTCCCATGAAATCAAGTGGTACGTGGATAGCAGATGAGCGAGTTTTAAAGACACTTCTATTATTTTATCAGGAGCTGTTACCTAGAAAGAAATTAAACAATTAACGAGTATTTGATTACAGCAGGCTGCCGGACATACCATGTGCTGCTGCCGTTATCAAAGTGATTCTACATTTTAGAAATGGTTTAGGGGTGCTAACCTTGGGAAAGGTCAGTTATAGAAACGGAAATATTTTTGAAAGTAAAATGTTAATTTTCGTGGCTTGAGGACAAAAAGGATTAAGAGAATAGCTCGATTTAATGTGCACGGCTACGGTGAGGCATTATTTAAACCCACAGCTGTATTTTGTAAGAGTTTTGGAAAAGTCTATAATCCTCAAGCGATATGTGCTCTTGCAAAAATGACATCAAAGCTGACATTCAGAATTAATAAATAGGGGCGGTTACATGCCGCAGAAGGATTACCAGCACTAGCACCCTGCGCTGCTAACGCTTTGGGAAATTAAGATTTTAAAAAGGCAAGCGCTCCCACCGCATGGCCCTGACAATCAGCGCCAAAAAGAACAAAACACGTTGTGCTAGAAGAGGAACCCTCGATCAATAGCACGGTGATGTAAATCACAACCCCATGGCCAGCACGGACACCAACACCTCAAAACCGGTATCACCCAGTTCCACACACACCAATGGCAGTACCGCTCTTAAACTCCGATGCTCACGGTAGAACCTGGTACAATTTCATGAAACTGCAATGCTTTATGTATTGGTTTGTATTCGCAATTTTTCGTAAAAAAATAATTCTGGTAAAATTTCACGAAGTTCTACCTGACCTTTCTCGGAGACGCATTTTGCTGTTGATTTAGATTGTTGTAAAGCGTAAAAAATGTAATTCATTTTTCTAACCTTTAGCCAATGTAAATGTGAACCACGAAAATAACGTGGCACATTTTTCAATGGAAGGAAATATTTTATGGACGTAAATAAATTAATAAAAATGATTTAAATCCTCCCACCTCTTTCTGTGTATAAGCATTGCTGAAAACAATACTTTAAAACCGCCATTTTCCCTAACTTTTCTTCTGTAAAGCTAATATGGAGTGCCGATGCAGAACTCAACTAAAGATCAGTCACCACATCTCAGATGATCAAGCTCTAGGGAAGTAAATTATTTAATCCAAGTGGTGGCCTAGGTTTACAGTTCCGAAACAGTGTTTCTTGTAAAGCACATCGGCTAATTGCACCGAGGAAGGACCGCATATGAGTAATGACCGTAATCTGCCCATGTGACCGTGCATGCCCTGAGTGTTGGGGACTGGCAGTTTGGGGAACAAATATAACCGACTCTCCCAAGCTTCACACGAGGCCATTAATCTCTGCACCGTACAAAACCGCTGGGACTCGAGGCAAAAATTATCCACAGATGGTCAGTATTTGGCAGTGCTGGCGAGGTTATGAGAAACAGACAAAAACAATCCGTGGCTGGGAAGCGGTGAGGCCCGCGTCCCCACCGCTCGTGCTGAAACCTGAGAGGTGT
The DNA here is from genome assembly GCF_015708825.2 of Lethenteron reissneri. Taxonomy (NCBI): domain Eukaryota; kingdom Metazoa; phylum Chordata; class Hyperoartia; order Petromyzontiformes; family Petromyzontidae; genus Lethenteron; species Lethenteron reissneri. The sequence goes on from NC_083799.1 coordinate 2,539,610, forward strand.
CAGGATCACGCACGGCTCCAAGGACAAAACTCCCCACATTTGGCATTCACATCAAAGCAAGATGCTCTTTTTCCTAATCTACGAAATAGGCACATACGAGAGCTTCAGTCAGTCAGTGAATCAGTCAGTCACGTTCAACCGTATTGGACAAAAGGCGTTGCACACGAATGTCGCCATCAGAGCTTAGCGGCGTCCAGAGAGAATAACAAAAAATATTAAGATATTTTTTTTATATCTATCTAAACTGGATAAACATCATGACAAATCAGTAGTATCGCACGAATGTAATTCGATTTAACTGATGTCACATTGCACATGAACAGTGGAGAAATGTTCCAGTGTGGTCTGCAGTAACGTTCTTAGAAGTAAAGTAGACATTTATCTTACTTACAAGAACAGCCTTTTAAATGAATCAAAGCATAATTAAGTAATTGAAAATCGGCTACTCATTGCATTTGTGTAGTAACAATAATTTACATCGAATGGAAGGCATTCGTTTTGAGTTGAGAGCTCTGGCCAAATGCAAATTTGTCACAGGTACATTACGCAGCATAACCATGTGAGCAATAAGAAACATTTTGTAAATGTACCCAAAGGTCTTTTACATCAATCCATTAATGATATCCACTCATAAGGACTGTGCCAATTGATTATTCTTATATCACAGTAGAACACCCCACATCACTTACTACATCGACTTATTGGTTCGATATTATGTTACAAATAAATAAGCAAAATCCATCAGTTTTTTAAAAATTGAATATGCAGATAAAGTGAAATATTAACTCTTTGAACTAAAATTAAGAAGTGGCATAGAAGTCATGTAAATAATGTGTTATACAGACACTGGATGACACGTTGCTGTATTCACAATGTTCTTAGCATCACCACGTGCAAATTAAACATGCCAATTACAATCATATTCAAATTGACATTGAAGAAAATAAAATGTTAATTTTAATGTATGGTGGGATGGGTGGTAGTGTGCGCGATGTGCGATTAACTCAGAGACCTGAATTTGATTCCGGGCCAAGAATGACGTCAGTGGCGAGTAATATCTGAACTATTCTTAGGCAACCGAGCTTCACCAGCCCGCAATGACCGGCATGGTGAAGTATGGCCAAACAATTACCACGGCCGACGATAACAAGGGGGAGGAGGCCATCACCCAGCAGTGGCTTGACAAAGAGTTTTAAATTATTTATTATTTATTAATTCCTATCCAGGGGCCTGTCTTGGCTCCTCCCCCCTCAACCAGTATATATACGGGGTCGGATCTCTTGGAATTTCTCATTTACTTGATACAGCGAGCGTGCTGTGACGGTTCCACCTGAAGACGGAGGCTTGTGTTGCCTCCGAAACGTCGTGATTTTTATTTTATTTTTATTTAAATTTTTTACCTACGTGACTTTACCGAAAAAACCCAAGAATATGAATCCTTGCAGTCACAAAAGCTTCAAATCTAGATTTATTTATTATTATTAACATATCATGCATTGTGTTGAAGACAGTTAACGACTGCCATAATTCAGTCCAGTGAACTAGGCGATGTGATGGTAAAAATGTAACACAAGACCACTTCGTAGGATTGTCGTCGTTGTCCTGTGCAGCTCCCTGACGTATTTTTGGGCTGTACCGCATGTTGTGCAGTATGATGTCTGACATTTCACTCCACATGATGGGAGCTTTTTTCAGGAAGTACATTCTTCAGGAAATGAATGAAGCTCCCAGCATGTGCAGGGAAACCTTGGATGTCACATTGAACAACACTTGGCACAGCCTGCAAACACGTCAATGCAGCGGAACATGATGTATATGTTTACACACAACAACGCGTGCCGTGATGTCATCGCTAAACTTGATCCAAGCCAGGGACACTGTGAAGCTCCACACTATTGTACATGGACACACAGATGCCCCTACTCACCCTCAGAGATACTGTTCAAGCACATGTGTAAAAATGCACATGTTAGGTGCAATGTGCTTGCATAAAGCAATAGAGCAAGTAGGTTGTCGACTTCTCTGCGTGAAGCTTGCGTACTACTTCCTCATATATGTAGGTTTCATCCGGAAGTTCCAGTTTCATTAGATACGAAAGAATATTCAATGATGAATTGGTAAAATCATTCCGGATACTAGGCTAGATTTTACTGCGGACTAAAAAGCCCAAAACAATGGAAAAATACCTTTTAATATGAATATTAAAAAGCAAATAGCTTCTAACATACCAATTCCTGCGTCGCAAGGCCTGAGGGATAGCGGCAGCAGTGGATAGATCCTGGCTGAAGACGATGTCACCATTTCTGTGATTGTTATTTTTTTTTACAACTGATATGTTTCACACATGTTCATAATGTAGACATTGGTACCTTGTATAACATAAGCAACTTTTCATGGAACTGCATAAACACATGTCTCTAGCTACATCCACAGAAAGAAGGACTGATTGAAAAGCAATCCCAAGCAGCAATTGGCCACTGCCTTTGAGCATCGCTAGTTCTTTCTGTTTTTTTTTAAAGCTGTCTCCAATCACGCTGATGGGAACAAATACACTATATAACCCCCCAGTTCTCAAAGCAAGCAGCTGTGGCCTCTTGTCCGAATATCTCCAGGGAAGAATTCAGCCCTGATGGAACCCATCCATTTATTGAGTTCAGTCTTATGGCTGGAAATCAACATTCTCCTTGTCTTTAGCCTTCCCTTGCCCCCAATATCATCTCCCGCTAAAAGCCTCAAACCCATAATGATCTTGGGGCCACCTTTAGGGTATGCCAAGCTTTATATTCTCAGCTTAATGAATTCTTTTGGAGGGTTACGTACTGTATTTTCAATATTTGAGATGGGTTAGGGGTAAAAGGGCTGTTAGAATTTTGAATAGAGGCATGTCACCACATGTAATTGTCTGTCCAGACTGATAGCTGGTTTCCCCGTGAAGGATTGTGCAAGCAGAATAAACAAAGGCCATACACGTTGTACTATATGGAAATGCAATGTACTTGTTTTACACTAGTCGTCGGGCAATCTAACGAGACCTGCTGCTCCCTTCAACTATTCAGCCACTTGCTCAACCATCTGCTGAGTGCCCACAGGCAACACAATACCCACCATACCTCTCTGATCACCTCTAAACAGGCCGTGCAGCACTTAAAACGTACAGTAATACATTATTCAATCACTTGAGCTTTGTTCCGAACCTACACACATTAAAGACCTTATTTCAAAGTCCGTTAAAAACCAGGTCAATACTCCACACAGATAAATAAATAAGCACTTGAATGTTGCTTCCATGCACTCACGGGCCCGAACGTTTATAGTTGGGTGGCTGCGAGGGTTGATGAGGTGGGTTGTCATCGTGGAGTATTTTATTATAAAATGTATTTTTAAAACTGTTCATGGATTTGCAAAGCATTTTCAACCATTAGCAAGTTGTTTTAGAGAAAAGTTACGAAATTAATCGTTATTAAATAAATACACAGTTGGTGGAAAGGCCTACGCTATAACTTTAAATAAGCCCTGACTGGCCTTACAGACAATGTTTTCAAATGCTAACCAGATGTCACTGAAGATATGTTACACTTTGAAATTAATAATGGTAAAGTGAAAGCATTTTTCTTTAATGTAGCCATTTTAAAAAATTTATGTATTCCGGTGTGCTAAATTGGCATAGAAGAGTAAAAATGGGGAAAATAAAACGGCTTTCATTTGTTTCCAGCCAGTAGCCAGCTTTTAGAACTTTATTATACTGCTGGACATCACAATATTTGCTTTAAATGTAAGTTGTGGCATTCTTCATTGAATCTTTATCAGCAGAGTAACAGAAAGCGGGCGATTGATCATCACCCTGGTATCAGGTACGTCCCGTGGGTTTTATTTTTATTTAAAGACGGCTGGTAAATGAAGAAGGGTGACCAAGAAGCAATTGCCTGTTACCTAGCCATCGAACAAAGATGGTCACTACATTGCGCACTTTCAGATGCACTTCTGCATCCGTCTGGAATGCTCTTCCTTCCGATATTTGGAAGCCACTTGAGCTATTTGGAAGCCACTAAATTGAAAGCTCATGTCTTTATAACTGCTTTTTGTGTTTAGTTTGTTGTCCTTCCATCGCATCTTCTATTAGCATGGTTAGCTATGTACTGTGCAAAATAAGTTCAACATACATAAATATAATCATACAAGCCCTGTGCTGAAACAAACCCTCAATGCCTTGAGCATATTTCTAGGGGAGAGTGCAATTACGTAGCTCGGTCTGTATCACGAGTTGTACTGTTGTTGTTTGTTGGCCCTGCTGGGAACAAGATGTTCCAGTTCACATGGCATTACTCTTGTGTAAATATATAAATAACTACAAAATATCTGAAGTGTTACACACCAGCAAAGATCAATTTGACTTTTTGGGAATGTTTGTCAAATTTGCCTTGGTATGAAATAAAGCAATGCATTATAACACGAGCATTTGTCTTACTGCGTTTCGGTTATGAGCATTCATATTTGTGAAAGGCCGCGTCGCAGATGATAAATGTTCTTCCACCGAAGGGAGCGGCTTTGACCTACTGGTAGCCCGGCTCCCTTCCTTCAAGAAAATAACTGTTCATTGTGAAAAATACAAGTTCCAAATGTAAGTGCAACTTCAACTCGTTATACCAATTAGGATGGCTCCTGATTATGAACACTGCTGGCTTTGGATGAATAAGAACATAAAAAATACGTCCTTAGCCACACTTGTGCCATTTGCAAAGTCACACTCTGGCATCACCGTTACTTTGCATAGAACTCACTTGATTCATTTTGCCGTATGATGTCTTTCATGATATGAGATGCTTGGATGCACATATCACCATCACCAGCAATGCTCTATCACCATCCTACATGATCCCATGATGCCACTTTCTATTTAGCTCCTCCGCAAGGGATTCATCTCATTGTTCCGTATCTGTAGTGGACATCATCCCAGGTGTGTACCCTCCCTTGGCTGCAACTCCGTCGTCAGCCTTGCCTGTCAGCCATCATCCCTTTTAGCGACATACTCTTACCAAGCCCACTTACTTTATGAAAAGTCAATATGAAGTCTCTAACTTGTGTGTGAACTCTGATCCATGTGTTAGTCTCTCTGTCTTTCAGTACAATTCCCATTATGCACCTCTCCATGCTTATCTGCACATTTTTCAGATGGTTTCTTATTCGTTTTCCGTGTCTAAGTTTCTGATGCATGTAATATGCACTGAATTGAAACATTCCCATTCGGAAACAATGAGTCGCTTTGGCCACATACACACAGTGAGGGAAAAAAGTTCTGCTGCTATCCCACAATGACACTGTCACAAAACGTCTGTGCTAAATGTCTCAAGCAGAAGTGTACGAGATGAATGCACAGTGAATGAAAAGAACGAGTCTTATTAAAGTAACTGCCATAATGCTGTTAGGACTACAAGGCCACGACTTAAAATTGCATTTTTTTACAATTGTACTTAGAATAAAACGTTTCACAGAATTATGGAATCTTTTCAGTAGCTTTAATGTAATTCAAATATTTTAAACATAAGTAGCTGCCCAATTGCGATTTTCAGAAAGAAAAACGAAAAATAACATTATGAATATTTTTCAGCAAAAGCACGAGTTGGAAATGAAGTCGAATATAATTTTGATGCACATCTTAGACCAAACCAATTTGTGTGCAACTCCTAATGCTAAATTAATTTAAACTGCACAAAGATCAAATGAAAAAATAATCAACGCAATTCAAATCAAGACAGTGGGTACTGCATAATTGTAATAAAATGAAGGGGGCTGCAGACGTGTCCACCCGTGAGTGCCAGACGACACCGTGTAGCAAAGGTAGCAAGTGGCATCCTAGTGACTGATCGATGCGTCAACAATAAAAAAAAATGTTGGGAAAGATAAGCATGACAAGTCCAATGTCCCTGATCTCCACCCTGTTTCTTGAGTGTTGAGCGGATATCCATGGCAGATTATATCTCTCGTCTAAATTTAAAGAAATGCAATGTGTAACCTGATACTGCCTTTTAAAATGCGCCACAATTTTAAATTGTGCAATACATTACGTTGCAAACCGATGTATTTTTATATTACATTTAGGTGCCAGTTAATGAGTCAATCCTTGGCTTTACAACCACCAGCTCCTATAGTCTCTGTGATATCCTTCCAAATGGAGTCACTACACAGGTAGTGCACATATATACAGTGAGGGAAAAAAGTATTTGATCCCCTGCTGATTTTGTACGTTTGCCCACTGACAAAGAAATGATCAGTCTATAATTTTAATGGTAGGTTTATTTGAACAGTGAGAGACAGAATAACAAAAACAAGAAAAACGCATGTCAAAAATGTTATAAATTGATTTGCATTTTAATGAGGGAAATAAGTATTTGACCGCCTCTCAATCAGAAAGATTTCTGGCTCCCAGGTGTCTTTTATACAGGCAACGAGCTGAGATTAGGAGCACACTCTTAAAGGGAGTGCTCCTAATCTCAGCTTGTTACATGTATAAAAGACACATGTTCACAGAACCAATCAATCAATCAGATTCCAAACTCTCCACCATGGCCAAGACCAAAGAGCTCTCCAATGATGTCAGGTACAAGATTGTAGACCTACACAAGGCTGGAATGGGCTACAAGACCATCGCCAAGCAGCTTGGTGAGAAGGTGACAACAGTTGGTGCGATTATTCGCGAATGGAAGAAATACAAAAGAACTGTTAATCTCCCTCGGCCTGGGGCTCCATGCAAGATCTCACCTCGTGGAGTTGCAATGATCATGAGAACGGTGAGGAATCAGCCCAGAACTACACGGGAGGATCTTGTCAATGATCTCAAGGCAGCTGGGACCATAGTCACCAAGAAAACAGTTGGTAACACACTATGCCATGAAGGACTGAAATCCTGCTGCACCCGCAAGGTCCCCCTGCTCAAGAAAGCACATATACATGCCCATCTGAAGTTTGCCAATAAACATCTGAATGATTCAGAGGACAACTGAGTGAAAGTGTTGTGGTCAGATGAGACCAAAATAGAGCTCTTTGGCATCAACTCAACTCGCCGTGTTTGGTGGAGGAGGAATGCTGCCTATGACCCCAAGAACACCATCCCCACCGTCAAACATGGAGGTGGAAACATTATGCTTCGGGGGTGTGTTTCTGCTAAGGGGACAGGACAACTTCACCGCATCAAAGGGACGATGGACGGGGCCATGTACCGTCAAATCTTGGGTGAGAACCTCCTTCCCTCAGCCAGGGCATTGACAATGAGTCATAGATGGGTATTCCAGCATGACAATGACCCAAAACACACGGCCAAGGCAACAAAGGAGTGGCTCAAGAAGAAGCACATTAAAATCCTGGAATGGCCTAGCCAGTCTCCAGACCTTAATCCCATAGAAAATCTGTGGAGGGATCTGAAGGTTCGAGTTGCCAAACGTCAGCCTCGAAACCTTAATGACTTGGAGATCTGCAAAGAGGAGTGGGACAAAATCCCTCCTGAGATGTGTGCAAACCTGGTGGCCAACTACAAGAAACGTCTGACCTCTGTGATTGCCAACAAGGGTTTTGCCATCAAGTACTAAGTCATGTTTTGCAGAGGGTCAAATACTTATTTCCCTCATTAAAATGCAAATCAATATATAACATTTTTGACATGCGTTTTTTTGGATTTTGTTGTTGTTATTCTGTCTCTCACTGTTCAAATAAACCTACCATCAAAATTATAGACTGATAATTTCTTTGTCAGTGGGCAAACGTACAAAATCAGCAGGGGATCAAATGATTTTTTTCCATCACTGTATACTGTATATGTCCCGTTGCTTACCTGATTTGCAGGTGCATTCATATCTAATCATTTTTTTAAAAATCCCTGTGTAGCGTCGTAGCCAAGGCGCTCTATGTTATTTAACTTTCCACCACACTCATAGGCCGATAGGGGGCAGCCGGGAGGTTTAACGGGGTGTGTGGCGGTTAGCCAAAGGTAACCCCCCCCCCCCCTAGGTATCTCGTGACCGGAAGTGGAGACCCCATACCCCCAAGGGGTAGGGGTTGGGGGCTAACGGTTCATTCCGGACCCTTTCCAGAACCCTCTGGAAGGTTCGAGAGGGGAGGAGTGGCTAGGGGCATGGTAAGCCCCAACTTGTGTATAAAAGCCGGTCCTCTCAACAGGACCGGCAGTGTTCGTCCACTCAAGACCCGAAGACATCTGAAGACTGGCAACCTGGGACCCTCAACCGAGGCTCTTGTCAGAGCCGGGTTGTAGCGGACCAGTGGTGAGACCCGTACACCCTGGCGAGGTTGGGTCAGCCTAGCCCCCCCTAGGTTCCTTAGCGGAGGACCCGTTAGAGCATTGTCCCGAGTCTATAGGGCATGCTAGAAGGGAGGCTGTACCTCCCTTAGGATATCGGGTCAAGGGGCCGTACCCCTTCGTGTTATAGCTACTGTTATTGGTTTATTCGTAATAAACGCGTTGCCTCCAGAAGATGTCTCCGCGAAGTTTTATACCCGCAACATATGGTGCCAGAAGTGGCCAAGATAGCTAACCAAGCTCGACATGGAGACAAGAAATAAAGCTCTACGTACCAAGCATTCAGAAGATGCTGCCGACTACGCATCCGTAGTGCCCCAGGGCATGGTTTTAGCCCATGCATCACCCGCGCTGCGCGACGCATGTGTCGTCGGTAGTGTTGAGGCTAGGCCAGGTCTGACGCCGCGTTCCGGACTGGATATCCAATGGGTCGACTCCCTCTGCTCGGAATCGGCTGAACTTTCCGAGTCACAACGCCAAAAATTGCGGTCACTTATCCTGGAATTTTCGGATATTTTTGGCAACGGCAAATTCGACGCTGGCCGCACGAACCTGCTCAGTTACCACATTGACACGGGGAACGCTGCCCCCATACGAGAGAACCCCTACAGGCTCAATCCTGCGGAGAAGGAACACGTTCGGCTGGCCGTTGATGACATGCTGGCAGCCGATATGATTTCACCATCCACTAGCCCATGGGGTGCACCCATAGTGCTCGCTTAAAAACATGACGGAAGCTTGTGCTTCTGCATGGATTTTCGTAAGCTCAATAAGGTTACTGTCGCCGACGCATACCCATTGCCACGGATGGACGACTCCCTAGACGCCTTGGCCGGCGCCCGTACTTCTCCACACCTGACCTCCTGTCGGGATTCTGGCAATTGCCATCATTCCAAACCGGCTTTTCGCATGCCGCTGGGTCTGTTTGAGTTCAATCGGCTCCCGATGGGCCTCTATTCTGCGCCAGTAACATTCCAAAGGCTAGTAGAACTCCTTCTGGCCGGATTGCAGTGGGACTCCTGTTTAAACTGCTTGGATGACATCATCGTCTTCAGCCGCACCTTCGACGAACACCTTGAGCGGTTGCGTGCTGTTTTTGAGAAAATGCGGGCTGCGAAACTAAAATTTAAGCCACAAAAATGCCATCTTCTGCAAAAATCTGTACGTTATCTAGGGCATATCGTTAGCGAATCTCGCATTGCAACGGATCCCGACAAGACTAAGTGTGTCAGGATATGGCCTACCCCCACGTCGGTGGGAGAGGTGCGAAGCTTTATTGGCTTCGCTTCATACTATCATAGCTTCGTCGCAAAATTTGCCACCATCGCGAAACCGCTCCACGCCTTGACGGCGAAAGGACAAAAATTTAATTGGGGTGATGCTGAGGAGGCCTTATTCCAGGCACTTCAGGAGGCTCTGGTCGACGCGCCTCCACTCCACTATCCAGATTTTTCTGTTCCTTTTATTCTTGATATGGATGTGAGTGACACCGGCATTGGCGCAGTCCTGTCACAGGTCGTTGACGGGGTTGAGCGCGTTATCGCACACGGTAGTAGGGTTCTCTCACCGACCGAACAACGCTACTGCGTGACGTTCTTCTTATGCATGTACCAGCCGTATCTGTACGGAACGAGGTTTACGGTGCGTTCTGACCATGCGACATTGCAATATGCCCTGCACATTGATCAGCCATCCTGCCAGTTATCGAGGTGGCTGGAAATCAACCAGGACTTCTAATTCCAGGTCACATACAGGAACGGCACCCAGCATTCCAATGCTGATGCCCTGTCACGCTTGCCAACATGCACCGACTGCGCTTGCCTTTTGGGCTCTGGCCGGTGCAAGCAGCCCTTGGGTGATTCGGCCCCGCATCTGGCAGCCTCTGCTGATGTGGGGCCTCAGGAGGAGGCCCCACATCAGCACGCGACGCAATATTGAATCTCGAACTGGCCGACTGGGGTCGTCTTCAGATGAAAGACACTTCATTGGTCAAAATATTGCCCCATGGCCTGGCCTCTCCCAAACCAATCCGCAGTGGCCATCACAGAGGCATTCCTCAATGGGTACGTGATGGTCAAAAGGGCGCCGGAAAGACTACTTACGGACCAAGGGAAAAATGTATGTTAAAAATTGCTGCGTGAGGTGTGCTACTTGCTTGGCACTCAAAAAGTGCTCACGTCTCCATACCATGCCCAAACGGATGGCAGGTGGCATTCGGGCGATAAAGCATGGCTCCACTGCCCGCAGGTCCCTGTGGGGACATTACCCAAATTGGCTAAACCATGGAGGGGGCCCGTTGTCGTGGTGCGCATGGTTCGGCTACAATGCATGCAAATTCGGTGGGGTTACCGCTGCTGGTATGCACATCCGTCACGTCTCAAGCCGTTCTTTGTTTCGCGCGGTCCTGATTAATCTCCACTTAGTCCGGGCCATTTGTGTGAGGTGTCCGATAAGCCGGGATGTGTACCTACTGATGCAGATCAACAGCGGGAATCCTTGCCCCCTTCTCCAGATGCCACAAAACTCACGCCTGCACTGGCGCCGCCGACATCTGCTCCTTCAAGCCTTGCCGAGAGGAGTTCCCCCGTCCCTCCTGACACTCAGTGCAAAAAGCCCTGTGCTACGTCACCGTCACCGACACCCCTGAGTCCCACTGACTTGGGGGAGGCCGCCTCCATCGGCGGCCCAGCCACGAGGACTCGGTCCAGGACCCAAAGATTTTCTTGACCCCCCCAACTCACATACACTCCCCACACACCTCAAAATGACTACAGCTCTCCGCGTTCCTTTTTGTTGACTTTTATTGCACTCTTTTGGGGTACATTGTACGGAGAAAACGAGGAAGGGGGGGGGGGTCACGGATTCCCGCATAGCTGACATGCCTTGTTGTTTTTTTTGTATATAGTGTAAATTTGTAGAGGAGGTGGGCTAGGGTATTTATGTCGGGTCACTTACCTTTCGTTGCGGTTGTTGTTATTGTTGTTGTTCTTGTTAGAGGCACGCATACCTTGTTCGTTTTTCTCTTACTCTTGGGAATTGTTGACAGCCGGGACGGCTGTGTGCTACGGGGGGGGGGGGGGGGGGGGGGTGATGTCGCGCCGTTGCCAGGGCGCTGTATTTTATTTAACTTGCCACCACACTCATAGGCCGATAGGGGGCAGCCGGGAGGTTTAACGGAGTGTGTGGCGGTTAGTCTAAGGCAGGGGTCCTCAAACTACGGCCCGCGGGCCACATGCGGCCCGCCGAGGACATCTATCCGGCCCGCCGGGTGTTTTTGCCGCCGCTGCCTGTCTGTTACTTTTTTCTGCATGAGAAGGACGGTCATTGGTGGAAGAGGGAGAGGGGGCGGAGTTCCCCCCAATCAGACTGCATTGATGGGCAGTGCAGTCTGTATGTCTCTGTGTGGGCAAAGTTATTGCTGGTATATTGTTTTTGTAGCGCTGTATATATATTGGTATTTTACTAATATCAATTTTGACTCCCTAGGAAACAATGATGTCAAGAAAGAGAAAAATTTACTCGGAGTGTAGGATAGTCAAAGAACAGTGGACTTATGATTACTTTTTCATGCAGTACAAGGAAAGAGCTGTGTGTCTGATATGCCAGAATATAGTGTATGTGTTCAAAGAATACAATTTACGTCGACACTATGAAACTCAACATAAAGATACATATGATTGTTTGGTCGGAGAAGTGAGAAAAGATAAAATATTAAAACTGAAAAATACATTAACAACTCAGCAAAATACTTTTGTGAAGCAGAAGCAGCTAAATATTTATCACTGCGAGCAAGTTTTCAAGTTGCCAAGCTAATAGCGTGCACTGGCAGACCATTCGTGGAGGGAGAATTTGTTAAAGAATTCCTTCTTTCTGTTGCCAAAGAGATGTGTCCAGAGAAGGCCGATTTATTTAGTACAGTGAGTCTTTCAGGACCTACAATTACACGGAGGATTGAAGAAATGGGAGACAATTTGCATCAGCATTTGCAAAACTCCACAAAAAAACTTTCCTATTTTTCCTTGGCACTCGACGAAAGCAATGATGTTCGTGATTCTGCACAACTTCTAATTTTTATTCGTGGGACGAATGACTATTTCGAAGTCACAGAAGAGCTTGCTGCACTGCAAAGTATCAAAGGAACAACTACAGGAGAGGATATCTATGAAAAGGTTTGCCAAACTGTGAATGGTTTGGAGCTGAACTGGGCTAAACTAGCCAGTGTGACAACTGATGGTGCTCCTAGCATGGTGGGGTCTAAGAAAGGAGTAATTGCTCGCATTAACCAAGAGATGGACAAACATAACCATTCTCATCCAATAGCCATACACTGCCTCATCCACCAACAAGCGCTGTGTAGTAAATCACTGAAGTGGGACTCTGTTATGAAAATTGTGGTATCTTGTGTTAACTTCATTAGAGCTCATGCACTAAACCACAGACAATTTCAGGAATTTCTGTCTGAGCTAAATGTTGACTATGAAGATGTTCTGTACCACACAGAAGTCCGTTGGCTGAGTCGAGGGAGAGTTTTGAAACGTTTCAATGACTTACTTCCACAGATTACAGCTTTTCTGCTTTCAAAAAACAAAGAAGTACCAGAGCTCAATGATGCAGAATGGAAATGGCACCTTGCCTTTCTGGCAGATGTAACAGAGCTACTCAACAGTTTCAATGTGCAACTTCAAGGAAAGGGGAAGCTCATCTGTGATATGCAATCACATGTCAAAGCATTTGAAGTAAAATAAGGCCTCCTCATCAAACAAGTGAAGGAGGAAAACTTCTGCCATCTCCCCACAACTCAAAATCTGTTAGCACAAAAACCATTGGTTGCATTCCCAAACAAAACATGTGTGGATTCATTGGAAAAATTGCAAAAGGAGTTCCAATTTCGATTTAAAGAGCTTCATCTCCATGAACAGGACATACAGCTTTTCCGTAACCCATTTTCTATTGACATTGAAAATGTGAATACAATTTACCAAATGGAACTGGCTGAACTGCAGAATTGTGACTCTCTGAAAGACGCATTCAAGTCAAGCAGCCTTCATAATTTCTATGCATCTCTCCCCTCTGAGACATATCCTCATCTCAGGAACCATGCACTCAAAATGGCAACCATCTTTGGCAGCACTTATGTCTGTGAACAGACTTGTACCAGAATGAAACATTTGAAATCTCCAACCAGATCTAGACTAATGGATACACACTTGCATCACTTGTTACGACTTGCAGTGACAAATATGGAACCGGACATTGACCATCTCATTAGCCAAAAGCAGGCCCATAGTTCCCATTGAAATACTGGCAAGTTTGTTGATTTAACTTTACTTGTTCTTCATTTTAAATATTGTATTTGTTCCCGTTTTGTTTCTTCACTTCAAAATAAGATATATGCAGTGTGCATAGGAATTTGTTCATAGTTTTTTTTAACTATAGTCCGTCCCTCCAACGGTCTGAGGGACAGTGAACTGGCCCCCTGTTTAAAAAGTTTGAGGACCCCTGGTCTAAGGTAACTCCCCCTGGGTATCTCGTGACCGGAAGTGGAGACCCCAGACCCCCAAGGGGTGGGGGCTGGGGGCTAATGGCTAATGGTTTATTTCGGACCCTTTCAGAACCCTCTGGAAGGTTCGAGAACGGAGGAGTGGCGAGGGGCGTGGTAAGCCCCAACTTGTATAAAAAAGCCGGTCCTCTCACCGGGACCGGCAGTGTTCGTCCACTCAAGACCCGAAGACGTCTGAAGACTAGCACCCTGGGACCCTCAACCAAGGCTCTTGTCAGAGCCGGGTTGTAGCGGACCAGTGGTGACACCCGTATACCCTGGCTAGGTCGGGTCAGCCTAGCCTCCCCTAGGTTCCTTAGCGGAGGACCCATGAGAGCATAGTCCCGAGTCTATAGGACACGCTAGAAGGGAGGCTGTACCTCCCTTAGGATATTGCGTGAAGGGGCCGTACCCCTTCGTGTTACAGCTATTTGTAATAAACGCGTTGCCTCCAGAAGACATCTCCGCAAAGTTTTATACCCACAACACCTGCACAGAAACAATGAAACGTACGCTAATTATGATACACAGCACTTGCAGGTACACATAAATCCAGGACCGGTGCGGCCCCTTTGTGCAGTAGAGGCATGCATGTATGTGCCCCTCGTGTGTGGAACAGGGTGACATTGAAAGCTTATCCTTTCTCCTTCAGCCCCAGAGAAACCCAGGAGTGCCAAATCCAGATTGTAATTGGCCATCGCATCGGTTGCAGCATCGCCACACTGTTTAATTTTCCTCGTGGGTTTTCAGATGAGTATAAGCTCGACAATCCCTCTGTGTGGAAATTCTGGTAATATGACCGAGCCTAATGGAAGTACTGTAGCTCCTTCTCAGCTATGCACAAAGTGGACACTTTATTGGTTTTCTATGAAACGGCTTGAAAATATCGACGATATGAACCACTCTTAGCACTACACATCATTGCAAAATCACTAGCACCCATATTGTTTTTGAAAAAAAAAAACGATAACAGCGTATTTTGTTTAAGAAAATTACAGGCCTGCTAGAAACAGTGTGAGGTTAAACATATATAAATACAGGAACTCATGCAAAATCAATGTCTAACACAAATTAAAAATCACAGCAATAAATGGAAGTAACCAAAAGCTGAGAAAAACTGGCCATAATTTTACAGCGTAAGTTTTCGCAGTTGTGTTGTATAGCTCTCTGATGTTTATTCCAGGTTGTACCACGTATTGTTCAGCATTGATTTCATATTCAGGAACTCAATAGGCTTCCGGCACGTGAAGCGTCGGACATCATCCTCCTGCATGTGGAGCAAAATGTCAGACGTCATGCCGAGCAACACGCAGTACAACCCGTAAACGCATCAGAGAGCTGTCCATAACTTTCTTATCAGAATATGCCAATAAAACTGCTTAGAAAACATTCTGGAGCAGGATTCATCCCAATAAAGGAGTGCCTACTCTGATGTATGAAGGAGCACGCCACATGATACATGGGCCTGCCTTTTGACGTTAACAATTCTATCAATACTGACCCTCTGAATGATGTCTAATGTTTGTTGTGAGGCAGTCAAAATATTATTCAAGTCATAGTGCCAGGGACACTCCAAGGTCTGTCTTCTCCACATTGGCATTAAAATAATTTGTCAGAGGAAAACACAGTTAGTGTACATGACACATGCCACAAATCGATCCCAACTCGGTTTAAGAATGGCCGCGTGAGGTCAAATTAGTGTACACGTGCTATTCATACGTGATAGCCCACTGTGCGTTATCGACAGGGCCTGTTATGGGTGTGCCGGCACCTGTGATTACCGCATCAAGAGCCCACAAAACAACTCGCATGGCGAGCATCGCCGAGCAAAATTCACACGCTGCCACTGGACTTTCAGCCACACACAGTGGTGTTAATTTATTTAAGAAGGTAGCAGTCCATGGAACAAGGCTCGAAAAAAAAAACAGATCACTGCGCAACAAAACAGTCATAATGAACAAGATGAGCACAGCATTAGAAAATTGCTCGATAAAGTGGTAATGCTCGATGTGCAGTTTAAATCGATTTTGAAATGTGATGAGACAGGAATCAGTGGGGAAATCTTTTTCAAGCCGATGGAGGAATTTTAAATGGATCCTGCCAATGTGATTTCTGAGATCCTGTATTTATTCCGAAGCACTCAGACATTCCTTTAACATGTTACTGAAGCTGCAGTCATACGTTTACATTATGTATATATTTTGTACTTCTTTTATACCGTACGTTGCCAAGCATGCAAATTATAGCTAACCGTCCGAATAAAGTGTAACCATGCTAACATGTGACATCCGTTTGTGTATACGTTATGTCATTTCAAGTCTGTGGTGTCGAGAATATTTAGAGAATTCTCTGGGCAAGGTAACTAAGCAACATATGGTAATTAGGTGGAAACTAAAATCTCTTTTTGGTTGGAGACATGCAATGTCCTAAAACTGGATAAAGCAACAGCTGTAAACAGCCATAATTCGGAGATGTGACACTGTGGTTAGAGCACACAACTCACAATCAGAAGGCTGTGAGTTCGAATCCTGGTTCAGGGTTGATTACTTCCATTAGCTCTCTTGTGTCAATAAAATGAGTACCACTTTCTGTGAAATGAAGAATAATTATCCTTGAAACTGATTTGCCTACAGCCTCCTTCATGGCTGTCTTCACCAGTGTTAGGCCGGACAACGACAAAAGGTGTACAGCACAAGGAAGATGCAAACGCCAAAGCATACATTATCAAAGCATATTTGTAAAAAAGGTGTCAGTTTTGTTGTCCAGATAAAAGGATAAAAAACAATTATCATATTGTTTACTGGCAAATGAGGTACCAATGGTGTAAATGCTTATCCCGAGCTCTCATACTCTGATGGTGCATTGTCTTTGAGTTGTGCGCCTTTTGGCGTCATCTGGTCCAACCCATGTGAGACTAGGCTCTAAGGAAAGCTGTCTCGGGTGTGGACCAATCAACTTCAAGGACAGTGCATACATTATCAGAGTTGTGTTTTTTGTTTGCATTATGACTGCAGGTATTGTAGTCTATGCAAACATGACTCCTCGTAAAAAAGGTGTCAGTTTTGTTGCCAGATAAAAGGGTAAAAAACCAATCATCATATTTGTATGCATTATAAAAGCATATTTGTGTGCATGTTTTACCACAAGCATGTGTGGTTGATGCAGACTTGATGCTCTGTAATAGGTGTCTATTTGTTGTTTGAACATCTTAACACCTGGATTACTTGTCAGAAAGGGTAAAACCTTTTTCTTCTTTTTAAACTGTTAATCATGGTAAAAAATGGTCCCATAGATATTCTACCCATACTTTATAAACTGTAATATTTTATCAAACCAAAACGCAATGGTTTAATGAATGGTCTGAGGCTTGTGCAGTCTTTGCTATCACTCCAAATGGCAATAGGAAATCCTTCCCAAAAATGGCCCAATACATGAAAGGAAACAATGCCTTTTGCTTCGAAGAATTAATATCTTCTCGAAATATTAGCAGATGGGCGTGGGTAGAAACTCTGCTAGGAGATGCTCTCACACATCGAGACATTGTACAGAAAATAGTATTTTAAATTATCACAAGCAGATAACAACCTCGTTTTTTGATAACCACACAGTTTTGACACTTTTTCATAAGGCCAAGACTATTGCAATGTAATGGGAGTCCCAAAATCACAGTGACATGACATTTGCCTGAGAAGGTTCATTGAATACATTTTCCCTTACACGTTCATAAAATGTTAACTGCGGTTATTCTAAATGGTGGACATCAGAAATGTCCAGAGATCATCACAACGAGTGATATCGATGTCATCACACCTCACCATCACTTCCTTCCTTTTGCTAGAACCTGCAAAACTATTTTTCAGTTCACACCTGACTTTTCCACTTGGGTCTTCCTCTTGGTTGCTGACCTCTGTCTGCACACTCCAACATGTATGGATGTAGAACCTATTTCATACGGTACGTAGCCAACCATGGTAATCGGAGGTGTGGGGGAAGGGAAACGATATTAAACACAAAACGCAGTTCTAAAGAAATTCGTTTTCACCTGATTGCTACCATAATGTTCCTAGCATTGTCTGTATGTGTCTATATTGAAAGCAGAGAGCAGCTTCTGCTCCAAATGCTTCGGTAAAGTTATCAGGTTAGTGGAATACGACAGACATTGCAATAACACGCACATTACTGAACAAGTCATCATTGTGTGGTGGCGGTGAAATGGAAACCCCCGCGTAAATCCATTTATTACTTTTATGTTGAGGTAATTTTAAACAGTATTTCAATACGCAAAAATGCTGTAAGAAAATAGGATCACGTTGGTCTTCATTTATGTAACGTGAAAGCATAACTGAGGGAGAAGCTTTGAATACCCTATTTTTTTAATTTGTATAACTGGACTCCACTACACACACTGTACTTTATCTCTCCATGCGATTGAATCGCTGCGTTCTTTGCTACAATAGCTCAAATTAGAGGCATGGGCTTCACGTGGTGGCCTTATAGCTTCAATTATTTCCTATATAAGTCGTTGCCCGTTACCTAATTCCACCATAAATAACTTATTCGGTTGAAATTTTATAAAACTGTTTAATCATTTTGAAAAACCGTACTACTGTCGATTGTAAGTATTACGGAGCCGGTAAAAGCCACAATTTTTATAAAAAGATTCTTCATGGGCTATGAATTGGCTGGGAGCCACCTCTGAATAAGGAGCAGCCCCCAATGAAACTCGTGCCACCTCCTCCCTCCCCTTCCTTCCTTATCCACCAGCCCACTCCACTTTGTCTGCCTCTCAGCCTTGTTAACCATAAATTACTTCGACCCCTGGCAGCAGGCCGTGCGAGAGACTGGTTGGCGTATTCATCGCGCAGAGGACAGGCGTTGTTAATAAATCATGAGAATCGTGGCGGGAAGAAAAAGCAGACATGGGCCATTAGGTGTTTGCCTCAGCAGCCTCCGTGCTTGACGTACATTATTGGATGATATACCGGCAGTAGATCTGTTGACCCCTGAAATATCGATTTGAAAGGTGTACCGTTACACAGCACTACAAGGATAAAAAAGGACACTGCAAATATATCAAACCCGACTGGCAGATAAATTACCGCCCACTTCATCGCCACAAGATAACACACTTTGGTTTGTTTCGGAGCCACTTGTTATTCATAATGGTCGCATCATTCCATCGATGAGTTCTAACGTTCTCTCAGCTGCAACTCGCGAATAATGAATTCTACCCTACAGCAATGCTCAAATAACAACGTTCACAGCATGCGCTGCAATATTGTGAACTATTACAATGTCTACATGTAATAATGAACGGTCTAATGTTTCGATAATTCTGAAAACAGTCATAAAGGGTAGCAGATAAAAACAGAAATAAATATAAAGGTATGCCATCCTCACAGACACTTCAATATTGGGCACTTTTCTTACACAAAAGGCAGTTTTTTATTCACGGTATGCAGTATATACACTAAGTAAAAAAATTGCTCCCATTTATGCTTCAAAGTAAGAGGGAAAATGTCAATTGGCAAGCACTTATTGACGTTGGCAAACCACAAAAGAGTGTGGTGTGTAGTCACAGCACCGTATCCAGCCACCCTCGTCTCCCCAGGGTCAATGTTGACCAACCACATGAGGTTGCTCATTTAAGGCTGAGTGAAGCTAGAGGTGGCACAGAAGACCTGGTCTAAATACTAAATGCCACCAACATAACGTATCGTAAATAACACATAGGCCTCAAATCACTAGAATAATACAGTACTCCAGTGTTTTAAAAAGTCCCATACACACACAACACATATGCATACTGTACATAACACATAAAAGCTACCATTTGACGAAATTATGGTGCCTATGCCAAGTTGGGTGTACTTTGAGGCCACATGAAATGTTGAAGCCTTACGGGCATCTGGTCATGGGACACGCTTGAAAATAACGGACACACTATATGTCCTGTATGATCATTAAAATGGGCTGATCTTTGGCCTCGAAGAGGGTCACAGGTTGAGTCATGTAAACTAACAATGGGAGTGCGATTCACCCAGCCATCTGCGCTGTCGACTCAAGGCTCCAGACCCTCCTCTTTTCTCTCTATTAAACAAATGAACGTGCCTCGCTTACCCGGGCATGCACATGTCCCACTGTTTTGTGCGGCATCTTGAAATGCGGTTCTATTTAGACACTATATAAATACAAATTGCATTGCATCGATCCCATCAGGACCATTGCTCGAACATGCGCGCAAAATATGAGTCGTTATGAAGAAGTTGCCACCAGCTGTATTTTGTGTTAATTGCCCTTCCATCCTGTGCTGGCAATGGCTACGAAAAATTGATAACACTTTCGAGTGTTGGCAGATGGTGCAAAACGATAACGTGGGTTGGCGTCGCACAGGAATCACAGGTTTTAGGACCATTTTGACCTTTTCCCTCTTGAGCATTGAGCGAAAGGAGCAGCATCAACCAAAGCTGGCGTGGTTCAAAGATCCAACGAAACACTGTCCAAATTAATTCACCCACAAACGAGCACTGTGCACATGCCACACTGTGCACACGCATTTAATCGCATGCATAAATATAACGCACACATACGCGCGTACACTGTTTGTGTTAAGCGGACATACGCGTACGCTCTACACGTATATGCTTAAAACAACAAATGGCAGAAAAGAAATCACACAGGCATGAGCTAGTGCAGTCCTTGGGCTAATGGATTCCTGTGTTGGTCCAATAACAGTCAGTGGTTTGTAATGGTACAAGGCAGATAGCCATCAATCACTTACTGCAGGGCTCAGTGATGTGCATCAGGCACACAAGATGGAAATTGATCAGCTTAGAACAGCATGTGCCCAGAATGATCCTAATCTTACACCGTGTATTTTGTGACCAGTGCGGCACACACAACAGGGAATTAAAGCCAATATCAGTTCATAGAGAATTGTGAGCATTCAACCTTATAGCCTGTGTGGCGCTAACACACTTGCTGATGTGGATGCATCTATCAGGGTTTTTGTTCTTGAGTCAAAACAAGCCAACATGTCTCTGTGCCCAAACGGGAATTAAGTGGTGATTATGTCCACAGCTGGTCCTGAGTCAAGTGGTGTAATTTCAACATTCCCACGGCAGGGATCAGCCTCCCCATAGGACAATGACTTTGACTTTCAGCAAAGTGGTGCTCATCCCATCAACCATGAACATTTGACGGACTGAGTTGGCCCTCAGGCAGGACTGGAACTCAACATCCTTCTGAATGTGAGTTGGACGCTCTAACCACAGTGCCACCTGGCCTGTCTCACAATAAATGAGCCGTGGTGTGCCAAGCTGAGCGATGAACACGGAATGGAAGAGTGGTTTCGGGGTGGCTGGAAAGTGCCCTCTTTCCCTCGCACTGCACTGCCTGTGGAATCTCCTGCGCCGCCTCATCCATCTACCGGTGAAGCAGGACTGTGCCAGCACCTCACGCGCAGCCAAAGGCACTCGGTGTTCTGCTCCTCCAGGTCCAAACACATCACTCGGCAAACACCAGATGTGGTGGCACACACCTGGCATGCAGAGTTTTGGGAAGCAGGGCTGCTGTGTGTGAGACTCCCAACCTGCGGGGCTACAAGGTGATGCCAGTAGCTTAAAGCAAATTATATAGATTTCTGGCATATATATGGATTGTTTTTAGTGTTCTCTGTCTTGTATGCATGGGTTCTCTCCCACACACTAAAATTATTCTAAACAATTATTTCCCAACCATTCTAAACAAAAAATACAGGGACTTAATACAATACTGTATGGGAACTAAGGTTGATATTGGAGAGAAAATGAGGTGAATTAATTGGTCGATTACACTGCAGGCGCCACCCGGCTCGTGCAGGAACAGGATTTCGGTCCGAACTCGAGTTTTCACGGATGACAGGATGGCAAATAAGCAATCTGTCCCCATATCTAACAAGGCCAGCAAATGTCTGGTGATAAAAGCAGGTGACTGAGAGAGAGACAGGCTGAGCAGTGTTGAGCAAGAGAGGAAATAAGAGACGTCCGTATATTGGCATGGAGGCACAAGGAGTCCTGGGTAGCGACTGTGCTACCCTAGTTCAGTCACATGTTCAAGAGCCTTCTTGTGAGACACACCCAAGGCACAGGTAAATGCCCCTGTGCACTATGAAGCAGAGTTCTGTGCATGATCCTTTTTCCATTATCATGAAATTTGCCGATTGCGTAACGTATACAGGGAGGACTGCAACCAGACCAGCACACGATGGCCCTGACCTTCCCTGTGTTATGCTAACCAGCACCGCAAATCTACCACAACGCAGTCACCAGGTACAATTACCACCCGGCTGGTGTTCCACTTTAAAGAACGGTTGTGATAACAACAACGTACTTTTCCGAATAGCTGAAAACATGTTGACATTAAAACAGTGCGTTTAAATTGGTCCTTTCATCAGGTGACAATGCATCTATTATATAAAAAACCTATAAACATCACACTGCGAGAAAGAAGTGAAATTTCCTGGAAAATAAGCCGAATATATACTTTCCTGTCATAAAGCAGCATTAAATATGATGATTTTTTTTTATCTGCGTAGTATTTACAAATTAGTGTTTAGCAATGCTAAACAACTCAAAAACCCAACACAAGTCACAGTGACCTATAACCATAAAAGATGGCGATGAAAATGCAGTGTTTTTTTCTAATATAGCATGATTGGCGCTCTGGAGCACAACTGGAAATTTGAGAAAACGATGCTTGTACATGCAAACATTTGGGCATGTGTAGCGGCACACAATTGGGCATGTGGTCGCACACACGTGCGTTGAGAGTACAGGGTACACTAACGATGCCCGTGTGGTACACGCCAGAATAGGTTACATAACGCTCTAAATTTTATCCTCGCACCAAACAAAAAGATACAATTTGTTACCTGCATGTCATTTACAATTGCATGCCGCGTGGCAGGAGTCGCGTTCGTGAGCACGATCGACAAGGGAAACAGAAAGGTGGAGGATACGGGTGGGTGGGGGGGGGGGTTTATACATTTTGACTTTTTTTTTTTTTACAAGGCACCCCACGGGAGAGGTGCGTGCACAGAGCGGTGGGCCATGCGAAATGCGAGTGCGGCAATAAATACTCATTGCACAGGGAATTTCTTAAATAACAGAAACCAATGTGTTGTCATAAATGCAGAGTTTGTGTAGTTGGGGTTACGGGAGCATAGCCACGGGGATTCATACAAATGCCATTACTGTCGAATGCCTTATGTCAGCTCTTTGTGCTGGGTTCATTACAAGCCATTATCTAAAAATGCATGCTGCACAGGAGTGTGTTTTTTTTAAAGCAACATACCAAAGAAAGAAATGCATACAATTCGCAATAATTCAAGTGACCTCGTTATTTGCTTTTGTAGCTTGAAAGTCACATTTATTCACACTGGTGTTACGCAAAAAGAATTACAAATTTGCGGGGAAAGGCAATGTACAATAGCACTGGATGACAGGAAAACTGCTCATGAGGGTTAATGGCTTTTTAAATAGGTGTAGCAGTCATCACATACAATTACTTATTTAAAGTGTACAATTATATTTTATGTAAATGTCTAGGTAATATAACTTTGCCGTCCTTGAATTAGCCGTGCACCTACGTGCATATATACAAAATTACTACAGTTTGCCGGAAATTATATAGCCTCATAAATATCCATTAACAATACCAAATCAAGGTAAGTCACTCATAAGAGCTTTTCGAGACTGATGTAAATGGAATGATTATCCAACAACAGGGAGTCAACGATTTTGGAGCAGGAATGGAAAAGACGATGTAGTGATTACATGATTATGAAATAATAAATACCAATACAGGAACAAAACATAGATGTAGACAGGGCAGAAGGTGTCAGTGTGAAATGATATATGTAGGACCAATAGAATTGTCGTTGCCACCCTGTAGTTTGCCAAAACATATACAGAAGAAGCAAGCTGAGACCAAACGAGCACGAAAGGGTGAAGCTCTGCACCAAAGGTCAACCAATAAGGTCCACATGGGTGACTACCCAGTACCCAGGAGAGCCAATCCACTTCTGCTCTAGATGTTGAGTTGGTATAGGGAGGGTGATCATGGGATTTTCACCACTCTGTGTGGGGGTGGAAAATGCCACGATCTACTGGTTAACTCACTGGACTTGCAATCCAGAGGTCACTGGTTTGATTCAACCTCCTGTGGCGATTGAAATGGGCAAGTATCTTAAATCACACCCCCCCCCCACCTCTGTCCACCCAGCAGTATAAATGGGTATACCAGTAAGTGGATCGGCAGGTGACGTGTGGTGGAGTCAAGCGTGATAACTCCCTCTTCTTCTAAGATGTTTGGCCAGGGTGGAAGAATGTATGTATGTTGAACTTATTTTGCACCGTACGTAGCCAACCACACTAATTTGAGGTGCAGGAGAAGGACAAAAAACGAAATACAAAAAGCAGTTCGAAAGAAATGAGTTTTCAAATTAGATTTAAAAGTGCATAGCTCCAGTGGCTTCCTACTATCAGAAGAAAGAGCATTCCGAATCGGCTGCAGAAGCGCATCTGAAAGTAAGCGATGCATTGACCATCTTTGTTCGATGTCTAGCTAAAAACCGATGTGAAGAATAGTTCAAAACACCCTCCAGAGAAGCTCTCTAGATCTTCCGCTTGAGGAGGCCCTTCTACCAGCAATGGCATGAACAATGCATTGCAAGGCTGCACCTGTACCTCGGGGGATAGGCATATCCACAGCTGTCAACTCTCCCATTGCTGAGTTTGCCAATTGCCTGCCCCACTGCCACACAAACAGCTGATGGGACCACGCCGTGCCGAGTAAAATCAGCTTGGCCATGCCGTTTCCAACACACCAGCGAGCACGTCAAGCGCGGTGCCAGCTTACCGGACGTTTTGTGACATCAGCGTACTTGTGGAGACATCCGTACAAAGCTTAGAGACAGCAGGGGTGATAGCATTACATATGATCTCTGGTTTTAGATTTAAGAGTTCTAAACATAGATGGCGAGAACTGTTTATTTTGACATAGCGAACATAGAGAGATAAAATTAAATTTGAAAAACAAATAAATGGCCTATATGTGAGCAATAGCAGAGGTAGGTAGGTGTTTCGGTAGGCTCTCAAAACATCGAGCCATTATCACTCAGCAGCTGGGTTCGCATCCAGACAAAGGCTACACTCCCCTAACCCATGCCCCCCCTCCTCCACCACCACTACTAAGAGGATGAAATCATCTCCTCGAGTGCAGTGAATGTGATGGTTCCATCTCAGCCACCGATGATGACTGCATCCAAATAAACACAAATTGTCACGTATATATTTTGGTTTTTCATTTAATTGAATTTAGCCTCTCCTGAGTCAGAGGGCTGAAAGATTTTATAAATATATTGGATGAACGACACGCAGCAAACCGCATTTTACATTGCATGAATGAGTGCTGTCTGAAGTGACTCCACACGTGCTTAGTTCTTTGCTGTTATCTTCTGGGGCAATGCCATGACATGACATGAGGCTCGGAAGGACTGATGAGGGAGATCTGCAAAGGCCGCGTATTCCTCCCATAAGAATTATTTCAGACTACCTTGGCACAAATGAAATATAATCGTTGATTGAATGTAACATGTACAATTTAAATCTATTACATTGCTATGGTGCCTTGGCCAAATGGTTTTTTAGTGCATGCGGGCATAATGCATACATTTCCATGCATCTCTTAGTCATATGAGGGATAAGCACTTTGCATACAAATAAAATCATCTGCAAAACACAAGCACGTTAGTTTGTAATTACTGATAATGTGTGTAAGATGTTCATCCGGCGACGGAAAGGTAAATACTAGCAGGGCTTAAGCAATTACTTCAGAAAGACTTACACTTGTCAAAAAACACGTCTTCATTTGAAATTTAACATTTAAGGCTCGTATATATTTTTTTTTAATGGCAGATACAGTAACGCATTATTTGCACGGGATGAGAGTAACAATCTGCCTGAAGAATTACGTGAACATTGACCTTTCTTTCGGTGATAAAACAAAACCCTCAGGTCCCCTGCAGAGCTGGGCCAGTGGCAAGATTCGCATGAAGAGATCGGTCATTTTGCAGGATGAAACGTGGAATGCATCAGGTGCAGGTGATTTACTAACGACAAGCATTATAATCACTCAGTACTTTCCACTTGATCGAAAGAAGGCACTCATGGCATTTCCAATTTTTCCCATAGGCGTCTCATTTTTTCACGTAATTTATTGCCGTGGATTAAATCTATTGCATTTAAATTACACCTGCCTCTGGTACTCAGTGAAGCTTTACAATGTATCCACATCGCCAAGGCTGATAATTATCAGACATCAATTGCATCGGCCTTAAGCGAGTTCAGGGAAGTGATATGCATAAGAATCCTTTTGCAAGTATTTATTTATGATTAAAATATTTCCAAGTGCACATCTCTCCTTTTAACTTTGGTGAAATTAAAAGCATAATTCAGGGTGTTTTTGAAATCACTATATCTCTGCAACCACGAACCACCCATAAATGAAACTCTTACCACTTGAAAGGGCGGGGCATAGAGTTTCAAATGATTACCGCTAGATGCCTCCTACCAGCGCACAAACAGCCCCGAGCTTCAGTCATTCGCAAGACACGCTGCCTCAACGTTGGATAGGTCGCACGGGACCCCAAGACTTGGCGCTACATTCTTGGCCCCCAAGATCCCCAGACATCACACCCTGCGACTTTTTCTTGTGGGGATACGTCAAAGACCGTGGTGTTTTGTGCCACCATTAGCGACTAATCTGGATGACCTCAAAATCAGAATCACGGCAGCGGTGACTTCAGTGGAAGAAGATACTTTGAGAGGCGTTTGGGACGAATTCAACTATCGTCTCGATGTTGTCCGAACAGCAGGTGGAGGGCACATAGATCATTTATAAAATGGTTAGCAAAACTTGATAAGTCATTAAACCGTTTGTAACTTGTTTTGTAATTGTAACATGTTGCCATCGTGAAATATACTGCTTTGAAATTGGGTCCATCTTTTTGAAACACCCTGTATATACTATCATCATCGGAGTGAATGTGTCATTGTGCACTTAATTTTGGAAATGTTTTTGATATCATACTTTTAGCTTACATTTTAAAGGGAAAAATGTGCCTTTGCATATTGTATTTGAACAAAAATTGCCATCCAGTGTTTTATAAATAGCTTTCATAACGCTGCAAACACACAGACAAGCAAACTCAGATGCATTATTAATCTATTTTTCTTTGCTTCACAGCACGTGATTAAGAGGGAAAACTCACAAAAGCATCCACAGAAATAGCTTCCTAAGTACGAGAGGGTGTGGGAAACCATGGCAATGTCATGGGAAAGTCACCATCACACTACATACTTTCCCCAGATGTTTGTAAAGCCGATTTTTCCAAATTTCCATTTTCAGATTTGACAGATACGACATGGCCTTTAAAACTCCATAATGAGGTTAATTAACTCACCGCATCTTCAACCACCCAGAGCCCTCAGGCTATAAATGTCCCTCATTCCACGAAGGCCAGATCAAAGACCTCTTGCGCAAGGGACTGCAGTTCACGTGAAAGTTGTGGTTTGTTTATTCAGCCTTAACTGTTGGAGCCATGGCTTTGGCTGTTTCTTTTTTACCCCTGAAACATATCCATGCCATCCTGCTACAGAGTGATTCACCCCTGCACTCAGCTTTTGCACTCCCTTCGCCACGCTAAGGAGCACTTACAACGTACATAATTAGCAGTGCCGTGCCTTAGGATTTGGCAGACCCATTACAAAAAGGAAAAGCTATATTATAATGGCAGTAAGGAAGTTGAACGCTTTATAATGGTAGATCCACTGCACTCAATGTGAAACTTTTATGTTAATGGAGAATTTAGTAGAAATACTGTAAATGCTGTGTTTATATCCAAATGCTATCAGTTGAGAATTCCTTGTTTTACCAGTAAAGAGCCCAGTGAGACAATAAGCCACTTTACAAACTGAATTGAAATGCAAAAACAACAATCTTAAAAATAAGAATTAAAAGCACTTAAAAATAAGTAAAAAATAAGGATGATGGCTCAACGAACAAAAACATTATTTAAGAAATGTGGCATTGTGATTTTACATTTGAAAATGCAACAATTAAAGTTTAGATGGATAACGTGGCCCAACTTATATTGCTGTAAACGTGCGTTTATAACAATGCCTTTTAATTCGTTGTCTCTGCACGATCGCTTGACGGGCAGCCAGCTTGCTGATCCGGCAAACAGCCACCCTTGCCGCGGCTCAAGTGCCAAACTGTTTTTTTGTACATATATAAACGTAAGATCGCATTACAGGACAATTGCAGCTTCCCACAACAGAACGATTGCTCAAAAATAAGGCAAAATGCATTCATTCACGCCGCCTGAACTTTATCTCGCACACAAAATCTGTGCCTCGGAGCCATTCCTCCACCGCTCTAAAAGAAGGACCCTTGCTCAAATTGTTGCCGAACTATGAACAAAAAAGTCAGCATTAACTGAGGATTTATTAATGATAATCATGGTAGAAACGACGTGGTTTGAGCCTGTCCTCCTAAACCACTCACACTATAGTCGCTGAAAATGCGTTTTTCCAGAAGTCATTTGCTACTGGGTGGCACTTTGGCAGCAGAGTGCCCATACGGCAGCCCTGAGTATATAGCCTAGGTGGGATAGGCACAGTCCACCATACCTCTGAGGTTGATAAAAAACATTCTGACAGCGATTTCCCGATAAAGAGAGTGGTTCTCACCATAAGGGTTACTAATTCCCATTCGTACCTCAAAGCCACCAACAGAGACCAGCACTACCTAATGCTATTTTACTTTTGCAATACTATAACTTTGATATAGGCATATTTGTTTTTTAAATAGAGGGTGGAGTAGTAGAACAGTGGTTAACGCACTACAATTTGAATTGGGTAACCCCTTAGCCTGATTACCGGTCACAGCTACCCCAATTGACCAACCCACATTGATCAGTGTGATGAATATTCTTGGTTATTTCGGTAAAGTCACATAGAAGGGAAATAATAAAAACCGCCACTTTTTTCAAATTTTCTTGCTGTGGATTTCACACCTGATGATGATTGCTTGTGTTGCAGTCGAAACGTCGTGATAATTTTAATAGTTTTATATTTTTATTATTTTATTATTTCCCTCCTACGTGACTTTACCGAAAGAACCAAGAATATGAATTCCTGCAGTCACGAAAGCATTTAAATAAAAATTCAGTGTGATGAAGTATGGTAAATAAAAACCACCATGACCAACATGGTGTGCAGAGGCCTACATCCATCGGTGGACTGAGAATGGCAGAAATGTATTTATCCATTATTCAACATTATATTTATTGGCTAGAAAAGTAAGCTAAAGATGTTCTTTGCTCTTGTCCACTCCATCACACATCACGGTTACATAACCCTACACCTGCCGGATGTGTTCTGAGGCAGGCTACAGTATCTCAGATGCTTGGCCAGGCCTAAACGTATTTGTAAAATGGAGGTTTCGCTTTCATCTCCAGCCCAGCAGACCCTGTGCTTCTCCTCAAATTAGCATAAACAGAGCCAAAGTTCCCTTCATTTCAATCTGGCACTGGACACGAGTGATCACTTCACCCTGTAATGGCATTGTGTCCATTAGGCTGCTTTTAAGCAAATAAAATTTTACATTGCTATGACTTTTTTATTGGTTTATATTTGTATTATTTTATTATTTCCCTTCTACGTGACTTTACCGAAAGAACCAAGAATATATTGCTATGACTCTTAAAATCACATGAAGCAAAAATAACTATTTTGTCTTTCTTTTAAGTTTTATTTATGAATGAGAGGGTTTAACATCTCGTCATGCATTTGGGTTTGATCGTTTTAATTGACGTAATATTCACGTACGATGGGCAGTCATGGCACAAATTGGTTCCTGGCCAGCAATGATATCTGACAAAGTCCGTGCCATTCACCAACCCACACCAGGTAGTGCGGCGAAGTATGGTCAAGCAACCCTTGTGACCACCATGGAATGAGAAGACCTTCATCCAGCAGTGGAATGATAAGGTAGACATGCAAATGTTGGGTTTAAGCCTCAAGACTAACACATCTCTATCATGTGCAGCATGGGACAGTGGATCGATTTCAATTAAATGAACGTCTAAGTACTCAGCTGAGGTTTAGCAAATAAGATTTTACCTCATCATAAATCTATAGTTGTATTCATCGCAAAAAAATCACGATTTCAATTGATTAGATTACGATATATTTTTTTAGTTTTTACAAGGTTTAACCATGAAAAACAATCTATGCACATCACTGGAGGCAATGTAAACTTTCTGACTTTCAACCAGTCACTTTAGCTTTTGTCAACAAATTTTCAGCTGCTACAGAAACTAATTAGGCGTGCAGTTCTCTCAATTGGCCTCGTGCTGCCGTGAGAGCTAATGTCAACTCCTTTCATTTCACAGCAATCTTGTGTGGCCGCGGTTACATTTTTAGATGTAACCGAGCTTCGTGCTTTTATTGACCACACATTGTCGATAACAGAAGGCTATAAATTAGGTGAGGGGATAAATAAATAAATAATCGTGAGAGTATGCCAGCATGGTCTTACACAATGACATAACCTGCGTAAGCTCGTAATAAGGCTGCAGTGTGTTCGGTCTCTGATCACTTATTGGGAGATTTAAAAAAAACTCCGCAGCGGATCTCCGAGACCACTATGTCGATATAGTTTTCTTCATTTCTTTAGTATGACTGAAATGGATGCAGAGCAACAACTGCAATTTCACATTCAGGTGTTCAAGCCAGATAACCGCGTCAGGAGCAGCAGAGTGTATCGCTATAATGTCTTCATACTGGAGAGTTTTTACATTGACATTTGTGCATCAGGTATCCGTATCTGCCATGGTTTGTCCGTATGTGGTTTGGGTGGACCATGAGCTTCGTGGAAGGTCAAACCCAGGGATCTTCTGCGTTGGGTCTTTCACAAGGTTTTTGTTTGCGAGTTCTTTTGAACTCCATTCAATAGTAAAAATGCAAGATAATTTCCTTTATTTTGACCCACTGAATCAAGCAAGGCTAATGTGTTGGCAGATAGGTAGTTTCTACTCATCTCCAGTGGAAGAAATCTAATATCACAAGAATAGTCTTGCCACCACATGAATTGGGCCCCATATCCTAAATCCTTTTTCGCAAGCAAGATCGTGTCACCTCCTCGCTTAACATTATGAGCGTCTGAATTTTATTTTATTAAAGAGGGTTGTGTTATTGGCTTTTCTTGTCAGCTTTCATTCAAGTCAGATCGACAGGAGTTGGGGCTATAATTCTAGGTGTAGGCATAGCTACACACCTGCGGTGTAAAACAGCTTATGCGTAAGGAATGCAATGAATGTCTACACACTGCCCACACACAAACATAAGATCGCGATGATAATATTCACCACCAAACAAATAACCTGGCCATGGATTCCTCCAATCAAAATAAAGATTCTGATTCCGACTTAGTGCAAAACAGTCCATATCCAATGTACCTTCATGCAAAACCATCATGGGGACATGCTCATCTTGATTGGTGGCCCCGAGTCCGATGTGGACACTACTCTACAGTTCGATGATGGGAACCAGTGTAGCCATTGGAAAACCAATGTTGAATTACCGCAATGAGCGAGAGTAGTCATCAAAAACAATGTTGAATTACCGCAATGAGCGAGAGTAGTCATCAAAACCAATGTTGAATTACCGCAATGAGCGAGAGTAG
The DNA here is from genome assembly GCF_015708825.2 of Lethenteron reissneri. Classification (NCBI taxonomy): domain Eukaryota; kingdom Metazoa; phylum Chordata; class Hyperoartia; order Petromyzontiformes; family Petromyzontidae; genus Lethenteron; species Lethenteron reissneri. Next base: position 2,571,244 of record NC_083799.1, read on the forward strand.
TCATCAAAACCAATGTTGAATTACCGCAATGAGCTAGAGTAGTCATCAAAACCAATGTTGAATTACCGCAATGAGCGAGAGTAGTCATCAAAACCAATGTTGAATTACCGCAATGAGATAGAGTAGTCATCAAAACCAATGTTGAATTACCGCAATGAGCTAGAGTAGTCATCAAAACCAATGTTGAATTACCGCAATGAGCTAGAGTAGTCATCAAAACCAATGTTGAATTACTGCAATGAGCTAGAGTAGTCATCAAAACCAATGTTGAATTACCGCAATGAGCGAGTGTAGTCATCAAAACCAATGTTGAATTACCGCAATGAGCGAGAGTAGTCATCAAAACCAATGTTGAATTACCGCAATGAGCTAGAGTAGTCATCAAAACCAATGTTGAATTACCGCAATGAGCGAGAGTAGTCATCAAAACCAATGTTGAATTACCGCAATGAGCGAGAGTAGTCATCAAAACCAATGTTGAATTACCGCAATGAGCGAGAGTAGTCATCAAAACCAATGTTGAATTACCGCAATGAGATAGAGTAGTCATCAAAACCAATGTTGAATTACCGCAATGAGATAGAGTAGTCATCAAAACCAATGTTGAATTACCGCAATGAGCTAGAGTAGTCATCAAAACCAATGTTGAATTACCGCAATGAGCTAGAGTAGTCATCAAAACCAATGTTGAATTACCGCAATGAGATAGAGTAGTCATCAAAACCAATGTTGAATTACCGCAATGAGCTAGAGTAGTCATCAAAACAATGTTGAATTACCGCAATGAGCTAGAGTAGTCATCAAAACCAATGTTGAATTACCGCAATGAGCGAGAGTAGTCATCAAAACCAATGTTGAATTACCGCAATGAGCTAGAGTAGTCATCATCAAAAAAGGGAAGAACGAGGGAATCAGATGGGAAGACATCTGTCGACAGATCTGGAACAATGAGGTCTAACAATAACAACAGCAGAGAACACTGCAAAATAATCTGAAGAGGTGGAGGGAAGCCGACAGCTCATGTGAAAACGCATAATGCTACATGATGGTGACTCGTCGTATTCATTCTGGAGGGATAACGGGCCGGGTCGCCCGCCGGACAGGAATTTGAACCTGCAATCTGCCCATTGTGAGTCAAGCGCTCTGTCACGGCGTCATACGGCCAGATTGGTGCAAAGCATTGTGCCAAAATCGATACCGTTATAAAATATATATATCGAAATTCTAGGTTTAGAGTGAGAAAAATCCATGCATCCTGACTCAGCTGTGATTGTTAAATGACGTGGGACCTAAGCTAGATCCACTGGTGATCTCACTCACGCTCGTCACAACACAGCATGCAGCGGTCCTGGGCCTCCACGGCGGAAAGGAAAACCACGGACATTGCTTCCCATGAAGCTTTATAATTAAGCCGTGTAAAGCGTGCAATTCAAAGTGTAAACAAAGTGAAACTACTATACTTACCACGCAAAAAAATGTATACGAAAAATAACAATTCTTTCCAAGTACGTACAACAAATAATTTAAGAGTTGTTTGCCGTCTTGGTAACATTCATTCCCTACTCTTTGGTTTTTTCGGAAAAGTCACGTAGGTATAAAATAAAATAAATTAAAGCACGACGTTTCGGGCGCAACACAAACGTCCGTCATCAGGTGGGACAACCACAGCAAGAAACAATTGCTGCCCACTTCATCAATTGTTTTCAGCAATTGATTCTTGCTGTGGTTGTCCCACCTGATGACAGACGCTTGTGTTGCGCCCGAAATGTCGTGCTTAAATTTGTTTTATTTGATACCTACGTGACTTTACTGAAAGAACCAAAGAGTATGGATCCCTGCAGTCACGAAAACTTCAAATCTAGACGGAACATTTATTCCCGTGTGAATAAACAAAGCTTTATTGCCGCAAAACGTGTTAACAAGAGCTGCCACGTTTTACAACAAACAAATAAAACGACTGCGATAGTAAACAAAGAATACATCTCGTCGCGTGAACATCAGAGGGGCCGTGCAGTCATCATCACAGAGCGTGCCCATCCTTGTGAAGGGAAGGGGGAACCCGGGCGTATCGGTGCCCCGGCACTCTTGGCAAGAACGAAATAATTCGTGTCCGCGCGATTGCCACACTGACCGTCACGCTACAAGTCACAGTCCTTGCAAAAACAACAAGCGGCGAGCACCCGTGACAAGGGAGATGAGACCGCAGCTGGTGCAAGTGGACAAGCGCTGCAAAGCCGAGGTCCGCGCGCTGTTTGGTGAGGCGTTACAAGGGAGGCGGGTACAGCAAGTAGGTCGCTGGCAGAGCTATCTGTGCAGTGTTTTCATGTTCCTCTGTAAGCGTGGGTTTTTTTTTCTCTCAATGCGCTCTGCTTTCCTCATACAACACCAAAAATATTTCATTGAAGAAACTGTCCGAAACAAGATCCTTCTGACTAAAGTCTTGGGACTCAGTGCAGCTCGTTTAGCTATAAAGACAATTATCGCTCTAATATGAATAAAATTGAAAAAAAACACGTGTTTATTCAGGAAAGCCTGAATAAACACAATATCTATAATCCTTGTTACTTTTTGTAGTGTGTTTTGTGTTTGGGAGGAAATGCAGTCTACCTATATAAAGCCTGCACATGCGAGGGGGGGTGTGAGGGAATCACAGAGATCCACATTGCCAGGACCATGAACCCATTTTGCCATCCTGCCTTCCCCTGACCACCTCACAGCCCAGTAGTGTTATAGGTTTCACACATCTGTGTAATCCACCAACCCTTGCATTCAAAGTGGTAGATGCCAGGTTTGCAAAACCATATCCTGTAACCACGTGACGATTTGGCATCTCTGTATTGTTGCAGTTTCATTCAAGAAATGATCTTCTAATATCAATACATCGATTATAGTACAATTATTGGGGTTCTGGTAAACCAACTTGATATAACGTGTGCTAGTTTACAATCCTTAGTCAATACACTGCTGGATGAAGGCCTCTCTATGCTGTGTTGATCATGAGAGTTGTTTGGCCACGATATAATGGGTTTTCCAAATTTAAATTCTTAAATCTTGACTTAAAGCTTTCGTGACTGCAGGAATTCATATTCATATATAAGATTAAATTTTTTTTTCACTATAGATGACAATTGAACCGCTGTGCCAACACTCCCCTGTCATACAACATATACGCATCTTAACGGATTCTCGCACGCCGCCCGATTCTACGCACGTATTGTGGGCGAAATAATTGCATTTAATCGATTAATCAATGCGTTGTCACATGCCTAAGGCCCAGTTTTGAGGAAGAAGGCTTCAGGCTAATGCATTCAGAGGACTACGTCTTTTCAAGAATGTTTATTCGCCATTGAGAAAACAGACAAAAAAATTAGGGGGAATCCACGTGGCACGAAGAACCCTGATATGAACATTATGAATGGCACTGTTATTAATATTAATACAGTCAAACTGTCCTCATGTTCAATCCATATTGTATCAATTCTACATTCCTATAGTAAGGCCGAGTATATCCATCAGATGACCACTATTGACTGCAAACTGAATTCACGGGCTGAATTAATCCCAGACCAAGATATTAACTTGTTACATTCGGATTGAGAGTCGGGCACTGTGCCACGTGAACACCTGGCTGGCTATTTTTGAAGCATAAGAAATACTCATTTTGGTACTATCAGTGATAGAGCAGATATGATCATGTTAATAGCTGTTATTAAAACGAACAATACTGCATGAAAATTAAACAGTCGAATTTGAGCCATGTCCTCAGAGCAAGTCCGGTTGTGGCAGGCTGTTGAATTTCACTCGGGAAAACAAGCACATGGTTCACACTTCTTTGTGGTGAAAGAGGAACAATTTGACATTATTGCTTAACGGCCAAGGGAATATGAAACAATTCTTCAATTCTTGACGATAACAAGGTGTTTCCCTGCTGAGCGGACAGGAAAAAATAAAACATCGAAGGGTAAAGCTTAGCTTAAATCCACGTCTAATAGTAAAACCATGGAGCCCGCTACTCTAGAGCCGAGAAGATAAGAATGAACAAAGAGGGCTGCACAACCCTCTGGGAAAGAATACAAAAAATTGATGTTTTATCTGACAGCTTGGCATTTAGCCAGTGAAAATAGAGAAAATCAGGGAAAGGAATGCCAACAAAGGATATGGGTAGGCTTTTACCTAACCTCACCATAGAAGATTACCAATTCTGGAATGCTTTTCAGTGATCGTTTTTGAGCTGCGTGCTCACAAATACCACCCAGCAAATGATGGATCACAGATGGGGAATTGCACAGAAAACGTGCGACTCACTCCACGGTTGTGGCGAAGGTAACGCACAGGAATGTATCGAAATACGGTGAAATGTTCTCCAATAAGGGAACTGGTTTCTTCAACGGCAATAGAATTGCGCCCTTCCACGAAAGCTATTTCTTTCAGCTACTATTCATATGTAAATGATACAAGTTTCATTAAACAAAAGAACTGTAATAAATTCTGCAGTAAAAATGGGCGAAAAAAACCATTTAGTGATTTCATTACGAGATGGGGCACTCGCCTTAAGGATTTGCATAGGTGCGATATTACATTAAACACAGCACTTCCACGCATTAGTGCGTTAAACACGGCGCATTTTGTGGCATTAATTGCTTTTTCAAAACTGGCACCGTAGGCTAGCAATTCCCAGCAAATGTGAGCCGTCGACATGCTGTAAAATCACGCGCATGGCAGACATTCGCTGATGCTTCCGAGGGGACCGAGTGAGACCCCGAAATTTAGAGTGGACCTAATGCTGCTGGAAGCATTTGGATCCATTTTAGCTCAGGTTTTCCTCCCCCCTGCATAATGTATGCGTGAGAATGCAATATCATCATAGAGATGGATGGCGCGTGCTAACGGCACGTAACCCTAAGCCGCAAGGCGCTGGTCAGGGCCCCGCAAGGCTTTCAGGGCGGACCCAGCGCTTTGGGGCCCGCGCAGTGCCGGGTGTTAATGGAGTACGGGGCGGCTGCACGGCTGCCTGCGATCGATTCGCAGCTCAAGTCATGAGCCCTTATTTTAAACAAAAATTTATCACCTGCTGCAAAATTCACCTTCCACGTACAATCCGTCAGCACCTGGTTCCCACACCCCGGGCATCAGGTACCGATCAATTCACGCCATGTTTTTGACTCCAGCGCAATCTCTCTCTCGCCGCTGCCACTTTAAACGCTTAATTCTTTACCATAATTCAAAGACCCTTCAGCTCGTAATCCTGAAAAATTTAATGACTATTTTTTAACCACCTCTCCACGCTTTTAAAGGTTATGTAATTAACTCTGAGGAGAATTTCTTTAAAGGATTGAACCTTGCTTCACCTCAGAAGACATGTTCTACGTGGAATATATGCATTCCGCAATTAACTAACACTGTAATAAATTTGTATTTTGTTCAGCCGATTCTGAATGAAGGCCTACACACTGCGTATCAGTCATAGTGGTTGTCTAATCATACTTCACAACAATGTCAATGCGGGTCAGTAAAGAGTGGTGCCCAGGACCAGTTCGGATATCACTTGCCACTGATGTGAGCCCTGGCTGGGAATTGAACTCAGGTAGTGTTTGTGGAACCACTGCGCCAATCAAACTAATACCATATGTTCTTTCAATAATAATATATTATTCATCAAAAAAAATATTTGAAAAGTATACAAAGATGGAAACTGAAAATAAGCAAATGGTAGTTCCTTGTTAATTTTCTATCATTGTGCTAATACATCACAAAACAATTATGACCATAGTTTTTATCTTTTACGTATTTTCTTTTTATATATCTCATACTGTATTTGAAGCCCATATGGAATTCATTTGGTAGCATGGTAGCGCAGTGGTAACCGCACCACATTAGGTTCAGGAGGCTGTTTTGTCATGCCAGATTCTCAAGACGATTTGTGTAATTATGTAGACAATAACACACGCAGCTAAGTCAAAGTAAACATATCTCCAATACCCACGTGAGCATAATTCAACAATTAACTACACTGGTGGTCCTTAGTCAGCAGTGATCATTCCACATTCCTATGGGAGGGTGCAGTCTGTTCCACTGACTAGAATTGTTGGCTTCCTCCAGAGTAGGAATCTATTTATTGACCCAAGGAGGGATAGTGGGCTGAGTTGATCACCTGCCGTAATTTTAACTCACCTTTCCCAATGCGAGTTGAATACTTTATATCACAGTGCCACTGGCCTGGACACATCCCTTGTAGCAGACGAACTTAAAGCAATGGCTACTGAGAGCGACACGTTTGTAAGGTGACACGCAAACGCGCAGCGTACATTGCTCGTGCCACTTTCATGCACTGGTGGTGCGGATACAACCTCTCACACAGCCACTCCATCCGAGCGTCCGGCATGACAAGGGGTCATCTCACATCCATCATCGTGACAGTTTCATTTCTTGTATGACACAAGACACATCCACAAAAACTAACCGTAAAAAAACGCTGGTAAGTGCCTAGCTGTCACAGCAGTACTGCACAAACCTAGCAAGCTGTCAATTTCTGAAATTCTTGCTATTTATTCAGCGTAATTGGAATGGAGGTGGCTATGGGCCCCCTTTCCACGTTTTACAAAATCGGATGGCATTAATGACAACACAATTCTGGACACTTCACTTCCATTGCATTAATTCATGATGGGAACAACGGACACACTGACACGTGTTTTTGTGTTTGCCAGTACCAGATGACAAAATGTGTGAAAGAGACCAATCATAATGCAAGATTCCTCCAGTGGTAAATTGTCATTTTGATAGAGAAAAAAACGCTGATTTCCATTACCACAATAAAATCCTGGTTTTAGCCAATGAGTTACTAACATAAATGAGTTATGCATTTCCACATGCTTTTTTACGTTAAACAATGCCACAAACGTTATCAGACATGTTACGTGCAATATCATGTTCGGATTTGCACGCAGCAAGACATGTATCACATTGCGGTAGCGGACACACAAACATGTATAGGAATCGGCATCAACTGACAGAGTGCCGTGTGGGTGCCCCCTGCGTGTGTAGGGCCGCAATAAGGCAATGCAAGTGTAGTCTCCAATTCCCACCTGCGCTGTCACATTGAAAATAAGTGTAGGCCACAACATTCTTCTGGCCAACCGTGATGAGCCGCAGCACAGGCACCCAATCTTGCATTTCACGCAGAATATACCTCGCATTTTTACACACAAATCTTGCACACATTTACTGTGGTGTTATTCGCAAATGATTTCCTTAAAACACTCTAAAAGTGGCAAAGGTTAGGTATTGATAACTGGCTGACTCCAGCAGAAAGCAGATGTGCTACGACTACAACTGGGGCAGCTTTTTTGTCCTTGTGGATGTTGTGCCTTTATCCTGCGCATATCAGGAAATCTGGCGCTATTGATTATCCGCTGCTTCACCAGAGGCACGCAGACCCTGGCAGAGATCGTAAGCAGGACCCGCTTTGACGTTCAAAATATGTTTTTGCCAATTAGCCAGCCTTGCATGGACATCATCTTATTATTCAATAGGCCACGATTGTGCGTGTGGGCGACGTGCTAGTAGGGGGGATGACGACTTTGTATTACGTGGGGTCAGAAAGCTGTCACATAGAGGCTGCTCTACTAAAACAATATCACCACATCAATAATGCCAGTGGAAACCCAATATGAAAATTACTTTGCTGCACGTGGTATCAAATTTTCACAATTTTTGATGGGATAATGAAAGCATCATTTAACGGAATATCACACTTAAATACAAAGCTTAAAATATAATCCTTCATTATTCCCGACAGTAGCTTTTCAATACGATTTATTGAACGCTACACAGGATTGTGCAGAAATACGGACTTCCATCGTCCGACACGCACAGAACGTGGGCGCAAGCTCTGACAACATTTTCAGATGCAAACCGTAATAAATTATGTACATTGTGGAGATGGCATTTTTTAAGCTCTTTCCTTGTGGGAAAACAGCTGCAGCTATTTTCCGGATCAATAGGCCGCGATTGTGCGTGTGGGCGACGTGGTCTCAGAGGACGTGTACCGGTTCCCGCCTGTAAGTGAGATGACTCCCCCGTGCTCTGCTCAGCCATCGTCTCGACCCCGCCCGCCCACCCTGCCCTCAGTGCCCTGCACTCTGCCATCCCGCCTGTCCCTAACGATCATTATGCCATTTACTTTAATGGATGGGTCAATAGCACTCGCATGCATTTTTCGTAAATTGTCACACAGGCTTGCGATAATCTTCACGATCATCGTCACAATCATAATTTCTGCTCTTTCCATATTCGTTTTTTGGACTATACTTATTTTACGATATTACCAGTAGCTGAATCAAAAACACGAATTTATTATTAAATATCGTGACGACACATTTTTCATATTTTTAGATGTTGATCAATGATATCAAATATGCGCAAGCACAAAGATGCAAAGAATATGCCAGGTAGGTATGGTATGAATCCCTGGATTATACGTAAACCAGCACACAATTGTACAAGGATTTTTCTATATTTATTTGACATTTAAAACATCACTGGCACATATTTGACTGGCACTTGTAAGATGGTGCTTTTAACATGACTTCTTAAAATATGATATATCGTCAACTCACTGTCATAAGCCACTAAGTAAACTGCTCCTATAAATATTCCCATCGCCACTTCCTAATTGCTTGCGCCAGCTGACAGTTGTGTTCAAATTTATTAAACAAGAAGGATATTGGGCCAATTACAGAGTAGTGATTTGCAGAACTGTGCCACCCTTGGTGTTCGCACAATGTACCAGTTAACAATTTAACATGACAATTACCATGATGACAGCATGAAATGTACCATAGTTGTGAACAAATCTGCGCATTTTCATCCTTCACGTCTCTGAAGTATAAGCTAAATTGTAGTGCTCTTAAAATAGTTATACATATTTACATTGTTTTTTACCTTAATTCCATTTATACCTTCTTTTTTACAGTCTTCCTTAATATTGATGATTAACTAAGAAACTAAAATGCAACAGTATATGGCAGGCAACAAACGTAACAATGTACTTAAAAACGCCAACTATAATACAATATTATAAATGTACATTGTGCAATTATCATGAACGCATTAGAAAAATGGGTCTAATTAGTGTCTGATTCCATACAATTACTGTATCCTTCTTACAAAACTAACATTTAAAGTGCAAACGTGCAAAATGCAAATAGTGACAAGAACGACGACAACGACCATGACACGATGGCCATGGTTATTATCAGCACTAAACAAATCCGCCCACAGACGAAAACACACACACACGTGCGCACAGGCAAACACATACAAAGCAGTCAGGCTTGCTCACGAAAAATCCCTCCTCCTCCTGCCAAGTAGTCAGGAGAGAATAAATAATACATGACCAGGAAGTCACTTAACCTTCAACTACAGCCCACCATCAGCCTTTACAGCACTATTAAGGGTCCCAAGTTCGTGCCAGAGCATTGCGCGAGCGTTACGGCAACATGGTAGCAGCAACGCCGTGGAAGAAAAAAAAACCGCTGGCACGGTCCATGCACGCGGAGAATCAGAGCGCGGGGCCTCACCAGAAAGCTTCGTCTAATTGAACTCCCTCAGCCGGAAGCTGGCTCAGCAGTGGCAAAACCATAAATATCACCCCGCGCAAAGCTCTCCACATTAGCAAGCATGGCTTGAAGAGGCCAAATACGGGGGCTTTGGAAACTCATTACTGACCCGCGCAGACAACAAATTCTAGACCCGGGGTGAAGCACCACTGGGGCAGTGTGTAATTGTATGCATAACTCGTCACTGGCGTATTTTGTACAATGATTTGAAATCAATTACTTTTCTCAATAAGTGGAAAAGCTGCATCATCTGTGTAACATTGTTGGCGTCCTTGTGGTGTATAACCCGTGGTCTGCCGCAATGACCTAATGCGTATATCCAGACGAGAGGAAGTGTGGCCCCGTGCCTAATGTTCGCTATCATGCCACATTAAATGCGAGCCCAGTTGCTAAAATGAAATTGGAAATGTTAAAGTAGTATTGTAAGGCCCCCTTAAAAATATTTTTTGTTGCGGACTCCAATTGAAGATAATAAAATTATGGTTTACACTTCTAAAGACTGCATTAATTGTACATTTTAATACTATTGGGTCGCAATGTAAATGTTAATATAACCAGCCTGTGGTTGACAAGTGTTGCACTAAGAATGCCATACTTTTGACAGCGGGGCAAGGTTTCCATGTGAAGCAGTTTACTTATTATTACATGCTTTTCATTAACTCACTTTGTTGTTATTGTTGTATCCTCAAATCTTGTAACTCAATTTTAACCCACTTCCCAATGTGGTATCGACTGCAAACTTGCTATATGTATGTCATACTGGTGACAATACTATATTCTATCATAAAAAATAAAAAATATGTTTTTAAACATGATGTTATGTTTCGGCTTGGGTCTAATTGTCCACGCTCAACTGACGTTGGCTGTAAATCACCACTGCCCCTTACGTTATGGCAAGCCTCGGGGCCACTTCTTAGAGTCGTGGAGTTCTCCCATTAGAAATACACTTCAATAAAGCGTGTTTAAAATTTTTTTTTAAAATATTACTTATTATTCACGTCTACTGTTAGGGCAATGGACATCGCTGCAGAGAGAGACATTGCATAATATCCATCTGAAAATATATACGGTGCAAAATAATGCTCACGCCGCGTGTCCTAGTGCAAGGGCAATTCTGAATTCCGCTGTTCGCTTGCTTATGTAAATGGGGCACCCAGACGGGGAACATTGTGGGCACGGAACTGAAAAAGGACACAGACCCGAAAAAATGTGAACGTTTCCGCTGCATCCTGTCCCAAGTAGTCACTCGCTTTCCATGAATGCAGCGGCCACTTTGCTATGAAGTGTCGTCACATCTCAAGATTTGTTTCCATGAGATGCCGCAGAACCCAGATCGAGCTCTGTGCCTGGCGCCGCTGTACACCGGTGAGACAAAACTCGGGCATGGAAGTTATCAACATGAGCTGGCTTACGTAGCGCAGAGACTGCGACACGCACTTGCCAGACATGAATATTGCATCGTTACTGGCCTGCCAACTCGACGAACAGCACGCTCTGAACAAACATACATAATGACTCGTTAAGCAAATCGGCAAATTTACTGGAGCAGAACAATTTTACGAGCAACAATATTTGCATCACTCGTGACAATGCCTGCGTACGGTAATCGCGGCGGAGAGCGACGCAACGAGAGAAAAAAAAACATTGTCACATACTGAGCATTTCGCATTTTGATGTCACGCGCGTCAAACCACAAACTCACAGGCTGAGACAGTGGCCGGCTCATCATCACCTTGGCGGTGAGGTACGGAGGGTAGTAGTAGGCGGTGTACTGGGGGTACATTTGCTGCTGCTCCCAGCGTTTTCCCATGAAGTCGGCAGGACACGTTGGCGGTCTCCCGCGGCACGGAGGACGCACGGCGCGCTTTGCTGTGCGTGCAGGAGCAGGACCGCCGAGCTTGAGCTGCAGGTGCGATGGTGTGTGGTTTGAAGTGGGTTTTCCTCCCTTCTTTCTCTTCCAGCACCCCCTCCCTCCTCCCTCCTCCTCCCTCCTCCTCCCTCCCTCCCTCTTCCCGCTTGCCCACTTGCTCACTGGCTGGCTGGCTGGCTGCCTCGCTCTTGCGCTCGCACTCACTCGCCTCGCCTAAATTCAGCTCGACGCTGCCACGCCTGTTAGGGCTCGCAGTGGCCACGATAGGTTCGCGATGCACACGGGACTCACGAGAGGGGCTGGGTGAGCGGGAGGGAGTTTGATGGTGACGCTGGTGGTGGTGGAGGGCGAGGAGGAAGGAGAGATGGGGGGGGGGAGTTCCTCCAACTTGCCTGCTTCGCCTTGCCTAGCCCGCCGCCCGTGCGACTCGCTGAGCACATCAATTAAAGCAATGCTTGCCAGCGGTCATCGCAGAGGACGCGAAGCCGAGCATGAAGATGCGTGCGAGGCTGGATGAAAAAACCTCCACTTTCCCGCCTTCACCGCTTGCCCATGTTTGGCTGGTATTAGTAACATCTGTAGGGAACAGGCTGAGAGATGTCAAAAATTAGACTGATTAAATGAACACCTCTAGGGGAGGATGGGGTGAAGGGGGGGGGGGGTACTGATGGATTTTTAAAATGTCTGATTGAAGCATGACTCGAGCTGACTAATTTTCCATTCATCCCTCGCCAAAGCCAAGTGCTGAAGTTTACGTTGGATGTATGCTATAATTATAGATGAATATAACGTTGATTGCACTTTTGCAAGCATATTGATTTATTTTTACTTAAGATTGTCTGAGACCCCACTTCCTTTCACGGGCAAGGCCACCTCAGCTGTACTTAACTCTGCTCACTTGGTTTCTCTTATCAAGGATATCTCACTGTCTCCAGATGATTTGATTGTCAGTTTCGATGTAGTCTCCCTGGTCACCAAGGTACCTGTACCTGACACCATTGCAATCATTGAAGACTTGATCCAACAGGGACTCAATCCAGATGTACCAACTTTGGTAATGCACTGCCTTACCAACACTTACTTCACCTGGAATGGTACATTGTACAAACAAAATGAGGGTACCCCAATGGGTTATCCCTTATCGCCAGTGGTAGCGAATGTTTTCATGGAGAAATTTGAGACAGATGCCATCCAGACATCCACTACGTTCGTCATCTGGCCACATGGCCGACCAGCACTGAACCAATTTCTCAACCACATCAATTCCATACACCCATCTATCAAATTCACCATGGAAGTGGGAAATGATGACAAGCTACCATTCCTGGATGTTGTGATCGAGAAGAGACCTGATGGCTCGTTGGGACATTCGGTCTACAGGAAGGCCACCCACACGGATGCCTATCTAAAGCCTGACTCCCACCACCATCCAGCCCAGAAGAATTCCCTCATCAAAACACTACACCATAGGGCCTGTTGCATCTCCGACCAGCACCACCTAGCCAGTGAGCTGGAGCACATACACCAAGCCCTAAGGATGAATGGATATTCTGACCGTACAATCTGCAAAGCTGTCTCCCCAGCCATGGGGAGACAACCATCTGAGGATCCAATAAAAACCATCACTTTGTCATACATAGCAGGGGTTACCAAATATTTCCAAAATCTTAAACAAACACAAGATCCAGGTTCGTTTCAACACAGTACACAAAATCCGTGATTTGATCCCATCTGTAAAGGATGTGATTTCTGACATGCAATACCCTGGTGCCTACAAACTAAGTTGTGGCTGCGGCAGCAATTACATTGGGGAAACGAAATGACATGTGTCGGACCTGTTCGCGAACACAAGGCAGATCTGAAACACAGTATGACCATTATCTATACCGTTGCTGATCATTGTTTTAACACTGTGGGCTCACACGAAATTGATTTTTCCAAGACGTAGGTACTCTGCAAACCCACCGGCTATCATCAGAGATTTGTTCATGAAGTCATCCAGATATATAAACACAGACGCAACTTCAACCGAGAAGATGGGAACAAACTGAGCAATCACTGGAAGGACGTTATTAACCAAGTAAAGTCTTAACTGACTGTGATGTTTCCATCATACCTGCCTATGTCAGCTGTTATTTCCGACTCTCTGTGTTTCTCTCTCTGTCTCCCTCTTATCATGTGTACCTCTTGCTCTTAGGGTTTATTGTTCATGTTGCCCGGCTCTCTGACATTGACATGCTAATCTTCTCATTGGCACGCCTCCGGTGGCAGGGCCGTCTCACATTGACATGCTAATCTCTCACATTTACAATTACGTACAAATTTCTTCTCTAGCTCCACCCACTTACCCTTGGGTTGGGCCCAGCAAAATCCTATATAAACTCTTGTTGCAGCAGCTCTTTATCCCTACGTCAGCAGTCCTCCTGCTGTGTTTGTTTCACACCTGATGACGGTTGCTTGTGTTGCGATCGAAACGTTGTAATCTATTATATTGTTTCTACCTACGTAACTTTACCGAAAGAAACAAAGAGTAAAATTGGGAGGCAAAAAATTTAAGGAAAACTGAGGATAATATTCTTTTGGTCTTTCGGATAATACATTACAACTATGTATAATTATATTTTACACTGATTCGGGCACTCAATTCACAAATTGCAGTTGACTCAACTCAGCTCATCATCCCTCCATGGGTTGTGCTATGAGGGTATGATGCCTTTTGCCATTGGAAATGAGCACTCTTCCACACTGCAGGAGAGAGTCACTTTATCTCCTGACGTTGATCAACGACAACCTCTTCAGCCATGCACAAACCACTGCTGGAAGAAGGCCTCCTCAAGTATTATTCATCTCCCATGGTTCTGAGATGAAACAACAAACAACTATTTCACGTGGCGTTAAAATTCATTCCTGTGAGTAGCAGACTCCCACTTCGCAGGTGTTCATTTGATGTGACCACTCTGGAGAGTATGGAAAATGAAGCTCCCGGTGCGAATGCAGCTTTGAGTTGCTCCCGTGTGGAAAATTACCATTACTGTGCCATCAGTTATGAGCTGTGAAGTCCAATGTTCTAAATTAAGAATAGTTATATATTTCCGTGTGCTGCGGTCGTTACGTCATCATCTCAATGCCTCCAGTGAACCCCCGTGTTGCACGGAAGAATTAAGCGGCTTTGGAATGTTAACTAAAGATTTCACCTGACAGGGACTTAATGGATTTTATAAAAGTGCTGTGACAAAAATGTTAACCGTTAGTATTGTGATGTGAGATGTAATTTCCAATTAACAATAAAACATAATATATCATCTTCTTGGTTCTTTCGGTAAAGTCGCGTAGAAGGGAAGTAATAAAATAATAAAAATAAAACATAATAAAACAATTCTCACGACGTTTCGGCCACAATGCAAGCAGCCGTCCTCAGGTGAAAACCAGGTCCGTCGAGGCGACAGAGTCTGAATGAAACAGCACACGAGCTTGGAGTATATATATAAGCTGGGCGCATTGACAAAGGAATTTGCATATCAAAAGGAATTTAGCATATTTATGGGAAATGCAGGAATGTGATTAGTACTGCATATGCATGTGCATTATGCAGGATTAACAGCATCAAAGGGAGCTGCAGTTACTGCTGCTGCAGCAGTTGCTGCTGCTGCTGCAGTTTCTGCTGCTGCTGCAGTTGCTGCTGCAGTTGCTGCTGCTGCTGCACTTGCTGCTGCTGCTGCACTTGCTGCTGCTGCTGCACTTGCTGCTGCTGCTGCACTTGCTGCCTTATCCATTTTAATATAACACTATGTATTATTCTACCCACCCTAATGTGTATCATACTGCTATATGTTTACTGTACAATTACGACACCATACATTACTCTGCACACTGCACCATGCCAGTGAGTGGAACGCGGTCTGAAAGTCACCGTAAACGTGAACACAATCAGTTAAGATCCGAAATGGTTTATTACGTCCTTCCAATGATTGCTAAGCCAGAATCCATCTTCTCGGTTGAAATTGTCTCTGTGTTTGTATATGTGGATCGCCTCATGAACGAATCTCTCATGATAGCCAGATGGCTTGCAGAGAACCTCTGTCTTGGAGAAGTCAATGTCATTTGAGCCCACTGAATTGTAACAGTGATCTGCCACGGCTGAGGTGTTTGTCCTACCGTGTTTCAGGTCTGCCTTATGTTCACGGATGCGGTCCGAGACATGTCGTTTGGTTTCTCCACTGTAACTGCTACCACAGAGGCAACTTAGTTTGTAGACGCCAGGGTACTGTATGTCTGGAACCACATCTTTTACAGACGGGACCAGATCACGGATTTTATGTACTGTGTTGAATCGGACCTGGATCTTGTGTTTAATCAGGATTTTGGAGATCTTTTTTGTGACCCCAGCAATGTAGGGTAAGGTGATGGTCTTGAAAGGCTCCTCAACAGGATCCTTCTTGATGGTTGGAGTGATGGCTTTGCGGATTGTGTAGTCAGAGTAACCATTAGCCTTAAGAGCTTGGCGTACGTGTTTGAGTTCACTGGAAATGTGTTCATGGTCGGAGATGCATTGGGCTCTATGATATAGAGTCTTGATGAGGGAATTCTTCTGGGATGGATGGTGGTGGGAATCCGGTTTTAGATAAGCATCCGTGTGGGTGGCTTTCCTGTAGACAGAGTGGCTCATTGAACCATCAGGTCTCCTTTTGATTAGGACATCCAAAAAGGGTAGCTTGCCATCATTTTCGACTTCCATGGTGAATCTGATGGCTGGGTGTATGGAATTGATGTGGTCGAGAAATTGGTCTAGAGCAGGCCGGCCATGTGGCCAGATGACAAAAGTGTCGTCTACGTACCTCTTCCATAAGGTCGGGCGTAGAGTGGCAGTCTGGATGGCGTCCGTCTCAAATTTCTCCATGAAGATGTTGGCTACAACCGGAGATAGGGGGGAGCCCATTGGGGTGCCCTCAATTTGCTTGTAGAAGGTTCCATTCCAGGTGACAAAAAACGAGCCAGTTTGTAAGTGGGGGAGTTGATAGTAGAGACAATGGGACGAAGAGGTGTATCTTCTTTATGTATCTTTGGCAAGCCGTACAATCTTGGTGGCCTGGCTGCAGAAGGTTTCAACGAGAACTGTTTGGTCTGATCAATTAATGCGGTTGAAGCAGAAATGATGTTGTTGGTTTTGGAGACGAGGCTGTTGGTGGGGTCTCTTTATTTTTGTATAGCTGCCATCGTTGAGTAGTTCTTGAATTTTGTTGTTGTATTCTATTTTGTCCATGATGACAGTGGCATTGCCTTTGTCGGCTGAGAGGATGACAATGTCATCCCTCTTTTTTAATTGAGCTAATTCAAAACGCTCATCTTTGCTGATGTTGCTAGCTGGCATCTTAGCGTTTTTGAGGGTTACAGAGATTTCAGATCTTGCTACGTCTGCAGCGATGTGACTCAAGCCCTTGAGAGCTACATCTACTCGAGCAATTATATCATTAACTGGTATGTGTCTAGGTGTGACTGCAAAGTTTAGTCCTTTAGCTAAAACGGATTTCAAACCTTCAGAAATAGGACTGTTACTGCGATTAATTACGACTTTGTTAACATCTAGCTTTTCAATGTGTGGGTCCGGTTTCTTGTTTGAGATGCGGTTGAATTTGGAAATCAAGTTGTCCTTACATTTAGTCGACATAGCGGCAGCTGAAGAGGCAGTCATTTTTTCCACATGTTCCCAATCCGATGTGGACATTGTTACACTCAAAGATAAGTGTGATTTGTAGAGTGTCTTGTCTAACTGATCTAGTTCGGTGCGCGTAAGTCTGATTTTCTCTGAGATAAGAGCTAAACTAGTTCTAGACAGAATTCGTTTCGCATTAGAAGAAGTTACAGCAGCAGATGTTAGTGTAAATGCGTTTGGTATTACCTTAGAGTCGCGGCATCTCTTCAGAAAGGTGAGAGACTCGATTAGCTGAGCCTTCTTATCCCGGAGCTTGTTGAAGGATCTCAAAGTTATGTGGAAACCCTCCCCGTAGAGGGTGTGTTTTACGCATTGAGACACCCTGCGATTTAAACACAACTCCAGTCTTTACCACACTTCCATGTACGCTCGCACTACCCTATTGTGAACTCTTGGCAAAAGCACAATCAGCAATGTGACAAGACCGGGGGGGGGGGGGTGATGGAGAAAGATGAGCGAATGGGGTTGGGGGAAGCTGAACAAAAAAAATAATGAAAAGAAAAGTGTACAAAAAAGATGGCCATACATAAACGCCCCAGTATGTGCATGTGAAAAAAATATAATGTTACCAATCCTCCATTTCTGTTTGCTAACCTACCTTTTCAATAACCAGGAGTCTTGCCCTCAATCTTGCTTCCATTCTCTGCCTTGTCTAATTTGGCTCAATGCAACCATGCCTTAAAATCTCTGGGTTTATTTCAATATGTAATTGATGTTGATGTCAGACAGCCTGCAAGAGCAAACAGACTATGTAATATTTTGAGCAGGGTGAATTTAATTTCCTCTTATGTTTGCTGTATGCATGTATAATCCGCGAAGTCAAAGTGATGCTCAGAGAAGTTACTGGTGATTCTGAAGCAGTAGTGAAAATGATACATTCTTATGGCAGGGACCATTCCAACCATAGAAAAAATAACATTGCAACTTGCTGACCCGGCCCTACTGGGCATCTGTGCAAAAGACCTTCATAGCTCATCGGATTTCTCCAGTCTAAATAAATATTCTGATTCTGAACATATTGGTATACACAAATACATATGTATATGAATGTAGCAATGTTCTTTGAATTTTTTTTATTTGCATTATACACAAAAGCCGAGCATAACAATATTTGAAATTCATTAGAATTTTCCAGCATCTGGTCAATGGATAAAAACAAACTTTTTTTTCAAATTCCGTGTGCTCACAGAGTCGATTAGCTTCTAAGATGTCCATTGTTTGATTTTCACGACAATTTATGTACACGTGATATGAGGATAACTATCTATAATTATTCAAATCAATGTTGCCTCCATTTTTGAATAGCAAAACAATTAAAGTATCATACCACAACTGAGGTGTTTAATTCAACATCTCGCAAATCAAGATCTAAGTAAAATATATTTGGAATCAATAAGTACAATTTACAAACGTGAAATAGCTACACTGTGATATCTGAATCAGTCCTGGAAACACCCTCTACAAATTTACATGAACCAGTGTGGTGAAGTATGGTTAAACAACCCCTTATTACGACACAACGTGGAAAGTCTTCATTCAGAAGTAGTTTGACAAAGGTCTGTAAATTATTAATATATTTTTTATTATTATTACTCATATATTGCAAGCATAAGCACTGCCTGTGTCATGCTTACTGAGGGTCAAGGTTCAAGTTGAGGAATACCATGCCACAGAATTCTGTGGGCAGCATTAGGATCTTGATATTTTTGTGAGAAAAAAATATGCCTTTAAGGGAACATATTCACAAAACACCAAAAACAGAACAAATATTTACAACTAAAATCTCTCAAACCAGCTGCATGGGTCAAGCTAAAATTAATCACAGGCAATATTTTGAGGATCAAATAACAAAATGTCATTTCTACTTTTAAAAATCAAAATCATCAGTGCCATCGTGACAAAAGAGGTCTGGCGGCAACCACAAGGGATGGCAATAATAACCTCCACACAAGGGGTTGTTTGTGCTCACCGCCTGACCACCTTGGTCTCCCCGTTGCTGTGCAAGAGACAATCCGAACAATGTACACAACAGAGAAAACCTGTAATTTTGTGACCCAGCCGTGGCTCTCTGGGCAGCTCGGACAAGAAACACGATTTAGCAGACCTGAGCACACTGTTTTGGGGGAAAAATGGCCTCGAAGGAAAGACCCACGCTCCGAGCTCGTGGGTAATCAATCAAGCCGTAATCAAGGCTGAGAGAAAATCTGACTGGAATCAATGCGACAGGTCAACTTCCCCCAGCTCAAGCCCGCATCACTAACTCCATTCCATACTCCCGGCACAGCTGGTGCATCGTGTTCTCGAATTTCAGACCAAAAAAATATACTACTCGCCATATGCATGACGGATACACCACACCTTCACACTGGGTTTAATTATGAACCTTGGGAAGGAACACACTTTTTTTAATTAACTGAAAAAATATGTTAATGAGTTTAATACAAAGGGTGTATGTGCTTATACTGTACATATACAGTGTAGTATTGAGTCGTTTTCGCTTCAGTGAACATACGCAATCAATAACATGTGGTGTAAACATTTAAAATTATTTTTTTTTACTGCCAGGATATTTCCTAAAGAAGGCATGCCAGTCAAAGTGGTGTTAACTTCCTTCTTGATACAGTAAAACATCCTACTATTATTTACTAGCCGTAAGAGAACAGTATGACCAACATAAGACTGTATTTGCGTACTATAATCACCCAAGAATGTCTGTCCTTAACGCTCATGACGTCACTCCACATCGACCATCCCCCCTCATTAATATTCATGAGCAGGTGACGTCCTCCAAATGGACACCCCCCCCCCCCTCATTATTATTACCTACTATAATGAGCCAAGAATGTCTGTGTGCATCGCTCGTGACGTCACTCCACGTCGACCATCCCCCCTCATTAATATTCATGACCAGGTGACGTCACTCCAAATGGACACCTCCCTCCCCCTATTCATAATAATTAGCAGCTGACGTCACTCCACATAGGGGGCTGAGGCGCCTCCTCCCCCCTCCTCGGCGTCAACTCACAACCCTCACTACAAAGGCAGAACCCTCACGTCATCACGCGGTCTCCGTAACGCTGTTGAGACATAAAAGTAAAAAGGACGTCATGATGGACAAGGGATTATAACCTTAAAATGAAATAGGTCTGTGTCACCGTGCCCTTACAAACTGCACGTGCATTCATGCAATGAATATCACGTCGCGGTCTGCTTTTTGCTTGGAAGTTTCAGATTTACTGCAATATACCCGTCCTTGGACGGGCAAAAGGCTAGTTTCTTATATTTATTCAACCTCTTTTTTATTTAAATTATATGTTAAGTAGCTGCAAGCAATGTCAACGCACAATCCCACATTCAGACAGGCCATATGGGCTACCACCATCCCTGTCTTACCCCTAAGACATTTTCACACTGTCATATTGAGGGCTCTCATTATTTGTGACATGGCGACATGGTATTAATCAAAAATGTGGAGGAAGGCAGGATGCCTTCAAAACACAACACAGCCTCTAAAGCAACTTGACCTTCACACATTTTTTTCCACGCATACACGCACCCTAAAAAAAGACAAAAATCCTATGACATAATATATAGAATCAACTCATGAGGATCAATACACTCTACAAACCAAAGAGTTTAGGTTATGTGCTTTAGGGGATTCACATGAGGGCAGAACAACCATCACAGCTACGAGCTAAAGGCTCACCACATACTGTAAACGTGACAGCTGATCAAAGGGCGTCTTTCCGTTGACACGTGGCTACGTCGGTACAATGTGGGATGCCACAAGCAGATATAAGAAGCGCAACCGCGCTCTCACAAAGTGACGTGGGGCTTGCGCGCCTTGTAATTTGTTAAACGTCGAGAGACAGCAGGGTCACTTGACGGAGCTCATTAGCGATGCTGTGATCAAGCTGAACCCAGCCTGTTCAGCGTTCCGAGAGAAAGGGCGTGCGGCCTGGCTCACGTGTCGGCAAATTGGTATAAATTTACTGAAATTGATATAAAGTACCTGTTTATGCACTAAATATAAACCGAAATTGCACTTTCTCCTATGCACGTATTACACATTTTGTTTTCGTGTAACTAATAAATCGTGTTTGTTGTTATTTTGATTATCTAAGAAAGCCTCAGCGAGCCTCAAAACTACTTTACAGGGAGAGTCTTGCACTGGGATGTTTCTCATGTTGCAGGAAAGGATCTCCAGTAACCTCACGCATACAAGGAGATAAAGTGCGCAGATGGGTTGACTAACCCACACGCTGTATTGCCATCGTCTGGCAAACATTAAGCTCAGTGGGATTTGGAGTTTCACAAATCTACGTGATCCACCAAGTCTTGCCACCAAAGTGCTGGATTATAGTAGAGGCCTGCACCACTATGACTATTTCTAGACGGTCTAGAGCAGAATTATAACATGGTAAATGATTGTGCCCTGTTATCAAAAGACAAACAATGTATGAACATATTTTACTTGAACAAAAAATCATTCAAAAGGTGGAGTCACGGTATTTTATAATGAGTTTCTGAACTCAAGGTATGGACATACATATGTTATATTTTCCAATGTCAACAATTCCGGCAAGGTGGCTCAGCGGCAGAGCAAGCAACTCACATTTGGAAGGTTTTGAGAATTTAAATCCCAGTTCGGAATTGACTTGGCCCATCAACACCATGGGGTCTTTAGAATAAGCACCACTCTAGGGGTGTCAACAGTGGTTGTCCTATTTGCTGACTTGCCCCCACCATAGGAATATGGAGTTTCCACCACAGGCTCAGGGTTGTGAACAGGACATGAGCATCGCCTTCGTGTTCATTCGAGCAAGAACTCACTTTGACACTCTGAATGACAATACAGTACTGTGCACATTTTACATCAAAATGAAATTCCATCATTTAAATTATGGGTTTCCTTCATGATCACAGTCCAATGAGACAAGAGTTTCATCAAGTGGAGACCATGCATAAATGTACTGGGAGGCGAATTTTGCGATGTAAAATTTCAATAACAAATCACAGGTGAACAAAACACAACGTGGTAACCCTGAAACAGACCAAAGCAGAAAAACTGAAGGAAAATTTTAGACTGAAATATGTAAAATCGCGAAACATATACATCCATCATTATAAACAAATAAAAGGTTGTGGTGCAATTACACCTGGAAAATCATACAAGCCAATACCTTTTAATTTGTTGAAGAATCAATATGCAGGATTGCCTTTAACAACAGATAAATAAAAACATAGATGTGCATTTATATGAAATGAAAAAATAAACGGCCAAATAGTGGCTCTGCCTTATGAAACGCGCTCCATAGACTGCGTGCACTCTGCAGACTGAAAGGATACTGACAACAACCGATGAGTGTGTGTGTGGCGGTTGGGTAGCCCAAGTGATTAGCACCAGTGAAATTGAGCTCGCTCAAGTTGAGGCAATGTTTTGTATGTTTGTTGAACTTCTTTTGCAGCGCATGTAGCCAACCGTGCTCATCGGCGGTGCGGGGAAGGACAACAAACGAAACACAAAAAGGAACTGTGATGCTTGTGTCTGTCCGGCAATGCTGAAGAATATTAATGAAGTGTATGTCGTCTGCTATTAAGTGGATGCTGAAGAAACCTATTACATGATTTGTGAAAACAGGGTACTGAGCATCGACTTATTATCCCAAATCATATGCAAAAGAAAATACACGCCTAAGAGTCCAGCCACCGTGGAAACGGAGCGATGAGGTCAGAACACGCTCAGGAGTGAGGTGGATTGTTGCATCGCAGGATTGTGAGGGATGGTCATTGGCATGGAGTATTTCATCCAGCAGCAGATAGACCACGACTTTTGGGGACGACAACAATGATTAATAATTACACTCCTTGTACAGTTACATGTTGTCTCCCTTAAAACAGACAGAACGTATCCTGAATGGGCTCTGACACGTTATATAAAGGAAACAATTTAATATATCACACTCCCTTATCAAAGTGATTGGAAACAGGCAATGGAACAACCTGCACTCATGCGGAGAATTACAACTCTTTCTTTGCACGTCGCACAAACACTCCAGCTGACCCATGACCAAATACGCAATGGAGATTCACGAAAAATCATAATGGCATTCGTTCAATGCGCCAGCAAAGCACGGCCGATGTACGACAAAAAAATCCGCACAATCTAATCAGCATTACACAGCTGCAGAGCCACGCTCTGTAAAGACAAGCTACCACATTCATTCAAACACAGAAAACGTCTGCGACGTACAAAACATTTGAGAATGGGTCCTTCAGCCAAGAGTTGCGTCAATTCCTTATCGCTCGGATGAGTGCTCCGTTGCTCCTTTGTTCCACCCATTTCACTGCCCTTACAAGTGCACAGGTTTGAGCAGCGCCGCTCGACGCCCCACGTCACACAGGACGAGCTGAAGTTACCAAATATGTACCACTAGCAAGTTCCGCACAGCCACATCCTGGTGCATGCTCCTCCAGCAATTATTTAATTTTCTTTTCTTATGGAAACGAAGATGCTATTTAAGTTGGTAAATAATAGTGCTGTTAACTGTGAAATCAGTTGCTAAATATATATCTGAAATTAAGGAAATGGCCGAGCCTTTAAGAGGAGAAATACAAAGTCCTAAATTTACAACGTTAATCCCTCAAAACCCTTTAATAACGTTATCCTAACCACCGAATGTTTCTGTTGAATATTAAGGAATGTATGTTCTGTCACCATTTGAGAACTATTGCATGGCAATGGGTATGAGGAGTCAAAGCATGCATTAGAAAATAAGTTAACGTGTTAAATTATTTGAAAATATCCATAAACGTGTACATTCACTTGGGTGACCTCTTTAGAAAAGCACTCAACTCACAGTGATAACATTGCAAGTTCAAATCACAGTTGGGGTGAACACGGTCAACTCAACTCTGCCCATCATCTGTATGAGATAAGTACTACTTTGTAAAAATAAAAATTTTACCTGGAGATAATGACCCCACAATTCCCATGGATGGCTCTTAACCACCGACGGATATTCACTGCCCGTGGCTCGTTTGAGCAGGAAGACCCTTAACTGACAATAATTCAAATTTGTAAATTATGAGAAATCCCATCACTGCAGAAAAATGAATGCAGGCTGGAAGCCAATAGATTTATCAATGCCTACCTTTGTGTGTTGCTAAATCTACCTGGCTGAAAATTGTGTACCGAAAACAAAGATTAATTGAAACCATGGATACCTGACCAGACTGCATGCATAGGAAACCGTTCAAATGCTGCTATGGAAATGAGCATTTGAAATCTGTTTCACAGCTTGCTAGGGCAACACAAACTGTTTAGCGGAGGAGTGTGTGAGTGGGGGGTGCAGAGGAGCCCATATGCTGGTGTTATGCTGGACCCAAGTTCGCTGGTGCCTCTTTGTAAGGGGTGTTCTGGCCTCCCTAATGCGCACAGCATTGCTACTCACACAGAAACAGAAGAAGCCCACAGCAAGAACCGTCTCCCAGAGCTCCGCTGCTAAGCGTTGAAGGCAAGCTGCAGAAAATGCTTATTAAGTGCAGACTGTGCAATTCCACTCCACACTGTGAATGGTTACCACAGACCTGCCTTTCAATCACTCAACCAACTCGACATTGTAGCTTCACTCACTGCAATGTGGATTGCATTTATTTTTCATGCCAAAATATTATATGTCGATAGGCTGTCAGGCACTAACAATTAAATAATGAGTGCCTCTGTGCTACATTAATATTATGCTAATATGTAACTGACAATGTCATGTATTTTTAATTTACCAGTAAAAAAATAATGTTCAAGAATACATGTGTAAAGGTCTGACTAAATGA
Source organism: Lethenteron reissneri (assembly GCF_015708825.2). Taxonomy (NCBI): domain Eukaryota; kingdom Metazoa; phylum Chordata; class Hyperoartia; order Petromyzontiformes; family Petromyzontidae; genus Lethenteron; species Lethenteron reissneri. The sequence goes on from NC_083799.1 coordinate 2,596,277, forward strand.
ACATTAATGTTTTATTTAAACTGTGATGCATAGCTTCCAAAAACCGCAATATATCCTTGGTGTGCTGGCTCTGTGCGCTGACTTTAGACGAGGGGCTGTGCTCCAACGAACGCCCTGGGGTAGACGTCCTGAGCTCACGCATTTCATGGGGTACAAGAACTATTTGATGGAGGCTGACATGATGTCACAAGGTCACCAAGCCATGATGCAGTCCACAAGACGTTACAAAGAAAAGTACCCTCATACTCTTTGGTTCTTTCGGTAAAGTCACGTAGGTATAAAATAAAATAAATCACGACGTTTCGGGCGCAACAAAAGCGTCCGTCATCAGGTGGGAAGTACATTCCCTAATAATATTTTATCACATCTTAATACAGCTTCCCGATTTATAAAATTGGATTAAACAACATTTCTTCAGTGAAGTTCATTATCATCACCATCATCAGCCATTGCTAGATGAATACCTCTCCAAGCCATCATCTCCCATGGTCCTGGAACGTAACAGTTCAGTTACCTTCATTTTACCACGTAAGAACCCAATCAACTAATGACAACAAAACTAATTTTACATGTCGTGGGGCGACAGCCTACCGTCCCAGAGTTAAAATAAAAAAAAATATCACCTTACCTTTCTTCTGTTTGACTACTACACCCCCAGAGCCTTATCTAGATTCCTTTTCGGTGAAAGTGCACTCTCTCTGGGTGGGTCACTAGGTGGCATGGCACTAGAGAGACCGAGGGGGTGAGAGTACAGATAGAGAGAGCGCACATGCAGCCATGCACCGATAGAAATGCTTCCAGTGTTCCAAAGCCAGCACAGCAAGGATACAGCTCAGCTGTGCCACGGCCTCAATCAAGCAGAGATACTAGTGCCCCCCTTTGACTGCAGACGACGAAACGGGGCATCGAAATCCGAGATGCAATTTGCCGTGGGGTAGAGTTGGTTTGCTCAATGTGGTCTCGCTGACCATAGGTCAGGTCACTGTGAGGGGAGGTGACTGGAGATGACTTTCGAGTGACAGCTTGGACGTGGCCCAGGGCCGTGATGGAGCTTGTGAGCATGGCCAGAGTAAACACGAAAGATACGGCGAGCAGTAAATGCATAAAAAAAACTCTTCCACCTTTTTACGAGACAATTATATTGGACAGAATACAAAGCACTTTAAGCAGCATTGCTTACTCACTCAAGCAAACAGCAAAATTAGGATCTTGCCGTGCAGAAAATTGATACCATTACAAGATAGTTTTTTTTAGATAGCGCTCTTTCATGGGCAATTAGACACTTCCATAATAGAAGGGGAATGCTGGAGTTATTTTTTTTATCATCAGCTACGGGTTGAGTATACAATATTTACCCATACGCATACCACTAATCATCCTTTTAAAGCATTTCAAACAATTATCTGGCTGCCATGAGATTAAAAGCTCTCTAAACTTCCATCAATCATTGTATATTTTTGCAACACCTATAACAAGAATATTTCTCATGAAACACTAGCAACAGCAGGAGAAGCTGTGACCCAGAAGAGGAGTAATTTTGCCAACAGGAAAGTTTTCAGTTTCCTTTCAAAGGCAGGACAGCTCCCGAGCTGTCTCCGATTCATTCTGTAAAGTGGAGATTGCTCCAATTTTGTACAAAATGGCCGACGACTGCCAAGTGCAGTGTAGGTCAGAGAATGTGACCACCATAAACTGTGTGTCAGTTAAGCAATAACTTACACCCCCCCCCCCAACCGAACCCACCACGTCAGGGTCTATGCCAACGCACACCTCAGTGTGCATGGCTCTGCTGAGAACAAACGGAATACGTTTTTTATTTACCACGGGACGACACAGACATCAATACATGCAGCACGCCCACTGATCCCACTGGCGTGTCAAAGCTCAGATCAAGGCTTTTCGTTTCCAATTGCTGACACGAGCAACAGATCAAATGACAAATAACTCAGCACTGGGCGCGATTTAAATATCGGCAACTATTTATGTCGTGTATATAAAAATAAATAAGGCAGGGAGCTAATTAAATGGGCTAGGAGAAGAAAGCATTTCAATTGGGACATATTTATGACAGTCATTCTACTGTGCTCTATAAATAGTGACCCTTTAGTTGACTCTCATGCATCATCTGATCCTGAAATAAACGCAAAATTGCGCAATTAATTTATCACACATTTGACTTGTCGCTGTGACAACTGCATATTTTTGTACGTAACATTTTTCAAAATGACTAAATATATTTTCGTGTAATTTCCACACAATGGATTGACCTTTGAAAGTGACAAAGGGATTTTTGGGAATGATTTTTTTTTTATGTAAACTGCTTTTGACAAATCTACTTTTGAGTGCCAAGGGAAGATCCTACCAATTACAATATCCTATTGAAAGTGTGATCTTGCCCAATATATATTTTTCCCAATGACAATACATTTCAAAGCTTAGAACTCACAGTGTAAAATGGATTTCCAAAAAAAGGTCAAACCAAATTTATTATGAACTTTAAACCATTTTAACTCAAGTGCTCAAACTCTCTTGGGCAAAACTTTGTTATAATTATTTATTTTAAAGTATTTCTTCCATTCTTAAACATTTTAAACAATGTTTCCGTGAGAAAATTATAAAAAAAACGTTCACTATATCAATACCTGTCAAAAGTACATTCAAATAACCTGACTTGACTATCTTACACTCAAGTAAATAAGGCTATTCTGTCAAGTCAAACGTCAACGTTATTCCCTGCTCAAACCAGCATTGGGGTGTATCTGGTGACACTGATCCAGTAGTTGGAATCCCATATTCCCATGGCAGGCACCAGTGCATTTCTAGGATTATCACTGTTAACTTCCTATGAAGTTTTACACATTTTATTGACCCCAGAGGAATGATGGGCTGAGTCAACTCAGGGTGACACGTTTGCCTCAGTGCAAAACTTAAGTGGGTTCGATTCCCGACTCAGGTGTGGAGGATATATATTTTCCACTGTTTTACATTTTTTCCTCTGGGTTCTTCAGGTTTCTCCCACAGTAAAAAATGTGTTTAACTGGTATTGGCCAAATATTCCAATGCTGAAAAAAAATTACCTGCACATTACTAAAGTCGTATTACACACAGCAGCATTGCCTCCTACTGAGACAACTTGACAGGAACCTCCTGAAACAGGTATGCTTTTATGGGTAAACAGGAATAAGTGAAACTAAATAATTAAACCTATCCGCAGAGATTTGAACATGCAACCTCTTAACAGTGATTCAAGCCCTCTGCTTCTTGCAGTCAGTCATCCTCTCGACAATGACAAAGTCGAGAGTGATCAGTCATGGTGCAAAAAAACTCCTTGGGGGTCAAACATATCATCAAGGGTGCCCATGCAGGGCTAAGGAGGATAAAGGAATCCATGACATACTCATCATCATCATCACAGCCATCTCAATCAACTTCTGGACGAAGGCTGCCCCAAGCAACCATCTCATATGATCCTGCAATGCAGTAATCCACCTATCAAAGCTCACCATCCAGATCAGGTAATAATCCACCGAGCACAGCACGCCATCCAGGCAAGGTGTAGTCTCCGAGTACCCCCTTTGTGGCATCGCCCTGTTGGCTGGCCAGGGGCCACGTGGGTACGAGAAAATCGCCGAGGACACCATGGAACTCGACGTCGCCAACAGCGTCGCGGCCGTCCGAAGCCGCTCGTCTAATAATATGCAACGGTCCCAGTCTGTATGCATAGACTGCTATGTTGAACTTCTTTCGCACTGTACGTAGCCAACCGTGCTAATCCGAGGTGTGAGGGAAGGACAACAAACTGAACACAAAAAGCAATTCTAAAGAAATTAGTTTTCAATCTACATTTAGAAGAAAATATGTAATCGATTCCACGATTCTGACCGAGCACCTGCGCACTACTTGATTTAATCGCTTCATCTTCTCGGTGGACGTCCCCTGGGACACGCTCCACCCCTTGGCTGCCACCATGTCATTAATCTTGACGTAACTATGGGGTCCTGAAGGGCAAAGCAAGACCCAATACAGACCAATGCTCCCACTGCCATGACTTTAAACTCGTGGGGCTGTGGTGAAGGTGCTCCGCAATTTTTCACTAAGTATTCCACACCGCTCAGTCAGTATTCATTAACTTATTATAATATATTCATACGCTGATGATAATCAGTCACTACACATGCATTCATTTGTGCGTGGAAAATGCACTATATAGTTTAATCCATATACGAATACGTATGTTGCAATGCAACTCGTTCGCAAAATCTCTTTAAAGTCACGAGGCACGCTACATTTAGCAAAATATGAACAACAAAATCACATTGTGACTCCGAATCTGACTGCGAGGGAGCGTATCGTTACGTATCTCAAGGGGAGTCACAAAATCCTAAAGGGTCTTGCGGAGGCAAGGGGTCCTCTGAAAGAGGAATAAGAACCACGGATATGCATCACTATATAAAAATGCGACAGACAGGTCATCAATGAAATAAGTTCATGTGCTGGCACGAGGTGATTACATCGCAGGGTCGTAAGAGGTGATGGAGGCTTTGGTGAGGCCTTCATCCAGCAGTCGACTGACCATGGCTCATGACGATTTGCAATATTATTACATGACATTTCCCCATTTCATCTAACCCTTCACTGAAAATTATATTGCAACTACGGCTTATGGGAAAAAAATAGATTGCTTTGTGAAATCCCTAACTATTGAGAGACAATGATTTCTTTCAGAATTTTTGAAGCACGGCCACACACATGCACACATTTGTGCCACTCCACTGCACTTTTAATGTTAAAATGTCAGCCAGACTCTCAGATGACACCACATGCAGAAAATGATCAAATTCACTCCCAAACCCTCCCCACTCCACTCGATGAATGAGGTTATTGGTGACACTTAAAATTAATTCCAGGAAATGTACTTGAAGGCTATTGGACAGGAGGGTTTTTTTCTTTAAAACAAAAGGCACAGCGGTAAGCTGTAATTTCAAGGATTCCTTAAAAAGCATGCTCATTGATTGATATGTTATTGAGAAGTGGTAATTTGGGCGGGAAGAATCCCTAACAAATAAATAGAAGTCAATCGCTGGTTGCTCTTGGAAGCCAACAGCCGTAAGAATATCAATCACATTATCCTGCAACAGCAAAAAAAAATCCCACCCAGAACGCTGGGCGAATACGTAATGAGTGATACTGCACCACGAGGCAAGCGTGTGTAAAGCAAACGCTTTTAAGTCTTTATTTTATGCATAACATTAATTAATTATTCTGCCAGACGGCACTGTGGTCAGAACGCTTGACTCATCATGGGAAAGTTGCAAGATCAAGTCCCGGTCAGAGGTGAACTTAAGAATACCATCCATCCAGGGTTGATGAAATGAGCTCCACTGTGTGGGAACTGTAAAGTCAATACTTTATTTGACCTTGTCACATAAATGTGGAATTTCTCACGCTAACTCAAGGCTGCCATTGGAAATTAGCACTAAGACACCTTGTACTGTTAGAATTAAGTCATTGATTAATTAAAATGTATTATATTGGTGATTGTTATGTTTATAATGGGGCCAATGGGTTGTAGAAAATGTTACGTGGAGAGACAGATATTTGATTGAGACATCTTGTCAGCTTGTCTATTATGTTTATAGATCGATTAGCATTTAGGTCACATTTTTAAGCACTCAACACGTGCTTTCGGTTTGTCAAAAATATTAAGTAATGGTGATGGGGATTATGATCATTTCTATATTTAATTATGTAATACAGATCTTTTATTTAACCATCTTTTATGAACCACTGCAGTAGATACAGTAAAACAGAGGTGAAACATATTTTTTTTCTCTCTAAAATGTGTAATGTTACGGTGCTAATTGTGAAAAACATATAATTGCGAGAAAAAAATATGCAGTGGAAGTGGCATTCAACAATAACCAAGACAAATGTATGGCCTAGAGGTCACGCAAAGGGATCTCGGGGGTAGCTCTATGGCATCTGCTTCTGTAAGCACTACTCTGTGAGAGATGCAAATGGGTTATTAATCTCATAAAATGATGCCAGTAGCACAATAAGGGGTAATATTGTAACGTTACAGTAAAACCTTGGATTGCGAGTAACTTGGTCTGCGAGTGTTTTGCAAGACCAGCAAATGTTTTAAGAAAAATCTTAATTTGATAAACGAGCGAGGTCTTGCAATACGAGTAGTACGTGTTTGCGCTTTGTCTGCCGAGCGTCACGTGATCACAACTGATATACGAGTGCTTTGGATTACAAACACGTTTCCGGAACGAATTATGCTCGCAATCCAAGGTTTTACTCTATTTACAAAGAGGTTATTAAGTCAAGAAGAGATTCATTCGTACTCTCCACTTGCAATACCATATGTAAAAGCGTGGCAGCAATATAATAGACGTTGCTTATTTTGTTTATTTTACAGCAAATTATACAATTCAGCAAAATGTATTTTTCCCAACATATTTTGGCACAAGGTATTAACTGCTCCATACTGTATACTGGTTGCATGCAGTCACTTTTAAGTGGCTACTCCGAGACATAGGAAAGACATTGCTCCTCGTCGTCAGCACTGTTTTGTCAAGGTGTCTTCCATGGGGGATGTTTGGATAAATGTGTTGGCACAGTGAGGTTTATGTCTGTGTTGTGAGCCCCTCTGCCATAACACAGACAGATCTCCCCGTCAAACCCAGTACGTCACGGGTGAAAAAGGGGAGGCACGCGGAATGGTCCATATGTCTTACTGCAGCAAAAGACACCGTATATAACCAGCATCAACGCCATATACAAGAGCTTTCGGTGAAATGTTGAATTACTTAATCAATAAATTCAATGACAGATGATTAAACATTTAAGCTAAAATCAATAGCGCCAGAAAGATGTTAATCATAACACGTCTGGTGGGAAAAGTGGAGGTTTTAAAGCATTGCGGAATAAAAATGTTTCTTTAAAATATGACTTAATTCCAAATCAATACAAATGTGAGGCACATAAGCCACAATGTTTTTTTTTATTATAATATAATTTCATATTCCACTAGAGACATCTCAATTGTATTCGTATTATACTGGCAAAGGTCTGCTGCTTATGAAATTGTACTGGCTTGCATGTCAGTACATTATTACTATAATAGCCCAGAAATGTGTGTAACGTGCGTGACGCCACTCCACATGCCGCACCCCCCCCCCCCCTTCTCATTAATAATAAAATAATGAGCGGGTGGATTTTTACACTCACGCGGAAGAAGGTCGAGCGGAAAGAAATATTTTTTTTCGCAAAGTCGCTTCAAATTTGACGTTCATATATAGAAAGTGACGGTGTAAAATGTAATACCCAGCACAGTGCTACATCCGTACGTGACGTCATTACTATCATAAGCAAGAACATTTTGTACACACATTCGCTTTAAATTAGACTTTTTTTTATTAAAAGTTAATCAAATAAAAAATTATACGCAGCAACAAAGTGTATTTCATGTCTTTATTTAAACAAAAGGTAAGTAAATTTTTGCTTCTAAATTATAATAAAACAAATACATTTCTCCGTGATTTTCCAGACATTGTATCGAATTCAAATTGATTACAACCACAGCGAGGAAAAGCAGAAGAAAATAAAGTATCAGAGCAGTGATTTTGAACTAATTGAAGGTGAGTTAAATGCAGTGCTACAGTGGCATGAAGTGAGGTGTTTTAGAACAGTTTTGTGCAAGAATCACTGCCATTAATAAATTTAAAACATTAAAAAATTTATATATATAAAAATAATTTTGTGAATATGTGTGTCTGTTCGAAATGTTTAGCATATTTCTAGACATGCAACAAACTTGAAATTTGGCATGTGGGTAGCTTCCAGACTGTACACAATGCAAAAAGTATAATGGATATATTTTGCACGCAAGTGAGCAGTGACGTCACATCTGTGATGTCACCCGCATGCGGCAGCGTGATGCAGTGTGCCTGCTGACGTCACCCCCCCCAAACCCTCTGCGTAGGCCGTGTATCCCGCACAAATGCGTGGCTGGGTGGGGGAAATAATGGATATAATATACTAGGCTACAAACTTTACATTTGCCATGTGGCTAGCTTCCATACTGTACACAATGTAAAAAGTATGAAACTATACTTTTTAATTTGGGGGGGGGGGGGGGGAATAATGGATATAATATATTGCACAATTGAGCGGTGACGTCACATCTGTGATGTCACCCGCATGCGGCAGCGTTACGCAGTGTGCCTGCTGACGTCACGCATCCTCCCCCAACTCTGCGTGTCGGCCGTGTGTTAATCCAAGACAAGAATCCAAGTCCTGGGCGAAGCCGGGTAGTACAAGAGATTCACACAAAATATCGTATACCGAGGTTTAATTTTTTAAGTTAAGAAAATTTTATTTACGTGCAACAATTCCTTTAAAAATGTACAATCACAAGAAAACGTAAATATACATCTTTAATCTTGATTTGAAGCTTTCGTGACTGCAGGAATCCATACTGTTTGGTTCTTTCGGTAAAGTCACGTAGGTATAAAATAAAACAAATCACGACGTTTCGGGCGCAACACAAGCATCTGTCATCAGGTGGGAAAGCACAAGCGTCCGTCATCAGTCTGTTAGTCTGCCTCAGCAGCAGACCATGCTGGAACACGTACACCAGACCTTCAAGATGAATGGGTACTCGGACCGCATTATTCGCAAAGCTGTTTCTCCAACCATGGAGAAACAACCCCCTGAGAAGCCGATCAAACCCATCACATAGCAGGTGTGACCAAAAATATTTCTAAAATCTTAAACAAACACAAGATCCAGGTCCGATTCAATACAGTACACAAAATCCGTGATCTAATCCCATCTGTGAAGGATGTCATTCCTGACATGCAATATCCAGGAGTTTACAAACTAACTTGTACCTTGCGGTAGCAGTTACATTGGGGAAACGAAACGACATGTCTCGGACCGTGTTCGCGAGCACAAGGCAGATCTGAAACATGGCAGAACCAATACCTCTGCCGTGGCTGACCATTGTTATAACGCTGTGGGCTCGCATGACATTGTTTTTTTCTTCCGAGACAAAGGTACTCTGCAAACCTTCGGGTGACTATCAAAGGTTTGTTCATGAAGCCATCCAGATAGACATAACTTCAACCGAGAAGATGGATACAAATTGAGCAATCATTGGAAGGATGTTATTAACCAGGTAACACCTTAATTGTTAATGATTGTTCCATCATATTTGCCGGGCACTAGTCTATTTTTGCCGAGTTAATTGCATCCTCAGCGTTAGGCATTGCTGCGGCATTGGCATTGTTGCTTCATTGGCATTGTTGCTTCATTGGCATTGTTGTTGCATCCTCCCCCAGCGCATCCCCAGCTCTCTCAGCCCCCCACTTCCAGCCCCGCCCACTTCCCCCCCACCCCCGTCCAGCTTCCCGTCTCCCTCTCCTCGCGTCCACGCAACGCTCCCCTCCCCCTACCCCCCTCCCTTGCCCCTCCCCCCTCATTACCTACATAACCTCTCATCACTGCATCTCTCTCCCACTTCAGCAAAAACAGTTCTTGCTGTGGTTTTCCCACCTGATGATGATTGCTTGTGTTGCAATCGAAACGTCGTGATTTATTCTTATTTTATTTTCTACCCACGTGACTTTACCGCAAGAACCAGAGAGTATGGATTCCTGCAGTCACGAAAGCTTCAAATCAAGATTGTACCATTGATATTGTAAATAAAGAAGATTTATGTTAAAAATAACATGGTATACTGTACAGTATTAAAATAAAAAACGGAAAAATAAAAGAAACAATGAAGCAACATAATTGTATTCATATTTAAATACGTACAGTCAACAAACACTCTTCTGTTGACACGTTAGTCCATTGCTTTAAGATGAATCTTGTATAAAGAACTCCACGTAAACCCTGGTTCAACAGTACACACTCTTCACAGTCTACATTGGAGAACATTTTCTCGACCTGGAATCCAGCACATTGGACATTGAGTTGATTCATCACACAGAACATTTTTTTTGTAAGTGACATTCACCTGCAGAAGCAACAGTAACATGCGACGAGAGAACATGACAGGAAGTAGGCTTTTAGCCTATCCGTACAAATGTATTTTCCCCTTTTACGTGTAGCTACTCATACAAGATACTTTCCAAGCATCCCATAAGTATTCACCTGAAGAAAGTCTTCAGACCCAGCTGAGGCTTTTACTGGGTAATAATGGATTAATATGAATGGTTTAGTAATTATGTGTGTAACACGGACTAAATTGACATTTATTTAAAAAACATTGCTCCAGAGATACAAATGTAATCAGTTAAATGTTTGCCTATATATATTTGTATATTTTTCTTTTAAACATTGGAGCATTTTGCACTTCTTATTAGCACGGTTGGCTACATACGGTGTGAAAGAAGTTCAACATACATTCATATAATCTCTCTAACCGTGCGGTGACAACGGTGGGAGCGTTTTGTTGGCAGCACAGGGCAGTGGCTATTAATCGCATCACAGCGAGGTTTCGCACGTGATGGCCACTCTCTATAGAGTAATCTGGCAGCTAATCCTAATAAATAGGCACGGTTTATACTGCTGAGAGCCTCCTGTAGCCCTGGGGTCATGCTGTGGATGAGACAGGGGAGATGCACTCATTCCCACTTCAAATGCATTCGGTTAGTCAATTTCCCTGGCAACCAAAGCCAGCTCCACTCATAGCGATTTTTCGAGAGCGACAATAAAGCTCTGCCAACAACGGCAAGGCGCATGCGTGGATTGTTACGGCTTTTCTGACGGGCCGGTCGGCAACAACTACGGTATTGTTGTATCTGGCTCAAACCCCCACCTGCCAGCAATGTGCTCATTTTGCAAGGAAGTGACATCACAAAGACATGACGTCCCATTGCTCTATCATCACCCGGCACTTCTCTAGACTCACCCAATTAGGGTGAATAATTCATCCGAAAGGAGGGGAACTTCGCAAAATAAATAAATAATCGTCATGTACGAACCAAACTTGACTTTTTGCACTTCTACATGAGATGCTGTATGGCATGCACACACTAATTGTAAATGTGGCCTGTGTGCAAACCCCTTTACAGAACATCACTGGGACAAAATATATCATTTTGAGCAACAGTGTAATTCACAGTTTCCATTAAGTGTCGGAATGCGACTGGATATCAAGAAGCTGCACAAATGGGGGATATGCACACAACTACAATTTGAGGAAGTGTGTTTGGGGAATTTTGAGGATTTTTTTATGCGATATATGGCATTGTTGTAAGGATAATGTCTTGATCCTAGATTTGAACAGCGGGAAGGAATCAAGATTGCGGACAGACAGAGGAAAAGGGTTCCAGCCAGTAGAAAACAGTAGTATCAAAGCAGTGACCTTCTATTGAGTGGAGATTAACTGGGAGTTTTGACACAAGGCAGAGAGCGCATGAAGGTGAGTGAGATAAGAGGAAAGAAGTTTGGTGGGGGCAAGGCCATAGAAGATCTTACAGACAGTGAAGGCAATGTTGTAGTTGATGCCAAATTGGATCTGAAGGAATCAGAGGATGAAGTCTATGTGATCTCGTTCACGGGTACCAGATGAGACGTCTGGCCTAGATATTTTTGGTTCATTTTGGAGTTTGGAGGTAAGGGATCTGGATGAGGTATAGAGGAGAAGGTTACAGAAGTTAAGTGGATATGTGATGAAAGTGGAAGCAGGATGTGAGCAGTGGCTGGAGAAAAGAAGTGCTGGATTTTTGGAGATATTGCACAAGTAAGAGGTCCTGCAGAGTTGAGAGTTATCGGAGAGAATAGCTCAGTATCGATGGTGACTCAGATTTGGGAACTGGAGAACATTTGAACTGAACCAAGATGAGACTGTGTCAAGGTACTATGCAGCAGACAACAGTGAGAATGATTCTGTGAAATGAACGGAAATGCATAACAGGGTAGTTTGAATTATTCTAAAATCAATTTGAAAAAATCCTGTATACATTTCAATTTTCGTCATTAATTACAAATGTAAAAAATTGGCTTTATATAAATAATATGTTAACTTTACATTTTGACATTCAATGCATGCAGTAGCATACTTTTGCATACATAAAATGTGAGGTAAATGTGACATTAAAGCTAAGACAATGATTTAATTGCCAAAGGAAAAGAACTATGTTCGTCAGGAGGTCGACGAGATGTTGGCCGCCGATATAATCTCCCCGTCAAACAGTCCGTGGGGTGCTCCCATTATTCTGGTTAAGAAGAAAGATGGGAGTTTGCGGTTCTGTGTGGACTTTCGGAAATTGAATAAGGTCTCTGTGGCAGACGCATATCTGCTCCCACGGATGGACAATTCGTTGGATGTCCTGTCAGGGGTGCGGTTTTTCTCCACCCGGGATCTATTGTCAGGGTTTTGGCAGTTGCCCCTGGATGAAAGTTTAAAACTCAAAACCACATTCCAGACACCGAGAGGGCTGTTTTAATTGCTTCCGATGGGGTTTCAATCAGCTCCGGCCACGTTCCAGCGACTTATGGAGTTGGTACTCCAATGGGAGTCATGTCTGATCTGTTTGGATAACGTAATTGTCTTTGGCCGCACGTTCCAGGAACATCTGCATCGGTTGTGTGCGGTGTTTGTTAAAATGCGGGCAGCTAATTTGAAATTCAAGTCGCAAAAGTGTTACCATTGTTAGCGAGTCCGAGATCGCCACGGACCCTGACAAGACTGCGTGTGTGCGTAAGTGGCCGACCCCCATGTCGGTGGGTGAGGTCCGCAGTTTTGTGGGGTTCGTGTCGTATTACCGCCACTTCGTACCTGGGTTTGCGACAATTACGAAGCCGCTCCACGCTCTCACGGCAAAGGGCCAGAGGTTTTGTTTGGGGACGGAGGAGGAAGCCGCATTTGTTACGCTGCGTGACGGCCTTCGTTAACGCACCCCCCCCCCTTTGATACCCCGATTTCTCCCTGCCATTTACGTTGGATACGGACGCCAGTGATACCGAGATCGGCGCCGTGTTGTCGTAGATGGAAAACGGGGTGGAGAGTGTGTTATGCATCGCGAGTTGTTGGTTATCGTGCAAGTTGTACAACAGTACCGCCCGTACCTCTACAGTAGGCAGTTTATGGTGCGCACAGACCACGAGGCTTTGCAAAACACGCTACGCGTTGACCAGCCGTCCGCAACTTTCGCGATGGTTGGAAATCTTGCACTATCACGGTTATCGCCGAAGAGCCAGTGCGCATGTTTGATGGGCACCGGCCGTTGTAAGCAGGCGGATGCGGGGGAGCCGGGTGCCATAGTAGCATCGGTGGATGCTCTGCCACCCGCACAGGGGGTGGTCTTGCGCACGAGGAATGGGGGAGCCTCCATGTGGAGGACGCCTCCTTACTAAAGTTATGGTGCCGTGTTGATACACCAAGCGAGAGGAAGGGTACGGCGGTATGTCCCCCGTGGTCCTCCGAGATGGGCTACTTATGCGCTGGGATACGGAGGTACAGTGGTACTGTATCGTGGTGCCAATTGCTCTGCGGGGTAGAGTGGTGAGAGCAGCCCATGTGCGATTGATGAACCTAGGGGTGCAGAAAATGTTTGCTACATTGTAGCGAGACTTCTTTTGGCCCGGGATGGCAGAAGACGTTCACGACATTATCAAGGGTTGTGTAGAATGTGCCCACCGGAAGCCCCCACTAAGACTGACCCGACCACCGCTGCAGTCCATTTGGGTGTCCCGTGTAAACAAACTCGTTGCCCTCGACATCCTCGGGCCATTTCCTACCACTCCGAGAAGAAATACATTCTTGCTGTTAGGGGTAGAGTACCTGTCATGGTGGCCGGTGGCATGGCCCCTCCCGGATCAGTCAGCGGCGTCCATTTCGGACATGTTCCTGCATGGTTATGTATTAGATAAGGGGGCCCCGGAACATCTCCTTACGGACTAGGGCCGAAATTTTTCTTCAAAACTATTGCAAAGGTACGTGATTTGTTGGGTACAAAGAAAATTCGAACCTCACCCTAACATCCCCAGACAAACGGGATGGTAGAGCATTTACATAGGACACTTACATCCATGTTGTGCCAACAAGTCAACAAGGCACAGTTTGATTGGGACGTACACGTTCTTGGAGTTCTTGCGGCCTATAAGATGGCCCCTCATGCCTCTACTGGATTCTCCTCGTTTTTTTATGTACAGGAGAGAATGCCAAGCAAAAAGAGAGTCACTGTGCCGGGACTGATGAGCCTCACCCTAAAGCGGTTGATGGAAGCATGGGAGGCGTCCCGGGGAAATTCGGCCAAATGACAGGCTGCAAATGAGAAATTGGCTGGACTTAAGGAATCAGGGAAATCGTTGAAACCTGGGGAGAGGGCATGGATGCATTGCCCCCAGGTGCCCGTGGGCACATCTCCTAAATTAAATAGGCCATGGCAGGGCCCGTGGAGGTAATTGAGGTTAAGAGGCCGCAACGTGTACGGATCCAGGTTGGTCGCAGGCGTTGGGATGTGCACCCGTCACAACTTAAACCATATTTTCACCTTACCTGATGGCCTGGTGTGTGATGTGTCCGACGGGGACGGACATACGTTTACGGAGATTGCGCTTTTGCAAGACTGTTCCTCCATCCGCAGGATCCCAGGGAGTGACGCACATGGAACTGCCAGCAGTGCCTCCCACCCACTTCTTCCTCTCCTCCATCTTCGTCCGGGGGGGGGGGGGGGGGGGGGGGACCGCGCCCGTTACGGCCAGCTGCGAGTCACCCCCAGGGTCCCTGGGGCACCCGTGTCGGGTCCATATGAGGGACCGGCCACAAGGATCCGTTCCAAGACGGTTTGGTTCACATGACCGCCCCTTCTCGTCGTTGGGTTGCTGTTATTTTGGGGGCTGGATTGTTGCCATGCATTGTGAAGTGTTGCATGGATATACGGTGTTCGTCCTCCCGCTGCGCAATGTATGGAGGTCAGCCGGGACGGCTGGCTTTTTTTCACGGGGGGGGGGGGGGGGGGGGGGGGGGGGGGGGGTGATGTAGTGACGTGGAATGAGTCACTGGAGCACGTGCCGCTGGGAAGTTGGTAGACAATAGAATTAGGGGTAACAGCCCGTTCTACCAGTTGCACCTGTGGGCAAGGCACGGAGCCATCTGGGGGATCCAGAGGGGTGCGGGGCCGAGGGCGGAGCCTGGCCACGCTGTTCAGGATAAAAGGCGAGCTCCGACTCACAGCCAGGGCTGCTGCGATCTGGAGTGGAACTCGTCGTGCAGTCGTCGTTGTGATCTTCGCCCTCTTCAAGCTGCGGATCTAGCTCTCCCGACCCAGTATATGGTTATCCCCTCAGGCTGTACAGGCCGGAATAAAAGAGAGAGAGTACCTCCTACTAGTGGCTGTGAATTAGCACACTACACAAGGATGAGCACTTAAAATATATGAATTGCTTCCAAAATGTATTTATTAAAAAAAAAATATTGAAATGGGAAAATCAAACATAGAACCATTGTGAAGTTAAATAAAGTTATGATAATAAAACTATTCCGATAAAAAAGTTAAAGGACTATTTCAAATCGCAAAAAATCGCAGCCTTTGCGATTTGCTAATCGCATTGTTTGAAATTGCGATTTCGATTTGAAATCGATTACTCGTTCAGCCCTACAACTTGGAGCCCATCCGCAAGCGTAAGAAAAACGCGTCCCCACTTATCGAGCTCTGCGACAGCCCAACGTGGCACTGCCAATGGCGTGTGTTGGCAGCAGATCATTCTCGAGTAGAATCAAGGACCGGTCCAGCCAAGGCAGCGCTGATGGCTGGCAGAAGAATGAAGAAAAGCTCAATAATGCACATTCGACACTGTGTAAATGGCCCTGACAGATTCCCATCTCCTGCAAATGTAAAATCTGCATTCTTGTCATTGTAGGCCATACGTACCTCATGCATCCCAAGGTATGTACATTGTCAAAAAGACGAGGTGATCTTCTCAAGTGAACATTGAGGGTGCTCATCACCTATTTGCAGCACTGAGCTAGTGGTGGAAATTTCACATTCCTATGGCGGGACAAGTTTATTCATAGGGTAACTACTGTTGACCTCCCCACAAAGTGGAATTCATAGTGGTACTCAATATATGCATCGTAGGCATTAGAATGTCTTGCACATCCGCGTGCACAGTTGTTTATACTAAGACTCAAAATAATACAAAATTAAACATTCTAGAATTTGCTCCAACAACAAGCCACGATGATGATGAAGTAAACCAAATGTATGAGGAAATCACCAAACTACTCAACTAGAATAAAGCTCATAATGAATAAGTAGGTAAAATGTGCAAAGATGAAAAGTAATTGCTCTATTTGGCACGAGTGAGAGAAGAGCAAGGTGTGCATCTGCTACAGTTCACAGCCAGCAAAAGGATTTATTTTTAAGAATTAAGAAAATAGACATTGAGAGGCACCGAATTGTGAATTTAGGAACCAGGTTGACTTGAGTGAAACAGTCAAATATCCTCAACAAGTTCAACACAGGAAGCGAAACGAGCAGACTGGCATGATGCAAGTTGCACTTCAATATTGCCATAGAGAGAGCAAAACTACTTTGCAGGCAGAACTGAGTAAATTAACATAAACATCTGGGGCAGCAGTTTTCTGATATTAGGCCAACTCGAATTCAAATGCTTCGAGGATCCTATTGGTGGTGCAAGCTGTAATCTGGCAGTGCGGATGCAAGAGTTGGTGGATTGCACCAATGTTGTGAACCTCCCTTCCCATGTACATTGAGGTGCCATACTCTGGCTTTCCAGGAAAAAGCTGTTCCACAGCGATTGTGAGATGCAATTTAGATGGACGCTATGTAAAATTAAATTGTATATGGTATCTGACAATCTGCTGTGTCCCACCACACATTTCAATGTCAGTCGCGTTTGATCACGGTATGTTAAGATGAAGACATTTCATTCAACACATAACTTACGTTTGCTACGTGTTGTCGGCAATTCAAATCACAATCTACTACAATTACCAGGATGAAAAATCATTGAATAGAATGTGGCCAAGTATATCCTGAATTAGATCTAAATAAAATGTTTTTAATGAAATGGGTTGATCACATTGATCTTCCTCCCTGAGTTAGAAAAATGAAGCAGAATATTCGTGAGAGAATCAGTATCTTGTGCTGATATACTTCATAATAATAACCCACGTGAGAAACTCAATAAATATATGTATTCCGTTCACAGCTAATTCCGCATTAGCTAAATGTCAATTCATGAACCACAATGTCATGTGTTTTCACGCACATTATAATTAATATGCGACTGATACTGCATCAGCAAATTGCCTTTCCTTATTAGACCCGTAGCATCTTCTGAAGGGTCAATGTGTGTAGTTATGCTTTGGCAGCTCAACAGCTGGCATGCTCATTAATTGCCTCTGTCTTGTATGTACACGCCTGGAAATTGTATAGAGAAAAGAAAGTTGTCAATAACGTGCGTGTCAAGGGCCAGAATGCTTTATGAGCTTGTTCCACGAAGGGAAATTTTCTAAAATACTTGTTTGTCTCAGGGGATCTTATCGTGGTCAACTTTCGACCTCTGAGGGTCAGGGGGTCAAATTCGACTCTTACTCTCTCCATCTAGAAAACGTGGGGGTTGGACAGTAAAACCTTCAGGGCCCACATGTGGCGGTGAAGTGGAGAAAAAACTATTTAAAATCACTCACTGCGTCTAGATCGCACCTTCGATTAGCACGGTTGGCTACGTACGGTGTGAAAGAAATTAAACATACGATACAAAGCGCATTTTCAGACAGCACGCACTGCCTTATTTGATGTATTTAAAAAAATGTAATCACCATTTAAAAATATATATAACACCAGGACCTGTGTAATTACATTGCAACGTGTCATGCCTTAAGTGTTATTTGTATGAAATGAATCCAATGTTTCAAGAAGCACCATTCCCTGCATGGACCAGCTGTAGGACGTTCTATTAAGCTAACGAGCTGTCAGGAGTGCCGAGTGGGACATCTAAAGGTCTAATTAGCCTCAGGGACATCATCTGTGAGTCGGGCTCTCAAAAGCCAATAGCGGCCGTGTGTGGCAGTTGACCGGGCATCTGTCAGAGGATGAGCCAGAGCCTTGCTTGTAGCCACTGTACATGTCTTTGGGCATCAGACGCTGACCGGGACGATCATTGCGGTTTTCCACTTGCCAAGAATAGATCGGCCATTCCACAAAAGTAAAATAAAGTCGTCGTGCTCGATTACATCATACCAACCATCGACTAGCCAACACTTGACTCATTATTTGCAGCATTAAATGTCACTACGATCATACGTCACTGAGTAGTTTGTAAAAATATCACCATCTTCATAATTTTCTGCCATGATCAAGCCACTGCTGGATGAAGGCCCCCTCCTGCCAACAGTCGCCTTCCCTTAGGGTCTCACGATGCAACAGTGATCATTTTACTAAGTTTACACAAGAGTGCCATGTTAACTTGGTATGGTTTGGTGCTGCCTATTCCAGTGGCTGAACCTTTGCGTTTCTAACATGGCTCATTTTGACAGTTTAAATATGATGTGCGTGTAAGTATACACTGTAAAATACACAACTGAAAAGGATAATAATTTGGAAGCAGTGATTTTGTGACATTGTGCACAGTGGCGGTCGCACCGCATCACGGTTCCGAAAGGAAAGGACGGCCAACCAAACATTGCGTTATTCTCCACCACGAAGACCGAGGAAATGCAGCCGAAAGGGAGGCCTTCACGACGGAATTATGTGGCTAATTGGGAAAAACAATCAATATCTGCATTAATAACAGCGAGAATTAATCAATGCACGTGGTAGAATTTTCTGAATGTGTAATTTAAAAAGACAAATAACATAATGGACTGCTTTGTGACTATTGTTTTATAGAGATGAATTTTCAATAAAATAATTTGAATATAACGAAACTTACAATATTGATGTCGTGTAAAGGTTATAAACACACCAAATGTGTAATAAATAAAGCACTAATATCAGCAGCATCACAATAATTTCGAGATTATTCTTTCAATATGTTACTACAAACAAAAAATGCAGAAGATGAAGACTAACAATGGATTCTTCAAGCCTAATCTACATGTAATAATCGTAAGAACAACATAACTGTGCATAGTTCTTGAAAGGAAGTTGTGTTCGGGACATTTTTGTTACAATCAAGACATCGGGTAAAACAATCACTCACAGTGCTTTGGTGGGGAAAAGGTCACGAGGAGGGCACACGGGAAGCAGGATTTGACCTGGCACGACTCTGGGATCCTAGACTAAAGGTCAATCTGAATTTATCATGAGCGCCCTAGCAATTGGTAGGAGAGCCTTACTCACTTTGGCCTGGTAGCCACCCACCCAGCCCCACTGACTGCAATGGACGAGACCGCCAGTGCTGTGTTTGCTCAGCCCCCCCCCTCCCCGAGGAAGGAGACAGCCGCAACATTTACATTGCTGCCAACAAAGCCCGCCTTGACCACACACTGCTTTTGTAAGAACCATCCATTCATGCATTAATTCATTCATCCACGTATACATCCCATCCTAATCTTCGAGGCTAGGAAGAGAGACTTCTGCCCCCAATGTTACAGCTCCTATTTAATCTACAATAATACGAGTAGGCAATGTATTTTCTCGAGTTATTTTTTGGCACGCAAAAATCTAAACGACTGTAATTTTTGTGATTTGTCAAATGTGTCCCCAATGCTATACTGACAATGAATTAAAGATTATACACAGTTCGGGGAAACAAAGCCTGAATGCATTTAATGCATCCACACAACATTAAATCTAAGCTGATTTACACAAGCCAGGGCTGCTTAAAACATGCATGTGTGGAGTATACATCTAACTCACGTTAACCATGTTACCAGAGAGCATTACTGAGCTAATGTGACATGCCTACACATAAAACTGGAGACATAACGGTGCCTGTAATTCTTGCTGAAAGGAACCACTTCAGCATGACAACAGCATTAAAACTTAAACCCGAATCAACGTAAATCTCCACTTCCAAAGTAAAGTGATGAATCTTTGATCAGCCATAAAGAACTATGGGCTTTAGTCCAACGGAGCTTGAGTTAATCAGGAAACCGTTATGCAATGGCAAGCACCAATAAACACAAACATCCAAATTAACTGACAGTAGTACAACATTTTTTCTTTTATCACAATAACAGCATTGGTAGCGATGCAATGAACGATAAAATACAAAATGTTACAAGATCAGTTTTATGTTGACAATAAAAAAACACGTCTTTATTGCTGATTGGTTAACGGGTCGAACATTTTGTGGACAATCTGACACAATCGAGATTGCCCAGTTCCTTAACAAAGAGGTAATTAGTTGAATATTTTAACGAGAAGTAAGTTATCCCAAAGGCCTGTTTAAGATTTGCTGCGTGTTTGCTGTTTCAATTCGAAATAGTGATTACAGGATGTTCGAAATCTTGGTGGAACGCGACATCTTGTTTGTACATACGCAGTTTGGACTCTGCAGCTTAGAAATCAAAGCAGCTAATTTACAGTGACAGTTCTTGGTGATATCACTTGGATGTATAAAAAACAATTAAACACATGAACAAATATTTAAATTGATGTAATTTATATATATATAAAAACAATCCATTCAGTTGCTTAAGCAATTCATCACAAGCGACTCCGTGATACCTTTTACAGTGTTAGCCTTTAAATGAAACAGCGTGGCCCATTTCATGAAAGGAATATGACACATCATCGCTCACGCTTTTATTTTAACCAAAATAACTCTTCGTGATGGGAGCACATTGTGTTTATTTGGATTTACCATTCACTGATTATTCCACAAGCCACTGAACTCTCATTCCACGTATTGTTTCCCGCCGCCTTCCCAAACAAAAAAACTAAACACGCTTCATTTTTTTAATCAATCAGAACATGTATTATGGCACGCAATAGTTTAGAAAAACAGGCTTTTTTTGCCAAACCTGCATACGTTCCTGCCAAGTATGTGTTTTGTATTGCTTTGTCTGCAACATCCACAGCTGGGAAACAGATGTTCCTGGGAGGCACTCGTTGCCACCTCGGACTGAAAACGAGCTCACCGACTCGTCCTCGCAACCCGCCCATTAAACCAATCTGCCACTTTTTTCCCCTTTTGTGTTTTTTTGCTGCCCTCCAGGACGAACGACTGCACCCTGAGCAGTGCTCCTGGCTCCCCCGGAGATGTGGCTTCATCTCATCTCGGATGTCGCCATTTCCCGGCAGGACCGAGCCCGTGCGGACCCGGGTGGAAGTGGCGGCAACACGAGCTACGCACGGCGTCCCATGATCCTCCCAGCCACTCTCAGCTGCAACAACATTGACCCGTGGCACATGGGCGACGCCCAGTCGATCCTTAACTTATTCAATCGTTTTTGTAAGCGTATTTGTTTGTACATGCACGTTGGACATCCGGATATTCTGCTGAGCGATTTAAAAGATGTGTAACTTTCAAATTAATAAAAAAAAAGTTGCATTTTTCTACTGCGTCGTGTCATACCACTCCGATGTATTTCCGGGTTGTATTGCTTATTGCTCCTTGTTTGGCATGATGTCCGACGTTTCGCTAAACGTGCTGGGAGCTTCTTCAGGAACATAATTCCATTGGGAAATAATAACGAACAAAATGCGATACAACCTAAAAACATTATGTTTGTGGTTATCGTTTCAAGATGCGGGTGATATCACGACCGTTTAAAAAATGTGTGGACTTGATTCATGTGTTGGTAGAAAATGCTATTTCCCCACTGAGTTGTAGCAGAATAAAGAGAGAAAAAATTGCCACTATTTTGAACCGCATTCACCATTTCCCATAGAATTTCAGCAGAAACTATTTTACCACCAACACATGAATCAAACCCATTATCTGAGCAGTGAAAGGGAAAGTTCAGGCTGATGTAATCCACAAAAAGACAAAGATTTAAGCTTCTCTTGCCAAATAAATCCCTCTCTGCTGTGAAAAGAAATCTGCAGAGATGTCACCGAGATATGGCGTGTTTGTTGGAGAATTCGGCTCCACACAGCTTTACTTCAGAATTAGTTGATGCACTGTTTTGTGCAGATGGGGTCAGCCAGAGTCAACGCAGAATACGTTGAGTCACTGTCATCGTTCCTTAGGATATAAGAATATATTTTTAATGATTGACTACCAAAGTAATATGCATGTACGGTTGCCAACCACACTAATCGGAGGTGCGGGGAAGGACAACAAAATAAACACAAAAAATATGAGCAAAACTATGTCACAATTTTGCCCATTTAACATTTTATAACCCCATTTCCATGACATTTCTGAATGGACTGTAAAGTGACGTGAATTAAATACGAACACAAAGCACAATGGATTGGTGTATATTGCATTTTTGTATTAGTGATGTATTTCTATTTAAAATTGTAACATAAAATGTCATGCTCCGTTAAAAGTAGAAACATAGTCTATTCAGAATCCTATAACCAATCACGCGAGCATACTTAAAAGGGAGTGTATGTAAATTAATACGAATTAAAATGTTAAGTATATGTTCTCATCTTTGTAAAGACATAATTACAATGCAGAGTAAAACATCTCATTAGCCACAAATTGTTCGTTAAAGTTGAACTATAACAGCCCAAATATTCTCAATTCTTTCCCCCTTAACCTTTAATAAGAGTATCTAATTAGCAAAATTGAATGGAATAATTATAAGACCCAATTTTAAGTCTGGTTATTAGCAAATTCATTTGGTACACGCTAGAGCTGATACATTGCATTGTTATTGACCGAAACATGACTTTTCAACATAATGAGTTCTGTGGCTTTTATACTCGCATAATACATCCACCTGTTCATTTAGCATTATGCTACTGCTAAATCACGGTGAGCAACACAGCCGAACATATTTGCTCTTAATGTAACTCCGTGTGCGCACACATACGCGCGCGCACCTTGGTTTCACCCACCCTCTGGACTTTTGGAATAATTGGGTAAATTAAAATTGACACGGTCCTGCCTAAGTAAGTCGGCCTGTTATTAATCTATTCATTGTTGCATTTAATTAGTCATTCATCATCGTGTCATAACAACGCACACGAGAAATGGTAAATGATGCTTATCGGTAGCGGCAACGAAATACCCCAGGAAGCATCAGCCTTGATTACCAGCCTCCCATTTCCCTCCTACCAGAAATGTCACCTTGGATTATTTTCTCAAATCGAAACACTAAAGATTTGGTACATCATCCTTAATTGAAGCAACTATTTTCAAAATTGCATTAAGTGTTTTAAATGGTACACGCTATCACGGGCTGCCATGTGGCAGGAATTATTAAATTGGAATTTGTGGGGCTAACATGAGGGATGTGTTTGGCCCAGGCCAGGGTTGCGATTTGCGCACCAATTTCCGCAAACATGCTGTTTTCGACCGCATTTCGCGGTAGTTTCTGTGACCCTCTTCCGCACAAATTTCCGCAATTTGCGGTGATTCCTGGGAAGACTTCCGCAAATCGTGACTTCGATTCCCGCCTATACCGGTGCCGTACTCGCGCGGTTGGCGCACATATCTCGCGTCTACCCACTTGCCTCTGCCGTAGCTACTCTATACCTCCTGCAAATAAATACACTTTACTGCTAACGATAATAGCTCATAACATCACACACAGATTCAAAAATGAGCAGCACCCCCACCACCAAGAGCAAGCCTATCGTCCTCGAGCGCTGGTTCCTCGGCCGCCTGTGGCTCATGTACGACGAGGAGAAAAGCGCCTTCTTCTGCACCACGTGCTCTGCCGCCGGGCCGAGGTCGTGCATCTTCCACAAGGGCAACAAAGGATATACCCCGGGCGTCTCGGGCAAGTTTTCCCTCGACCGCATCGTCGACCACGGCGACAGCATCGGCCACCTCAAGGCCGCCGAGACGCTCCGAGCGAAGTCGGCCTTGGAGTTGGCCTTCCAGCGCAGCGGCGAGCAGGAGCAGAAGAGCATGGGCGCGAGTCGGGCGCCGCCGACTACACGCTCTGGCATTCGCACGCGCTGCGGTGCGGCTACTTCATTGCCAAGCACAGTCTGCCCTACTCGATGATGGAGCACATCTGCGGCCTCGTGCAGACCAGCATCAACTCATATGCGGGCAAGCAGGCCTTCTCCACTGCCAGCGGCACCTACGGCTCATACTGCTCGCGCGACAGCGCAGTCGACATGGTGGAGATCTGCAGCACGTCCATCTTGGAGAAGACCGTGCACGAGATGCGCGAGGCCAAGTTCTTCTCGATCAGCTGCGACGAGAGCACGGGTCTGTCGACTGCGAGAGGGCCTTCTCTCTGCAAAACAACATCAAGACCGAGGAGCGGTCGCTCCTCACGTGCAAGCAGTTGAACGCGCTTATGGTTTGCGCCCGCGACGGACCAAAACTCAGCAACTTTGATGCCGAAGACAACATGAAGCGCTGGAAGAATGCGAAGAAGAGAAAGTACATTTGCTCGTAATCACGCTCTGCCGTTGAATAAAGTACATTTGCTCGTAATCACGGCTCTGCATTTGAATAAAGTATGTGGTTCTTGTGCGGAAATGCGGAAATCATATATTCATTGCAATCAGTAGCTCAAAGCCCTGCGTGATGTTGGGCCTTGCATATATCCTTTCCAATAGAACGCATTAACGTGTTGTTAAAAGCGCGCGGTCACAGGAGTAGACTTTCCACCGTTTGCGGTTGACATTAGCAGAAATGCGGGGAAAATTGAACCCTCCTTCCGCATTTTCCATGCCGAAATCGCAACCCTGGCCCAGGCTTGGGCAGCGTCGTGGGCGAGGGTGACTTGGAATGTACAATGTGAGCGTTGACAAAATACAAAACACGTCGTTGTTACGCGAATGTACCCCCGAGATTCCCAGGGCACCGTATTCACCTCTTAACATTGTTCTTCGCAGACTGTAAACCATATGGTGCATAATTAATGTAAAAGTTCACATTAGCATACACTTGTAATATTATGTTGAGCAATCACATCTGCTGCTCGAGTGTTTACTTTTAAGGCGCTTCATATATTTTGTACACTCGGTAGAAAGCGGTTTACAACCCTTGCAATTTCAATTACTGCAGAAATGTTTATATATGCTGAATGCTCACGAGCAGCAAAGATGCATTTAACGTGAACAAATCCTAGAACGAAACACTATTGTCTGATGCGTAAACGTAGCACGATAATGTTGACGTGTTTGTTTAAACCACGCACCTGAATTGAAATGGCATCAGCAATGAGTACACTTACGTTAACCTTTCGGCTGCCAGTTAATAGGCCTTTATCAAGAGTCGATATACTTCCATCAGTAGAAATGCTGACTCGCTTGCGTTTTGTTTTACTGCTGTTATTCTAATTCCACAGTTCTCTTCGAACCACTTGCAATCACCAACACCATGTATTTAATTTCTTTAACCGGGCTATAAAATACACAAGCTGCGGCACGTGATCATTGCCTTCTTTGAAAGGGCGACCTGGGTTACATATAAATGGGAAATGTATGAATGTGTGTCTGTTCAAAATGTTTAGCGTACTTCCCAACATGCAACAAACTTGAAATTTTCCATGTGGGTACTTTCCAGAATGTACACCATGCAAAAATTATAAAAATAGACTTTTGTATTTTGGGGGGGGGGGGGCGCAATAATGCATATTTTTTGCACGGCAAGTGAGCTGTGACGTCACATCTGTCATGTGACCCGCATGTGGAAGCGTTACGCAGTGTGCGTGCTGATGTCACCCCCCACCCAACCCTCCGCGGGTAAAGTGAAATACAAATGTGTTGCAGGTTTAAGGCGTTCTTCGCGCAGCATCGCTTTATTATTTCAGTCGTTTACTGCCGTACGCACCCTGAAAGTTGTGCGTGTCTGCAAGCAAGCGCGTGTATGTGTGCCTATGGACGCGCGCACGTGTGTGTGAGTGGGGAGCGGTGGTGTAGTGGTTAGCGCGCTGCGCTACGAACCCGGCGATCCGAGTTTCATTACTGCTCACGGCCACCACCGGTGACGATTATTTGAAGCGGTCCTGGGCCTCCCCTAGGTCGACTTAGCCTCAAACGAGTAACTTGTGTGGTGTGTGAACATCACCACTGGGGGGACAAAGGCAGCCGGGCGTAGTGAATCCAAGTCACGGGCGAAACCAGTTAGTACAGCTAGTCTATAGATATAAAAAAGGGAAATTTGTGAATGTGTGTGCCTGTTCTGAATGTTTAGCATACTTCCCGACATGCAACAAACTTGAAATTTGGCATGTGGGTAGCTTCCAGACTGTATACAAATAAAAAAAAGTATAAAAATAGACTTTTGTATTAGGGGGGGGGGGGCACAATAATGGATATATTTTGCACGCAAGTGAGCGGTGACGTCACATCTGTGATGTCACCCGCATGCGGCAACGTCACGCAGTGTGCCTGCTGACGTCACGCACCCCCCCTCCCAACCCTCCGCGTGGGTCGTGAATTAATCCAAGACAAGAATCCAAGTCCCAGGCGAAGCCGGGTAGTAAAGCTAATTAAGAATAATTTAAAAACACAATATAGCACAACGAAACATTGCATACCAATATGAATAATGCCCTAGGTTTGTTTTCATTTGTATTTTTACACACGCTACGAAAAATAATTTAGAATTAAATAAAGGACGGTTCTTCACTCATCACAAAAACATCCATAGCACATTTTTTTAGGGTAGATATATAGCGCAACATGTGCCTCCAAGCAGCAGTTTCAGGCGTTCAAATCTCTGCTGATGATCGACTTTGCTTATCATCCCTCTGGGGTCAATAAAAATGAGTACCGCTTTATGGGAGGTCAGGGATTCATGGTGTGATGGTTAGCAGATGCTAGTTCAGTCTCTCACAGTTAAAACAATGGCCAAATGTCTCAAACCCCTCCCCCCCATTCCTCTGTCTGCCCAGCATTATAAATGAATACGCTATATCGAGTACTCCTGCCTATCCCAAGATGTATAGCCAGCGTGGAATAGTCGGCCAATATATCCTTTAGAGACGCTCTCTACATTCCCTCTCGTGGGGGCCCTTCCACCAGCAGTGATATGAGCAAGAAATTTCAGGGCTGCGCCTTAATATTACGGGAAGTCAACGGTTGTGGTCGTTTGGAGAGAATGGCGCCTGTGATATGAATATTGAATTCAACCTGCTGACTCCTTAGGGCTGCCAATTGAGATGAGCATAGCCCCACACTCTCTTGAGCTAGGAAAGAATTTGACTGATCTTTTTTAGTTTGCCCTTTACATCCTTTAAGATGTAACTGCCATAATTTAAATACAAACAATGAACAAACAAACAATAAACATTGACAAGGGTCCCAAACTTGTGTAGCTTCAAACATCTGTGCAATAATTGATGACAATTTTCAGGCCTTTGTCAATCCATCGCTGAAGGTCACCCCATGATGTGTCATCATCACCATGGATGTCGTTTGACCATCCTTTACCACAGTCATCATTGTGGTTTGTTGAAGTGAAAGGACTCAGAATTGGTTCCAGATATCACTTGCCTGTAATGTGCCACTGCAGAAACTATAACCACTGTGCCACTGCAGTGGATTTTACACTGCAGTATGAAACCGGCGATTCAAGTTTGTATTTTGGCCACGTCAACATCAGTGTCGAGGGAAATATTAACTGGTCATGAGCTGCGTCTTTACCAACCCATAACGGTTATATGTCGATCACTACAAATAACCACCGTAACTGACATGGCTTGGGGAGGCCTCCACCCAGCAGTGGATTGACAAAGGGCTGGAAAAAGTGTGTATCATTTCAAAATCACAAGCACTTGAAATATTCCAGTGCATTACCCAAGGGGCATGTGCACCAGCTGGTGGCTTCAGCGCACCCTGAGAGGCCCCTTTTCGGCCCCATCTGGATAATTATAAAGCCTGGCACTACCATAGCACACCAGTGCCAGTAACCAAGTCTGAATGTTTGGGCAACCCAAGAACATGGCGTCAGCAAAACCACCGGTACCTTGAAAAGGGAACAAAGTTTGGTGCCTTAATGCCAAAAAAGTGTCCCTAGCAGATTTATTTTGTGTTTGCTCCATTTCTTTCCCACAGTGCATGTTAAGGAGTTGTGTTGTATAGCTCTCCAATACTTTTTAGGGTTGTATACCACATGTTGTTCAGCACAATCCCCAATATTTTGCTCTTCCTGACAACATTCTCAACAAATGGAGCAATATATCTGACATCACGCCAAATAACATACGGTACCACCCAAAAAACTCTCTCTTTCCTTTTTGCTCTGACTCCATTCAAAGACCACTCATGATGTTCAACATCACGAAAGGCATGAGATGAACAACAGCTGGTGAAATTAATTATAAAGACTTTTTCAATCTATCATATGAACTTCCGAAGATTCGGCCGTGTCTAATGCTCCAACGCTAAGTCTCTGCTGCACAATTAAGGACTGTCTCAGCTCGACGATGATTCCGCTTAGCAAATCGTTTCACACTGTCAGCCCTTTGAAAATTACACAATATGTGCTGTCTTACTCAGCACACCCAGTAATGTTAACATATATTTATAAATACATATTTTATATCTGCGTGCTCAAATGAGTGGTGCTCATCTTTATTAATGGCCCGATGTTAGACATCACACACTGCTATGTCAGGGACCAAGTTCTCTACAAGGTGACAGCTATTAACATCCTACTTGGTGGTAGTTTAACACGTAGGCTTTCGCGACCAATATTATTCATAATATAGGTTTTTTGGGTGAGGTCGCGTTATTTATAAATGTGTCGTAACCCTCCACCACCCGACACGGCCAAACAGTAAAAAAATGTGTCACGTTTTTCAAAGGACAAAATTATTCACTTATTTAGCCCACCGGTGTGTTGAAGAGAGAATCAACAGCATTCTAAAATTTGAGTACGACGTTACGCTGGTAATTACAATCAGCTTCATCGGGCAAGAATGGTGAAGCTCTCCTGTTGCTCCCGGTCTTAAATAGAGTAGCAGCAGGGTGACGTCATCATTTGGCGTCTATTTTATTTTAATCCACAAGGATGAAGGGCTGATTTGAACTCTTAATCTTCTGACCGATAGTCACGAGTTCTACAGTGCCATTCAGTTGGATATAAATAACCTGGCTTGAATGAAATGACAGGGTTCATTAAGTTTACAACTGAAATAACATTTACTAAAAATAACCAGTTTAGATTTTTCTGAACCTCATCAGCAGGGTGCGGTCTCTTAAACCAATGCCACTGGATAACTTAACGGCGGTGCCAGACATGCCACCGCACCGTACATCAAAGTCACCGCCTCGCGTCTGCTCGAAGGGACACAGAAATTCTGCCCCAGCACACTCAATCACCAGCTCACACGCACTAAAGACAGGCGATATATATAGGCAAGGAATTACATTAATTAAAAAAAATAGTATTTTATCGGAATAATTAAATGAGTGGCTGATTTATTGATTTTGAGTACAGCCATTGCATATGAGTCATGCTGCATGTGCGCACATACTGTACGATCCCGTCTTGTGATATCCGATACGATATTTCTGAACGCTGTTGTCAGCAGTCCTTCGCACAGCAGCATCCTGTAATAGGAAACTTGATAGCGGAATTGGCTGTCGGTGGTTTACGCTGTATTTTACAGACCCCCAATTATACACACCGAGTATTTCAGTCATAAATAAACGATGAAAAAGCCGCCACACTGTGTTACAGTCGTGTTTACCATAGGTAATGGTTTATTCTGTGCTAGGAAATTCGTTGAACGTAGAAGAGATTGCTTGTGCCAGTAGAATTGACGATGACCCCTCATCATCAACCATGGTCTATCCACTGCTGGATGAATGCATCCCCAAGGCATCGCGATCTCTCATGTCCTCGCAATGCAACAATCAATCTAGATGCTTGCACGCAAGCTGGTGTTGTCGCTTCGTCTTCGCGGTAGACGTTTCTTCTGGCGTCTCTCATCCTTAGGCTGCCACTTCAACGTCGGTCTCAACCACCGACTATCGTCCCTTCCAATGAAACACATCCTGCCCAAGCCGAGGCGTGGTGTTCTCAAATATGTAGACTTAACAAACAACATTTTACGGTAGAAGTACAAACATATGAAAGGTACGAATATTAAGTCTGCTAGAAAACAGCCTGAGTGTTCATTTGACAGCGACATTTTGGAGACAAGACTTGTGGTTACAGAAGATACGGGGAGACGTTTCCAGAGAAACATATACAAAGCACATATTCTTAGTTTTTTCGGTAAAGTCACGTAGGTAAAAACATGTTTTAATTAAAATTAATAAAAATAAAATAATAAAAATGAAACTGATTTTTATTATTTTATTTTAATAATAAAAATCAAAGTGATTTTTATTCTTTTATTTTTATTAGTTTTTATTTAATTTTTTTTTTACCTACGTGACTTTACCGAAAAAACTAAGAGTATGAATCCTCATAATCAACGATTTTTGGGTTTAGATCGCGTTTATTTATAAATGTGTCGTAACCCTCCACCACCCGACACGGCCAATCAGTAAAAAATGTGTCACGTTGACAAAGACAAATAGTTCACTGCTTTAGCCCACCGGTGTGTTGAAGCAACAACATTCACAATTTGAGTACGACGTTTCGCTGGTAATTACAACCAGCATCATCGGGCATTCTGGCGAATTGCCCGATGATGCTGGTTGTAATTACCAGCGAAACGTCGTACCCAAATTGTGAATGTTGTTGCTTCAACACACCGGTGGGCTAAAGCAGTGAACTATTTGTCTTTGTCAACGTGACACATTTTTTACTGATTGGCCGTGTCGGGTGGTGGAGGGTTACGACACATTTATAAATAAACGCGATCTAAACCCAAAAATCGTTGATTATGAATAACATTGGTCGCGAAAGCCTACGTGTTAAACCAGTATGAATCCTTGCAGTCACGAAAGCTTCAAATCTACAAAGCACATGTATATATTGCTAAGCCTGAAATGAGAAAACGACGAGAAAAACACAATTTTAAATATCATATTTGAATATATTAATCATAAAATGTATAGGTCAGAAAGAAAAAATGGGCCTCCCAATGGAAAAAAGAATCAATCTATTGGGTACAAAACCGTGCTAGTGATTGCAGACGTCTCTAAACAAAGTTTTGGGGAAACTTTTTGAAACAAACTACATTACATCGTCGCATATATGTGGCTGTCAAAAAAGGTAAATGGATACATTGTTTTAATCTTTTAAAACAACACTATCCATTACCTAAATTACATTTTTGTCATAATTTATGACACAGAGCAATAGCAGCACAACCTTGAAATTATTACACTGTAAATAGTGACAGGAATGCACCGTTTATGACTCTGGAATTTCAGCAGGGAAACATAAGCTGAACAACGTAGCCATGAGAGGTCTCATAACACGGCCCCTTCTGGTGTCAAGCCCGAGAGGTCTAACACCAAGCGTGGCTTTTCACAGCGCCAATCAGTGCCAAATTGAGCAATTCATTCGCTAAAGAGTCACTCTCGCCCACACCTGGGTCCCTATCACCTGTGTGCTAAGAATAACAAAAAACAAACAGATTAGGAGCTTTGTTGAATCACTCAAAGATAATGATGTAATAACACTGACCGATGGACACTCCAGATGAAAGCGTTTAGGCAGCGTCCATCCAAAGAAGGCAAGTTTGGACCTGTTTTGACTTCGTTGAGTTCCATCATGAAGGTAGAGCCTCATGAACCAAATGCTAATAATAAGAGGTCTCATGTTAAAGGGAAACAAGTTGGGGCCACATTTTAGTATTTGTGTGTGTTAGGTTAAAGGACAAAATGTCCTAGTTTGGCCAGGACAGTCCAGGTTTCGGAAAGGCTGTCCCTGTCTCCCGAAGCAATTGCGAAAAAAATGCTATTTTGTCTAAGTTTAACATTCTCTGGCCTCACACTCAACTTGTGATGTGGGCAAAATGTGGGGCTACCTGAGTAGTGGGTGGCCTTGGAGGTGGAGTAGGCGGGGCTCATGAGCAGTGGGTGGGGCCAATGTCAGAAAAGGTAAATCCACTGTGTGGGTGAAGCTTGAGATTGAGTGGGCGTGACCGTTCAAAAGTGGCCGACCATGTGTCCTGATTAAGCGGTCCCAAACGTTTGGTAGCTATAGTATACGGAGAGGTGTGCACCCGTACAGCAGCGCGCATAGTACATCCCGACGACCACCAAACCACGGTCCCCTCCTCCTCTCTGCTGATAACTCAAATTGCATGATTTCCCGCAGCACCCAAGGGAGACGGTATTCACCATTAATCTTCTTACGATGCATCAATATGCAATTTCCTCTCGTATGCAATTCCTTAGTTTAGACTATAAATAATCTTTTTCAAGCAATTGATCACCACTATATGGGGAACAATGTTTTATCCCCTTGGTCAAATGCTGCACTTCGTGAAATTCACATTAAAACATGCCGTTGCTCGTTAAAAACCCACACAACCCAAGTCAAAATGCCGGCTCAGCAAATGTTGCTATGCGCTTGGAGGCAGAGAGAGAGAGAGGCCAGACGGGGGGGCCGAGCTGTGTACGTCTGCTTACCTTGGTCTCACCCTCAACGTAATGGCAGGCTTAGCGTGCGCCAGGGGGAAACGTGAGAGACAACCTCCACAAAACGGACATTTGGTACCTCTGCGCAACCTTCAAAGTGACTTAAGAATGACCTCTATGATGTGTGTATTGGGCACCACCGAGCCGCACAAAAATATATACAAAAGCACTGCCTCTCTTTAATCACCGTCTCCACGAGGAGATTGTGATAAATTGTTCGAATTGACGTCAGTCTCTATGGTCATAGGATTCACGACAGCTTCCCGACAACGTCCATCAAAATTGAGGCATCTCACGATAGTGTGCATTCGTCGCCACAACCACCGCGATATTAACATAAATTTATAACGAGAAAAACCCCGCCAAGGCTACATTGGTTATTTAATACATTACATTTTATTCATACGTAAGAAACAACGTGGAACCAGAGCAGAGAACAAATATAGATTAAATATATATAAATATAGGGTTCAGAAACTCTGAAAACAAAATCCCTCCACAGAGATACATTTAGTTTTGAATCACCCATTCTTGAGATGATGACGATGTTCAGATAGACGTGTGACCTTCAGCTCGCTGTCTTCGACACAGTAGATACATCACGGCAACGAGCAGAAAAAGCAACCATTCGTGGCCTATTAAGTGTAGAATTAGCGCGAATGTATGAATTGCGCGCTCGTTTTGTTGAATGAGGACTGGGCTGAGAAAAAAGAGACATCTTTGGCTCAGTAGGCTCGCGGCGGTGGCTGCTGGGATGTATTTAATTCACGCGGGAATGTTTGCATTGCGCTTTGTGTTGGACAGGCGGTATTTATGTGCCGCGCCGAGTCAACTGGCAGGTTTGGATTGGGGCACAAGGTCAGGGCCCCGAGTTTGCCACGATCGTGTTGCATGGGCAAGAGGGAATGCAGAGCCTCCAAGAAAACTCCCAAGTTCGACCTTATCATTCAGTGACGTATGCGGCACGGGCCTGCCTCGCAGGTTGCTACTGCCCACTGAAAGCTTTTCCATCGAAATAAGTCTTTGAACTGAGATTATAAACGGCATCCTGCTCAGGGGCTGAAATGTTCTTGCCAGTGATTTGTGATTTTGACCAGAAGCACATTCCCCCAGCATTTACTGATGCCCCACCGCCAATGTTTCAAACCGATGGGATAAAGGATACTGGTATGACACACTGAAGGTCACCCCCACCACAGCAAAGGGCCAACAGAGGCACGGATGCTTGCAGCACACAGCAGTTTATCTCTGCAAGCTGACGCCGAGTCTTGAACAGACTATACAGTAGTAACTTATTGGGTGTTTTTGCAAAGTAGCACGAATGTAGATGACTTCACGAAGCACCTGTGCCTTTGAATTTCGTAAATTTAAGCTTTACTAATAAACACACTGAGATATTGATCACGATCCTTGATTATTTACAAATATCACCATCACAAAACAAAATCACTTCAATGTTTGTTTTCTCACTTGGTTGTACATAATTCGATTGAATAGTAGGTACACTGATTTTTATTTACATTGTTAATCCAAGCACACAGATGAGATCTCTTCCTGGAATGCTCATTGAAGATGTGATTACGTTGCACAGGCCGGAAACGGCAGTGTACACACATCTACGACACAGCGCATTGGTGGAGGCAAGAATTGGTGGATCGCATGGATTTGCGAAACTCCCAAACCTGCTAGGCTTCAAGGTGTCCTGGAAATGGTAATACAGTAAGTGGGAACATGAACCTATCATGCGGTCCTTTGAGTGATATCTCCTTGCATGTGCAGGTTTTCTCAAGGTACCCTCAATTTCCTCCCACATGCAAAACACTAATTTACGTAAAAATTGCTAAAAGATGTAGAAGTCTACTGAACAGTCTTTAGAATCTGGAGGGGCTATGCTGGATACATAAATGACAATGACAATTGCCTTGAGCAAAGTCGTAGTAAAGCTCAAATATGTTTGATGTGCAGAGGCTAATTCTTTTTTAAAAATTCAGCAAAGAGAGGTTGAGCGCTACATAGCTTTCATAGTTGTGCCACGTACTCAAAAAGTAATTATTGTTCTTTTTTTTATTGCAACACTTCACGTCAAGACTAAGACTCATTTACAGCAAGCAATGTGCACCGAGCATGCAAATTAAATGACAAAATGTAAATTAATAAAAAAAAAAACGATATTCCCACGTGACAATAAGTCAGCAAAATAATGCACACTGGCAAAACTCCCCGTCTTTTCTTACATATCTTTCATTAATCACCAGACATGAGGTATAGTTGTACTGCTGGACTCATTTATTCAATGGGGTCCTCATCAATGCTACGCAACTTGCGATTGCTCCTCGCATTTGCTCGCCATGCTGTGACACGGATTAAGAATTATGATGGACGTGCCTAATCCTATCAAATGTCAGAAGCTCAACAGTGTTGAGCCTGGTTTGTACTTGGATGGAAATGTCAGTGCTGAGTGTCACCCTCTCATTCGTGTGAGTTTTCTACACGTTCTCTGGTTTCCACCCACAAACCAAACACTCATTCATGGAAATGGTCACACATCCCAATGCAGGATCTTCCTGAAAAAGAGTTCTGAGACTCAGTGACGTTTTCCTGGGTAAAGGGCAATATAATTATCATGATAGAATGCCCAGTCCCCCCCAACATGGCCTCAGCATTGTAGACCCACATCGCATGCACATTCTTCCTCTGTTGGGACCACAAGACCAAGGTCTGATTTAAGACAGGGCTAAAAAAGGAAAGATCGCAATATTCCACTCACAAAAGCAACGGAACGATTGTCCCTACCACACCCCGATCAACTGGCCCGCATGGGTAGTTTAATGGCCATCACTTATGGGCCCTTTTCAGGGCTATGCTCCGCTGCACTACCATGGCTTCCCATGGCACCGGTGCAAGTCCAACATAGAAATGGACCGCACAGTTCACGACAGTCTACACCATCTCACCAGGCCTGGCGCATCACTGAGGAGGTGACAATTGCACATTCGGGTGGCCCTATGGCCAGAGTGCTGGGCACACAAATAGAATGTTGAAAGTTCAAACCCCATTTGTGTTTGTCCTTTGAAGAGACTGGTCCTCACTACAGAAAATTACATTTCCACCACTGGTTTGGGGCGACCAATGGATATACCACTGTCTAGCGCTCGTTCTGAGGACAAAGACACTTTGACGCGACTTAAATCATCTCACAGCACAGCAAGAAATGTTTTCGTTAAATTGGTGAATTTAAGCAAAGATACGTAAGCATAAGGATAAAGTTTGAGATAAAAATCTTAGAAACGAGCAAGTGCCGTCAGCTTGCGCTGCCGAAGGCTGGGAGGTAATTGGCTGGTGGTCCTTGATGGACAGGCAGAGCTTCGTGTGCTGTGCTAGGCAGCTGTTGACATGCTCGCCTCCCATCCTCGGCTAAGTGAGCAGACTCTGTTGATAAGCCATCACTGGCGGCTGACGAGAACTACATCAATCAAATCACCAGCAAAAATGTAGCAATTTTTACTAAAGCTTAGATGACATCAAACATTCATATTCATCGGATTATGAGTCCATTCTTGAAAAGTTCCATTTACATTTCTCTCAGAATTAAATATTACTTTGCGATAAGAATCAAAATAATACATATGTAATCATGTGAAATTCAATAGTTACTCTTGCGAAAATACCCAGTAATTTACACAACCTTGATCTATGTAAATTAAACAGACAACAGAGCCTTATAAATATAGATATAAAATAGGCTGAAAATTTTTGTCTCAGAAACGCAGTCACCAATGCTTGTTCACATTTCAAAATGTCAAAGCATTCACACTACATGGAAAGATAGATGAAATCTTAACGCCATAAATCTGAGTTGACATATTTTAGGAAATGTGTTTTTTTCGATGGAATATATTCTTTGCAGCTGAGCTCACAGGAAAAATATAAATTTGGATGTAAACTAAATATGAATATAAACTTGAATATTATAATAAAAAAATAGGTGCACAATTAAAAATAATAATAGCTCATCAAAACCGTGTTTATTATTCATCAAACTATTTTGCAAAAAAAATTAACATCAGCAGCTGTAAAGGCAAATTGAATTCCACTTTTACCTGATGATGTTGCTGTCAGTGCTGCATCTCCCCACACGGGCTCCATCTATTTCAGCATAAATAATACAGGTAAATTATTTAGTGCTGCATATTTAGATTTTTTGGCAATGTAAGTAGGGCAAGCCATGAACAAAAATAGCGAATGTGGCACAATTTATAAACTGGAAAAATAAACTGAGAATGAATTAAACAACTGTGTTATATGTAGTGAGTTCAATTGAGTCGCAGACGTTCTCTTTGGAGGTAACACATTTATTAACACCAACACACGGGGTAACTGCCCCTTAATAGGATAACAACCTATGGTGGTGACCACCAGGCTAACTACACTAATTACACCATAACTAGCTACAATGGACTGGACCACAGCTTGGGTCCAGGTCCACGTGTTGGAGACTCTGTAGGACGTATATTTCTTCACGATGAACAACAACGCCGGTCCCTCTGGGGGACCCGGTGGCTTATATCCTCTGTGGTGTGGCTGGCTCCGCCCTTGGCCACGACCACCTTCGA
The DNA here is from genome assembly GCF_015708825.2 of Lethenteron reissneri. Classification (NCBI taxonomy): domain Eukaryota; kingdom Metazoa; phylum Chordata; class Hyperoartia; order Petromyzontiformes; family Petromyzontidae; genus Lethenteron; species Lethenteron reissneri. Next base: position 2,633,469 of record NC_083799.1, read on the forward strand.
GAATCCTCGAGCAGGATCTCGACCCTGACACGTGACCACCCCTAGCCCCCACCTGGGGGCCCTGTGTAGACTTTACTGGTCACGTGTCCTTCGGGGTCACCCAGAGTGTCATGGCCCTTAGTAACCCCATTTCTATGGCTGACACTCTCACACCCTATCCTGGAGGGGTCGGCACTGCACGCAGAGCGTGGTGCCATCCAGCGCTGTCAATCAGCGCTCACCGAGCCCCTTCACGGCCGGTACTGCACCCACATCCAAGTGGTGCCCGCGATGTCTGTACACCGCACGCCGTGCCTCTCCTGGGGCCGGCATTACACAGTGACATCCGTGATGTCACTACAAATATATATAAAAAATACAGCACTCAGTATGCTCAAAATGTAAGCATAAAATATAACACTGCAAGATTAGTCATGCATTTACAAAAACTGGCTTAATCGTATGCGCATGGGCTGCGAGATATTTGACTTCCATCAAGAGTAATGCTACCAAGCCAATTAAAACACATCCGTGCATTTATCGGATTATATTCATACCACATACAGTTAAGAATAATTTGCAATTCTTATTGTAGGTATGACCAATCTGGACATCTGGTTCACATAACACGCCACTGCCTCTAGTAACACAAAATTCGTGTTGAGAAACCAGGTGCTATCATTCCTTACATAACATAGCTTATATTATATTTTTAATTTTCCAATATTCTTATCATGAATAAACACAAGCATCCAACTGATGCCTCTTGATTATTTATATTCTAATTTATTAAAACCATTTTCATTCGCACAGTATCTCCTTCCATTCCTGCAGTATTAGTTTTACACAGAGTCGCTTTTCAGCAAACGCCTTGCTTAGCACATTAACTGTCATGCGACCCACAGTGGCTCGTATTGCAACCCAGCCCTCTCCCTATTCTTCCACCAATGACTAAGAATATGTCTAGGGCAACAATGCAACAACAATGATCACCGGCTGGCTGCATAGCCCCATGGAAAAAGCAACACGCAACCAACGTTGGGTGTGTATGACACTCAACGTGTTAAGGACTGCTCACACATATTTCCGTAGCGTTTTATTTAGGGTGCACTCAGCCCCTCAAATGATTAAGCACATCACTGCGTCTTGAAAGACAGTTGCATGAAGACAATATGTTATTCTGATGTCCACGTATTGTTTTAATGCACAATTGTGGGATTCATTTAACGAGTGTACAATGATGAATGGTAATTAAATGACTGGCTATTCTGACAGCAAAACACTGATTTCCTAAAGACTGCATGTGAACATAAAAAATGAATGGCAGGTGCAGTCCAATGCTGACAAAGAGAGTGGCGATGCATTGAATGTTCAACACAAGATTTCTTTACACAAGAATACTTACAAAATTCACTTCAGGAGTTTAGGGCAATAAAACATTTGCCTGTTAGCTGAGCAAAACAACCACAGGAAAGTCATGCCAATAAAATAAGAAATTAATTCTAGGTATAGTGGCAGAATGCCAGACTTACAATCAGAAGGTCATAAGTTCAAATCCCGGTAGAAGGTCAACTCAGCCCACCATCCCTCCAACTTCAATAAACAAGTACAGTACCATTTGTGAGACGTCAACAGTGGTTATTTTAAAAACTCTAAAGTCAAAGTTATTTCTTATGAGCATTGTGGTGTTGCTCATCTCCCGTTTAAAGCTCTGAGCCCAATGCTGGAAATTCTACATTCTTTGGCATGGGAACGTCTATCCGTAGGACAACCACTGTTGACTTTGCCATAAGGTGATACTTATTTTGAGTCAAAAGGTTAGAGGTTGAGTCAACAGGTTGAGTCAACCCCCAACCTACCTGCAGTTTTCTTGTCACTGGCTCAGGACTGGAAATGGAATGAGAACCTAGAAGAATTGTTTACTTTTTGCTTCAAATAGACACAGGGGCAGGGACATGGACGTTTACGGCGATAGTAAAACATTCTCCACCAGCCTAATGCTTGGCTTATAGATGGCTTCATTTTCAAACAATCAAAGTAAAATATATCCTTGCTTAAAAAGCAAAGGGCAGCACTAATATCCACGGATGGGCCCGAAGCCAGTTGTGAAAATTATATTTTACAATGCCAGAAGCCAGTGTGATATGGCAGCAACAGTGTATGAGACAATGTGTTAGCTAAACGTCACCAAATTTAAACAATAAATCACAGTAATAATACGGTGTTCTTCACACACTCCTCTCAGTATATTCTCACCAAAAGTACACTAAATGGAGTGGTTTTTTTCTCAATCTATTAAAATATTTTCTGACCGAGGAATGTATTTGAATGTTTGCCAATTGACAAATACCAAAACCCCCACTGCTTTTATTTTCAGGCATGCCGAGTGCTGCCCTCTGTGGCCAGACCCATCGTGATGGATGGTCTACAGACTGAACTGTACAAAATCCAATAGGTTCAAGTTACTGCTCTGCAACGCCAACGTCAATATAATTTAAAATCCCCCCCCTCCTCCCATCCTGAAAAAACACGACTGCCTTAACATTCCAGAGATATTGCATTTTCAGGGCATCGTTTTCTCAAATGCCTCATGGCCCTTGGCTGGGACTCGGCAGAGGGAGCTGACCGGTGGTGGCGAACGCACAAGGTGCAAGCCCTCCGAGCAGCGCAGCGTAAACTCGCTTTGATCTACGTCGATGAGCGCCTTTAAATCAAACGGCTCACAAACTCGCGGCCGCCGCTCGGGCTCTGCTTTAACAGGGAACCGTGGCCATACTTTCAGAGCATAAGTCAAACTTTTCGGGGCGTGCTTTAATAGAAACATTTGGTTAGGAAATGCTTTATGGCTTTGGCAGGGGGGTTTGCTCAGCCTTTCGGTCGCATTTTAATCAGAATGGGGGCCATTTCTTCCAGTGGTTTACTTCCGTTAAATAAGACACAGTTGTAAATCGTGTCAACGGATGTCTTTGTTGGCAAATTAATAGATCAAGAGAATAAATGGCACTCAACACGTGTTTTTTAGTTATCAACTCAAATATTATTTGAAGTACCTTAAAGGTGTCGTGTTTAAAAAATACTTTCGGTTAAATGAAGTAGAATAATAAATACAGTTGAATTATGGGACATTGAACTATCATACGGTTTTTTTTGTTAGATCGCGTAAATATATGTGTTGTTAAACCCGCCACCACCCGACACAGCCAACTGGTAAAGTTTGTCACGTACACAGAACATGCCAAATCGTTACTAGTACAGCACACCAGTGTGCTGGAGAGCCAAGTCACAACATTTACAACTTGCTTTTTGCCCGTCCATTGCAGTAAATCTGAAACTTGCAAGCGAAAAGCAGACTGCGATGTGATATTAATTGCATCCAGTCGTGTGCAATTTGTAAGGGCGCGGTGACACGGATCTATTTCATTTCAAGGTTATAATCCCTTGTTCATCATGACGTCCTTTTTACTTCGATGTCTCAACAGCGTTACGGAGACCGCGTGACGTGGGGGTTCTGCCTTTGTAGTGAGGGTTGTGAGTTGACGCCCAGGAGGGGGGAGGAGGCGTCTCGGCCCCCCCATGTGGAGTGATGTCAGCCGCTAATTATTATGAATGGGGGGGGATGTCCATTTGGAGTAACGTCACCTGCTCATGATTATTAATGAGGGAGGGTGCTTAATGTGGAATGTCATCTGCTCATGATTATTAATGAGGGGGGGGTGTCCATTTGGAGGACGTCACCTGCTCATGATTATTAATGAGGGGGGCTGTTCGATGTTGAGTGACGTCACCTGCTCATGATTATTAATGAGGAGGGATAGGGGGGGTGTCCATTTGGAGGACGTCACCTGCTCATGATTATTAATGAAGGGAGCTGGTCGATGTGGAGTGACGTCACGAGCGTTAAGGACATTCCTGGGTGATTATAGTAGGTATCTGAGTACGACGTTTAGCCAATAATTACAACTAGCTTCATCAGGCGACAGCCAGATTTGTGGAGAAATCCTCCTGTTTCGTTCCTTAAATCGAGGGGTAGATGTGATGACGTCACTTGGGTGCTCTTCTTGCGCGAAATGCGGCGGGGGGGGGGGGGGTTAATGATTGCATATAAATGACATTGGGTATCCTTTGCCGCGTGGGTTATTTTTATGTTAATCAACGAACATTATGCATGCTCATTATGCAAGTCAATTGTTCTTGTACTTCCTGTCGATTGTGTCTACTAAAATAGCCGTAACAACGGTAATCCCTATTGAAGTATGGTGGCCTGTATAGGCATGCATTTAAACAATGTATTATTTGATTATTTGTTTCCAAGCAGCACTAAGTCTGTAGCTATCCGAACGGTTAAAATTAAAATTTTCTCTCAATTTCGATAGATTATAAAATTAGTCTTGGCCAGTTGTAACTAGTTTTGCACAGAACTTCAACATTATCAAAATCAATTGAGTGTCCTTGTTGGCACGCGTATTCTGTCATTGGCGACAATTGTATTTGGAAGTATTTAATATTTATTTAGTGTTATTTTCGGCTCGTGCTTATCAACCGTCCTGTTTGCTCAACATAGCATTTGCCACAAGTGCAATTAATCCGGTACTCACTGCTAAATCCCACAAAATGGTACTTATATTACTGACCCAGAAAGCATGATGGATTGGGTCAAACTTCAATTGCGATTTTAACTTATGGCCTTTTGATTGCAGAATGAGCACTCTTAACCACAACCCCACTTACCCAGCTCATCACACACGGATGCACCTACCTTGTACATGCATACACGCATTGCTACTCTCTACACAATGCATAGTACAGTAGTCAATTTAATACAACTGGCAGGTGTAAGTTTATACATAGTTTTTATTAATTAACGTATGATGTGAAACACGCATACTGTACCGCACTTCATAAATGACCTCGCGTTGACAGTGGCCACCCATAGAACAGGAACACTGCGCTTGTCCAGACCTTATAAATGCCGCAATGACGTTTTATTGTAGTGTGGCAATTGACATTGGAGGCCGCACAGCAACAACGGTGTGACCAGAGTCACTCTCCGGGCAGCGCTCTCATACAGCATGTGGGCTCTGAGAAGACTTCACTAATTAAATTCACAATCCATCTCCCGCAACAATGGCACGGTTAATGCATTACAGATGCAGCCTTCCTGCATTTTGTTGCAGTGATTGTTAATCCCATTCCCTCAATAATGTTTGACCGGCTGGCCAGGGCATGTGGTTTCTGCCAGCCCCGCTGCACTAACTCCCAATTCATTAGCGGGACGAAGATTATTATTTTTTCCATTGGTGAGTTTGTAGCACACACTACATTTTTATTCGATTAATTCTAACACGTGTGGGCCACTTTGTAACAATTTACTCTGAATCCTTATTCATCAGAAAACCTGGGGATGTACGCCAGGAAACTTTTAAGTGAATATATTGCACTGAGCATGATCAATTACATCTTCAATCAGGCCAGTCTGTTACCGATCTAAAGGAACACCATTGCACGTGTGGCACCTACGAGCATTAATGCAACGCGTACATATAACAGCCCCTGAGCCAATCCACTTCAGGATGAGGGCATCCCATCCCCTCACTTGTCTGAGTATTGGGGGATGTTTGACCGTACTTTACCTCGCGGCTGGTAGACGGCAGGGAACGTATACATGATAGCATCGAAGTATAGTACAGCAATGGAATTTGCTGTACTGCCCTCTGCCCCCAACCACGTTTTCCCACAGACTATAACAACCTGTCATACCGGGTGGTGTGATCCTCTCCAGGCTTAAACCTGCTTAGCTGCTGAGATTTCACAAGATCGGGCGCATCCCGGGTGATTTGTGCACGGCAATAATGCAACGTCCGCCGACTAGAATCACAAGCAGGTATGGCAAATGAATGTTGGCATAACCTCGCAGGAGAGGTCGACGTGTATCAGCTTACAATGCACGTAACCAGGAACATGGCTTGTGACTTACAGTCAGAGGCAAGTCACAGTCATCTGTCTTCCTTGTCAATCTCAGCCGTGAAAATGCGTCGCAGACTAAACCAATCACTTGTAACTATAAATATCTTTCAGCTTCGATGCAGTGGTTGTTAACGATGACAGTGACAAGGCTTGAGCACGAGCGCTACCGCCAGCACAGGTCCTCCACGCTGATGAAGGCAGCAAGCTCTTAAAAACTAGTGAACTAAACTAGAAAAAACTAAACTATTTTTCATTTTACCAGGTAAGACCCGCTGAGCTATATATAGCTCTTTTACAGAAGCGACCTGGCCACAAATGATAGGCCAATGAAGTGGCTTACCATGTGGAAATTTATAGCAGGCAAATATTTTAAACGCATGTTTCTAAATGTGGAGGGAAAAACGGGAGGATCCGGTGAAAAATCCACGCGACTGCGGGGAGAGAGACGTGCAAACTCCAAACAGACAGGTTTCAGAATTGAACTCACGACCTCCTGTATACCAGGCCAGGTAGTTGCCATCTCGCTACCCCAGCACAAGTGAGCAGTAAGATCATATATGTAGTTGGCATATTATGCTTCTTATCTAGTAATTATTTAAGAAAAGAACAGCCAATTGTCTATTTAAAGCTGTTTTTTTTAATACCAATTGAAACTTGTTAATTAGTCGGAGGAAGCCCATGCAAAGCAGCTTGATAAGACGATGGCGGAAGACTCAATGGTGCCACTCTCCACGCCTAATCCCCCCCCCCCCTCGCCTCTCTCTCAAAGGCTCGGCTTGACGGGAAAAAGATGGCATGCTCGGAATACAACAACTTTTCGGTAATTATTTGGCCAGAGGCAACAAAGCCTTTGGTGTCTACCACAATTACATATACATTACTTTCTTTGGTTATCCAACTTCCTCCCACATGCAAAATAATAAGTCATAAATCAAAGATCCAAATGTGGGGCCCTAATAAAAATTTGTCTTGAGGCTAATAGAGTCTTCTCGGAATTCATGCAATGGTGCTGAGGCCGAACCGGTGAATCCGTTACTTGAAGGTACCGAGTTCAAATCCAAATCAAAGGTGAATAGAATGATAACATAAGTAATTGGTTCCTGCCATAGCACTGTGGAATTTCCATCAGAATCAGAAGCACCAAGGGATATTAGTTATGTCCCTGGCTTGGTTGGGCAAGGACACGCTTTGCTTTTATTACGCTCGCCAACACATTGCACACTCAATCTCACCCATGCCTTTTCACCGCCAACAGCTTGCATGTGTATCCCTGATGAATCCACGGTGAGCCGGGCTTTAGCGTTGACAAACTTAGACACTGGCAAACTTCCCTGCGGCGAAGAGCCGATGGAGTTGGTGTGCGATGTTTAGGTGTCTGGGGGAAGGGACGATCAAAATTCCTTTGTACGTGCTTTGGCGGAGCGGCTTAAGCAACGTTTGAGCGATGCAACTGACGTGAGATGCCCGCGTGTTGCCTGACCTGTACGACGAGTTTTCACGGGAGCGGTGCAGTGAAGGGATTTTGTTGCAAATTGCCGGTGTGGAAAAAAGAGAATATAAAAGTAGCCCTATGGTCCATGGACAAGTCTCTGCGGGTTAAAAACAGAAATCGCTACACTTCATATTTGATCAAAGAGTTATCACGGGCACGGTTACAAGAAATAAAACACAAAAAAACAAATCAATGGATTTGGAAAGCCGCTGAAAGTTAGTCCTGAAGGATGGCATAAAGCACAGCACAGCAGCAATCTGTCAAGTACAGAAAAATCAGATTACCTGCTGTAACTAATGAATCAAAAGAGGCGAGCGTAAACCTTGGCCCTCAAGCTAAGCACTACTTCCTGGCACTTTGTAACCCAAGAAGTGCGCATGTGTAGGAACTTGACTGCAAATGGAAATGGCTGACTGGAACTGTCAGGCCTGTCACTGTGGCCGTCTTTATCTGCTAATGCTCAAAAGGGGTTGGACAAAGACGCCTATTCACCCTTATCTCGCTCGATGTGCACCTTCGGCGCAAAATGAAAAGGTGCAGACGTCAGATTGCGTTTGGAAGAGGAGTAATGATTGTACTTATAAATGTATGAGTGCTTCTCGCGCTGGCTCCCCACTGGTACAGCTTCAATCACATACATTTCTCTCCAACTTCATGCCTAAATTATGCAATTTTGTAGCGAAGAATTTTTCACACCTCTTAGTGCATGAGGGAAAGGCATGCGCGTAGCCAATTTAGTAGGTAATTTAAAACTACATAAGTACAGAATATTGTTGAAATTACTCTAATCAGCACTAAGTGGTAATGAACCACAAATGCTTGGTGATTAGATTAGTTGGCAAATGGATTCTTACACTTTGTGAGATAAAAGGTCATTGTTATGCATCTGCACTGCAAGGTTAATGCAATGGCATTCTTTATGATTTGTGAAATGTGGTAAATTTACTGAAAAAAGTAGCGTGGCAGAGGCTAAGTGTGACAATGAAAGCACGTTCCTCGCCGCTTCTCCACTCACACGGTAATTAAACTCTTGTAGCTTCAGCGATCTTGAAAAATAATGAGCCAGGTTATGTAGAACAAAAATAACAATTGCTGCGTTTTTCCTTCGCTGGAGAGAAAAAACAATGAGGTAAATTTGACCAAAAATTTGGAAGACCAAAAAAAGATACCGTGCTTTTATTGTTGCTTCACATGCTACATTCAACCCATAAGCTGAATATCATACACAGTTGCTTAGATTATGTTCATTGCAGCTAAGCATGGGCACATGTTTATTTCGTAAGTTTAGTAATATATTATTTGGGTCTTTCGATGAAGTCACGTAGATAGGTTCAAAAATAATAAAATAATATAAAAACTACGACGTTTCGGTCGCAACACAAGCGACCGACATCAGATGGAAAAAAGGGAGGAAGCCACTAAAGGCCAGCTGTTTTAAAGGTTTAAAATGGGCGTAGCCCAAGCGTTCTGGTAAACAAGCGGAGATAGTTATGTTAATAGGGTAGACAAAAGGGGAGAACCCACTAAAGGCAAAACAAGCGGAGATGGCTATGTTAATAGGGTAGACGCATGTAATTAACAACTTGTGGTACGCCTAATGCAGGGGCGACACCGCAGGAACTGGAATTGCTTGTCCCATCTTTAGTCAAATAAAACTAACATCGGAAGGTGACAAGATGGAAACATCACAGCTATATATGAATTAAACTGGTTTATAACGTCCTTCCAATGATTGCTGAGTTTGCACCCATCCTCTCGGTTGAAATTGTGGCTGTATATATGGATGGCTTCATGAACGAATCTTTTTTGATAGCCAGTGGGCTTGCAAAGTACCTTCGTCGTAGAATAAATCTATTTCGTGTGAGCTAACCGCATTAAAACAATGATCAGCCACAGCTGAAGTGTTGGTCCTCCCGTGTTTCAAATCTGCATTATGCTCACGAACACGGTCCGAGACATGTCGCTTAGTTTCCCCAATGTAACCACTGCCACAGACACAGCTTAGTTTGTAGATGCCGGGGTATTGCATGTCATGGATCTTATCCTTCACAGATGGGATCAGATCACGAATTTTATGCACTGTGTTAAATCGAACCTGGATCTTGTGTTTGCTCATTATTTTGGAAATATTTTTGGTGACCCCTGCTATGTATGGCAAGGTGATGGTTTTGATTGGATCCTCAAATGGTTCTTTCCCAAAGGTTGGGGTGATAGCTTTATGGATTGTGTAGTCTGAATATCCATTCGTCTTGAGAGCTTGGTGCACGTGTTTCAGTTCACTGGCTAGGTGACGATGATCGGAGATACATCGAGCTCTATGGTGTAGAGTTTTGATGAGGGAATGGGATGGATGGTGGTGGGAGTCAGGTTATAGGTAGGCATCAGTATGGGTTGCTTTCCTGCAGACAGAGTGGCCCATTGAGCCATCTGGTCTCTTTTCGATTAGAATATCCAAGAATGGTAGCTTGCCATCCTTTTCCACCTCCATGGTGAATTTTATGGCTGGGTGTATGGAATTGATGTGGTTGAGGAATTGGTTCAGAGCTGGCAGGCCATGTGGCCAGATGACGAACGTGTCATCTCCGTACCTCTTCCACAAGGAAGGACGTAGAGTGGATGCCTGGATGGCGTCTCTCTCAAATGTTTCCATGAAAACATTGGCTACAACCGGAGATAAGGGAGAACCCATTGGGGTACCTTCAACTTGTTTGTAGAATGTTCCATTCCAGGTGAAGTATGTATTGGTGAGGCAGTGTCTCACCAGGGTCTGTACATCAGGATTCAAACCTTGTTAGACCAAATCTTCAATGATTGCAATGGTGTCGGGTACAGGAACTTTGGTGAACAAAGAAACAACATCGAAACTAACGAGCAAACAACCTGCAGACAGTTAGATGTCCTTAATTAACGATACCAAGTGAGCTGAGCTAAGTACAGATGAGGTGATCTTACCAGTGAATGGCTGCAAGGTCTCAGACAGAAATCGGGCCAGTTTGTAGGTGGGTGAGTCAATGGTGGAGACGATGGGACGAAGAGGTATACCTTCATGGATTTTTGGTAAGCCATACAATCTGGGTGGTCTAGCAGCAGAGGGTTTTAAGGAAACCCACTTGGTTTGTTCAATGAATGAAACCGAATCAGTGATCATACTGTTGTTTTTTGTAACGAGGCTGTTGGTGGGATCTCTTTTAATTTTGGTATAGCTGCCATTATTAAGTAGGTCCTGAATTTTGTTATTGTATGTGGTTTTGTCCAGGATGACAGTAGCATTGCCCTTGTCAGCTGAGAGGATGACTATGTCATCTTCTTTTTTAGTTGAGAAAGCTCAAAACACTCATCCTTACTGATCGGTGTCTTCGCGTTTTTGAGGATTGCAGCGATTTCCGATCTTGCCACATCTGCACCGATGTGTCCCAAACCCTTAAGGACTACATCGACCTGGACAATGATATTATTCACTGGGATGTGTTTAGGGGTGACTGTGAAGTTCAACCCTTTAGCCAGAACCGATTTTAGGCCATTGGAAATTGGACTATTATTCAGATTAATAACAACCTTGTCAACGTCTAACTTTTTAACGTGTGGATCTGGCTTCTTCTTGGAAAGGAGGTTGAACTTCGAAATCAGGTTATCTTTACATTTAGCTGACATTGTAGCAGCTGACGAGACTGTCATGTTATCTACATGTTCCCAATCAGATGTAGACATTATTTCTGTCAATGTTAAGTGTGATTTCAAGAGTGTCTTGTCCACATGATCCAGTTCAATTCGGAGCACAGTGGCGGCTCCTGCAAAATCTCTCAGGGGGGGCAAATGTCTGGATGATTGATAAGGATAAGGTCCACCCATGCAATGGATACATTAACAGCTTAAGCATGTAAAGGCAACTTCACTACTTTAATATTAATGAAAAATAAAGTGACTCTTACGATACATCTTGTTTGTTTCTATACTCACTATTAAAACAAACCACTCAAGTTTATTTTATTAAAGATTCCACTAGGTGGCCACAAATTATATTGTTGGATGAAACGTGCTTACGTATGATGACGTAAGCACGTATGATGACGTAAGCACGTTAGGGCGAGCCCTCCCGGAAGCCATAGAGAACGCATTGGAGCGCCCCCCGGTCGAAAAAAAACATCTTTGAATGTAAGTCTATGGGGCCACTCGGGGCGATTCTCAACCGGAGTGAAATCGCCCAAAAAGAGGCAGTACTCCACAGAACGTGACATGACGCTGATTGGACTATATCCAGAGGCTGCAGTGACGGCTAGCGTGACTCTGTGGTTCAATGACATTGGTGGTGCGTCGCCCAATCGCCCTAATGAAGAAACCGCCCCTGTCGGAGCAATCTAATTCTCTCTTAGATCAGGGCCAAGCCTGCCCTGAACAAGATTCGTTTAGCATTAGAAGATGTGATAGCAGCAAATGTCAGTGTAAAGGAGATCGGTATTACCTTAGTGTCACGGCATCTCTTCAGATATGTGAGTGACTCGATCAGATGAAACTTCCTGTCTCCAAGTTTGTTAAAAGATCTTCCCATCTCGAAGTTTGTTCAAGGATCACTTCATTGTAGGATAATGAGATGGTGATGGCTCGAGGAGGCCTTCATCCAGAAGTGGCTGATGATGAATGATAATGGATGTTACGCCTGGCAAATAATCATGCAATTAGCTACTGTGTAGCATTGAACAGTCAAATTTTAGATTCTGCAGGCCCCCTAAAAAGCTGAAAACCAAACTGAAACATTCTGGCAATGAAGGACATTGTTTTCCTCAACTTCCTCTTCAAACTCGTGTTGAGGCAAATGAGCAGCGTGAAGACGTGAAATGGCCTCGACAGCAGGCCTACTCCTGCACGTATCTGCTCGCACGATGGTGGTGACAATCTCCGCTCATACGCATGGAAAATTCCGATTGTCTTAAAAAAATGAACCTGTTATGCTCTCAAATTATCATGATAGCGTACCAAATACATAATGCTCTCAGCATACGGCAGAGAGTGAGAAAGCTCACTGGCCAGCCTTAAGTGAGGCTCTTTAACTTTGTGCGCATGTCTGTCGTGCAAAGGAGAGCAGCCAAGGGAGGATGCAGAAGGCGGCGTTTTTGGCACTGCCTGCACGCCTGTGCACATTCGGCCCTGAGCGACGGCGGTGGTGGCACTGTGGTTGTCCACTCTCCAACCCTGAGGGGGCAATTAAAATGGCACTACGTATAGCTCAATTAGTACTGACTGAGCACGGCAAAAGGGGAAAAGGAAATGTATGCAAGTTGTACAAATTAAAACAAGAGCTATGTGGTAATCTACACGGAACTGCCACATTGCTTACGCAAGCAGCAATTAAAAGTTCCCGGCAAAAGAGCAAAGAGGCCAAGCCCAAAGGATACAGCAAACTAACAATTCGCCAGGGATCTTTTATTCATTGCTGGGAGTTGCTACTTTTGATACAAGTCCCGTTTGGAGAAAAAGATACAACAGGGAGGCTCAGAGAAAGGTGAAGACATATCAAGGGTTTGCCACCAAAAGAACGAAGGTGAGCTCTGTCCTTCCAGATGTCAACGTAGCAGGCATACGGGATATCGGCAGCAACACCTATGATCAGTTTTCAGAGGGATGTTACAATGCAAAGTGTCTACCAACCGAACCCATGCTCTTCCCAAATTACACTGCTGGCCTCTTGTGTACCCCAAACACAATGTTGTGGTCTAAAGCATCTCTATCCATCAAGCTCCTGGTTTCCCAAAGAACATTTCAAATACAGGAGCAGTCACAGTATAATGCAAACACCACAAACCAGAAAAGATTCTGATTTTCTATTGAGAAGTGTCCATTATTTCGTCGTTATCTAAACAATGTAATCTATTTTTAGTGACATCGCGGATGTCACTGTGTGGTGCCGGCCCTAGAGGGGCACGGCGTGCGATGTACTCACATCGCGGATATCACGTATGTAGCAACATCGTGAATGTCACTGAGTAATGCCGGCTCTAGCGAGGCACGGCGTGCGATGCATTGTCATCGCGGACACCCCGTAGGTGGGTGTAGTACCAGCCCTAGAGGGGGTTCGGTGAGCGCTGGGATAGCGCTCAGTGGCACCACGCGTGGCGTGCAGTGCCGACTCCTACAGGAGGGAGTGTGAGAGTGTCAGCCATGGGATTAGGTTACCCTAGGCCATGGCACTCTGGTTGACCCTGAAAGGTGACATGTAAGATCTACACAGGGGCCCCAGGTGACCCCCCCCCCCCCAGGCTAGGGGTGATCACGTGTCAGGGTGAGATCCTACGGGAATAGTCGAGAAACGACAAGAGGCTTCTCGAAGGTGGTCGTGGCCAAGGGCAGGGCCAGCCACGACCCAGGAGCATATAAACCGGGGTCCCCACAGAGACCGGGCTTCAGCGTTGCTGTCATCTGAAGATCTACGATCTACGTCCAAGAAGTCACCAACACGTGGACGAGGACCCGAGCCAGGGTCCTGTCCGTTGTAGCTACTCCCAGTAACTAGCGTAGTTAGCCGGGTGGTCCACCGCCCCAGGTTGTCTGGTAAAGGGGCAGTAACCCGTTTGTGTTAATGTGTTGGTGTTAATAACTATGTGTTGCCTCCGAGAAGTACGTCTGCGACTCAGTTGAATCCACTACATATTTATATTTCACAGTTCCATGTAAAAAAAATAAACAGGGCAAATAAGAGATGTTAATTAATAATAATCACCAGCGAATGTGTACACTCTGTTTAACAGTAGTTATCATATCATGCATAATAAACAAAGCACAAAGATCCCCAAAATAGTTATCTTATAAAAGAAAAAGGGGCACGTGCCATTAGCAATTATTATCAGGACTGGCACGATGAGGGTAGCGGTGGGGGGATATTGCCAACACCATTCTCGATCATCCTTACCTCCCCCAGCACTAATGCTTTGGTACGCACCAGGTACTCATTTAAACCCAAGTTAACCCACGATAGGACCAGAACCAATTTAGATGCCACTCGCTACTCAAATTAGCCGTGGCCGGAAATCAAACTCAGTTCGGCCGGTTCATAGCGTGGTGCGCTGACTTCTGCGGCATCACTCGCCAGGCACAGATAAAACAACACACACATGCAAACTCGCAAACGTTCACTTAAATTACACGTGAATGTATATATATTTAACTTCTTTCGCACCGTACGTAGCCAACCGCGCTAATCGGAGGTGCTGTGCATTCATTGGTGCTGTGTTTTCCCTCACCTCGAAACTTGTCAGCAAGAAAGTACCAGAGTTTTGAGGACTTAAACGGCACTGCTCTCGATCATCAAGAGTGGCTCGATTAGCAAGTGTGTAGGTGAGAGTCCATTCCACCCCTCGCTTGCAAACGCCACATCCCATCAGCCGTCAGATACTCTAATACCCTCTTGGCCTTCATTCCAATTTTTCTGTGGTCTGCTGCACACGACTCTCGCATCATCACCACAACGCCCAACCCCCGGCGGCACACCACCACCACCCTCGAGAAAAGTGAACTCTGCTTTCTCTCCCATTTACTCCTCACCTCGCTGGGCGGAGAAATACCTTGCATGCGGAAGCTTGTGTCAGCGGAGAGAAGAGATGGGGGCGCAGTGTGCGGTGGTGGAGGGGGGGGGGGCTGGTGGGGAAGTTATGCTGATGCAGCCCGAGGTGAACATGTCATTATCTCTTTTCACCAAGCGTAAAAGGCAAGAATTACGGTTTAAGCTCTCCCTTCCATTCATTCATTCCGGTTACCTTCCGTGCCAAGGAACGCCCTAGGCCTTCAATCCTTTATGATATTCGCATCACACGCTAAGGCAAGTGTAATCCAAACTTTTATTTTAATCATTGACATTTCTCGGGTCATATTTCGATTTAAAGCTTTCGTGACTGCAGGGATTCATCTTCTTGGTTCTTTCGGTAAAGTCACGGAGAAGGGAGATAATAAAATAATAAAAATAAAACATAATAAAATACAATTCTCACGACGTTTCGGCCACAACGCAAGCAGCCGTCCTCAGGTGAAGAACAGGTCTGTCGGAAAGACAGCGTCTGAATGAACACCGCCAAGCTTGGCAGCGTATATTTAAGCTGGGTTAGGGGTCATGTTTATACCCACATCCTTTTTATTTCTCACCAAAACACAACAAAGCACCTTTTTCACAATGGACGTGTAAACACTGCAGTAACACGGGTCTTCTTTAAAAAAAAAAAATCAAAAAGTGTGCTTATTATAAGAATAGGGTTTACAGAGCCAACCGCGCTAATCGGAGGTGCTGTGCATTCATTGGTGCTATGTTTTCCCTCAACTCGAAACTTGTCAGAAAGAAAGTACCAGAGTGCCGAGGACTTAAAAGGCACTGCGCCCGATCATCAAGAGTGGCTCGATTAGCAAGTGTGTCGGTTGAAGGTCCATTCCACCGCCTCCTTGCGAACAAACCACAGCAGGTGTTAAGATGTTCAAACGCCTGTTTTATTGCCAGAAACGGTGAAAACCTATTAATCTAGATTTGAAGTTTTCGTGACTGCAGGGATCCATACTCTTTGGTTCTTTTGGTAAAGTCACAGAGGTAGAAAATAAAAAATAAAATTTAATTGCTTTCACGTAGGTATAAAATAAAATAAATTATTTTATTGATTTAATTTATTTTATTTTATACCTACGTGACTTTACCTGAAAGAACCAAAGCGTATGAAAACCTATTCTTACACTTTGATACTGCCAAGAAAGGTCCCATGTTGTAGCTGCTCAAGTATGATGATTGTTAAAAACAATAGTCTGCCTGTACAGGTACTCACTTTGTAGTTGGCTAAATGAAATGGTTTCGACAGTGCTGTCTTATGAATTAAGGATCGCAAAATCCTTATCTCTGATTATGAACCTGTAATAGCAGTGAAATGAATATCCACATTTCTATGCTAAGGACCAATCTACCCCTAGGACATTAACTCCCATTTATAATTTATTGACCTAACTGAAGGATGGGCTGAGTCGACTGCAAGCCACAATTTGAACTCACAAGTCGCTGATTGTAGATAGAGTATTCTGCCACAGCATCAACTACATGGATATATATGTATGTAATAAACAAATATATATGCAAATATGTACATAATTAGAATTGACAGCCGTTTGTAAATAAAATCAAGTGCACGGGTATTTGACCATACTTCCCCACGCTTGTTAGTGCCGGTTGGTAAAGATATTACTGACCACTGATGTTAGCCGTGACTGAGCATTGAATCAGGTTCATGTAACAGCAGAACCACTATTCCCCCATGTACAAATACATAGTGTACAAATATATATTTTTTTATACAATGGAGCTTTTTTTATTGTCAACTACAATCAGTCCATTTCCGTATGTATCCCACATCAGGGAATACATTTTCGAAATGAGGCATAACTCAGTGTGACCACAACAAACACTACAATACTTGGGTCAATGTAAACTGATATTGGTGACAAAAACGTTGTGAATCAACAATAATGCGAATTTAAACGTTTCATGGACCGAGCAATTAATTTGATTTGGATAACATCATCCAAAATAATAGTTTTAAATGGACCATTTATGTACACCGTGGATCCTGTGAATTCAACGGCACAATATAATATACTCTTCTTGCGTGATGTTATGTGCGAGATTAAAAAAATAACTGAATTGCTGGGCTTTACCGCGACAGTGTAAGAGGGAGCAGCTCAGTGTGTGTGTATGTACACCATCGCATCTAAGAAGGGATTGATTTTTAAAATTATATATTTCGCAACATCATGATAAAAATCACAAATTGTGACTCTTTCTTGTGGATGTTTTTTTTTAATGCAGCATTATTTAATTCTAAAATTTTGCCCGTCCTAGGACGGAAGCTGTAATATTTACGAAAAAATTGAGCAGAGTATAATTGTATCTTGTGTAAATTTAATGGCAGTGAACCTTGCACGAAAGAATGTCATCAAACACCACACTGAATTTCACTGTAGCACTGTATTAACGGCGGTGAATTTTACACAAAACGATGTCATCAAACACTTCACTGAATTTTACTGTAGTATTGTATTAATGGCAGTGAATCTTGCACAAACTTTGTCATAAAACACCTCACTTTATGTCACTGTAGCACTTTATTTAACTGATCTTCAATTAGCCCTTTGCCCATCCTAGGACGGAAGCTGTAATATTAAAGATGTACATTTACCTTTTCTTGTGTGATTGTACATTTTTTTAGGAGTTGTTTCACGTAAATATATTTTTCATAACTTAAAAAATGAAACCTCGGTATACGATATTTTGTGTGAATCTCTTGTACTTTATTAATGGCAGTGATTCTTGCACAAAACTATGTCATAAAACACCTCACTTCATGTCACTGTAGCACTGCATTTAACTCGCCTTCAAATAGTCCAAAATCACTGCTCTGATACTTTACTTTCTTCTGCTTTCGCTCGATGAGGTTGTAATCAATTTGAATTCGATGCAATGTCTGGAAAATCACGGAGAAATGTATATATTTTTATAATATTTTAGAAGCAAAAATGAGACTTACCTTTTGTTTCAAGTGCTGAAGAAATAGATAAAGACACCAAATACACTTTGTTGCTGCGTATAATTATTTATTTGATTACCTTTCAATAAAGAAACGTCAAATTGAAAGCGAATTTGCATTAAAAAAAAATTTCGCTCGACCTACGGGAGTGTAAAAATCCACCCGCTCATGAATATTAATGAGGGGGGGGGCTCTTTAGCAGTGACGTCACTGTGCTGCGTAGATTTTTTTTGACCGTCACTTTCTGTATAAAGAAACGTGATATTTGAAGCGAATTTGCGAAATAAACATATCTTTCCACTCGACCTTCCGCGTGAGTGTTAAAATCCACCCGCTCATAATTATTATATTATTAATTACGGGGGGGGGGGGGCATGTGGAGTGACGTCACGCGCGTTACACACATTTCTGGGCTATTCTAATGTAGTAATGTATGACCGACAGAAGAACGGGGGGGGGGGCGGTGGAAAAAATCTAGTTAACCGTCAAAGGCACGGGGTCAGCACATCGTGAACCCTGGCAAGCCTGACCTTATATGCAGAGAAGCCACGGGAGCCGGCAGCACGAAAGCAAATCTCCTGACACGATGTCAAATATTACACTCTGTGGTGCAGGCCACACGCACGCTGACCCCATTTACGCTTTTGGTGGCGGTGACATTTTGATGGTCTTCACGGGGCGTTTGTTTCCACATGTGGCCGCGCGTGGCATCCACGCCATCCTCGGTCATGGCAAGGTCACGGCCCGGGCTGTTTTATTGCAAGCCGCAGCAATCTCTTTTGGAAGCCTGCAGCCGTGTTTTCATTTTTCAGCCGCACTCAAATATTGACACTGTGCGGATGCAGCGCTGACAGTGCCTTTTTGACACGCGCCAGGTCCTTCACCAGTCATGTGTCGTTTTTAAACGTTTGTTTTGATTGAGTGTGAAACACAGTCAACGGGTGAGTGATCTGCGATTGACAGTAAAATGGCGAAGGGGTAAATACACGACGGAGCCCACTACTTCTAACGGTGAAGGATCGCGTGCCTCCTCCGAGCCGACGTGGCTCAAGGCAGCCTCCGTCACTCGTCACAGCGTACGCTTGGACACGGCCGGTCTAATAACCACACAAGGGTTGATTTAATTGCAGGGGGGGAAACTACAACTTAGTTATTGTGTGGTCACCGGCAGCTTCCCGCGTATAAAGTTATGAGCATTGACTTGTATTCATCATCGGCTACGAACTCGCACACGTTTAAATGCTGCCTTATGATAAAGCAAACATAGGAGGAGATGCGCTCTCATTGTGTATTGTGTTATTCGAGACGAATCTGCATTAAAATTGAGAGCGCACATCATTTGTAGCCAATGCAAATGCAGAGGCTTTTATCCGTTTAGCGGCACAGCCTGTAGTAACTGTGCATTTTGTGCGCAGTGGGTTTTAGTTACTGCCAGAGGTGTGGACTCGAGTCATGTGACTTGGACTCGAGTCAGACTCGAGTCATGAATTTGATGACTTGAGACTCGACTTGGACTTGCATAACAATGACTTTGTCCCACCTCTGAGGTGTGGACTCGAGTCATGTGACTTGGACTCGAGTCAGACTCGAGTCATGAATTTGATGACTTGAGACTCGACTTGGACTTGCATAACAATGACTTTGTCCCACCTCTGAGGTGTGGACTCGAGTCATGTGACTTGGACTCGAGTCAGACTCGAGTCATGAATTTGATGACTTGAGACTCGACTTGGACTTGCATAACAATGACTTTGTCCCACCTCTGAGGTGTGGACTCGAGTCATGTGACTTGGACTCGAGTCAGACTCGAGTCATGAATTTGATGACTTGAGACTCGACTTGGACTTGCATAACAATGACTTTGTCCCACCTCTGAGGTGTGGACTCGAGTCATGTGACTTGGACTCGAGTCAGACTCGAGTCATGAATTTGATGACTTGAGACTCGACTTGGACTTGCATAACAATGACTTTGTCCCACCTCTGAGGTGTGGACTCGAGTCATGTGACTTGGACTCGAGTCAGACTCGAGTCATGAATTTGATGACTTGAGACTCGACTTGGACTTGCATAACAATGACTTTGTCCCACCTCTGGTTACTGCTGCCCTTGTTAAGGGAGAGGAAGGGAAGCTGTGAACATCCTATAGGGCACTACTCCGCGACACACACTCCCTCGTTTCTGCTCTATAATTATCCAATTCAATGTGAGCGATTATGCAAAATGGCACCAGCGTCTTCACGAGCGCTGTCTGAATACACTCACATTCGGTCGTGGTAGGCTGCCAAAATAAGAATCATAAAAAAGACACGTTACTAAAAAAGTGAATGAAAATTCCTTATTAGGGAAATCACTGTAACCACTCTCCTTCTCCATTAACTGCTGGAGGCCTTCACCCTCTGGGTGCCGATTATGTCCTGGAGTTGAAGCAATTAATTGTCCCAAAGAACTAATTTTGTTTCGAAATAACTATTGTAGTTAATGGAGTTTTCAGCGTGAAGCACTAACATGTACACTGGTGGAACATTAGCTTGTTTGCCGCTGATGACAGTGATTGTGCTCATTGATGTATGAGTAATAGCCTCAAATTCCTACTGGATTGTTTACTCAATTAGCGGCAAATGTTTTTTTATTTATCCAGTAACATGCAATTACAAGAGACCCACCGTGCAATAAATGTCAAACAGAAAATGGCTGTAATTTATCGAAATTATTCAATTGTAATCATAACTGTGTGACAGGACGCCGTGGTGGATTTGCCACTCACCACGGCAAGTGTCCGAAAAAATTAGAGGTGATGGTGACCAGGGTAAATCGGCATACAAAGTGGAACTCGTCTAGAACCAATCGCTTGTTGGTCCAGACTTGTACCTTGTGATCGCCACCGGTTTCAAACCCTGGCCCATACCACCTGGATTATATTTATCTCCATTTAATCCATCTTGGGATGTAATGGTTTGTGTATGGTGTGCTCCCTTGCCTGATTTCCGAGTGATTTCCGCAATGCTATCACTTTATGCAAGGCTGTCAAATACAATCTTTTCATTCATTCACGCAATACTCACCAACTGCTATATTTTAAATGGTATAACAGGTCGCACGCCCATTCTCCAGATGTAAGCGCCTCTCATTTTCCTTTATGCATGGAGATCTCGTTGGGTCTCAATGGTCTTCTTCAGGAAGCTCCTGAAATGGGATTTTTTCCCCCCAATTCCTCATCCTCTTAACTGGAATGCCTGAATAATGTGCATTTACACAAACAGCCAATACTCAATCACACACACACAGTCAGGCGAGCAACCCACTCACTGTACTGCCATCTACAGGCCAGCTCATAATCCGGCAGGAATATGTATCTCAGACACGATGACCTCTCAGTGTTCCACGAACCCCACCTCCAAAGCAGCGGGTTAGAGGTGTTCATCATCGCCACTTAAGCCGTGCATTTCCACGTTGTTTCAGAGTAGAGAACGTGACCCATGCTGCTGCCCAAGCCTCGTCGCGTCACGTACCGGCATGGCATGCTGCACCGCAGCATAGCTGTATCCGGCGTGCGGAGCCGGGTGGTAGTAGGGCGCCGGGTAGATCCGGGGGCTTCGAGCCAGGGCAAAGCGGCTCCAGCCGGGGGGCTCGGCCCCCCAGTGCGTGGCAAACGCAGGGCTCGTGGCTGCCGCCTGAGGTTTGCTGCCCCCGTACACTCGCATGTGGCCGCCCATCTGTAGGTGACAGCGAGTGGGGTATCACACGCGCACAGCTCAGCTAGAGGCAACATACAGCAGCCAGGGAATGTTGTGAGAAAGTCTGCGAATGAGACACTGCACTACATGTTGGTGCAATTTACATTCACTCAGCCCACTGTTCACCCTCTTATGAACGGAGGCCTCCCCAGGCCTTTCCAAGATGGAGGTTTTGTGACCATAATTCACCACACTGGTTAGTGCGACTTGGTGAAATGGATGGCCAGGGTTGGCTCAGATACCATTCGCTACCGATGTTGGCCGTGCCCTGGATTCAAACTCAGGCCAATGGGTTGTTTGTAGTAGCACAGCGTGCTAACCACTGCACCATCGCTCTATCCATCCAAATTAGTATGAATAGACCTGTTAATATAATAACACTGTGTAACACAATTTTTGTTCCTGGATAGTAAGTTTTATTTCCTAATTACTTATGCCTAAAAAGTATAGAAAATGTCTATTATTCCCCACAAACTTTGCTTTTGTGACCAGGACAGTGATATTTTGAAATTTACCTATTTTAAGTGAGAAAACGGGCAAATATGAGACTTTTCGTTCTCATTAAGTCAGAAAAAAAACAACATGAATCAAAATTAACATGTATTTATACTAAAGTAATACAAAAATGACTACAAAAGATTTAGAAGTGAGTAGTTTATCGAGATTTACGATTATACTGTAAATAAATTTCATGAATCAGCCCCAAATGTGGTCTCCCATTATGTTCTCGTTATATTGTCCTTAGTAGCGGCGTTCAAAGTCCAGTATATCATGGTGTAAGCGCTCGCTTTGCTCCTCTGAATACGCTCCCATGTTCCCCTTTGAATTTATCAATATGAGCATCACGGATATGCACTTTGAGGGACATCATATAGCCCATTGTGTCGTTGTTCTTCACCAGTCTCAACCAGTTCCACATAGTTTTCGACCTTTAGATTTTTTTAGTAAGCCACGAACCACTGCGACAAAGCTGTTCCAAACCGCTTTCTCCTTCCTAGTGAGCTTCTTGGGGAATTCATTGCACTCCAGGATATTCTTTATCTGTGGTCCAACGAAGACACCGGCTTTGACCTTTCCTCAGATAGCTTCGGGAAGAAGTCTTGAATGTGCTTGAAGGCTGCCGACTCCTTATCTACAGGTCTGACAAATTGTTTCACAAGGCTCAATCTGATGTATAGTGGTGGCATCAGCACCTTCCGGGGGTCCACCAGTTGCTCCCACTTGAGGTTGTTCCTCCCCACAAAGAACTCGGTCTGCTGTGGGCAGTCCCACCCGTGGTAGTGCGCCTTGGTGTCCCTGCTGTCTCAAAAGCAAAGATAGCAGGGAAACTTGGTAAAACCACCTTGGAGACCCATCAGGAATGCCACCATTTTTAAGTATCCGATTACCTCCCAGCCATACTCATCATACTTTAAGGCATCCAGCAAGGTCTTGATGCTGCTAATTCTCTTTGAGGTGCACCGAGTGAGCCAGGGGAAGAGACGGATACTTGTTACCATTATAGAGCAGCATGGCTTTGAGGTTCCTGGATGAGCTGTCAATGAAGAGGCGCCACTCATTCTGGTTACAGGCGATTCCGATTGCCTCGAACAGACTGGTCACATTGTGGCAGAAGCAGAGGCCATCTTGATGGATAAAGAAGCTGCAAAAAGGTTGATGATGCTTCCACTGATCTGCGACTTGCACACTTTCATACAACATGTTTCACTGCTTGAGCCTAGACATCAAAAGCGTGGCATTGGACTTGGTGAAACCAAGATCTCTGATCAAGTCATTGAGGTCTTTTTGGTTGGGGTAGTATGGGTTTCTCTCCTCAGCTCTCCACCTCTGAAATTTTCATCTGGATCTACAACGTCTTCCTCGCTTTTGTACAGAGTACTTTTTTGCTCTTGTCTTGATAAATTGGCCGCAGCCATAACAAAATGCATCTGCCAGATGCTTGCAGCCTCTTGATGCCATCTCAGAAAAATGCAGATATGTATCCACTTAGGCAGCTGGAACCAAATTGAATTGGTGGGCTTAAGGCCATTGTATTTATACTACTATTTATATTACTGGAAAGATCTAGAATGTTCTAGAAGTTACTCCAAGTTTACTCAGCACTGAATCTATCTGGAATGTTCTGGAAAATTGGTAAATTTCAAATTTTCACTCTCCTGGTCACAAAATCAAAGCTTGTGGGGTATAATAGCCATTTTCTGTACTTTTGAGGCATAAGCAATTAGGAAATAACACTTACTAACCCAGGAAAGAAAAAAAAAGAAAAAAAATGTGTTACACTGTGTAATCTAATGCAACAACTTATATAACAACTTAGTTACATGGATGTGGTTGCAAATGCGCTTAACCTCCCATTCTCTAAACTCTTTGTTTAATGGCAATTGTTGCCAAGTCATCAATTCCCAAGGAGGAGCGTTACCTGATCACACAAAGGACGTCAAAAGCATCAAGACTTTATAGGCTACCAAAGATTCTCAAACCTGATGTCCCATTAAGACCCATACTTAGTGCAATCGACAATGCCACATACAAATTGGTAGGACCTCTTCATTCATTTAAAACACTGAACATCTCATAAATATAATTAAAGATATTAACCTTAACTCTAATGATATTCTCGTAAGTTTTGATGTGATCTCTCTATTCAGGAGGTTCTGGTAATGAACACAGGTTTAGCCAAATATATCTCAAGACTAGCTGACCACTGTCTAAAGAACACCTATTTCTTGTGGAAAGGTGATTCTATAATCAAAAGGAAGGAGCAGCAATGGGCTCTCATTTGTCTCTTGTGATTGCGAATTTGTACATGGAAGATTTTGAAGCAATAGCTACAAGTACACTAAACCCCTCTGCTTGGTTTAGATACGTGGATGACACATTGGTGGTCTGACCACACGGAAAAGATACACTTAACGAATTTAGAAATCAATCTCAACTCGCAAACCCCGTCCATCCAGTTCACCATGGAAATGGAAGCTAACATAACTCTTTCATTTCTGGATATTCTGCTTGGGCGCAATTGAAATAGTAAAAGAACACACAGCATTTGCCGAAATAAAATTCACACTGATGTTTATCAGAATGCAGAGTCGCATCACCCCACACAGAAATCCTCTCTCATCAAGATGATCATACATCGAGCTAAGAAAGTGTCAGATGGTCATCGTCTGAGAAGTGAAATTAAACATGTTAAAGGAGCGCTGCAATTGAACTGTTACAATGATGCACAAATCAACTGGGTACTGAATGCCAAAACCAAATCAAATCATACCAGTGTTGAAACTGGCCAAATAATTAAAACTATTAAAATAACTGATAAACTAGCCAGATTTTTGGAAAAACAAACATCCAAGTCAGATTTGGCACGGTACATAAAATACATAAATTAATATCTGGTACAAAATATGTATAATCGAAGCTATCAACAGAATGTGATTAATTGCTCTTGTGGCAAATGCTATGTTGGGCAGACAGGCGGAATGATCAGCACGAGACTAAATGAACACCAAAGGAGCATTAAATACTCCCAAATACAACTCCCAAATACAACATGCGTGCCAACAAGGACACTCAATTGATTTTGATACTCAATTGATTTTGATAATGTTAAAGGTCTGTGCAAAACTAGTTACTACTGGTCAAGACGAATTAGAGAATAAAACCGAAATTGAGAGAAATAAAATTCATTTTAACTGTTCGGATAGCTACAGGCTTAGTGCTGCTTGGAAGCGAATCATCAAATAATACATTGTTTAAATGCATGCCTATACAGGCCACCATACTTCAATAGGGATTACCGTTGCTACGGCTATTTTAGTACACACAATCAACAGGAAGTACAAGAACAATTGACTTACATAATGCGCATGCATAATGTTCGTTGAATAACATAAAAATAACCCAAACGACAATGGATTCTCAATGTAATTTATATGCATTCATTAATCCCCCCCCCCCCCCGCCGCATTTCGCGCAAGAAGAGCACACAATTGACGTCATCACATCTACCCCTCGATTTAAGGAACGAAACAGGAAGACTTTTCCACAAATCTGGCTGTCGCCCGATGAAGCTAATTGTAATTACTGGCGAAACGTCGTACTCAGATTGTTAATGTGCTGTACTGCTAACGATTTGACATGTTCTATTTACGTGACAAACCTTTCTAATTGGCTGTCGGGTGGTGGCGGGTTTAACGACACATTTATATTCACGCGATATAACCTATTGTTTAACCCCTATATCATAACAACATCACAACAACAAACAAAATACATCGCGCGTTCCAATGCACATGCACAATGGTGTGCAGGCACACACAGGATGGCACCACTTGTTAGGCAGCTGATATGCACAGCAATGGGACAAACAATACCAAGTTAACGTTGCAGCGTGGCAACACAAAGGAGCGTTGAGACTTTTCCCAATTTAGTTTCTTTTTAGTAATAGACAGAAACATCTTACTGCAATTATCATCATCATTAACACTGCCTCAAAAGATCCACAGTACCGAGGCCTAAAGAAAAAATCTGTTACGAGGCCATGTTAATGACTACAACAGGAATGTGCTTTTGGTTTAAGAAAATGAGCAGTTTGTTGACATAAAAAGCACAATTAATTAAACCTCCACAATTGAATATAAGCTGTGCTACCGTGAACGAAAACTGAACAAAGCGTCTATTTGAAAGAAAGTATAGTAAAAGCAATCCCAGCTGCACAAGTATGCAGCAAGGCTTAACATTTTGGTTCAAGTTCAAGTTTGAGAGCTCCCTTCATGGTTACTGCTGTATAATTAAACACTTTATCACCACAGCAGGAGCTAATTCTGTTTTTTTTCCATCATTTGAGTAATGGCTTTGTACAGGAGCTGATTTTGTCGGTGACGGTTCATCATTGTTGCGTCTTTAATTAACCTTGTGCGATAACTGATAAGCCAGTCACGGCTTTCACACCAGAGTAACAAGCCAGTCAGTAATGCAGATGCAAACAATCGCTATGTGCCAGCGTGACAGCAGGATGGATTAGTGCTGGGGAAAAAAATCCGAGAGAATTAAATTATACGCGATGCTACGTTTCAGCAAACGGGCCTCTTCCAGGTGCCGCTTGCATGGTGCAGGAAATCCCAGAGGGAACGGCGGGGCAGCTTGTATCGCAGAGTGACACATTGACAGCTGTTGGTCCAAACCAAAGAAGCGGTAGTTTCGTTCTCCACGGACCAAAGGGCCGCCCTGCCCATATGTAGATTCGTACATTACCATGCCTGCAGCAAGCCTTGTTATTGGCATGGAGACACATTTATTGCTTTTCCAGACATATTTCAGAATTATGCATTACTGCCCCACATCCAAAAAAGGCCATAATTCCTGAAGCATTACTGGGTTTTTTTTTTAAACAGAGCAGAACAGTGGAATATTGCAAAAGCAAATAATCTTACACTGAAAAGCATTTTTTGCCTCATATCAAAGTGCTAGTGTGTGTGTATCCAGTTTATTAATTTTGTCATGGAAAAAACAATGTATCGCTGCCAACCTGCCTCTGCTGTGACTGCGGGCAGGTGAGGAGTCAGAGTTCTTTGATGCATTAACTCTCTCACACATTAACTCTCTCACACATGGATTTTGAATGCTTTAGCAGCACTGTACTTACAGTTATCAAACTTTTATTATTAAAGCCTTCAGCTGTACAAAATAATAATCTGTACCTTTGATTGACTATTTTGTCATAAAGTTTTGTTTTGCTGTGTTTATAATATGTCATGTCTTTGTGAATCCTTCATGCGTCAAGGGAGTCCATGATGAGATCACCCAGAAAGTGCCCGATTCTCGTGAGATCTCAGAAGCTAAGCAAAGCTGAGCCTGGACAGCGCTTTGATGGACCACCTGCCACGGATGGCAGGTTGTCATAGGCGGCTATGGTACTATGTGGTGGGCAGAAAGAGGGCACCGCAAGAAAGTCCACTGGTGTACTTTATGTGCTCCTCCGTGTATGCGCCCCCACCTTCGCCAACCCACACTGACCAGCATGACAACGTATGGTCAAAAAACCTCGATGGCCTGCACGGCGTGAGAAGGCCAGTCGTGGATTAACAAAAAGGCTGAAAATGGACATGTATCAAGGAAACTGTCAACTGGGTCTCGATACTCTGTGTCAGAAGGACCCTACTGAGGCTATTTGACCAAGTCCGTTATTCAGTATTTTTTTGTTATCACATCCAAACTCACACCAATTGCTCCAACGCCTCCCTTCCCTTCAAGGCCAAGGCAACCTGCCAGTGACAAAGAGCAGTGTATGTGTCTGCTGTAAAAGGCAAGTTAGGAGGCCAAGGCAAACAGTGTCCCCTCTCCCTGCACTTTACAAAGTAAGCAGACCCATTCACACTCCACACACACACACGTCGCCCTGCAAAACCATATGCACTGGTTGTTCACACGCAGAAGAAAAAAAACACCAGATTTAATTTGGAACAATTCAACATTCCTGGCACGTTTTAGAAACCTCAGCTTACTTTGGCTATAACATTGGAGCCGATTCTAGAGTCCCTTCCCTTTATGCATAAAAAATTGTACAGCAGATAGGCGCGTGTCTGTAAGTGCATACCAAATAGAGTTCCGCATATTCTAGAGATAAAGTTTTGAGAGTAGGAAAACGTAATGCAATCAAAAGCTGTACCAACCCAATAGTAGGCCTGTGATGAAGCCCTGTATTTATATGCCAATCATACAAAATACTGGGGGCAACTAAATTCAAATACAGTGTCAAGCACAATTTTAAAATCTTTTCCAAAAGTTTTATGATTTCCCCTCTTACACGGTCCGCATGCGGAAATTTATAACACATTTACCAGATGGCATCAACTAAATAAGAATGATAACGGAAGTCATCAGAAGGGGAAAGTAGAACTGGATTGAACACACTCGACGAGGGGATGGTCTGATGAAGGATATTATAAAATGAAGAAGTGAAGGGAAAAGAAGGAGAGGAAGGCCAAGGTGTGGGATGTTGGACGCGTTGAGGAAAGGGTCGTCTGTGAAAATGAAGAAGACGGCAGAGAAACGAGGAGGGAGAGGATGGGAGCCAAGGAGCAGAAGAACAAGAAGAACGTAATGTACATGTACATGTATTATTGTGATTATTATTGGGAAAACCTGTCTGAAACATAGTTGGCAGTCAAATAAAATACTTATGGCTCTCCACTAATTTGACCACAAAAAAGTGAGCTTTTATTTTTACGTTACTCTGGGTGTACCTTACGTGACCAACCGCCCTAATCGGAGGTGCGGGGGAAGTACAACAAACTAAGCAACAATAGCAGTCTCTAAGGAAATGAGTTTTCAAACTAGATTTAAAAGTGCATAGCTCGAGTGGCTTCCTAATATCGGAAGGAAGAGCGTTCCAGATGGCCACAGCAGCGCATCTGAAAGTGTGCAATGCAGTGACCGTCTTTGTTCGATCGCTAGCCAAAAGCAGCAAAGGACCAACGGCCACCTCCCAGACGTTATGTCTGTCGCCCTTAGGCCACCTGATCCCTTCGTGTCAGTAAGCAGGGTTGAGCCTTGAGAGTGCTGTAGATAGTGAAGTATGGTCCAAGATAACCCCCATAATCCACATGACATGGGTCGGAACTCATCCAGCAGTTGATGGAGAACAAAAGGGATATTAACGTGCATGGTCAGCCACTATACGTGTGTGTATGTGTGCTGTCAACAAGCATGGGTAAGCAAATACTATATGGTACCACGATTGCTACTGACTGCATCAAGCCAATGAATTATTAATTACCACATCCCCCGCACTACCGATTTCACAAGACAGTGGATCAGAAGGTCACGTGTGGTGAAGTAAAGTACGGCTACTCCCACCTCTCCCAAGTTGTCTGGCCAGAGTGGAAGAGTCGGCCACAATTCCCTCTCGAGAGCTCACTCGGGTCGAGGTTTTTCGAGCAGTGGCATAAGCAAAGCATTTGCAGGAGTGCACCTTTACCATTACGGATTTCCCAATCCTATTTGGTGAACGTGGTGCTTCCTCCACATTTCGCGTCGCGTCTCGCAGACGAATTAAATTATTCCTTGAGGACAATGCCACCTTGCAGGGAGAGGGCAAGGGCCTTGACATGCACGCAGAGAGACTGCCTCACCACTCACTGCCAGCCCGAGGTCTCCCTTCCCGTCCAGGTGGAACAGCTGACATTAATAACCACGTGTCAGCTTTACAGGAGCTCTGCTTTGTGCAACATTTAAGGGGATTTATTTTTTTACATAATAACCTCATGCTATGAAAGTGTGCAAGGGATACAATTCAGGGACATTTGTAAATACAGTTTAAGTGGCGGTTTGACATCCATGTAAGGAGCCCCATTAAATACTGCACCAAACATCATAATGCAGATCATTTAGCCCTATAGACTGTAAGGGCACACGCTGTTTGTGAACACCTATTGAGACGAGAATGGCAAACAAGACAATGGTTTGGCCAGCATCATTGCCTTACCACCGCTGAATTTGTCCAAGCCACACGAACCAGGTCGTCATTTCAGGCAGGGTTAGCTTAGAGGAGGCTCAGGCAAGGTTCGGATTATAGTCACCACCTATATTATGCAAGGCCAGGAGTCAAAGCTAGTTTGATATGTCCTACTGCCATTATAGCACAAATCTGGTAGCGCTCAACACACACGCTCACACGAATATACTATTGGCCCTTTCACAGCCAGAAAATAACACTGTTACAAACAAAATTATTGGCCACAATGTGGCCATTCAACTACGATATGCTTAGGGTCCAAGAATGAAAGATATTATGAAAAACCTGTCCATATAAACTGAAATAAAAGAAGTGCCATTTCAATGCATTTATCAAACCCACTGAATTACAATTTACGTGATTGGAATAAAATGAGCGAATACAATCAGCGCACGGCAGATACGTATGTGCTAGACGCCAAAATCCAAACTATTGTATTTAAAATCCAGACTTGTTTGAGACGTGTGTCATCGGCATTCTGAGACACGCCACGTTCTCCTTACAGGAAGTCTTACAAAGGAAGGCAACATTTGATCAGCTTCTAGCTGTCTGCAATAATATTTGTATTATCGTGATTGCATTTGCTGAAATAATGATGTCTTTGTTTGGTAACGTTTAAACATTCCTTGCTGTGAAACTGATATACATATTCCACAACTTGTCACGACCCCCCCACTAGCCCCCCATCCACCTCCTTCCGCCTCTTTCCAGCCAATTAAACTGTATTTTCTTTACAAATCAAAATAAGTGTTAAGATTTTACTAAAAAAAACTGCAACTGCCAGGAAATTCCACGAGAAAATTCCCACCGGGGGAAACGTTGACCTTGCAGCGAGCATTACCTCGCGGTCAGTCTGAAAGACTATGAATGTGAGTTAGGGAGCTGTCCTGTGGCTTTGCTCCATTGGCTTTACTATGGAGGTGCAAAAATACCTTACCATTGTGAACTGGGCACTTTGCACAAAGGGGAGGCACCTGCAAATCCGCCTCTGTGTGGCCAGTTGCCCCGGCCACCTTCCATGGCTCAGCAGCGCTGAGTTAGGGAGTGCATCGGACCAATGGTGCGATTATTTCCTCCTCACGAGGATGGGGAAACACCCTCTAAATACTCTTCGGGGAGCCATGTGGGTCACACGAGGCCATCGAGGAAGCCAGTTTCCCGAGCACCGTCCTCATGTCGTACGTGGGCCATCATAATAATAACAATGGAGGGAATGTGTCAAGCCATATGACATGGAGTTTGGCTCCGGAACTACAAGGCATGTCATATACGGTTGTAAATTACCACGTTGCAGACTGATGCAACATCACACAGCTCTCTGTGTGAGAGATGGGAATGAGTCAATAGAAATGAAAAAAAAACACCCTTCATGGTATAAAGAAAACACACACTTTACACAAGCGCTGTTGGGTGAGCGGTTTCATATGAATGTGACTTTGAGTTTATATTATTATGTGTTTCAAATAAATTATAGCATCCTCGAGCGCGGCTCCTTCCCGGCGGAGCAACACACAGGCCTCTGCGAATTCTGGAAACACAAACAGAGTGGCATGGGGCACGAGTGAAATTGGCTGCATGTTACAAAACACGAAAGTAGCCAACACCCACTGGACCAGAGCCCAATTGCCGGGCGTCCTGCCAGATGCCGCTCACTTTTCGTTGTTAGCCGCTGCTGAACTCTGGTGCAGGCCCAATACACGCGGGGATGCTCCGTGCACGCAAATTTAACTTTGAAATGCATAAGTTCTCGCGAGCTATTTAGTCAACAATACACGTGCACCGATTGCCATGATTAAATCTTCAGGTGAAGCAGACAGATTGATACCACCTGCCAGAAACAAAAAGTAACTTTGATCATTGTAATGAAATTGCAATTATCGCTAATTAAAATGTAATGCATTGTGTGTGAGCGTCTCATGTGTTTGTAGTCTTTCAAAGACACAACACTTTATTTGCAACATGTTTTTCCAACTGCGTACCGGAACTGAATACAAAAAACAACACGATGTTTCTGGAAAATATTAGGGGAAAAAGTATGCTTATTGGTTAAGCATGGTGTAGAGTTTACATCTGATTTTAAAGACTTTTTAAAAATGTATTTCCATTACACGTTTGCATGTGCCAACCGGAACTCACCTAATTTTCTCAGTTGAAAAACTAAAAAAATGTGATGCATAAGCGAAAAAGGGGATTCTCAATCAAATGTTCTACCCTAACTCAAGAGGCCTACCAGTAAAGCAAACATCATAAGATGCCATTGCATCTTCATAAGAGCTCTATATTTTCACGTTAAATCTGGTGTTTGTTGAAATGTGGCAAAACAAATCTGGGAATTAACATATTCGTATATTAATCAACCAGATGTGTCAAAGCAAATTCGGTGCACACTTACAATTGTATTCTCGTTACTTTATCCCAAAGCGCGTTTCTAAAACGCGGGGGGGTATTTTAACATTAAATTTCTTTCATGACATTGTAACACATGACATGGCCATTCCCTTAACACAGCTGCAGTTAAGGATGATGATAGAGCAGCAAGAAGCCACACAAAAGCGAGGCATTCTCACGCACGGCTGCTAATGAGACTCTACAAACCATGAAGCGGAAGCATTAGTATGATGCCCACAAGGTACACTTTAACAGGAACATGCTGTGCCAAAATCCGCATTGAAGCCAACGTGGCCCCACTGTGGAGCAGTGCTAACTGCGAGCCTGTAACATTTGAGACCCCAAGGTTAAAACCAAGATGAGCTCAGACAGCCCGCGCAACATCCCCCCTGCCTCCGTAAAATGCCCTTGCGCTAGATTTTAAGCAAAGGCACGTCATTAAAGTACCACAGCTGGGGATTTGCCGGAAAGCTGTAATTGTGGCAATTAAGTCGAGGCACGCTGAGGCAATCGGCGAAGAGCACAGTCTCCGATGTCCACTCAGCCGATCCTGTAATGCTGATCGTGCTCGTCAGAGGCGGATGCGGCACGTGACTCGCAGAGACACCTGAGGCTCCGTCTTCACCTGAGGACGGCTGTTTGCGTTGTGGCCGAAACGTCGTGAGAATTATTTTATTATGTTTTATTTTTATTATTTTATTACTTCCCTTCTACGTGACTTTACCGAAAGAACCAAGAAGATGAATCGAGGCTACTGTTTGTGGCTATCCCCACACAGAGTGCCTCGGTGACATAACTTCTCTGGTTAAGTCAAACTAAGGGTGGGATGAGCTGGCCTGGTGGTGTAGGAGTGAGGGCAGAGTGATGCGCGTGTGGGTGGTGTGCATGCAAATGGAGAGCGGTCGTGTCGCGGTAGCACGCTGCGCTACGAACCTGGCAACCGATTCCCGGCTCACGGCCAACACCAGTGACAATTACCTGAACCGATCTTGGGCCTCCCCTAGGTCGACTCAGCCTCAAATGAGTACCTGGTGCGGTGTGTACACATCGCCACCAGGAAGACAGAGACGGCCGGGCGTGGTGCTGGCCACCAACCCGTTCGTGTGCCACAACGCAGGTCTCCATGGGTGCTAATCGCTAAAAGCACTCGCCCTGACAGTCCGTTAAGGTTATGACAGGGGGTGGAAATCTTTTTAGTATTTGTGCGAGTGGATAGGCACGCCCCCACCTGGGTGACACCACTAGCGGTCACACAAGGGCACTCACCGTGCACTCCCGCCAGCCGCGCATCCCACAACTGGGAGCTTCCACAAAACATGCCAAGTCTGCAACGCGACAGAATTGTTTTACGCAGTAGCGGTCACCGGGCGCCTCGGGGTCGCTCATAATAGCCACGTGTGACCACTGAGCCAGCACTGAGCCAGCACCTCTGAGATCGTGGGATACAATCCGTGGAATACAATCCGGGGGCTTCCCACCTGAGATTCGAGCAGGTCGTTTGTGCGTAGCGAGTCTGGTTGTCTCGAGCAGGTCACAGATTAATTATTGCACGCGCACAAAAATCTACTTCCAAAGTTTTGTTTTGCAAGCCCAGCTCCAATTGACTGTTCAGCACAAACAATAATCGGGGAGTTGAATCGACCGCGTGGACGCACTGCATAAGAAGAAAGCATTGACACGATGTAAGACGGACACTTAAAGTAGGATGACCAAAAGGCCTATAATGTTCAACAACAAAATTGTGTGGTTTCATTGGTACTGCATGTTGAACTTCTTTTTCACAGTACGTAGCCAACCGTGCTCATCAGAGGTGCGGTTACAGAAGGTCCTGACAGTGTCCCTGGTGCTATTTGGGCCCTCGTGGATTTTTTTTATTATTACTTCACAACAACCGAAATATAAGGACAGAGAATATTTGTGCGAGTCCTGACAAGGTACAGATGCCTGTGCTGTTTTGTAGCATTTACTGCACAAGTCAATCCACTGGGAAGTTAAGATTACAGCCATCATCCTCCTATCATTAGCAGCGCACTGCAACTGTCACGCATTGCAGACCACGTCCAGCGCAGCCAGTCCGTCCTGAACATTCGCACGTGCGGGAATCGTACCGTGGTGGCCGAGGTAAGCGTGCACGGCAGCAGCCACTCGGAGAGCCCGCCGCGGCACATACTTTAATCCAATTGAACAAGCAAAAGAATAATAATCACCAGGCAACAGGAGTTGACGAGTGTTGCGCTCATGTCAGCGATGACAGGCTGAAGGCTACACTGAGTGGCCGTTGTCACCCTGCATAACACGCATCCATCTACTCATGGCTGGAGGCTTCAAAAAGCAATTTACCAATTTCCATTGTGCCACTTCATCTGCCAGTATGGACGACAGGCAGCAATAAAAGGCATTTCAAGGTAAATTAAAGGCTGGGCCTGTGTGTGGACCGAGCGCCGAATCACTCGATGTGGCGAATGCGAACTCAATCGCATCGAACTGGCCAATAACAAGGGGCTTCTTCTCCGTGCCACGCGAATTATCCTGCTTGCGCGCTGAATGATGGCTTATTAAAAGGGGATTAGAGCGCCCGTGAATGGCTGTTTAGTACTAAATTATGGCAGATTAACTCTAATGAGACATTGTCAGTGGCTGAAGAACTGCAGTGCTGCTGCTAGCTGCATCCGTTTGAAAGATTCACATTTTTATAATCGGTGGTTGGAGTATTATACCCGTCACATCTTAACACGTAGTTCGCATTTCCTTTTTGGCAAAATAGAACATTATTAACTTCTATAAATGGATACTGCGAGTATTTCAAGTTGATGAGAGAGACTGCGTAAAAGAAAGTATGCTTAAGTTATCCAATTAACACATTAAGTGAAGTATGTAAAAACAAAATGGCTGACAAACGACGTGTCCTCAATATAGGCGGGCCATCTTTACCAGCCAGGAGTCAAAATCCGTGCCTGCCTCGTCATTGCTGTGGGGTTTTGTAAATGGGAACGTGCTTTCACATCTCGCAGTACCAGGTGTGGTCGTTACCCCGATGTCCGCTGAGAGAGATTGCAGGTAATTCCCAGAATTAAAACGCACAAAGCGAGATGTTGACAGACGCTAAACCTAATGCTGGGCGAATAAATGCGCACAACAAAAAGGCAGACGCCGCACCTATCATGTGATATACACAAGCTGAGCCATTTATTTTTAACGCCACCAGATGTCTCCAATACACCCACATTAACCCCGTCACAGCCCATTTGTGTCAGGGATGTGTTGCGCAGCGGTTTACGTCTCTCACCTGGCAGAAAGTGTTAAGATCACGTCATACACCAACACTAACCGCTGCATCCTACGATTACTGCCGCCTGTGTACTTCGCGAGCAGTGGACGTCTCAACAGCGATGATGGCTGTGGGAAGAGCGATGCTCAATAAGACAGCCAAGGTGGGCGTGAATGATGAAGTTCCTCAGGCCAACACGGCTGATCAAAATTCCCTTTAGATTACTGCTGATGCAATACTGCGGAGGTTTCCGATGACATTAAGACAGAGCAGTGGATGCCCGTTCCCGTAAAACACCTATGGACCACGGTCGCTCGTGAGGGTTTATTGACTCTGAATGTCACGTCCCTGCCATGCATAATACATCACAGTACTTTTACCCCATTTACAAGCACAACCAACACACGAGTAGACATGCTGGCAAAAACCTCAGAAACCATCCTCCAGAGCCTGCTTGCTCCTTCATCGTGGTCATGTAGCTATGACAGCGAGTCTATTAAACGTGAATATTCCCTCTTCGCTTAAAGACTTGCATATGGTGTTAACCGAAGAGGAGATTGATGGTTAGTAAAGGACACTTTCCACTCGGCAGGTGATTAACTTCACGGTACCCGTGGTTAAATGATCAATTTGGTAAACAGCAGGCACCCGACAGTATATGTTATAATTGTAATTTAGATTGTAAGATGTAATTTTATGCACCCGCTGAAATGTCACCTCAGGAACGGAGCACATCTGAGAGTACATGCACGGAGGAGATGGAGTCATGAAATCAGCGAGGGTGCGGGTGCTCAGTGGATCGCTACATCACAGGATCGGTGAAATATAGCAATGGCTTGGGAAGGTCTTCATCCAGAAGTGAATTGATAATGGCTGATTGAGAATGAATATTATGCATTGATCTGTCAAGAACTTGAAGTAATACTATACGCCTCTCGCAATTATACACACGCACAAATATGCATGAGTGGCGTGGTAAATGTGAACAAAGTATAAATGTGGTACCTTCTTCAAGTGCTCAAATGATAAGAGGAAGGTTGCAAGTTCAAATCCTTGTTCAGGGTCAAGTCAGACCACGATCATACAACCATTTTGTGAAAAGTTAATGTTAGTCATTAATTGTATCGACTGGTCTCCACAATATGAATGTAAAATTTCCACTGCTGGCTTACATAAGCCAAAGTCGATGATCACTGCCTTGCTACCCAATCTTTATTCATTAACCGCACAGCTGGATTACATTTCTATTGGTGATCGTTGTTGGTATGCACTTGTGCATACTTATACTATTCTATTCACGTCATTGCAATGTAAATTGGATTTTTCTTTTTTTACATTTCATTAGACATTTTAAAAGCGTTACAGAAAATATGGAAACACATCATAGATCGTGCTTATTGCAGTGTCACAAACTGTTAAGTGGTTGGAATTTGACAATTCACGGCGAGTGTGCATTCATAATTCCATTTACATAAGCTGCGATGCTTGAAGTTCACGGCAGGCATTTAAATGCAGCCACTCGCCGGCAGTTTGCTTTGAGGACACTCTGCAATGCGCGAATAATTCTGCGTGATTCCCCCTCCCCAAACAAGAATGGATGGGCAACTGAGGCAATCCCCCTCTCCGTTGGGAATTCTTCGCATTTGACACTGCCACT
Organism: Lethenteron reissneri; assembly: GCF_015708825.2. NCBI lineage: Eukaryota > Metazoa > Chordata > Hyperoartia > Petromyzontiformes > Petromyzontidae > Lethenteron > Lethenteron reissneri. Next base: position 2,671,006 of record NC_083799.1, read on the forward strand.
GTGCGCTGCTCGCGAGCAATGAGTGAGTAGGTGTGGACAACGCCCACCTGTGCACTGGACTTGGCACCGAGGGATCCGTGCCAGGATAGTTATGTTGGTCGGGCATAACTACAGTCCCATCAATCTACCCCCCCCCACCGTCCCACACTCGGGCGCAATGCCCATTAGCCAAAGCTTGTGCTCCATCTTGCAGCGCTGAAATACGCCGACACTCGATGATTGGCCACACTCAGCGCGCTTGAATCAATTCCCAGCGGAGCACACGCACGCACGCAACGGCACAGACTGCGTAATGAACGAGCACATTAAGGCACGTCCCATTTAGTTCCATAACGCTCCGCTCTGACCCAATAACATCTCGGCGCCATAACGAGTGGTTGCAACGTGGCCGTACATCCGTACTCATATCGCGCAACTGAGATTGATGCATTTGATTCCGAGAGACGCTTATTTGTGCAACAACGCCGTTGCCATGCAAGGAATTGTAGCCCGACGCGAATTGCGAGAGTCTAATCCCACGAATTTTACCGCGAGCCCTCTGGGTGCACGAAATGTTTTCCAGATCAATGTGAATTTACTGCACAAATTAAAAATGCGAGAGCCAAGCCGTGCACATGCTACCGTAGCTCGGCATACAGCCGGCGATAATGCCTCAATCGGCAATTTTGTGCAGGCTTTGATTTTCTCAAAAAGTGGGGAAGGGAAAAAAAAGCCAGCCAGCACCTCGTGCGTTACATTAACAGCGCGACAGCCAGTTTGCTGAATGGTTTTAGTGTACAAACTAACAACCTGAGCCGTAACTGTGATATCCGCCTTCATGAGCCGTTCTCTCGCACAGCGGATTGTGCAGCTTGATCAAAGATCTGAATGTATACTCCGTCTGCATTGGCTTCAACATCACAAGTGAGGTACAAATTGTGGAAATTGACAACATAAAAAGATGAGAATGTTGCTGCTCGGTGGAGTGTGCGTCTACCTGCCAGTGTGTCTGGAACTCCCGTCTGCCGTGTGAGGGCTCACTGGAATGCCTCATTCCCGCCGAGTACTGTCAGGTGGTGAAGTGGAGATACACAGAGACAAAGAATCAAATACTTTGCTACGAAACTAGAGTTTACACTGGCAGAACTTGTCGGGGCGGTTTTAAAACCACCATATAAAAAAATACCAAAGGAACCCTAAGTACGCGTGAGTCCTACTTTGTAGAAAGTCAACAGTGGTCATATCTGTGGATATTCTGGTTCTTTGCCATGGGAATTTGGAATTTCCACCACAGGCAATGGGGCACTAAATGGAGCTGTAATGCCAAGTTCGAGCAAAGACTTCTGACATGCTCGACATATAAATAGGTCAAAACAACCTTGTCGCTTTCACTATTAATTATAAGTTCACATTTCGAGACAATGGCCATTCTACAGCACAGAAAGAGTAAACCGTTCAACTTTTTGACTTATTATCTGAGAAAGCATTTTACAAATTGGAGAGAATTCATCCAATATGCACCAATTATTTCCAACTTTCCCAGATAAATGAACCGTTCATAAATCAACTCTCTTTCCGAACTTACGCATGTGCTCGCACACCGCATGCAATCGGTCAATTATACTTTTTTTTCTAAATATGGATCTCTGCTCTATTAATATTTAACATGTGAAGAAAACCTTCCTGTTGATTAATCCCCGTGAGTACATCATCAGGCACTAATCACCACAACCGCAAGGACTGGTTATTGATAATCCTCCAATCTGACAAGAACTGCAGACCGAGCAACGTCACAAGAAACTGATGACGACACCGCCGCATGTAGAATGAGCTTCCTGCGGATATACGCAACGAGCGAGCGGTCCACCGCACTCTTCAAGAAGCAGGAGCCCCCCCCCCCCCCCACTTGAGTTCTTCCTCCTCCCTTAACTTCCCCTCCCCATATCAACGTACACGCTCCCGCATGGGTGCCCGACCTGGGTGAAGACAGCGAGCCCAATTTCTCCCCTCCTCTACACTAAGGAGCATCGAGTTTTGGACTTGCATCCGTGGAGCTTCTGTGGCCCCCTGCCCACATCGCGGTTTTCTGGGTCTGTACCCGGCTCATTTAAAATACAATTTTTCAAAAGATATATATGTAGGAGAGCGCTCGAGTGACACTTGGGTTTTGCCCCACACCTCTGACTTGTGTTTGTGACTCGCTGCAAGAATTGTGTGTGCATTATAAGTCACTCTTCAAGAAGCAGGAGCCCCCCCCCCCCCTCACTTGAGTTCTTCCTCCTCCCTTAACTTCCCCTCCCCATATCAACGTACACGCTCCCGCATGGGTGCCCGACCTGGGTGAGGACAGCGAGCCCAATTTCTCCCCTCCTCTACACTAAGGAGCATCGAGTTTTGGACTTGCATCCGTGGAGCTTCTGTGGCCCCCTGCCCACATCGCGGTTTTCTGGGTCTGTACCCGGCTCATTTAAAATACAATTTTTCAAAAGATATATATGTAGGAGAGCGCTCGAGTGACACTTGGGTTTTGCCCCACACCTCTGACTTGTGTTTGTGACTCGCTGCAAGAATTGTGTGTGCATTATAAGTCACTCTTCAAGAAGCAGGAGCCCCCCCCCCCCCCCTCACTTGAGTTCTTCCTCCTCCCTTAACTTCCCCTCCCCATATCAACGTACACGCTCCCGCTTGGGTGCCCGACCTGGGTGAGGACAGCGAGCCCAATTTCTCCCCTCCTCTACACTAAGGAGCATCGAGTTTTGGACTTGCATCCGTGGAGCTTCTGTGGCCCCCTGCCCACATCGCGGTTTTCTGGGTCTGTACCCGGCTCATTTAAAATACATTTTTTCAAAAGATATATATGTAGGAGAGCGCTCGAGTGACACTTGGGGTTTTGCCCCACACCTCTGACTTGTGTTTGTGACTCGCTGCAAGAATCGTGTGTGCATTATAAGTCAGACGTATTGTTACATAATTCGTGTGGCTCCTTTCATGGTCGTGCACACAGAAAGGTCCACATCTCCTTGGAGTCAGCCGAGCATCTTGGGCAAGCTCACCGAACGCAGGCATCTAAGTGTCACCGGAATGCCGTCATTAGCAACTGGGCAGTGGTTTCAAGTATGTGCGACCCCGTGGAACTCAGCTGTTCAATTGGCTGTTTGATCAGCAAGCAGCCATCGTTGCAGACCAACTCTGTACGATCTCAGCACCCGCGTCTGCCAGGAAACGATACCGTGTCCACCAATGAACGCCCGCGGTAATGCACACTTCAAATCAATGGAAGAGTGGTGCGCTCGTTTGGGTCTCTTTTGAAAGCAGCGTGGGCGAGAATAGCGGTGGTGCCACGTTAATGAGAGGGCCACCTGTAACAGCTCCGCGGCAAATGCCCTACTATTGGCTTCTGCAGCAATGAGACACTTCAGTGCATCGATTACCGGCAAAGGAGGGGTTGGCAATGTGCCTAGCACACCGCTTAGCCAGGGACTGCGCCGGTGTTCAATACGAGCTACCCATGAACCCACTTGGCAGCACAAGGTCCGTCTGAACTTCAGTACTTTTTGCGCACACAAAATCAAGAACAAAGGTCAACTCGACCCATGGCTACCTACAACTATGTTCTGCATAGTATTTGAACGTTTCCTTTTCATGTTCACACGTCATATTATTTGTTTGCGCATTGTAATGCTTAATCAAGATCAGAAACGACACCTACCCTGAATGATGAATGTGCAGGTCCTGTGATTATGGTGCCTGACTCAGACCACAAATTAACACTTCGACCGGGGGTCAACGTAGTCCACCATCGCTCCAGAGTCAGCATTCGTCCAAACAATCACTGACTTAAAATTTTGATTTAACGCTTTCGTGACAGTAGGGATTCATATTCTTGGTTCTTTCGGTTAAGTCACGTAGAAGGGAAACAATACAATAATATGGTTTCCCTTCTACGTGACTTTACTGAAAGAACCGTGACTTTACCGAAAGAACCAATAATATAATCACTAACTTTATTTATAACCATACAAAAGCCCATGTGGACAACTACTCTTTTGCAATGCAGACCTAGGGCTTACCATCCAATAGGACATCAACAGTGGTCATCCTATGGAGAATCTGACGACCACTATGGGAATGTGGTAAAATTCCCCCCATTGGCCACCAATGGATATGAGTGCCACCCCATTGCTTTTGTTAGCAGGTGAGCAATTGACTTTAAAGTTTCTTATGCAATACAGAGTTGATAATTGTTTTTTTACCCTTTTATCTGGCAACAAAACTGACACCTTTTTTACGACGAGTCATGTTTGCATAGACCACAATACCTGCAGTCATAATGCAAAAAAAAACATAACTCTGATAATGCATGCACTGTCCTTGAAGTTGATTGGTCCACACCCCAGACAGCTTTCCTTAGGGTCTAGTCTCACATGGGTTGGACCAGATGACGCCAACTTCAAGGACAGTGCATACATGATCAGAGTTATGTTTTTTGTTTGCATTATGACTGCAGGTATTGTGGTCTATGCAAACATGACTCCTCGTAAAAAAGGTGTCAGTTTTGTTGCCAGATTAAAGGGTAAAAAACCAATTATCATATTTTTTACTGGCAATTGAGGTACCAATGGTGTCAAGACAGAGTTGATAACCGTCATTTAACCATTAACATATGCAAAGCACTACGGCGGCAATTCCTGCGATTCCCGTTAAGGAGTCGCACGTTGGCGTAGGAGGTCAGCCACAAAGAGTCAAAGGGTCAGTCGTGAGTGAGGGCACATGCGATACACACACAGTGCTAACGCTAACAATGCTGCGTGAATCACAAGTCATTTTAAACAAATCCGAGTGGCGTAAATCCTGCAAACGTGTGTTCATGGGTTAAGGCTCTCAAGGTTGAAAACACCTTCTCTCATGGTTTTTTTTTTGCTGGGGAATATGATGCCGACTGTTCTTGAATCAAGGCATTCACCCTCCTGCCGCTCTTCTCCAGTGACACGTGGCAGTACGTCAACGCTCCCTGCGGCGTCGCGGCCACATTTAAACTCGGCTCTTTCGGTCCGACATCACATTTGGCAGGGGGTGACACTTTGGTGCTAACACACGCCACCGCGCACACGTGCACCCACAGGCTGCCAAGGGGCGGGATGAAGTCAGCTCGGGCGAGTGGAAAATCCGCCCTGGGATTTTGCAAGTGAAATTGCCAAAATGCCATAACTTCCGGTAACAAAGTCAAAGGTGCCCGGTATAGCCTTAGGAGGATGTTGGGGGCAAGTCCTGTCAAAGAAGCAACCTATGATGTACGGCGCTGCACAGAAGGGGGTGGTGGTGGTGGTGTTGTCAGTTCCACACCCGCAACGCCTTTATCTCCCCAGTGCTGATGGTTTACACACCACACCAGGTTCTAATTTACGGTTGAGTCGGCCTTGGGGATGGCCCAGAACCGGTTTAGATATTCATTAGAACCGATTCCGATATTTATTACTGATGTTAGCCGTGAACAGGAATCGAACTCGAGTTGACAGGTTCATAGTGCAGTGCGCTCGCCAATACACTCCCGGTGACGAATACAAAGGGAAATATCTGTGGTGTAGCCACGGACACACTATTCGGGAAAGTGCTGTTGACGAGCACCTACCAATGACATAAAAGACACGTGCATTTAGCACTCAGAAAAAAACGCGAGCCATTCCATTTTTCTTCGTAGACATGTCACATACATGTGGCTGCATGCAGGATCGCTGGTAAACTACGCGAAAGCCTCTGTGGCTGCAGCAGCACCGGTTAAGTTACCCACATGAGAATAAGCGTGACGAGTAAACGACCGTGTCATACAACAACACACACACACGTGTTAATATTGCTGCGCTATGAAATTAAAACGCGCCACCAAATCTAACACCTACCGATCGAAATTAGGGATTTCGATCGGATCATTGGGGTGTATTAAGAATAAATCGGCATTTTGCGACCCCCACTGCCACTGTGTAGCATATTATTACGTGCCAGAGACTCTATGAGATGATAGGACAATAGTCTGAGTCATTCATTGGCAATAAGTAACGGCAAAGCAGTTATAAGTGACTCAGAATTGTGCGCAGTTGTGTATACAGCACACGACTTCCCTGAAGGCATTCACCTTCAGCGAGCGCGATGCCGATCACACAACGCGGTTCGAATTCGACCCTCGATCGATGGCTGCGCCATCGCCGCACACGTGCCGAATAAAAAACGAGGGACAAGTCCTTACTTACTAACAACTCCTCTATAATTTCTCATTGCTGGAGGGGTTGCCCCCATACCTGAAAATGTTGGCTCTGCCATTGCAAAGAACAACAGTTTTACCTAAATAATGCGGCGGTTAGCATAGTTGCACGTAGCGTACACGCGGATGTTTTTCCTTTGTGAAACGATGCTTGTTGTACACCATAATTACATTTGGCTTCAAGTCAAGATAATTCATGCAAATGGAGCAGCTGTTGTGGATCCATAGGGAAGCCACATCGCACAGGAGTCCCAATTTGATGTGCTTCTCTGCCAACCTACCCTCCTCCCCCTACACGCACGCTCAGCCCAAAATTGCGTACGCATTTAAATAGCAATGCATCATCCAGGCCGATCCTAACCCTGAGAAAAAAGCTTGCGTGCTCATTCAGGGAACTGAGCGCGTGTGAGCGAATGTCACTGTAAGCATGTAAGCGATGGTCAGTAGAATTCCCCTGGTCTATGCTGGTGAGACTTAAAACCTTGCTTTAAAACAAATCCAGGAAATTCTACTTTTTTTTTACTGCTCAACAGCAACAATAATTTAACGCTAAAACAGCGGGGATTAAATCGCTCCCCCTAAAATAAAAACCCGCACACTTTTCGCTGCATGCGTCATTATAAACGCCGGTATTTGCATTTTATTTTTAATGAAATAAAATAACATTTTCCATTTCAATGGGCACATTTGCATCATGTCCCGTGCAGTAGTATATAATCATATTGCGTTGGCTTAGGAAGGGCTTAGTGGAGTTGCGCCGCAGTTCATATCATCCCTGCCGCGAGCCATTGCAGCCGCCTCTCAGCAGCCCCACAGATGAACGGCGACTTCTGCAGCCCAAAATTCCACGGGTTAATCCCTTAAGACCGCGGCGCAGCAGGGTTCACAGCACCTATTTGTTCTCGCCTTTGCATTCCTGTATTTGTGCAATCCGTATTGCGATACCTTTACATGTGTTTATTGCTTAATTGCACACTTTGCATAGCATACCGCGTGCAATTGCTCCCCCCCCCCCCCATGCTACAACGCTAATTTACAACTTGTGGCTGTAAACAATACCACACAATTGTTCATATCTAATTAATTAATGTGAATTTGTAAAGAGCCAACGGAGCTTTGCATTATATAGCTACAGCAAAAACAAGATTGCCCGTTTCTCTGCAGCGTCCCTCTTGGTTAAACAAGTGCACAGTGGAGATCCTAACAACCTCCGACATCATCGTAATAAAGTGGATCCTTTGTGAATGCTTGAAGGTCATGTTAAATGACATTCTTGCGGCTTTGCCATCATGTCGGGCAACGTAAAACACCAACTCCCACGCAAACACTCATACCACCAGGGGCGCAAATAAATGCAATTGTACTCTGGTTTTTTCGGTAAAGTCACGTAGGTACAAATATTTAATTTAATAAATGAAAACAACTACATTAAATCACGACGTTTCGGGCACTACACAAGCGTCCGTCATCAGGTGGGAAAGCATGGCCTCCTGCTGATGCAGACTGTTTTAAAGGTCTGCATGAGCAGTAGGCCATGCTGTCCTTGCAGCCACGAAAGCTTCAAATCTAAAATAAATGCAATTGTGTTGCATCAAAAATCCCAGTTGGAGGTAGACTCAGAACATAACCCCTCCAAGGTGGATAAAGTGAGTAGTAGCTCTTTGTGAGAAGTCAGCAATGGTCCTCACTTTCGGAATGCAGAGACTGTTGAACTTGTATATGCCTACCCACTTGGCTCAATGAAGCGGTCCGGGTCGGAAAGAAACTGATATCTCTGCACCCGGCACCACTATGGCAGTGGCTACGAGGTCTGAGTCACTCTCCGGTCGAGCAGTGACCCGCAAAATATTCAGGCAGACTCTTAGTTTTTTTTCGGTAAAGTCACGTAGGTAAAAATAATAATAAACATAAATAATAAAAATGATAGAAAAAATTATAGAAAAAATATATATAATTTATTATATTTATTATTTATTTTTATGATTTATTTTTTACCTACGTGACTTTACCAAAAAAACCTAAGAGTATGAATCCTTGCAGTCACGAAAGCTTCAAATCTAGAAATATTCAGGCAGAAAAATAAATGTTGTGGGCAGAGCTCAAAAAGTCATGCCTACGAAACGTACATTAACAATGCAAGAAGGGATCATGGGATACACCGACCACATCACGACTATTAATATGCAGGGGAAATAAATGTGCTAAACAATTCAATGAATACATAAATAGTAGCTTGCGAGTCCCTGTCGCAGTAACCTACCGTGACCACGTGTCGAGCATAAAAATGGTTTCTGGACGTAATTAGCATCGTAGCTGAAGTGCTGGCAGCACACTGGTTGAAACAGGTGCTCGGCGAGCACAGGGGAACAGTGGCGAGAACAGTTCGCATCGTGCTGCTGGCCATTTTGTAGTTAACGGTCAAGCACCGAGCCCCATTCCAACATTGCAACGAAAGTCAAAAGCCACCGCGAGCTCAGAGAGCGCTTTTACGGCAGGCAGAGCGATCTATCGTGGGTCGTTAGGATTCCCCGCACCAGGTGCGGCCAGCGATGGTGATTAAACATTCCTTTATGCAACCACACTCTTCAATTACCTATATTGGCCACAGCTGGAGAAGGGAATTTGAAATTCCCGTGATAGATCACTCTGCTTGCGGTAAATGGAGTCAGAGGCTCCCTGGTCATGCACGCGAATTACCGATGGGTTGATGGGTCATCTCAAATAACACTCCGGCGATGCAGGCCAGACAGACGAGCACATTTGCGCTCGCTTTTCTATTCCGTTTTGTCCCCGTCTCGACGCAAACGGAAATAAGATGCGATTGGCTCCTTGTTTTGAGCAGCTATTGAGTTACCGGCGACTTAACTGGCTTATTCATCCCCAACTAGATTCCGCGGAGTGCCGGGCGTGTAATTAACCTTTACGATGAATCTTTACGATGAATCTACTCGAGTTTGAGCGGCCAATTATTGCAGAGTGCGTAACTAAATAAGTGCTCGTAAAAAATATTTAAATCGGAGCAGTCTCTTAATAATCAACATTTCCCCAAGTTATATCAATCTTCCACGGCACGCACTGTCCTTCCATCCGAAAATACAACAGTAAAAGCCAGACCTCACTCTGTTAGGTTTCAGACAAACGGATGCTAGTTGCCCACAAATTGAATAGCTTATGTCATGGAATAAACCACGATTAATGAAATACATTCAAAGCATTTCCAACCTCAAATGAGAGTCACGATGCAATCATCTCTGTTTCTCTGCCCATAACAAGTGGTGAAATGTTTTCACATTCTAAGTGCGGTGACCATCAATGGGCCAGAGCAGACCATGGTACTGTACGGGTGGTGACAAATATATTATGATATCAGTTTCGGTAGATGTGTAGTGACATCGCGGGATGTCACTGTGTAATGCCGGCCCTAGTGAGGCACGGCGTGCGATGTATTGACATCGCGGACACCACTTGGATGTGGATGCAGTACCGGCCCGAGAGGGGCTCGGTGAGCGCTGACTGACGGTGCTGAGTGGCACCACGCTCTGCGTGCAGTGCCGACCCCTACAGGATAGGGTGTGAGAGTGCCGCCCATGGCAATGGGGTTACTAAGGGCCATGGCACTCTGGTTGACTCCGAAGGACACGTGACCGGTAAAGTCTACACAGGGGCCCCAGGTGGGGGCTAGGGGTGGCCACGTGTCAGGGTCGAGAACCTGATAGAGGATTCTAGAAGGTGGCCGTGGCTAAGGGCGGAGCCAGCCACGCCACAGAGGATAAAAGCCGGGCCCCCAAGAGGGACCGGCTGCTGTTGTTCATCCTGAAGAATCTACGTTCTAAGTTTTACGTCCTACAAGAGTCACCGACACGTGGACCGGGACCCAGGTCAGGGTCAGGTCCATCGTAACTAACTCCAGCGTAATTAGAGGAGTTAGCCTGGTGGTCCACCACCATAGGTTGTTAATGTGTTAAGGGGTAATACCAAGTGTGTTGGTTTTAATAAATGTGTTGCCTCCAAGAAGTGCGTCTGCGACTCTGTTGAACTCAATACATATGGATAAAAAAAGTGGATTGTGTAATCACATGCTTATTCAACAAGGTTACTGCATTACTCAATATTATTGGTGATTTAATAAACTGTGAACACAACAACTCTGCATTCAGCCTCAGCGATCCATGTGTGAAGAGAATATTTGGCAAAATCAACAAAATGGTCTGCACAACCTCCAAAGCACCTCACATGACATTCGAAGCCTAATGTAGCAAATAGAGCAGTTATTTCGATACAGGCTCATTGCAAAAATAAATTGCTCTGATTTTTGTTGTTAGTCGTCCATAAAAAAAAATGATAACGATTATACTTGCGTCAATCTGGCGATCCGTTACAATGTCAGACGGTGCCCCAATGATTTGAAACTCCAAAGGTCTGCGTCGCATCATTATGCAAGGCAATGACTTTAAGTATAGCTCCATCCACGGAGAATAATTCACAATGCTGGGAAGCCAAGTATCGTCCTGTCCGGTGTAATGCTCGCGTGTGAGATGATGCGGTCCTCATGTAGAATGCTCTCTGGCACCGCAAGGTCATTATTAGGCAATTTCATTTAGTTAAAACTGAGGGTGACATATGGAGAGGCTGGTCCCCACCATAGGAATGTGGGATTTCCACCACTTGATGAGGCTCACCAAAGGTTTGTGAGAGCCACCTGATGGTTAGTAAAGAGTGACAACTGACATGTACAAGAGTCAAGCAGTGACCATGAAATATGCTCACTCTGGGTACAAGGATGCATACATTACATGTTTAATCAATTTTTTTCATCTTACATAATTTTTCGTGTGGAATAATGTTTTTTTAAGCTTGCCTGTGTTATATGTAATAGATTCAAGAGAACTATGCAGACAACAGTGGCTGCTACATTTGCTGCGTTGTAGAAAAAAAATGATTCTTGAATCGAACCGCAAGCCTACAATCATCACATGAAAGCATCATATTGCCGGTTTGGGTATACAGTTACACCTCTGAATCCCATTACCAACAAGTCGAAAAATTCAAGAATCTCCAGTGTGTGGCTGCGGTTCCCAAAATAGGACCACGAACCGTATAACGACTCATTGCCCGATTCAAAAATACCAAGGAGGCTTCGTCACGGCGATGCCTCCTGATGCAATCATTTGGCTTAACCAGTTCAATTAAAAGTTATAGCTGTTGCTCTACATCAACATCAACTGTGCAAAGAAGAAGAAGAAGCCCAACAAATTCAACGTCAAAGACTGGCACGAATAAAAAAGCGATCCATGGGACAAGACAATTCCACAAAAGAACGCTCATCCCCACAAAGAGCGTACTCATTTGACCCGAACGAACCGATATCTCGTGCGCTGCAGTAATTAGCGCGCGTGCTGGGCGAGCATTGCCCCCGCTTCCTGTATCTTTTCATTTGCAGTGGGAACATTTAATTCGCGTTGAAACGCGCGCACTGTACTTGTTGTGGCACCCTTCCAGCCTGGCCTCCACGGTTGCCACACAATTCCCACCGCCACTGTAAATTCAGCCGTCAGATACATTTCAGGCTGGATTTCACGCACCTGGACCGCTCTTGGGCTGCAATGCGCCATCAATCGGGGCGGAAAGGCACCGAGGGCAAACAACGACGCCCCTGGTGGCATCACACATGCAGGGTACCGAGAAGGCCTTTTGGGAGTTCATCCAAAAAAAAACTTTGCCTTCATGCCGAAAAATTCACAACACGAATCGGTGACACCGTTTAATATGGGGGGTGTTTGACGTTGAGAATTCATGGCAGGGGTTGGAAAATTCCAGCCTTCCCGCATCGGCAATTGCAATTTACAAAAGCACTGTGTATGCAGTGAGGAGTTTAGCCTCTGCTGCATCATTGGCACGATCATGAATTCAAAATTCACGACTGGCTTGCACAAACCAAGTGTATGTTATGGCTTTGCAATCATAGTGTTACGCAAAGCAGAACACTGCACCTATGCGGATGTGTGATAAAGTGTTTGTGGTTTTGGTCACCGCTGATGTTTTACTAAATGCTTGCGCTGCAGCATGCCAGACATACACCCTAACACGATCAAAATTTACGAAAACAAGAGGACATAATCTGCATGATAATTTTGCTATGTATCTCTATTTACCAAGCTGTCCCTATTAGTGGTGGCTTGTAGTACAAATTGCCAAACGATTTTATATTTGAACCAATCTATCGTTACAACCTATATATTTTTATTTGAAATGTATCTGCAAAATCAAAGTCTTATGTCTGCTTGTTTGTTTCCCGTATATGTTTGGAGGGTCATTTAAAACCACAAATGATGACGTTCCGATGTGTCGTCGCTAGTTAATTTGGGTGAAAATAAGTGGGGAAAGAGACCACAGTTGAGGAAGGAACAATGGGAATACTGCCATGGTTAGCTGAGCTATAGAAGACAGCCACGACATCCCTCCTGGTGGTCCCAGAAGACCATGCTGTTTCTCCTTGTTATACTTCACATGAGCTGTAAATAACGCAGCAGTGCAACAGATAAAGGATTCATAACGCACTAATAGCACTGATTTGATCTACTGCCATTTATTTCCGTAACGTCCACATGGCACACGACATGTGCCGTATATAGCACACATTATATTCGTACAGCATAAAATAATATGGCACTTTGCTGTATCTTTATACTCTTTACTAAATTTGGCTTACGCGTAAATAAACAGAGGATGCGTTAGCACCACGTGTGTCCTTGAGAAGACGACTCCCTCTTCCTTCCTTCCACCCTCCCCTCTACCCCCTCGGCACGATCTGGGGCTTGGGGCGGGAGGGGGCACAGGGGAGACCTGACAGCCGGCGAAGAAGCGTTTCGATTCTTGTGAAATAAATGAGCCATCTCGAGCACGGGATGGGTCAACAAAGCAGCCTCCTGATGAGAAGCATATGCTTGCGTTTGTGCGCACATGCGCAAAAAACACGCAGCTTATATTATCCAAACATTACAAGCGATGCAATTAAATAACTACATTCTTCACACATTTCAACAAGGAAATGCCATGGATTAACCCGAACACTAACCCTCTCTGTCTTGACAACGGTTGTGTCGTATTTTTATGTTCAGTAGGGTCTGTCACAGAAACAATGCATTAATAAATTAAGCAAAGACAGTCCTACTATGTGGATGTACAGCCCTTAGAGTCACTTCACTGCTATATGAGGGCCCGTGCAGTGTAGGTCGTGGGGTTATGTGACTATACTTCACCATACTGGTCAGTGCAGGACAGTAAATGCTGAGTACAGTAAACACATTCAGCAGGATGGCGTAGTGGAAGGGCACGATCCTGAATTCAATCCCCATTTAATGGGTCAACTCGGCCCTGCATGCTTCCAAATGTACACTTTGTGGGAAGGAAATAATGGTTAGTTTATGAAAGAATAGCCCCTGATACAGGACCGTAAAATGTCTTCCACTAACTCAGGATTTTCAATTGAGATGAGCGGTGTCCAATGTTGATTTCAGTATGGGGATGCACTTTTACAATTCTGAATTTTGATATCAGTAAGCGAAATTTGTAATTAATGTATTTTTGTAATTTATTTGAACGTGTACACGTGATGTGCATGTACATTGGACGAACAATATAAATTATAGACGACCGATAAAGCACACACTAAATAACTGATGTGTGTATTACAGTACTGTAATAACAAAAAACATTCATTTGTAATGTAGAAAATGAAGCATAGGCGAGAAAAAGCATCCACATATCTTTAAGTGTTAAATAAAACTCAAGAGACTGCAATGCGAGTTAAATGCAAGTACTAGACCAAACAGCCACACCACTATCATCATTAACACTTCCTTATAACAGAAACCATACCTAATAGGATACAATTTTCAGCCAATTAAAGGAACGTTAGACTATGATACATCTTTGGTACTGATGGAAATGTAGAGGTTTTTAAGCATGTGTTTAACAATGTTATGTTGATGCTGTTGTTTTCAACACATTTTCCAGACAATTAATTATCATCATGCCAATGTTATCAGCACTGACTTAAAAAGTCCCACACATCGTCCGAAAATGTGATATGAAGAATGGCTATTGTAAAAAAGAAAACGGCCAAGGCATTGCATTAAATTACAGCAGAGGTTGTTGAATAAACTCAATAATGAACTCAAGTTATAACTTGTTACGTTTAATGGTACATACAATGGGTAGTATCAATTATTCACATTTTTTGGCTGATAATGACCACGACATGGTTTTAATAGTCCGAGCATTTCTATTATGAGCAGCCCCTTTCTCTGTAGATACATCACTTTCCCGTCTGTTTTTAGCGTCTCCCTCGAGACGTCACCTTTGCATGACCGAGCGGGCGCCAAGGTCAGGAGGCAGAAAAGGCCCGTTTGTCTCACACGCGGGCTTAATCCAAGCGTGGCTTGAACTGGGAGGCTTCCCTGCATTCTACGAGCCACGGCGTTCTTCTCGCAACACCCACACACTTTTCCACTTAAAATACGCGTGATTGTTCATTTCCTCTCTGGCCCAGAAACCAATGCATATCTCTGCATGCTTTCATTCAACTTAAGGAATTGCGTTGGCGGCGGTGGTAGTGTTTGACCACGGATAAACAATATTTATATTCCTCCCACCGTAAACATAATTAACACCACCCGAAAGCAGGAACAGACAATGAGATAATATTTCCACCAATTGGCTTTCCATTCTGCTCTAAAGAAGGGTGATTATCACAAATGTTTGCCTGACATTCTTTTTGTACCATGGTAAATCGGCATCAATGACAATGATAGTGAGGTGATTTCAGTTGGTGCATGTCTGTAAAACAACTGCCGATTCTAAGGGGTGGGCAGATATTTAGAGGCAGAGCGATGAGTGATGCTCAAATGCCGGTTTTTAGATCCGGACTCCACTGCCTATTAAATGTAACTGATTGTACAGTACATATGCTTTGGGTCTTTCGGTAAAGTCACGTAGAAAGGTTCATAATTGTTTTTTTACCTTTCTACATGACTTTACCGAAAGACCCTAATAATATTAATTCCTGCAGTCACGCAAGCTATAAGTCAAGATTTTATTGATTGCACATCTACTATTGTAATTTACCTGTCGCAATAGTACAATCAGTAAAATCAAATTGACCCAAGTTATGCAGGACAGAAATTTGACACCCAATCCAGCACACACTGTGCAAGTCCTTGATTATAATATTACCTAAAAGGGGGAAATGGTGCTACGACTCGATTTTGTGTGGTATCCGCGGATATAACTTACCCAGGGGGACCTAGGCTTGCAAATGTTTCTAGACTGCATTGATATTGAAGGTCCATTGGTTGATGGCATAAACAATATTTTATGTATGTCCTTAAACAACTGTATGTGCCCCCACCTCTCCCAAGACGTCTGGTCAGCGTGAAAATGTAGGTCCAATAAATTTCGATTTAAAGCTTTCGTGACTGCAGGGATTCATCTTCTTGGTTCTTTCGGTAAAGTCACGTAGAAGGGAAGTAATAAAATAATACAAATAAAACATAATAAAACAATTCTCACGACGTTTCGGCCACAACGCAAGCAGCCGTCCTCAAAACCAGGTCTGTCGAGGCGACAGCACCTCGACAGACCTGGTTTTCACCTGAGGACGGCTGCTTCCTTCTACGTGACTTTACCGAAAGAACCAAGGAAATGTAGGTCCAATACTTATCGAGATGGGGCTGTCTAGAGCGCCCTCTTGCGGAGGTCCTTTCTACCAGCAGTTCCATGAGCAATAAATTACAGGGCTGCACCATATTACCTTGCATGTTACTTAAACATATTACCTTGCATGTTACTTAAACATATTACCTTGCATGTTACTTAAACATATTACCTTGCATGTTACTTAAACATATTACCTTGCATGTTACTTAAACATATTACCTTGCATGTTACTTAAACATATCACCTTGCATGTTACTTAAACATATTACCTTGCATGTTACTTAAACATATTACCTTGCATGTTACTTAAACATATTACCTTGCATGTTACTTAAACATATTACCTTGCATGTTACTTAAACATATTACCTTGCATGTTACTTAAACATATCACCTTGCATGTTACTTAAACATGTTACCTTGCATGTTACTTAAACAAACCGATTTTAATATTGATTTTTATCTTGATTTGAAGCTTTCGTGACTGCAGGAATCCATACTCTTTGCTTCTTTAGTTAAAGTCACGTAGGTATAAAATAAACTGATTTTCCTGTTCAATATACGAATGTTTCCATTGTCTACGGGCGTGTACAGCACGCCACTGAACTCCCACACAGACACCAAGGCAAGGGCTGATGTGTCACGCTCGGAGACATTCTTTCCAGCAGCCACACAAACGTGAACCTTTTCCATCCCTCCCAAAAGCACGCTCGCCACCCACCATGACGCCTCTCTCACCAAAGAAGGGAGCTGCCCCATCCCCGGCCGTAAAAACGTAACCCCCCTTACGCGCCCCCGCATTTCATTATCCCCGGACATGCCACGACAGATTTGCAACGCTATCACACGCGCGCTCCGCGTGCACAGAGCCAGCGCTGTGCGCCGTATCCTTTCTCTCTCTCTCGCGCGCGCGCGCGGTGCATTCCACATCCGTGACTGCGAACTCGGCTATTCTGGTTGAGCAAATGAAAATGGTATGCCAGCACCGGGCACAGAAGTGGTATTGTACAATGCAGCACGCTAAGCGTGCACATCAATTGCAATCTCAAAACATAGGGACAAAGCACATTCATGAAATATGCTGCTCTCAGAAATACAATTTCAGCGTATCACGAGACGGTCACGAAAGCATCCGAGCACTCCTCATATTACACAGTATATGAAATCTTAATTATGGTAGTGTCCGTTACAGTGGAAGTCTGGAGTTCAAAATATATATATATACATTATAGCACTGAATTATTGGTATTATGTTCCCGTAGACATGGAATATGTAAGAGCCAATGACAACCTTCATAATGAAGGTTCCATGAAGACGCAAAGACGTCATATCCGCGCCGATGTCCATTCTCATCCATGCATCGCTATTCACGGTTCGTCCAACCACCATAAGCATTTTCATGAATTGTTGCATGTGGTTTTGTAATTACATTTTGTGTTTTCTTGTGTCAACACTTCGACCATCCTGATTGTGTTTCCCTGAACTGAATGTCATGTTCTCTCGCAGCTAATCCCACCTTCCTAGTCCGTGTGTAAGTGTTCTTAACGGAGGCACACACTTTTGACTTGGAGGCAACACGTTTATTACACAGCCCCAACAGGGCTAACTACATAAACGTACACACACTAACTAGACCCCAACAGGGTAACAACACCTAGGCTTAACGGGGTAACGACATAACCGGCTCAGTCAGTATCATGCTGTCTGACCCACGTTGCCAAGCGAAGACCGAAGATCGAAGAGACGTAGCGCCGAGGGTTGATTCCAGAGAACAGCCAAGAACGCTCTCGGAACTGCCCCTTTATGCTCCTGAGCATGGCCTCGCTCCGCCCTCGGCCACGCCCCCTTCTGGATCTTTCCAGAAGGATCTGGAGCCAGTATCACATGTCCCTCAAGCCCCTTTTGGGCCCTCTTTCGACCCCGTGCCGGTCACGTGCCCTCTCGGGTTCATCCAGACGGTCACGTCCTCACGTGCCCTGTCTCTGCCCGTCAACGGGACCATGCCCTCGAGGGCCCGCTTCCCCTGCCGTCCCTACGCCGGTGCCAGAGAGAGGCGCAAGGCGCATAGTCACCGGCTTGTGACCATAGTTGACGCACACGCCAGAGAGACTCTATCAGTGTCTCTACACGTGTATTGTTTTTGCCCACTTTCAAAAATATCCATTTAAAAATCTCTGCTTGAGACAAACAACAATCACGACGCACCGCTTATAGTGGTTAACAAAGTTCACCGCTGTTGGCACCTTCTTCGTGATGCACAACGAGCGGCTGCCGCAGTGAGAGACACAGACACACACTCCAAGTGTGTGTCTGTGTGGGGTTTTGTGGATAATTCCGAGCGTGCAGGAGAGTTGCTTTTTGAGCGCGCTGATGCCCATACAAATTCGCCAGCACAAGCCTCGGAAAGCACATTGCACCTGACAGCTGTCTGCCCGTTGGTTTGAGAAAGTATGACTCAAATCAAAGTGAATTTCCCATGTACGTCAATTTGCAGTTGCATGCCAGCAAGCGAACCTGGGCATCTTCACCTGTACATTGTTCCCTCCATGCACATTCTGGAGCCAGATGGTAACGGTTCCACGCAGTCTGGCTTGCCAGTATGTCCGCTGCCAAGACACTAACGACTGGCTTTCAACTTGAAATAAAATCCTCGCAGTTAGTTCCCATTTTCCCCATACGGAGTTAGAACTTGGAGTGCTCCCCGTCACAAATTGTAGAGGTAAAACACCCCCAACTGTAAGCGTGACTTGCTCTGGACTGATGAGCGCACTCTAAACGCGTCACCTTGCCCTGCTTTATGCGGAAATCAAAAGACGCTTTATCTCACCTGATTCATTGAGATAAATACTAATGCTAACGGGCCAATATTATGTAGATACATGTATTTTGAAAAGTACTAAAATATTGACATTTGTCGATTGTTTTGTTTTCTTGTTGTACGTATGAATAGATTAACAATACAACATTGATAAACAGCAGCTTCATAGCGCAGTGGGAATAAAAGCATCCGCTTCAAACTCAGCGGTTAATGAAGCACGTGTGTGCAAGAGCACATACTCAGCACTCCCGAGAATACTTCCGCTGTAATAACAACAACCGCCATTCGCTACGATGTGGCGGTGACATCACCGCTTGTGCCAGGCTATGTGCACTTTAATGCCACGTGAGGTGTCGAACGCCCGCTGGCAGGAAGTCAGACCCAGGTGCCATGGGTTGAATAATTGAGATGACTGGTTGATGCACCACATGTGCCCCCTACTGTGCCAACTTGCTGTAATTTTGGCTGCTCGGCGCTCCACTCGTTGTTGTTGAGCGTCGCTCCTTAGCCCTCCGTTGTTGTTGAAGGGCGACTGCCTCCAACTGGCCAGTAGCGTCCTTCCCGAGCCTCCTCCACAGAAGCCGATCTTGACACCGCTGGTACCAGTCATTGGCAAGTCGACTCAGTTCCATATTCTCAGACCACATAATTCCACCTCTTCTCTAGCTTGTGCCGCACCCCTTTAGCCCCCTCTATCCAGTCGAACAAACGCTGTTTGGGCATGCGGTAATACAATAGGGCACACACGCAGTCCAGAATTAAATATGAATTCAAAATATTCCCTGTTTAGGCTATACAACTCAGAATCCCATTGAGGTCAATTAGATTGACCTTGGATTAGCACGGTTGGCTACGTATGGTGCAAAAGAAGTTCAACATAAATACTGTACATACATATGAAATGAGTTGTATGGAGGGAGAAGGGTCCCCATCATGGGAATGTGGAATTGCCACTGCTAGCACGGGACCAACTGGAATAATGAGCATTGCTCCAATGGTCTGTTGAGCATGAAGACACTGGTTTTCTGACTTTGACAAAGATTAAAGGAATACAAAATAAGGTTTTCGCTGAAAATTGCACCACTGGGTAACATTGGCAAAGGGCTTACAAACAAAGTCAAAATAATAATATAGTTTAAAAAAGGCAATGTACTGTTGTAACACTAATATATTGTATACATATTCCCAATGCAGTATAAATGCAAGTATTGCACAGTGCGTTTATCACGTGCTCCTTTTAAGTCTCAACTTTGTTCACTCAAGTCCCAAGTGGCATCAGTGAAATGCCACTGGTCATCAAGCCTTCAGATCCCCATTTTGTATGGCTCTTAAACTCGTTCTCCTTCTTGTAACCCCGTTCTCTGACGACACGAAATCTCTTCGAGCACACAACCAGTGGCGTGGCTATCCAGGGTGCAAGCAATGCACCTGTACTGGGGCTCAGGTATTGGACAATGAAGAAGGGGGAAATGTGAACAGGGAAGCCCCCTTTAATGCCTTGCATCATGGCCCATACCAACCACACTATGCCACTGCACGCAGCTTCTATAAATGATAGGATGCCTGCCTTCACAGTAACGCGACTCCTTGGTACAAATGAAAGGAGAACAATGGATATAACATTCAGGGAAACTGCTTTATTCATTATTGTTAAGTCAAGTCAAAGTGGATCCTTGCTCAAATTAGCATGGGGGTGATGATAATATATCAGTGGCTATCATCAATTGGTGAAAATTCCAAATGCTTATGGCAATCGCCAGTTTATCCCTAGCAAGAAAAACGAATGCCTTCCCATAAAGTGGTACTCGTCTAATTAGCCTCAGAGAGATGATAGGCTAAGTCGCCCTCGACCAGGACTTAAAGTGTGACAAAAAGGACTCTTCCACAGTGCCACATGGTCAGATAATTATCATAATACACATTTACATTTTCTAAAAGTTCAAATTTAGATTAAAAGTAGTTGTTTTCATTTAATAACATTAAATGTTTTAAATGTTTAAAACACAATTATTGGCACATTCGTTTTTACTTCAGACGTAAAAAATTACCTGCCGTAACTTTGTTGGGACACTTTAGAAGTGATTTGTACTTTGAGCAAGTGACACAATTAACACCTAGGTGGTTTACACCATTGGTACCTCATTTGCCAGTAAAAAATATGATAATTGTTTTTTTACCCTTTAATCTGATACCAATGGTGTAAATGCTTACCCCGAGCTCTCATACTCTGATGGTGCATTGTCTTTGAGTTGTGCGCCTTTTGGCGTCATCTGGTCCAACCCATGTGAGACTAGGCTCTAAGGAAAGCTGTCTCGGATGTGGACCAATCAACTTCAAGGACAGTGCATACATTATCAGAGTTGTGTTTTTTGTTTGCATTATGACTGCAGGTATTGTGGTCTATGCAAACATGACTCCTCGTAAAAAAGGTGTCAGTTTTATTGCCAGATAGAAGGGTAAAAAAAACAATTAACACCTAGGTGGTTTGTTGATAAATCCCTGTTTAAGATCCCGCAACGTTAAATTAAATGTGGCAGCATGCCTACAATTAATATAACGAATAACCTGATGGAATTGGTCTTTGCACACGACGTAATTGTCAGCAGCCAACGTTGGTCTTTATTTTGCGACTAAATGTATGATTGAGGATACATTTGTTTGTTATTGGTTTCTGGCGGTGGTTACATGCCCGTGCAAACTATGAAGTTATTAAAATGAAATATTTATTGAGTGGAAGCTGTTACTGGGTAGCTGACAGTGGGGTACACAGAACACACACTGTGCCTAAACACAACGCAATAGTTGATTGCACAATGAGGCTTGCACACTCAAACAGCCATGGCAATTACATTTCTATAATGCACTTTAGTTTACGAATATCTTAATTGGAAATTAATAATACTGTCTGCACAATGCAGAGGTATTATTTTGTATTGGGGGTTTCAGCAATAGACATCATTAAATTATTATAGCATTCTAAAATTACTTGTGTAACCTCTGAACAATCGTTATTTGGTAAAGCACACTGATTAACCTCCAGGAGCAAATAATTAGTAGGAAGTATTTAACCACAGCCTTACCATCAATTTATTAATCAATAATGATAATTTTTAATTAATTTACATTCCAAAACACATGATCACACTATGAAAATATATCTTGACTTAAAGCTTTCGTGACTGCAATAATTCATATTCTTTGGGTCTTTCCGTAAAGTCACGTAGATAGGTTTAAAGAAAATAACATAAAACTACGACGTTTCGATCACAACACCAGCGATCGTCATCAGGAGGAGAAAAGACGAAAGCTGCTGAGGCAGACCGTTTTAAAGGATTAAAATGGGTGTAGCTCAAGGGTCATAAACGAAGTGGGCGGGACTCGTAATGTTAATGTGAGAGATTAGCATGTTAATGTGAGAAATTAGCATGTTAATGTGAGAGATTAGCATGTTAATGTGAGAGATTAGCATGTTAATGTGAGAGATTAGCATGTTAATGTGAGAGATTAGCATGTTAATGTCAGAGATTAGCATGTTAATGTGAGAGATTAGCATGTTAATGTGAGAGATTAGCATGTTAATGTGAGAGATTAGCATGTTAATGTGAGAGATTAGCATGTTAATGTGAGAGATTAGCATGTTAATGTGAGAGATTAGCATGTTAATGTGAGAGATTAGCATGTTAATGTGAGAGATTAGCATGTTAATGTGAGAGATTAGCATGTTAATGTGAGAGATTAGCATGTTAATGTGAGAGATTAGCATGTTAATGTGAGAGATTAGCATGTTAATGTGAGAGATTAGCATGTTAATGTGAGAGATTAGCATGTTAATGTGAGAGATTAGCATGTTAATGTGAGAGATTAGCATGTTAATGTGAGAGATTAGCATGTTAATGTGAGAGATTAGCATGTTAATGTGAGAGATTAGCATGTTAATGTGAGAGATTAGCATGTTAATGTGAGAGATTAGCATGTTAATGTGAGAGATTAGCATGTTAATGTGAGAGATTAGCATGTTAATGTGAGAGATTAGCATGTTAATGTGAGAGATTAGCATGTTAATGTGAGAGATTAGCATGTTAATGTGAGAGATTAGCATGTTAATGTGAGAGATTAGCATGTTAATGTGAGAGATTAGCATGTTAATGTGAGAGATTAGCATGTTAATGTGAGAGATTAGCATGTTAATGTGAGAGGAGAGATTAGCATGTTAATGTGAGAGATTAGCATGTTAATGTGAGAGATTAGCATGTTAATGTGAGAGATTAGCATGTTAATGTGAGAGATTAGCATGTTAATGTGAGAGATTAGCATGTTAATGTGAGAGATTAGCATGTTAATGTGAGAGATTAGCATGTTAATGTGAGAGATTAGCATGTTAATGTGAGAGATTAGCATGTTAATGTGAGAGATTAGCATGTTAATGTGAGAGATTAGCATGTTAATGTGAGAAGATTAGCATGTTAATGTGAGAGATTAGCATGTTAATGTGAGAGATTAGCATGTTAATGTGAGAGATTAGCATGTTAATGTGAGAGATTAGCATGTTAATGTGAGGATTAGATTAGCATGTTAATGTGAGAGATTAGCATGTTAATGTGAGAGATTAGCATGTTAATGTGAGAGATTAGCATGTTAATGTGAGAAATTAGCATGTTAATGTGAGAGATTAGCATGTTAATGTGAGATTAGCATGTTAATGTGAGAGATTAGCATGTTCATGTGAGAGATTAGCATGTTCATGGGAGAGATTAGCATGTTAATGTGAGAGATTAGCATGTTAATGTGAGAGATTAGCATGTTAATGTGAGAGATTAGCATGTTAATGTGAGAGATTAGCATGTTAATGTGAGAGATTAGCATGTTAATGTGAGAGATTAGCATGTTAATGTGAGAGATTAGCATGTTAATGTGAGAGATTAGCATGTTAATGTGAGAGATTAGCATGTTAATGTGAGAGATTAGCATGTTAATGTGAGAGATTAGCATGTTAATGTGAGAGATTAGCATGTTAATGTGAGAGATTAGCATGTTAATGTGAGAGATTAGCATGTTAATTGAGAGATTAGCATGTTAATGTGAGAGATTAGCATGTTAATGTGAGAGATTAGCATGTTAATGTGAGAGATTAGCATGTTAATGTGAGAGATTAGCATGTTAATGTGAGAGATTAGCATGTTAATGTGAGAGATTAGCATGTTAATGTGAGAGATTAGCATGTTAATTTGAGAGATTAGCATGTTAATGTGAGAGATTAGCATGTTAATGTGAGAGATTAGCATGTTAATGTGAGAGATTAGCATGTTAATGTGAGAGATTAGCATGTTAATTTGAGAGATTAGCATGTTAATGTGAGAGATTAGCATGTTAATGTGAGAGATTAGCATGTTAATGTGAGAGATTAGCATGTTAATGTGATATCGGAGAGCGGCATCCCAGATGACGGCGCGGAAACATCACAGCCAGTTATGATTTAAACTGGTTAATAACGTCCATCCATATTCTCGGTTCTTTCGGTAAAGTCACAGAGATAGAACAACACAAGCGGTCTTCTTCAGGTGGAAAGAAAAAGGGCAAACCTCCAGATGTAGCTGCTTATAAGGGCTCCAGAGTGAGTGGGCGGGGGAAAGGACTGCGCGAGAGACAGTTTAAGTCATAACTGGCTGTGATGTTTCCATCCTACCTGCCGATGTTAGCAGTTATTTCCGACTCTTTGAGTTACATTACCAGGTTAAATATCTTTACATTAACAGGATAAATGTCTCACTAACACAGCCACCATTGTGGTGGTTCTCTTACATTGACATGCTAATCTCTCTCAATAAAATGGCCACCTCCACAGCTTCGGTGGCGTCCGTTTTTCTTACATTGACATGCTAATCTTACATTAACAGATTGACATGCTAATCTCTCACAATACAATGGCCACCTCCACAGATTTGTAGTCGTGGAGGCAAATCAGCTCTCCAATCTTAGGTTTACACGCAAATTCCATCTCTCTAGCCCCGCCCACTTATCCTTGGACTACACCCATCTCAAACCTATATAACGTCCCGCTTTAGCAGCTCTCCCGCTATATTTTTTCACGTCATTACGATTGCTTGTGTTGCAATCGAAACGTCGTGATAATTGTATTTGTATTATTATTTTTATATCTATGTGGCTTTACCGAAAGACCCAAATAATATGAATTCCTGCAGTCACGAAAGCTTTAAGTCAAGAGTTAATAGTTAGTTAGAAATGCGGTATTATAATGCGATGACTGTTTATCAAGTGATTCTGAATGTATATGTATTTTACGATGTAGATAGAACAGCAAAAATGGATGTCTTGCCAAGGGCACGTTGTGCAAAAACATTCAAAGCAGACAAGAGCAATTCATGGAACAGGTCTTGGTGGCAACCTGGCACTACTCTTTGATATATTATGAGTGTTCCTTTCAAGGAACTCGTACACTCACAAACGTTGTTACAATTCTACACACTTCCTGTTTCTCTTTCAAACAAAAGCGACTTGGACCAGTCGTAGATCTCAAGGCTGGACACTTAATTATAAGAAGGTATGCTTGGGTGAAGCTAACTTGTAAGAAAATAAATGGTACGAGATAAACAAATTATGTTTGTCAAAGTAATTGAATTTGGACAAATTACGTGAACATTTGGATGAAGCTAAATATATATTACTTACCTAAGATATCATGAAGTTATCATTGGATGGTTTAACAAGTAACATTTCAACCAAATCATGCATGAGTATAATACGTCAATGGCAATCAATGGCTATAAGAGTAGAGTTTTGAGACATACCCTACGATACTAGTCTGCTCAGAGATTCGTGTCATTGCACATATAGCTACTCTTTAGCTTGCTCAAAGAATTTGTCTGGTCAGCTGGTTAATCTGTTTGTCCATTAGTTTGTGATGCTGGATAAGTTCATTAATGCCGCCTCCTGTTTTTTATATCGATGCGGATTATTTTCTAACAGTGCATCTCGTACATACCACAGCAAAATGTCCGATTACCACATCATGCCTCCTGCAAGGGCAGCTGTGTATGGCCGTTGTTGCTCGTTAGTAAACACACGACTGACTTGCACTCAATAATTCCGGTCTACAATGTCATGGAAATGTTCGACCTCAAAATACCATGATTGCAGCCAAGAAACCAAGAGTGACATCGGGGGACGCCTGATGGTAAGGATGACACAAGAATCTGCCGCCCATCAGATCAGGTTGGGAACACGGTCTTTTGTGGATTGGCCCTCCCAGTTTTACCATTCCAGATTCCAGGCGCCGCCTGTATCCTGGCAAGGAATATGACAGATGGTGACAGCCTCTCACCATGTAACTTGAATTTACAGCGGTTCCTTGGAAGAGGAATTAATCATTGGTGTGTGTGCCATTACACCATTTTCATCGCACAGCACAATGTGTAAAGCTAGCGAACACAGTGCGAATGTGGTGAAGAAACGATGTGAGGCTTTTACACCTTTAAAAACAAATTAAACTGTAGATTGAGGTAGCATGTATACTAGAATGCTAGACTGCACTGGTGGCACACGACATCGGCAAGTGTCACCTCCGGCACCTACGTTAACGAAGGGAGAAAGCCCCGATCAATTGGAGGCCCCTACAGGTGCGTTCCTTCCAGAACACTGATCCTGGCCACCGAGCACGTGGCTCCGAGTGTGACTGAACAACGCTCGCCCACAGCGTGAAGCACCCTTGAAGCTGGAGTGCCTCGCCTCTCTGATTGAGCTCAAGTGGTTGGAGCAGTTGAAGGCTTTTGGTAAAATCAATAGCCATGATGTTGGCACTTGGGCCAGGGGGGGGGGGCGCATGGAGACGTAAATCACCACCATGTCGAGTGAAACCTCAAACAAGCAGAAGATACACGTACTGCGTATGTTTTAGCGGTTGTGCCGTATAGTTCTTCGGCGCGTTCTCATGTTGTGGGGCGTGCTGTTGAATATAATGTCCGACATTTCGTTCCACGTGTTGGGAAAGCTCCCAGTGCTTGGAAGAAGACAACATGGGTATAATTCGAGATCTAGAATATATGTACCAACGTCAAAAAGGGAGAAGGGGGGGGGAGAAGAGCGCTTTGGAGAAAGCAGCCGCAGTAATGTATCACTCCTGAGTGCATTTCCTTGTAGGCAATGTTTAAGCCTGCAACGTGTCGCCGACTGCTAGACCGCTAGCCGTGGATGAGAGTGGCGACGCACGAAACCGCAGCCAAGGCCAGCACTGCCAAGGCGCTCCACTTGCAGCGCTCCGCCCCGAGAAGAGATTCGGGGCACGCACCGTACCCCAATGTGCCAAATTAAACTTCGATTCCCACCCGCTCCTTGCTCGGCACCGCACAGCGTGAGCAGGGTAGAGGCTAGGAAATCCCTGACAGCAGGTTAACGAGATTGACAGTGGGGTTTTTTTTCGTCGTAGCTTTCCGCGCAGCCTGTGGCAAAGTCTAACTTCATCGCCTGGAACAAATGAGCGATAAAAGTAGGCCACGTAACTTGAAGCGCATGGAAAAACTAACACTTTTTAGGTGTGCTCTGGTCATGAGCATCCAGCAGTGGATTTACAAGGGCCTGTATGTTATTAATATTAACATCTGGAAGGGCATCCTTCAAAATGATAAATGCACCGGCATTCCTCTGTGCATTTATTTCTACAAAACGCCGAATAGTGGCACGGAGAGAGATGGCAAGATAGTGACATAAGACCAATTTGTATTTGGAAAAAAATGATGTACGTGCCAAAAGAGTAGAATTTACATTATGATGCGTTTGCCAATGAAAGTAATTAAAACCTGGTGCAATAACATCACCAACGGGACCTCCGTCAATGTAATGATGTTTTGTTTTATCTATGGAGAAACATTACAAGTCAATTACATTTTGCTATAAATAAACCTAATTATCATTAGCCCGTAAATGATGTTCAACGACTGCTTACAGACACGGGGAGACCAACATAAAAATGCGTTTACAAAGTCACGGGCGTAACCTCTTGTCCCTCTATCCGTGGTCGGTAATTAACTTGGACAGCCTAGTCGACTGCTGACTTCCCATCCACGTCCACAGGCAATGGGCCAAAGAGGACGAGGCCCCGCCCGCCTGCCCCCCCCCCCTGCCGCTGAGCATGGAGCGAGAGTCAGATAAGAGACCGCCAAGGACGAGCGAACGCACTCCACGCTCCAAAACGGTGCCTCTCCTTTCACCGCACGGAAGAGTGCGCGGTGTGGGAGTGTCGACCAGACATCCTGAATGCTTCGCAGAGCGATGCCGGGGCGGCCGCTCAGAGAGAGAGAGAGAGAAAGCCATGATTTTGAGAGGTACGCCATTGATTCGCCTTCACGTGGAGAGCTTTTGGAAGTGGTCGCCACGCCTCGGGCCATACATCTACCCGCGCGCAGGGCAAAGCCAAGGATAATGTGCAAACTGCATTCATTCATTCGCATCGAGAAGCAACATTGATTTCAGTTGAGCCGTTTCGTGAGCAAACTCCAGGTTTGTTCACGTCGAGCGCAGAAGGGGGGTCATTTTTCCAGAAATAATTGACGCCACATTTATATTCCAAATGCATTTAGTGCCTATAAAATTACCATCCGACATTCCTTCAAATACAAATCGGTCACGGTGCATCAATTTCATATGAAATCGAACCCCTGCGTATTAGAGTTGAATACGCAAGCTTCCGCGCTTGAAAACGGAGGGCTAGCCGTGGTACGCAACGTTTAACTAAAGTCGCATTACATCAATAAACGTTATTATGTGCATCTTACACAATTTATCTTGCGCTTTCACACGTTTAATAACTTTACTTACGCACACACGTATTTGAGCGGACCTGTATAAGCGTAAAAAAAAATCACAAAATATTTCCAGATAATGAATGAATCATTGATATGGAACCGCAGAAAAATAGGAGCATGTGCGTCATGATACTCAGTCTTTCCAGGCCAAATAAAGGAGCATTACAGAACTGCTTCGCTCAACAGTGGGGCAGCATTCCAGGTTTGTGCACAGTCAGTCATAAGAAGGCCTGCAGAATTGATCGCTGGTAACCAAATAGTCAAAATGAAGTTGTGCTCACCGAGGTTAGGGATGTTCTCTGTAGTGTTTTACCCCTAAAATGCTCGTTACTTTCTTCCCACCCCTCTCCCCTCCCCCCGTCAGAGGACCCCCCCCCCCCCCCCCCCCGCTCAGGGTAGGCATCGATTATCCCTTCCCTGCACCGTGACTTGTACGAGTGCCGAAAAAGTTCAACTCGACTATTCAATACTCTTTGGTTTTTTCGGTAAAGTCACGTAGGTATAAAATAAAGTAAATCACGACGTTTCGGGCGCAACACAAGCGTCCATCATCAGGTGGGAAAGCATGGTCTGCTGCTGAGGCAGACTGCCTCATTTTTTATTTTATTTTCTACCTACGCGACTTTACCGAAAAAACCAAAGAGTATGGATTCCTGCAGTCACGAAAGCTTCAAATCAGGATTCGACTATTCAATCTTGACTTAAAGCTTTTGTGACTGCAGAAATTCATATTCTTTTGGTCTTTCAGCAAAGTCACGTAGATATTTTCTTTGAACCTATCTACGTGACCTTATCGAAGGACCCAAATAATAGACTATTCAACTATATATATTTATTTTGTTACCAGGTAAGGTTTACTATGCTATGTAGCTATTTTTTCAGAAGCGGCCTTGGCCACAAATGATAGCTCAACGAAGTGGCACATTATGTGGACATTTCTAGAAGCCAAATACTCGAAACGCATACTTCTAAATGAGGAAGGGGGAGAAACCGGAGGATCTGGAGAATAATCCACGACACCGTGGGGAGAGAGACACCGTAAACTCCAAATATACGGGCATCACTGTTGGGAACGAACCCATAACCTGCTGCATACGAGGCAAGGGAGTTAACATTTCGTCACCGTTCCCCTCCCCCTCGCAGTTTTTTTCTTTCCTCCTCCACAGAAAACGAACGGCGCATTGTACGGGCTTGTGCGCTTACCTCAATAACAAACATAAAAAAGAGACCTCACACTTACAAGGGGACAGCAATTAAAAGTTGCCAGTGTCTCTTTTCTAAAATCAACATCTGACACCGAGAGCCAATGGCGGAAATTCCATATTCCAATGGCAGCGACCAGCCTCTGTATATGATTACTCCGGTGAACTTCCTACAAAGTGTTACTCTTAACACCAACTACGAAGTTATGAAAGGCTAAGTCGGCCAGGCTTCAAATAACAGAAAGTTAACAAATCTAACTATGGCGCCGTCTAGATGGATAAAATGCTTAAGACACTTATACTGTAAATCCGTACATGTATACTGGCTAATCAGTTGTACTACAAAGAGTTGACACCTAATAACATGGCAGACTGAGAGTCCTATAACGCATATGTAATCTGCACAATCCACCAAACCCACCTTGAAAGTGATGCCCTGCCGGAGTGCATCAGCACCACCAACCACGCCCATCGCAAAATCGGAAGTGAATCGCTGTAGTTTACACTGTCTCGATACATGCCAAAAAATGTGACTGCGCAAGCGATTATTGCAATTGTCCCTGGCAGTGCGGACAGCACCATGTGACAGCGTTGAATTGCACAGCATTGTACGATCGTCTGTATCTGCCACATTGACAAAAACAACGTAGAGAATAAAAACGACCCAGCTAATTCAGCACATAGACACGCACTTAAGATAGCTTTTTTTAAATATATAATTGATTCACGTTTGATGCATCCTGGAGGGAACCATGACCATACTTTAATGCACACAGGGGCCCTTCATTAGGAAACCCTGCACAAAAAGTAGGCTCTGGTGGCCACTGTGCAGCACTCTGTGAGCCAGATGTCTTACAAAGTACATTGTCCTGTGATTAGAAACAGAAACACTCTCCCAAACCAACAAAAACTTAATTACAGTGAAAATAATTCATCTTCAGAGGCAACTAAGTCAACGTGTCTGTGTGCTCAAATGAGCACACTGAGGTTCCTCGTGGCCCTCAAACACTCGTCGAACTTCCACACTCCTATGGTGGGGATACTCATTTAACAGACTGTACTCTATATTGATACTGGGCAGTGATTGTGATTGGAGTAGCCTTCATCACATCACTACCCGGGCCAGATAAGGCATCACAGCTTAAAACTTTGGATCGGACGGACCATGACGTTCACAAATTCGGCTTATATCCACATTTCCCAGTGCTGACTCCTGTGTTAGATTAAAACAAAAATAGTACAGGGCAGACGTGAACCCCCGTCACGCATGCCTCACCAGCATGGGCCCAGGGAAGAACAGGAGTCATCGCGGTGCTTAATATTACATGTGCACATCTGGCATTTTTGTTGATTTATTTATGGCGAGCACTTGAGTTGTGGCATAATCACTCTCATGAGCGCATCGGGGCGTGTTGTCCAACATATTTATTGCCGCATTTAGTATTTTCTAAATTCACTTTGAAGTAATGTGCTACGTATTTCATTCAAGCTATTATGAATTTCTTTCAACTTAATTTTGCCTTTTCTCTATTTGGCCGATGTGCCATCAGAAAGCGAGGTGGGGCTTTACCGTAATTGGAGTCAATGGAATACTTCACCTCTTGATTGAGAGGAGGCCTCGACTCAAGCGTCAATATAACTTCTTCCAGTAACTAATTTCCATAAATATATTTTTTATAAGGGCCAAATGTTGAACATAACTGTAAAGCAACATGCTAGATTTGAAGTTTTCGTGACTGCAAGGATCCATACTCTTTGGTTCTTTCGGTAAAGTCACGTAGATGAAAAATAATGATACAAATAATAAAATAAAAATAACTAAATTCAATCACGACGTTTCGGAGGCAACACAAGCTTCCGTCAACAGTAATTTTGCCTATGGCTGTTCCACCTGATGACGGAAGCTTGTGTTGCCTCCGAAACGTCGTGATTTAATTTAGTTATATTCATTTTATTATTTTTATTTTCATTTTTCATCTACGTGACTGTACTGTAAAGCAACATTTTCACATTTTATTCAACATCCACAAGCATGTGTTCATCACCACCTGTAGGTTTTCTACAACAACATATGCGGGAGGGCACAGTTTTGAACAGAAACATTTCAACTGAAATTTCATGTCTCATGACCATTTCATCGGCCACAACTCCCACACAGAATCAGGCACACAATGATTCCTCCTTTCTATTCCACCGATACTGATTTTGCAATCTCGGAGCAAAAATAGTTTCTTGCAGCTGGGTAACCTACAAATAAACTAGAGGAAAGAGGATATTGTTTGTGCTGTCAACTGTGACCAGGTTCAGACCACAAAACTAGCCGCATGTGAGCTGTCCACCAATCTTTGATAGTCCTGGATTCCGAGAAAAATGATCTCGCACGTGATGACCCAGTGCCCTGTTGTGGGTAGCAGCTCATTGCACCCACCACTGAGGATGTCATTTTTGATAATAAACACCGACAGCTATAACCAAATTGATTATGAATGATAATGACTTACAGTCCTTTGTTAAGTGACTGCTGGATGAAGGCCTCCTCATGCTCTGTCCGTCATGGGGGTTGCTTAACCGTACTTCATCACGATGGTCTGTGCAGACTGCAGAGCGGGAATTGGAGCTCAGGACCCCTTTAGATATCACTCAACACTGATGTTAGCCATTGCCAGAAGTCAAACTCAGGTCCCTGTGTTCGTTGTGCAATGCATGCTAGCCACCACTGCTCTACCAATTATTAATATTAATAATATTCTTAGGTTTTTTCGGTAAAGTCACGTAGGTAAAATTAATATTTTACTTTCATTAATTTTAATGTTTTACCTACGTGACTTTACCGAACAAAAACCTAAGAATATGAATCCTTGCAGTCACGAAAGCTTCAAATCTAGAATATTAATAACGTATCGCCCTTTTTCAAGTGGATGAAGGCCTCCCCATCTCATGTTCGTCACAATGGGCTGTTTGGCAATACTTCAGCACGCTGGTCAGTACGGGTTGGTGAAGGTGGGGGAGCTCAGGACCACGCTTGCCACTGGATGTTAGCCATGGGTAATGCATAGGCAAATACGCTGAATGAATGTTTCGTATTTTACGAAGCGTGCACACATACGGCGATAAGAGGGCAGCACGTGCAATGCACTCTCCTCTGCACATTTTGTAATACGCGTGTGTTGCTGCATGTGTGCCTAATAGAATTAGTCACAGACCTCCAGTTCAATGGGGCTCTATAGAGAGCAACAGAAGCAGTGCCGGTGAAGGGTATTGTAGTGTCCTTTGTACAGATCGACACGCTTGTTATTTCTCTCGACACTAACATTAATCAGCCAATACAATCGGCCAATCGTGACAAATTAGGGTACAACCAAATCAAATTTGCGTGATTCTGGTCACGTCTGCGCTTGGACGAGATGCAATTTTAGTTTCCACACCAAAAGATTTTGGAAGTCAGCAATCAGTGGACAGAAGCGAATGCCGAACACATCGTGACGTGTACCATTGTCACACTGACAATAAACGTCTGCGTAAAAAAAAACATGGATTCTTACAGAATGTACGTAAATACACTGTACATCATCATCAGCATCCGCTGCTGAAGGAAGGCTTCCCCTAGCCGTCGCTCACAATCTATGCAATAACCGACCTGGCACATGCTCGCGAGCTGATATCAATGCTTTACATCCTCGGTGGACATCCTCTTGAACATTCAATGGCTGCCATTCCATCATTGTTCTTGACCCTTGGCTTCAAGTTTACATATGTATATACTTTGTTGCATTTTAAAGTTGTAGAGCATTCTATTTGTTACCTTTGTGATAAATTAAAAAGCAGTACATATAATTAAAATATGTCATTCTAAAGTCACTGGAATGTGTAGGTGCAACATCAGTTTCTTTTTTTTTACATTTGAAATGGAACACTACAAAAGAAACAATCCACAGAAGAAGTAATATGTTACGCTGAAATACTTGCTTACGCCAGAGTGAAATGTGCGACTGCATCCGTGCTTCGAGTGGCAAAACGTCAAACACTTTGGACGCTTAAAAAATATATTGGTGTACATATACAGGCGGCATGTGTTTAGAGTGCATGCGAACATTTTATACATATATATTTATATACATTGTGTCTCAAGTTTACACCTTTATAATCCTGCATATACATAAGCCTGCAGAGAGCCAAAACTAGGTATGGGGGAAAACATTTTCCTGGGCTCTTGTCCAACATTCAGGACACAATTTACAACTCAAACACTACAACCCGAGGAGCTCAAGCAGAACGTTTGGAACAATCAGCCTCCGTGACAGCTTCACTGCAGCGCCCTTCCAATGACCATTATCACCATCATTTATTACTTTATATAGTGCCTTACACCTGAGTGCCAAAATCTCCAGGCGCTACCATATATGCACCGGGGGTTTAATTTCTTCTGGAATATTTTAAAGGGCCCCCAAAACCACCAACCTCGCTGGACCCGGCTCCCCTTCCAGCGGTCGGGAGAAGGAGAAATGTCTTCCAGAGCTCAGCCCAAGACAGCTCCGGCTGAAATCAAGGCCTGTTTCTATTCAAATGTATTGCTCAACGTTGCGATGCTGTGCATATAACTGTTTTTAAACTTAAGTAAATTAAATACAGCACGTATCAAACAGTGTATGCTCAAATTAAATTACGTAAAATTGTCAAATGTGTATGAATAACTATGAAGAACTGACACTTAAAAGTTGTCTATGTCCTGTTTAGCATTAATAATGAATAATGCACTGAACATGGATTGGTTTCTGAAGCCTTGTGATTGTTTTAAAAAAATCTTCTCATTGGTTCAACCAAACTCTCGATGAATGCTCTCTTAAACCAAAATACCACTGGAAAAGGAGTATGGTATGGCTGGTTTTCAACTATTTGCCATGCTGAGCCGAAACCTAACTTTGCCACGCTGACCTCAAGAAATATCTGAATCTGGTTTTGGGCCAAACAGGGCCAGGGGCAGAGCGGGTGATGCATTCATTGATTCTATGGCCTGAAGTGGAGCGAATCAGATGGAGTGAATCGAGCATTACTAATTCAATATTTTTTTACTTTGAACAGCAACTTACATTTCCATAATCATCCAGCACCGAAGTGCTTGAAGAGACCTTTAAAATATATACTCTTTGGTTCTTTTGGTAAAGTCACGTAGGTAGAAAAATAAAATAATATATCACGACGTTTCGATCGCAACACAAGCGGTCGTCCTCAAGCGGAAAAACAATCCAGCAGTGGAACTGCTGAACCATAAATAAATACAGCGAGAGAGCAGTTACAACAAGACGTTATATATGTGGCGAAGGGCAAGCAAGCGGGGTCTGAGCTGGAAAGGAATTCCATCCCCGCACGCAAGCACGTCAGTTGTGTTAATGACGGAGATTCGAGAGAGAGAGATTAGGGTTAGAGATTAGCATGAAATGAGCTTCCGTCGACGCATAAGAGTATCGTCCCCGCATATATGCACAACATCAGTGTTAATAGGAGATCAGCACTATGTTGATGGGAGAGATTAGGCTGAGAGATTATGGGGTTTAGCAAGTTAATGTCATGCCTATGTGTAACACAAGCTGCGGCGCTGCCAACTGCGCTGTGAGAGGCAAGCGCGTCCACGCAAGAAACCACCGCAACGGTGGTCGCTCCAGTGAGACACACAGCAGCCAGAAACATCGATACATCGAGGCTAAGGGAGCAGAGGTGGCCATGTTAGTGAGACCCCAGCCCGTTAATGCAGAGGCACCTAACAGGGCAATGCAACTCAGAGAGTCGAAGATAACAGCCAAACGGCAGGGAAGAATGGAAGCACCACAGCAAGTTGCAACTTTGCTTGGTTAAAAACGTCCTTCCAATGATTGCTGCGTTATAACAATGATCAGCCACGGCAGAGGAATTGGTTCTGCCGTGTTTCAAATCTGCCTTCGTGTTCGCGAACAAGGATCCGAGACATGTCGTTTCGTTTCCCCAATGTAACTGCTGCCGCAGACACATCTTAGTTTGTAGACACCAGGGTATTGCATGTCAGGAATGACATCCTTCACAGATGAGATCAAATCAAGGATGTTGTGTTATGTATTGAATCGGACCTGGGTCATGTGTTTGTTTAAGATTTTGGAAATCTTTTTGGTAACACCTGCTACCGCAGACACTTAGGTGGAAATCAACCAGAGTCCCATCACAGGACAGATGAGGGCTCCAACATTTAAGGCAAAGCACAGCACATGCTGCTACGGTAACATTGTTCTGAGACTCTCCACATTGTAACCACATAATGGCACAATGTTAAGGTGCCATACTGGTGACCGCCTTTTCATGTATTCTTTTTTTTAACACGTAGGCTTTCGCGACAAATATTATTCATAATCAACGTTTATGGGTTAGATCGCGTTATTTATAAATGTGTCGTAACCCTCCACCACCCGACACGGCCAATCAGCAAAAAAGTGTCACGCTGACAAAAGACAAATAGTTCACTACTTTAGCCCACCGGTGTGTTGAAGAGTGAAACCACAACATTTACAAAAAAAATGAGTACGACGTTTCGCTGGTAATTGCATCCAGCATCATCGGGCAATTCGCCAGAATGGTGAGGCTCTGCTCTTGCTCCCGGTCTTCACGCTTCAACACACCGGTGGGCTAAAATAATGAACAATTTGTCTTTTGTCAGCGTGACACTTTTTTGCTGATTGGCCGTGTAGGGTGGTGGAGGGGTAATTACGACACATTTATAAATAACGCGATCTAACCCAAAAACGTTGATTATGAATGATTTTTTGCATTAGATAAACTGTTAGCTGGCAGTACTTTTTTCTCGCATTTCCACTGCTGTTACAAATTTGTCACATTTTTTTACCGCCGTGTTGTGTCTTGTTAGCTCACCGCAATGATGCAGTAACGTTGCTCCCTTTCCGTTTGCCTCTCTAGCCCTGCTGTGTTGCGTGTGTTTGCTGCGATGAGCGGCTGTGCTTAATGTTTCTCCCAGGTCTAATTCCTGCCACACGCACCGTCTGCACGCACGGCGAGAATCGCTGCGCTAGCGCTCAGCTAATCATCCCTGAATGCATTCCATGCGGCTGATAACATCAAGTAACATAGGCTACCGTGAAAAGCCAAGGATAAGCCACATTTGTGATTTACATTTTCTTCATTTTCTTACTTTCAAATGCGTAAAAGTATAATTCAATAGTTTAATATGTGCACGTAAGTTGTTTTTGTTAATTAATGTCTTTAAAAGCCTAATGAAACAGATGTATTCTGTATTTAACACTTAATTTAGAATATCAAAGCAGTTTAATATTTTTTCAATGTAACTTACACATTATTGATATTGTTTTTAAGAACTTTGTTAAAATGTACTATTTGGTTGGGATTTAAGTGTAACGTTTCACGAACCCTGAATAGAAGTGAAACTTCATTTGTCAAACGATTCAGGGTTTTAAATATTTGTTTTTGCTATTAGAGATAAATAGTTTATTTTGTGTGTAAACTTTGGTTGTAAATAACATAAATTACACTGAATGTTGTTGTCAGGCAGAGTTCTTTTGTGTAAAATTTATTTGCACATTCTAAGATGACTGGGTCGGGGTGAGCATCTACATGTAAATGCTCACGTCCTCTGGTATAACACCGTTTGAGACGAGGCTCAAAAGAAAGCTGTCTCTGGTGTGGACCAATCAGTTTTAAAGACAATGCATATATTGTATGTTATTTGTTTGCATTTTGGCCACAAGTATTGTTGATGTTAGATTTGAAGCTTTCGTGACTGCAAGGATTTTTCGGTAAAGTCACGTAGGTAAAAAAAAAAAAAATTATAGAAATAATAATAGAAATAAAATTATAAATCACGACGTTTCGGAGGCAACACAAGTCTCCGTCATCATGTGGGACCGTCACAGCTAAATTTACTGTATCAAGAATTTTGGAGATCTTTTCTAAAAAAAACCATAAGACCCAAGTCGGATTCAGTACAGTACATAAAATGCGTGATGTAATCGCATCTGTAAAATGTCATTCCTGACATGCAATACCCTGGAGTCTATAAATTGAGTTGCATCTGTGGTGATTGTTACATTGGGGAAACGAAACGTTATGTCTTTGATCGTGTCCGCGAGCACAAGTCAGATCTGAAACACGGCAAAATTGAGTCTTCCACCGTTGCCGATCATTGCTACAACGCTGTGGGCTCTCATGATATTATCTTTTCCGAGACCAAGGTGCTCTGAAAACCTTCTGGCTACCATCAAAGGTTGACAGGTACTATTCTACTTTACCGAGTGTTGACATCCCCAGCGTTTAACAGTACTTGTTCCTTTTATGCTTATTATCAGCTAACACCGACCACAACCCTGAGTCGATGTGCACCATTGTTCTCTTTTAGCCCCCCCGTGCCATTCCCTGGCTACCACATTCAGATAAGCCCCCCCTCCCCCTTAACTTGTATTTAAGAGCTTGTTTCTTGGATTTTTCCTCACTTGATAGAGTAAATTTAGCTGTGACGGTCCCACCTGATGACGGAGACTTGTGTTGCCTCCGAAACGTCGTGATTTATTATTTTATTTCTATTATTTCTATAATTTTTATTTTATTTTTTACCTACGTGACTTTACCGAAAAAACCTAAGAGTATTGTTGATGTGTTTTAACAACTTAACACCTGTTTTATTGCCGGATAAAAGGGGAAAACCCTATTCTCATATGTTTGATACTAGCAAAGGAGGTCCCATGATCACTGGTTAACTCTGACGTTGCTTGCTTATATCAAACCAATAATGCAATCCTTTTTGTCAACTGATTCACATACTTTGATCCACTTTTTATATTAATTAACCTGATTTTACACTAAATTGTTCCACTTAAACCATTAAGTACTGACCTGAATTTGCTTGCTCACACCACAGGCTGATAAAAGGGCGTCCACCAGTAGGAGCTCTAGACAGTCCCTCTGGAGGGTAATGGTCTATACTCTTTCACACTGGCCAGACGTCTTGGAAAAGGTGGGAGGACCCACGCTTTACTTCACCACACGTGACCTGCTGATAGACCATTTATAGTGGTGTACGGACAGAGGCAGGGTGGATTTAAAAAGAAAACATGATGAGTCATTAATTAACGATAACAATTCTATCATTCTCCTTACCTCTATCTTCACTGTGGGAACACTACGGTAAACTACTCATGTGTCTCAGCTTTATCGTGAGCTGATATTAACATTATTTATGATTGCCAATTTTTTAGAAGTTCCAGCTAAATTTTGGAGCTTTCTATTCTTACTCTGTTTCCAGTAGCAAGCAATTTAGACCGAGATATATTTATAAATGTAAGAGAGCCCTCTACAGCACAGTTATAAGATGTTCTTTGAACAAGACACCGATGGCTTGATGGCATATGGGCTGGAAATTATTTATTAGAAACTGTGTGGATTGTAAACATTTATCTTCAGTAAAATGCCTAATTAATGTTCTCATACTTTTAACCATAAATCATCCAACATTTGTTCTAAACGTCTGAACATACTCTATAATATCTTGCACCAGCATTCTTGTGGGCAGAGCGAAATCAAGGTACACACCCAAATTAAAAAATATATTTGACACCTCCTTTGCCCTGTGCGGGGTAGCCAATCATCAGAAAAAGAAATAGTTACCTGCTTTATGGCTCTGCAATCTATCTGTCACACAGCCCCTGGGGTCCCTCTTCCAGCATATGGGTCTCTTAGGTAATAAATGCTTGCCCCAGGAGAGCTGCCATGCTATATCACACTGCATACATATACACACGTGAATAAGTCATGCCAAAGTGTCCCCCATCACTTAAGCAGATTGGTGCTCATCGGCCGTGAATGGTCGCAGCCAGTGTTAATGCACGCCACGTTACTATGACGGGATCAGTGTGTAGTTCACAAAATTCAATCATAACTCAGGCAAGTGCTCAATTCTCCAACCCCCTGATATGATGATTATTACTGATCATTATGTTCTTGGTTCTTTCGGTAATGTCACGTAGAAGGGAAATAATAAAATAATACATAATAAAAATTACATAAGATAAAATTCTCACGACGTTTCGGCCACAACGCAAGCAGCCGTCCTCAGGTGAAGAACATGGCTGCGTGACTTTACCGAAAGAACCAAGAATATGAATCCATGCAGTCACGAAAGCTTTAAATCGAAATTTATTATCATTATGATTAGGTCAAGGTTACCCTGGTCAGCTGATGAACTCAGATTATAGTGTTTCGGATGCGTGTTGTTTTAAGAACTTACTTATGGGAGACTCGCACAGGATTGGTGTGGGTATATTCTCAATACAGTGTGAGTCTATCCCTTTTAATCCTTTAACTAGAAGGTCGTGTGGGTGCTATATACACACACACAATACGCGTGCACTCGTCCCGTGCGTGTTCATAACCTGTGCTGTATAACATGTGTGTGCAATCTATGAATGTGCTCCCAGCCTCCCATACACCAACATGTGCATTAGCACTGCGTGTATGTATTTCATGCAGTAATCACTTTTGTGAATTACGAGAAACCCCATCATAACAGAACGCAGTTCTTCAGGAAGGGTCCATGTCTATGTTTGCATAATGCATGAGGCCGAGTGCTTCGTATACACATGTTGGTGTCGTTTTAAAAATGGCATGCAGTGTTGTGTGCCATACAATGCCAATCACGTCGGTGAATTTCTGCGTAAACGAGCATTTGATGCAATTGCGATTATCCTCCCGTTTACAGCCCTGAGCCAGCGGTGTAAACTCCACATTCATATGGCGGGGGCGAGTCCATTCACAGGAAGAAAATAAAACAGTATTGGCTTACCCACAAAGTGGGAATCGTTTAATTAACCGCGGAATAATGATGGGCAGCGATGTTAAGAATACTCCACGTGAAATGTATGTGGATAAGCAAATGTGATACGTTTACGTACGCACGCACACGTGTGCGGGTGCATAGTGTATAATGTATGTGTGTATTTGATGACTGTATCCATGTGTACACATGTACTATTGTGTATATATACCGCGTCTGCATGTATCTATGTGCACATGCATGTGTATAACTAACTGTAATAGGGATGGTGCGTGCGCTATGTGTGTACATTCGGTATGTGTAGCCTGTGTGCGTACTGCAAGCTGTGTGCAGATGCGAAAGCGTGCGGTATACGCGAGTTATTAAATCGTGTACACACATATCACGAAGTGTATGCAGAGTGCATATATATGTAATGTGTGTGTGCAGATGTTGTGTTCTTACTGCATACATGGGGGAGCGGTGACGCAATGGTGAGCGCACTGCCATACAAACCATGCGCTCAATCCCCAACCACGGCTTGCGACAGTGACATGCCGCGTGATATCCCGAATTGTTCCTGGGTATCCCCCCCACCCGACCAAACCCCCGTTCACCAACAATGGTGAGGTATGGTCAAGCAACCGTCGTGGCACGGCGTGAGAGAGCTTTAATCCAACAGTGGAGTGCAAAGGGATGTACACGTGCTGCATGTTTGCTGTGCGTGTATACCG
The DNA here is from genome assembly GCF_015708825.2 of Lethenteron reissneri. Classification (NCBI taxonomy): domain Eukaryota; kingdom Metazoa; phylum Chordata; class Hyperoartia; order Petromyzontiformes; family Petromyzontidae; genus Lethenteron; species Lethenteron reissneri. The sequence continues at coordinate 2,712,326 of NC_083799.1, forward strand.
TGCAGGCGTGTGCGCATGTGTGCTCATGCTCGTGTGTCCGCTTCACCCTTCGCTCGTCCTTGTCCCCCGCTCTCCGCCGGCACTCGCCCTCCCTCTGCCTGCCGGGGTCCACCGGCTCCACCCCCCCAGCGGAGGGACCTCCCAAAGGACTGGCCCGGATCAGCCCGGGGTCGACCCCGTTCCTCTCTGCCACCGCACCCCGCTCCTTGCTGACCGCGGTGCCCTGCTGCTGCTGATGCTGCTGCTGATCCGTTCCGTCTCTCATCCCGCTGCTCCGACCAGCCGGCTTCCTCGTCCCTTCGCCGAACGACGAGGAAAGGACAAGGAGGTGACGAGAAGGAGGCACGAGATGGGGGATGAAGAGGCTCTCTCTCTTCTCTCTCTCTCTCCTCTCTCTCTCCCTCTGTGTGTCCCCGGAGCCTCCACTTTCCGCTTTACAGCCGGGTTATCCCCCGACCCGGAGCCGAGCCCCCCTTCGGCGATGAGGCCGGGGACCCCCCGCTAGGTGGCTCTGCTAAGGCACGGGCTGAAGAGGAGAATGGGCTTATTCGTCTTCGGTGATTCTGTGAAACTTTCTTGGGATTCCGTAAAGAAGAGACGCGAAGCGCTCCCCCGGTGCCGCATGGCTCCCTTCACGCCCGTCTCTGCGCTTCCTTTGTGACGTTTGAGCCGCTTCGAGTCCCCTCTGATTGGGATGTTCGCATGGAACGCGTGCGATTCGCATAGAGGTCATGCGTGTTTGTCGGAAGCGCTCTCGTGTCTCTATTGTCGCCTTGTGGTGTTGAATCCTGGCTTGGTCTGTACTGTGCACCGATTCTGAGCTATTTATGATTTTTTTTAACTCAACACATCAAGTTCAAGTTAATGTATTAGGTATAGCCCAGTGAGCCATTCGGCTCTTGAATCGGGTGCAACCGCAACAAACAAAAAACAAAAACATGAACAAGAAAACATCTGAAAGGGAATATGTGACTAAGTGCAAACAGAATAATAATACTGCCTTAAAATAAATAAATAACATTGGGCGACATTTTTGGCAATGGTCCTTCTTCATAGCACATACGTGGGCTATAAAGTAGGGCCATTACCCGAAACGTCGCCTATTATATATTTTGTTTCCTTTTGAGGCGGTGTTATTGAATGTGTTGAGTTGTTTTCATTCTGCTTTGAGCACCGCTGCAAATGCAGCATCACTAAATACTTTGTTTTTTTTTTAGTGATGCAATCTATGGTATGAATGTTGGGATTCCTAAAAATATATATTAGTGTTGATATGAAAACATTTTCCGATCTGAAATGTGTTTTGTTGTTGAGGGGAATGGAGGGATGGAGGGGTGGGAAGGCGATGATTTGGGTACACGGTTTAGGCAGTTGGGGGGGCCGGAAAATATTCCGTACAAAATTAAGCTCCATGAGCATCCATTCTGGACTGCGTATCCAACAAAAATAAGACACGGGACTTTTTTAATGATAATATTTACCTCCAATCCAAAATATATTCGCACGTCAGCCTAATGCACGTATTTGTGGAAGAAACAAATTTTTACACAAATGTGATGTTCTACAAAATGCATGAAAAAAAGCACTGCACACCGAAACCTAGCCATCGTGAGTTAAAAACACGTATGTTTCATATCCGAAAAAACATACATTTAATGGAATTATTTGATTTGGGATTAGTTTGTATGCCCAGAGAAAGGTCTGTATTTAAACATGAATTACACGAAGTGAGAGGTGTTTTTTTATTAAAAGCACAACTGCACAAGAGGAACGCATAATCACGTCCGTGCATATATGCCACGTTTAAAAATGTATATCTCTATGAATAGTTGTATAGCTGCTGCTGCTTGTGACGCAAATTAGTGTGGGTTTCACTTAAGCCCACAAAACTGTCCAATATGCACACTGAAACTATTTTGTAGTCAAATGCAATTAACTAAAGTTTCCTCAAAAGGAATATGCTTTGAAAGAGATTTGCACTTAAAGTTGGGTATCCACAAACACGAAGAATGGCTGCGTTGTTTCAAGGAGCTGTGTGCTGAAAACTTTTTCTAGCTCCCACAGCAGTAACAAGTAAATTAAGTCCATGTTTAGTTGCCACGGTTACACAGTGCAAGTGCCTAAACAATCCGATCCCCCAATGCCTCCCTTAGATCGTCTGCGGTCCCGAGTGAGGCAAGCGACCAAAAAACGTCATTACTCCACCATCCTTCATAAAAGTTGATTATGCCCTATTAACGTGAATTATTTAAATATTCATTTACATGCTGTCCCCATCCCACCGTCATCTGGCCTACTTTGTTCTATTAAATATTATTGTTGTTGTGCAATTTTTCACAGTGAACACATTTTGCCGTAAAACCCTTCTTTTTGTCATTTATGATATCACTAATTTTCATGAACCTCATAAAACATTTCTCAGCGTGCACATCCAAAAAATTCCCACGCGCAATCATAGACCATGAACAACAGAGCAGCTCTTCGATGTTATTTTACTCGTGTGACACGGGTTGTTTAGAACAATGTAGGACATTCCACTCCATAAGCTTCCGAAGAGGCTCCCAGCACGTCCTCGAAGAAGTTCTCAGCACATGGAGAGAATCATTGGATATCATGTTCGAATAACATGATAACAAATTCTAGTTTTGGGCATGACTTGGCTCATCACTCCAGGGGCGCCGCGATAGTGAAATGTTAACTCTCTCACCTGGTATGTAGGATGTCGTGAATTCGATCCTGACGCCTGTATATTTGGAGTTTGCATGTTCTTCTTGCGATCGATTGGATTTTTCTCCGGTTTTTCCTTCCACATTTAGAACATGCGTAAATAATATTTGGCTGCTATAAATGTCCACGTGATAAGCCACTTCGTTGAGCTGTCATTTGTGACCAGGCCACTTGTGAAAAAGAGCGATATAGCTCAGTGGTCCTTACCTGGTAAAATAAAAGAATAGCTTAGTTTAGTACAACTCGAAAATACATCAGAGAGATACAGAGCACCACTGCTGAAACCTATGCAGGAAGAAAAAAACACAACCAAAGATAAATATAAAGAGAGGGAGTTTTTTTGTTGTTGTAAGCCATCGACATCCGTTTTAGCACCACCCACCCCGCTACCATATAGGTCTTGAAAATGCCAAAGTAATATGGAAGGCCAGAGGTGTCAAGCCACAAACCTCAAGGTAAACAGTCTCACTTTTCATTTCAACAAGACTAAATAGGAAGTATCTGCTTGATCCTGGAGGTCTGAATGTATAATATACTATCTGTGTGTGTCAGGTAGGCAATATGTGGGTTTTCTATGCTTAAGGGATAAGACTAATTACTACTAGACTTCCATGAAATTCCACAAACTCACGCGCTAACATTGATTATTTAATTATTAGCAGAATATTTATTGTATGGTATGTGAAATAATGTAACATGAATAATTTAAATGTATCATGAGCATTTCATCCTCGGATCCCAGTGTGCAATGCATGGAAAGCAGGAAACACAAATAGAAGCAGGGTAACAAACCAAACAAGAGAGGGGAGGCCACTTTAAAGAGATTGATTTCTCAAAGCAGACTTAAACATATCTGCCGACTCTGATTGCCTGATTCAAAGTGGCAAAGGCGCTCCATAGCTTGAGTGCCATGCTAAAAAAAGGCCAATTACCAAAAGAGCACAACCTAGACCTGGGAGTGCTGAGCAGTTGGAGATCATAAGATCTTAATGACCTTTATGGAATATATAAATGTATTGGTTTCTGCAAGTAATGTGGGGTGAGTTACGATTTTAAATTGCAATGGATAATAATGTAGTGAGTCCAACTGAGTCGCAGACGTTGTCTTGGGAGCAACACTATTTATTACATCAACTCAACACACAACATAGCGTAACCTACACTCGGGTGTTGAACGCCAATCTAACCATGCTATGGCAGAACTAGACACGGTTCGCTATCCTGGCCCGGACCACAAGCTGGGTCCCGGACAGCGTGGCTAGAGGCTTCTTCAACCCGACGTGGATCTTCTTCACCGGCAACCCGAAGAACCCCGAGCCCCACACGGGGGCCCCGTTATATCGGCCTGGGCTGGGGCTGGCTCCGCCCCTCGCCCCGCCCACCTTCTAGATCTCTTGAGCTCTTTCCCGAAGGCTCCCGAGAGCTCCTCTATACCACGTGACCACCCAGCAGCCCCCGTCCACCGGTGGCCCCCTCCAATATCATCTGGTCACGTGTCAGCAGGTCAACCAGCGTATCATGCCCCAACGTAACCCTGGCTGGCTGACACTCTCTCTCGCTCCCTCACCGGGAGCCCGCACCGCACACTGTACGTGGTGCCTCTGCACTAACCAGCACTCACCCAAGCCCTGCTAGGGCTGGTACTACGCCCAGTAAGTGGGCTACACAACACATTCCTGCGGAGGGAGCTGGTAGGAACGTTGGGTTGCTCGGTCAATGGCCAGGGTCAACGGCGGCGTGGTGTATTCCGCAAATATGGCCGACTGTGGGGGCGGGCACAAGTCGGCGTGAGTAGGTTAAACGTTGAGTTTTATAAGGGCACCACAGGGTGACCAGCCCCTCCCCACCCAGCCCCACCCCTCCCACCCCCACCCAGCCCTACCCTCCCCACCCAGCCCCTCCCCACCCAGCCCCTCCCCACCCAGCCCCTCCCCACCCAGCCCCTCCCCACCCTCCCGTCTCCACCCAGCCCCACCCCTCCCATTTTTGGATGCACGACGGATGGACGGACACAATAATCCCCTGTGGGCTGGTGTAACCAGGAGGTTCCTACCAGTATAATGCGGCCTCGCAAGGCCGGCACCACACAGTGACATTCACAGTCACTACAATATAATGAAAGTAGGGGAAAGGTTAAAAGGCAAACATATAGAATACACATAACTCTGTAATATGGTTAGAACAAAAATAAGAAAATCATAAAACACCACTTCGAAATTAATTCAAACACTGCTTTTACAGTATGAAACATGGCATAAAAGTAAGGCATATGCATGGATTCTGTGACTCAATCACCAAAACGGATGATTGCTGATGTTCAAGAATAATGCAAAGTGGCATGCATCCGGGAGTGATGAAATCTGAATAAGTGTTAGGTTCATAATAGAGGTATTTTTTGGGGTTATATCGGGTATTTTTTATAAATGTGTCGTTAAAAGCCGCCACCACCCGACACAGCCAACTAGTAAGGGTTGTCACGTAAACAGAACGTGCCAATTCGTCACTAGTACAGCACACCTGTGTGTTGGAGAACCAAGTCACAACATTTACAATCTGAGTACGACGTTTCGCCAGTATGTTGGAGACACACTGGTGTGCTGTACTAGGTGTGCTGTACTAGTGACGAATTGGTATGTTCTGTTTACGTGACAACCCTTAATAGTTGGCTGTGTCGGGTGTTGGTGGGTTTTAACGACACATTTATATATTTACGCGATCTAATCCCCCAAAAAACCCTTTATGGATGATATTGGTCGCGAAAGCCTAGGTTGACCATTACATCACCAGATCGTGAGATATGGACAGTGGCTTGAGAAAGCATTTATCTAATAATAATGGATTGATCCTGGCTGCTGATTATGATGCTCCATAATCCAGCAGGGTCGTGTTTTAGTTAAAGTGCTTGACTCCAAATTAGATGGTAAAAACTTCAAACTCAAGTGTTGGGCATTGCTTAGCCCATCATCACTCCAGGTTCAATAGAAGAACACTTTGTGGGACATCAACAGTGGTTTCCTGTGGGAATGTGGAATATCAATCAATAGCTCAGCATCTTATACAGAGATGATTTCCATTCAATTGCTCAATTTTAACAGAGAGGCACCTAGATATGTAGTGGCTTCTGTAGGCTATAAATCTATACATAATGCACCACACTTTTTAAATCATGCAGTTGATATTTAGCCATTTTTATTGTAATGATGAGCAACAAAAAAAAAACACCCATTCAAGCTTGGTATAATGTTATATACATTTAATATGATACAGTTGGGAAATTAAAGTATAACATTGTTAATTGGCACTAATTAGCATAAACAAATGTGTTGCCCATAATTTTATGAATTTGTAATGAAAACAAAACCAGTATATAAATTTTGACATAGATCAAAATTAGAATATAGATATTACAGAACTGATAATTGATCTTAATTTGATCTACTTTACATATGTAGATTAGCACAACTATGGTTTATGCATGCTGTTGTGCCTATGCCCAATTATTGCAATATAATGTATTTTCCGTGTTTCGTGTAATTTACTTTACACAGCCCTTAATTAGCATGCATTAGCAACACTTAATAAACATTAAGTTGGCAGCTTTTACCTAGATCAGCTTTAACACTGAAAAATGGCACCTACACAATTTGCCCGAATAACATCCTACGCTGGAACTCTTTTGGGCATTTTTGTCACATCCAATTTTAAACATGCTTAAGAATTACTCCTCTAGCTTGCACCCGCTATATATACACACAGCACTGCAGGAAGAGGTGAAGTCAGTAGCACCACAAGTAAGAATTGTTAAGGAAATTAAACTATGCCTTGACTTTGTTTTATATAAAACTAAATGCTTCGATTTGCCAGGTAAGGCCCACTGAGCTATATAGCAAATTTTCAGAAGCGACCTGGCCACAAATGATAGCTGAACGATGTGGCTTATCACGTGGAAATTTCTAGCAGCCAAATACTTTTAAAGCACGTTGATTCTAAATTTTGAGGGGTAAAATCGGAGGACCCGGAGAAATATTCACGCGACCACGGGGAAAACATGCAAACTCCAAATACACAGGCGTCAGGGTCTGGATGAAATCCACGACCTCCTGGCGAGTGAACACAACCATTCTCAATATTTAATGCTTAGATACATTTCTTTAAAGACGGAGGGCGCTTGGAAAACGTTGCACCTAAATGCACTGGTAAAGAAGGGCATTAAAAGGATTACTAATTCCATCTTTTGGAAGGAATAAAAGCATATATGCATTACGTAGATGAACACTCTATTTGAAGTTCTTTATATGTATGACTGAAAAAAAGACGGCTTTTGTGCAGGAGGAATTATGTTGAATTATAACTTCACTTCATAAGCTCCTCGCTACCCACATTCTAACTCACTCCCTGCTGCTCTATCATAAAACTTTTAAATGCTTTGTGCTTCTAAATTCAATAAAATGCTTAATACAGGTCGAATCTCCATAGTATGCGGGTGTAATTACACAAGCGTGGGTAGTACATTATAAACTGTACACATACATGGGTGGTTTTATATATTTGCATAACGCTGAAATGGACAATATAACTAACGTCTGAATGATAAATGTCATGTTTCTAATGGACATTGAGGCATGTCTGAAAAGAAGATCACCTTTTATCAATGTAGGTTAAAATAATACATTTAGAAATATAGTTTCAAAAGAATGTTGTTTATATGAATGAGATTACCAACCCACCCACGCAAATACATTATTTATGAGTGTAATCATCAAGCAATCTCATACATTAATTTGATAGACAGTCTTAGTCATCTTAAAAAGTGTATGCTTATGATGAAGCCGACACGTTAGTAATTACTACTCTTTGGGAAATGTTGTATGTCTGCAGCAGACACACCACATCCAGTATGCCTCTCACTCTGGCGATGGCTACGAGTCCCAGTCTCGCAGTGACGTGGAAAATGTTCAGTAAGAAATAAAATAATGAAGCCCTGTTTATCACAGATTTTTATTTATTTATGAAATGGATGAAACCAGGTGATATGAAATTCAGCGTACTTTTCAGAACTATATCATTTTTGAGTCCCACGTTGGCACCAAATACTTAAACAAAACGAATAAAAACTATAGCAGCATCATTACCACGCATGCGTTGTAACTGGTGTTGCCTCCTGTCCTGGTTTTTGTCCTCTTTTGGAGGCTTTTCTCGGAAATCTGCAAGTCTTCTTGGGATATTGTGATATGATGAGTTATTATATAGCAAAATCGTGAGAGGCGGATTTGCTTACCAGCTTGCATTCATATACCATAACTTGGTGTGTAATATTGGTCTTCAATAGAGCATGTAATATTGGTCTCCAATAGGCTATTATCAGACAGATGGATCACATCCCCACTTTTTTATCATCAAGGCCACGGAGACCAGCAGCATTCGCGTATGACTGGCACCACGTGAGTCCAGCAGTCACACAGCGGAGCCTCAGCCGAACAGATGCAGCTCCAGCCAGCACCCCTAGTCCCTGTGTTAGCACACCACATGCAACAAGATGGAGGGGAGGAGGCCGTGATGGCGAGGAGGATGCCGTGACACACTCACTCATCTTACACTGACTCATTCACACATCATACACTGACTCACTCACACATCATCACTCACTCACACAACCACTGACCCATTCACTCATCATACACTGATTCACTCATCATACACTCACTCAGCATACGCTGACTCACTCACACATCATACACTCACTCACATTACCACTGAATCACTCAAACATCATACACTGACTCATCATATGCTGACTCACACATCATACACTCACACTACAACTGATTCACTCACACATCATACACTGGGGAGTGTCATGCTGCCAGCTATGGCTGCAAGTTTGGTCGTACATGTTATGTAGATCGTTTATTGTTAAATTTGAATCACAGTTCCTATTATTACTGTTGTTACATGGTTTTTATATCTTTATTTTGATGATTTCTAAAACATATGGTTAAGCCATGTTTCTTGCGGAAGTGCGGAGTTTGCCTGATAACTGTAATCGAAATTGTCTTATGGTTGTTATTGTTTGATTTGCATCACACTGGGATTTTTGCACACAGCGTTATAATACGGTGTTTTTTTCTGGAAGATTTGCTGGTTTATCCGGGATGTTTCTGTTGCGCGTCGTTGCTTTAAGATGTTCTCCGTTCATATTTTGTTTGTTGCGGTTGCACCCGACTCAAGAGCCGCATGGCTCACAGGGCTATACCTAATAAATGAAACTTGAAACTTTGAAAACTTGACAGTCAGGACAGGACAAAGCACAGACCCAGCACCACATTGAGCTCTCTGGCCCGGGTGGCGCCATGATTAAAGCGCCTATAATAGAGGTTTTTCTCAGGCGGACAGGTCACGAGTTCAAATCCCACCCATCATATCTCCGTGTTCGAATAAAAAAGGTCCTGCTCTGTGAGTGGTAGGAACTGTGAGCGTTGGTCTCAATGACATATTCCATTATTGTACAGCTAATCAATCAAAATTACACTGTATTGGCAGTGGTGCAAAAGAACAGAAAACTCAATGCATTTGTCAATAACGCCGCCTTAAAAAATATATATATAACTGGTGACGTTTATCGGACAAGGACCTTTCTTCAAGAGCACAGTGGTTTTTAACGGAGGACCTGTCCCATACCCTGAAATGTGTCATGTCATGATGAGTCAACCAGCACGGTGAGTCAACCAACGTGGTGATTCAACCAACACGGTGAGTCATACATATATATCATGCTGTGTGATATTGCCAGGACCCTTCTGAAGAGAGCCATAAGACTCAGAAGGCCTCCCCACACCATGTCGGTCATTGAAGTTGTTTGGCTGCTTGTTATAAATGTCCACATGACAAGCCACTTCGTTGACTTATCATTTGTGGTCGGGTCGTTTCTGAAAAAGCTAATAGCTCAGTGGGCTTTCACCTGGTATAACAAAAAAACTTTGTTTTAATTATTATTTGGTTCTTTCGGTTAAGTCACGTCTAAAGATAAAATAATAAATTAAATAATAGCATACTACGACGTTCCGATTGCAACACAAGCAATCATCATCAGGTATAATGAAATAGCGACATAAAATCTAACCAGAAAACTATAGACAGACATATTAGTAGACAGATATCACCAAGATACATAGAGAAAACTATAGACAGACATATTAGTAGACAGATATCACCAAGATACATAGAGAAAACTATAGACAGACATATTAGTAGACAGATATCACCAAGATACATAGAGAAAACTATAGACAGACATATTAGTAGACAGATATCACCAAGATACATAGAGAAAACTATAGACAGACATATTAGTAGACAGATATCACCAAGATACATAGAGATTTGCTCTATGTATCTTGGTGATATCTGTCTACTAATATGTCTGTCTATAGTTTTCTGGTTAGATTTTATGTCGCTATTTCATTATACCTGATGATGATTGCTTGTGTTGCAATCGAAACGTCGTAATATGCTATTATTTAATTTATTATTTTATCTTTAGACGTGACTTAACCGAAAGAACCAAATAATAATTCCTGCAGTCACGAAAGTTCTAAAATTAACTTTCTTTTAGTGTTTTTTGTTTACTTACCTTTCCCATACTTTACGCTCGTCTCGTGTTTTTTGGATTGTTGTTGTAACTTTCTGACCCGCCCCTATTGTAAATCTCTGAAAAATAGCTTAATAGCCTTTCGGATTCCTCCAGTATGAATGAAGATTCTGATTCACTCGCCACTGATGTTTTAGCCGTGGGCCAGTGATTGAAGTCAAGTCACCGGGTTCATCTCGGAAGGCGCTAATTTCCGCGCCACTCACTTAAACGTGTAAAAATTTTACTTACAATTTTCGTGACTGCAGGAATTCATATTCTTTGGTTTGATTTAACACAGTACATTAAATTCGTGATCTGATCCCATCTGTGAAGGACAAGATTCCTGACATGCAATATCCCGGCGTCTACAAACTAAGCAGTATCTGTGGCAGCAGTTACATTGGGGAAACTAAGCGACATGTCTCGGACCGTGTTCGTGAGCATAAGGCAGATTTGAAACACGGTAGGACCAATACTTCTGCCGTGGCTGATCATTATTTTAATGCGGCTGGCTCACACAAAATGTATTTATCTAAGACGATGGTACTTTGCAAGCCCAATGGCTATCAACAAAAATTCGTTCATGAAGCCATCCATATATGGACACAATTTCAACCAAGAGGATGGTTATAAACTCAGCAATCATTGGAAAGATGTCATCAACCACTTTGGGTCGTGACTTGATTTGTGTTTTCTTGTCGGGGGAGCACAGGTCAAGTTATGACTTGATTTCTGTCGTTTTCTTGTTGTCTTTCCCCACGGCACATGTGCTCCGCCCACCTCGTTCTGACACCGAGACGTTTTGTGCCACTGCGTGTTCCGTGCTTCACATTGGTGCTCTCTGACCCCAGGGCACATATGCGCCGCCCACTTCGTTGCTCCGCAGGAGCTCTTGCTCTTGTGCCACGCCCATTTTCCAAACCTTTGTAATAAAAGACTAAGACTTCCACGACGATGCTTGTCAGAGTGCTTCTTTAATTAACGGTAGTACGGCACAGCTCCGCTCCCTACCCCTCCGGGTGATTTCCCTCTTCTCAACACCGTAGACGAGGCATCCCTCTCCGAGTACCCCCGTGGCTCACTCCACTCTCCCGGCCTCGCCGCTGACTGACGGCGTGCCGGAAGGAGGGTGAGCTCCGTTGGAGGATCCGCCACGTGGCCCGTGGCGAGGAGGGGATGAGCGGCGATGCGGTCCGGAACCCAGGCTTCCCACACCGACCACGAGTCCTCCCCTCCTTCTCTTATATTCACCCTAGCCACGCCCCCTCGTGGAACCTTCCCGATGGTTTCAGAACGTCTATGTGCGACTCTGCCCGTCCTCCCTGGCCCAGATATTATCACCCCTTCGGATTGGATACTGATTACGTAATGGTGCCTGTCCCCGTTACTCTCTGACAACCCCCCAGATGGCGCTCTCTCATTACACCGTTAGAAACGGTTGCCTTAGGTGACCATCTCCCTCTTTCCTCCTGAAGATGATCGCTTGTGTTGTGATCGAAACGTCGTGGTTTTTGTTCATTTTTTAATCTTTATTTTGTATTATGTTTTATTTGATTTATTACTGAACAAACCAAGAATAAGTCTACATTATAGACTGCCAGTACGCTCATTCAGGTTAAGAACCAGGCTACAGTCTACATTATAGACTGCCAGTACACTCACCCAGCTTAATAACCATTACTACAGTCTACACTATAGACTGGCAGTACACTCACCAAACTTAATAACCAGGCTACAGACTACATTGTAGACTGCCAGTACACTCGCTCCGATTAAGAACCAGGCTACAGTCTACATTAATGTTTTTTTTCATAATTATTATTCACTTTAATTTTTTTTCTGTCTACGTTACTTGATCCGACGAATCCAAATAATTGAAATGTGTTAATTTAAAGGTTACAGCGCCCTCAGATGGTGACGCATAGAAAGCACAACCACTAAAATCTGTGCCAAGTTATTTTAGCAATATCGCCCAAAATAATGAAGGTTTTTTTTCTCCTGGTACTCCGGGTTCTTCTACATGCAAAACTATCCAAGGAATGTACCGAACATCCCAAGGAGGACCTTCCTGAAAAAAATATGATATGCTGTTTTGTATAACATTAACTGGTATGTTTAATTTAACCTGAATGACTACGTATTGAAACCATAATACGTCTATTTTGCAATATAGTTACAGGGGAGTCAGAATACAGCAAATAGCGACTATAAACATTATCTTGTAGAACAACAATATCAAGATGTGCCAGACAAAAACCAACAAGCCGTTTAATATATTCCATCGATGCAATTTAGAAGTATGAGTTATTTAAGTGAAAAACAACGACTCAAAACCGTGCGTGTAATTTCCATATGCTGCAATTACATAAAACACATTTAAGTGATAACCCCACCCCTCAAAATACAATCCTTCCACTATTCTTGTCATTGTTAGCAGCTTGAAAACAACATCATTTCAACATGAGTATCTATAAAGCATATACATGTGACTGCACTTCTAAACGTTGTACACATACGGTTGCATGCACATCACAGGGACTCTGAAGAGAGGACGACGAGGGTGGTAGGGGCCTGTAGTGCAGAGACTGAAAAGATATGATGGTATGGTAAGGTGCACATTTATTAATTTCATAGAGAAGAGACAGCCAGTCATAGTAAAGGACCAGATGGGTGATGGACTTGGACTTGAACAGATGAAGGGAATCTCTAGTGTAGAGAGCCAGCAAAAGTAATCTTCCATTGAGCAGAGGTTGACAGGTTTCAACAGGATTATTTGGTTACTGAAGAGATGTCGATTGAGATGAAATTGGAGAGGTAGGTGGGGGCGAGTCCATGGAGGATCTTGAAGGTATTGTAGTTGATCTGGATTGAAAGCAGTGTAAAAAGCACTCAAAATTTCGGCCATTCTGAAAAGCCATCAGCAGTTCCAGGGAAATGTACATTGTGGCCCTCTTGCCTTAGGTCACCCTCAAATTTAGTTTTAGAAAAAATTTCATCGAATAACAGGCAGCAGCGAAAACTGTAGATCAGTTATGCTATTTTAGGACTCATCAATACAAATATAGTCACTCATGCTCAATAATGTTCAAGATGACAACAATGTCAAACCATCAACGTTGCATCAGGCACAAAGGCAGAGCACTTTTTACCCATTTTCGTGTCTTGTTTGAAAATTCTTATTTCCAGCCTGCATTGTTTTTGACATAAGTGCTTCTCATAATTTACAAATTCGATTTTTGGGAGTTGCGTTGGGAACTGAGTTTTGGAGTTATAGTCTCATCTGTGCATTCATTTGTGATGTTTTATTTAGCTCTGTGGGCAGAAAAGAACCCCAGGAGGCATTTCGTGCTTGAGAGAATGGTCTTTCTCAGTTCATGGGGACCTCAATGATACCAGATGTTCCTCCCAGCCAGTGTGGGCGGGCAGGATGCGTCACCGCTGGGACATTAGAGTCCACGTTTTGGTGCAATCTTCATAAACTGGTGCCAAGGATTCTAATGGGAAATGTGCATCAGACAGTATAAACTGTAACTCCACAGGCTGTCTCATTGTGCACGATTGTTCATTTGTTACGTGGGGTGTTTGATTATGTGTTGATGGGTAGTTGTGCAGCCAAGCAAACAGAGCACAAATTGATGTGGCAGACAATAATTACCAAAGCACACTGTATGCTGAAAAAGCAGACTTTAAATATCCGGTGACATCATTGAAAAGAGTCAGCCACTGTATGGAGATCACAGGCCAAATCCCAAATGTGAACGCTCCCACAACTGTTTAACACGGAGGCTTTCGCGACCAATACCAAACATAATAGAGGTTTTGGGTTAGATCGCGTAAATATATAAATGTGTCGTTAAAACCCGCCACCACCCGACACAGCCAACTAGTAAGGGTTGTCACGTAAACAGAACATGCCAATTCGTCACTAGTACAGCACACCGGTGTGTTGGAGAACCAAGCCACAACATTTACAATCTGAGTACGACGTTTCGCCAGTAATTAAGACTAGCTTCATCAGGCGACAGCTACTTAGACATTTTTAAAGAGTTTAGATTACAACTTTCAATGCCTGCCTTTTGCGCTCACCATTATTATTATTTTTCTATCTACGTGACTTTACCGAAAGAACCAAAGAATATATATAAAATATAGTTGACATCAAATTTCAAATATGGGGAGGGAGGGTGTTGGGCAGAGCTGAAATTTAGAGCGAGAAATTCCCTCCAGAGTAATAAACCCTGAACTGGAATCTCTGATAGGCAAGCAGTAAGGGTGACCAGAAAAGCAAAAAGATTTGTTTAGATTACGGCAGACAAACGACATATGTGTGTATGAGTAATATGAAACATATAACACGTTTCAGACAAGGCAATGGTAAGTTAATCTTCCCTTGCCATATGTTGTTGATTCTTTTAAAAGCCCCATTAATAATGCTTCGCTGCTGCACTTTGCAAGGAAGTTATGGGACCTAATGGGTCGTACCAAATGGATAGTCGCTGCACAAAATAACCTGTCGATTGGCACAGGACTATGCACACAACATCCTCTGCAGTTATACGCAGTTGTAGGCTATTTTCAAGCCAGTGCAGATGATAATCCCGCACTCCCTCGCCAGCCAGGGTTCTGTTCAGAACCACTCTCACTCAATATGTGAGATGTTCTGTTGGTCCCCATGAAAACAAGTATGGCTGATACCAGAGAACTTCGATCAGTTTGATTGTGACATGAAGAAAGATGCGTGCATCATCATCACGATCCATAGGCAGATAGCCCGTAGGTGTACACTGCACGTTTCGTTATTTCTTTCCACTTTCCTCTGTCTTGTACCAATATGCTCAATTAGTGCACATCTTTCAGTCACCAATCTGTGAGGTCTTTCTTTCCGGTTCCTTCTATTTTTCCGAACACACTTTCAAATTTTCCTGTTGTTGTCTATCCTACATATGTGTCCAAGTAGTGGCAATTTCCTTCTCGTCACTGCCTGCATCAGGTCTTCTTCTACGTGCAACCTTCTTCTTACTACTGCATTGGTCATTCTTTGGGTCCAGTTTAGATGCAGTATCCTTCTCTAGCAATACATTTCAAATGCCAATATCTCATCTCTGTTAGTATTTTTAACGTCAAGGTCTCGCAGCCATACAAAGCTGTACTGAACACGCATGTTCTTAAGATGTTCAGTTTGGTCTTGTAGCTGATTTGCTTGCTTCTCCAGATGTTGAATCCTGCCTTGACTCATCTTGCCTTTGTGATCCTCGCTCGTATGCCTTTGTGCAGTCGTTGTCCCATGTCAGTAGACTTCCTAAGTATATAAATTCCTTTACTTTCAAAATCTTGCTGCTTTCTAGTATTACTTCTTTCTCAATGTCCTCCCTTCCGAACACCATTGTCTTTGTCGTTTACACGTTAACCCTCAGTCATACATCCTCTTACTTATTCAGCATGTGAACACTTTCCTGAAATACTACGCAACTTTCTTCCATCAGATCTATGTCGTCCGCGAATCTCAGGTTCTTTATTATTTATCCTTGTACATATATGCCTGTACCATGATCCCTGAATGGCATCTATCACTCTTTCCAGGTAGGTGATGAAAGTTGTTTGGTGATAATGGATCTCCCTGTATCATACCCATTGTTGTTGGGAACTAGTCTCCTATTTCCTGTCCAAACTTTACCGCTGACTTTGACCTTTCACCTATATCCTGCAGAATGTGTCAGTCTTTTCCCTACTCCGCATGATCTTAATTTTGTCGACGTGATATGCTGTTGTATTGAATGCTTTCTGGAAATCTATGAAACATGTGTAAACCAGCCTATTCTATCTCTTTGCTTTCTCTGCTATAAGCCTTCACATTAAGATGTTCTGTAATGTGTTCCTATCTTTCCTAAACCCTGCCTGGTCATCCACCAAATAATCCTCAGTCTGTGCTTGCATGGATCCAAATAGTTAAAACATGAGATTCATAATTTAAATAATCCCATAAAATGTATTGATACCTGTTGCACTTGGTTCCTTTTCAGAAAAAAAACTTAATTCAGAGTTGTCCTGGAAAAAAACTCGATAAGCAACACATATTACTAAGATAACCCACACTATTTTCATTGAAACACTTTAGAATCTACTTTTTTTTTTATTGTTTCTCTCCACAGATAGTTGCGAAATAAACTTAATAATTTAAATGTTTTCACAAATGTACAGGAATTAACCTGTTCTTATTAAAATCCTACTTTTTGGTCAATGACATTTTGTAATTTGTCGAGTTTTTACACAGCACCCCTCAAGTATACATACTGTAGTAACATAATCAATTCTTTATATTTAATTAATTCTGTTTTATTTAAGGCAAGGTGGTAGCCCATAATATATATTTTGAGTCAGTGTTATATGTTGACACAATATAAACAAAAACCCACGTCTTTTGCAGTCATTACCCATTATAAAGACTTTTTGTTTACATTTTGTAAATGTAACCTACATTTTATACTTCCTATAAAACTTTATCTATGTTTGCGACCATATGCGACTGAAAATAAATTATACAAACCTGGATCAGTTGAAGCAGAAACTATTTATTTGCATTGCTATATAAATGTATTTACCCCCCCCCCCAAAAAAAAAACTAATCTGCAAGAAGTGGTTAATGCATACAATGTGTCGTGTTAAATTGATTGTAAATAATCAGAAAGCAAATCGGATATAAACAGGGTCTGTCTGTCCTGTGCTTTCTATGAGCTCCTTGACTCAGCCTTTCAGTCACCACAGAAGACGACTCCACTGAGCTCTGCACCTCTGATATGTAAGTGCCGTGCACAGGAAACGATACGCAAGCTTCTTCGTTAGAATGCGTCAAACCAGAGAGGCATGTCTTCCATAGCAAGCCTACAGGAATATGGCAATACGGTGTATGAATTTTACAGCATTTACTATGAAAGGTTATATTGAGTAAATGTGGGGGGGGGGGGGGGGGGGGGAGAGTGGTGGCCCAGTGGTTAGCAGAGTGCACTCACAAGTGTACCTGACAAGATAACTGAACAATTATGGGTTTACCTGTCACCAACTTACAGTGACCAGCATGGTGAAGTACAGTGAAATAAACCCCCATGGCCAATATGGAGTGGGGGAGGTCTTCATCCAGCAATGAATTGACAAAAGGCTGTAATGTTTTACATGAAATAATACCGTTCATGTCGTCCACTATTAGGGTATGTAGCAAACTACACCTGGCAGTGAACCACTGGTATGCAAAACCATTGATACCATTGCATGGTATGCGAACCATTTCAATATTTGCATCCGTTACAGAATGTTTTGTCATCGCATAATCTTAAGGTAACTTAAACCAATGTTATATGATGTAAACCGGTGTTGTACAATTACAATTGTCAGTTGTTAATTACTGTAAAATATAACGTTATAACGTTTCATTTGAATTTTGCTCAAGAATCTGTAATTAATCTTGATTTTAAGCTTTCGTGACTGCAGGGATCCATGCTCTTTGCTTCTTTCGGTAAAGTCACGTAGATAGAAAAATAATAGAAATGGACTATAATTAGGAATACATTTTTTTATTGAAATTCAGGAATATATGCATACCTACAGTAAATATAAATTGAATGTTTCCCAATATTCAATGGTTATATTCTAATCTAAATGTTGTACAAAGCATACACTGACTGCATTGCCAGCATACGTATATAAACAAGCAAAATGAAAAATGTATCCAGCCTCGTAAGTAACTACTCAATTAACTCTTACAATTGATTCTAAAAATTAAACGTTCAGCAACTGTGATTTAGGAACTTGTCATAAGCCCACCAGCTTTTTGCATTACTCAAAATTATCTTGCTTGTCATTGCCAATAATTTGTTCGACACAACAAAAGGGTCTATGAATGAGCCTTTAATAAAATATTTTAAAAAAATTGGCACAAGCCGATTACAATACACGTGTAGTATTTTGTAAAATCACTCAGACTGACACGTTGTAACAGGTCACCTGCTTACACTTTATTCACCTATTCTTGCACCAGTTGTAGGCGCACCTATAACTATCTGCACGGTCACGTATACTCAACTTCTCCCCCCGTTCCTATCTATTCTGTACCTCACATAGCCTGCACTCAGCAGCTCTGCGACTCCGCACACAGAATTTTCTCTGCCCTCGCCTACGCTCCCTCAGACCCATTCACTCGTCTGTCCCGGGCGGAGGGATCAACCATTACCCGCCCGGCGACTCGTGAGGGTTGAGGTCCGTTGACGGCTTGAGTGGCAACGGCGAGATGTCTTCACTTTTGTCCCCAACAACAACTCTCTAGCTCCGCTCACACAAACACACACGTCCTTTTATCCTCCGGCCAATTAACCGAGAGCTCTCGTGTGTCTCTTTAAGGCTAGCCAGGCTGGCGCCTGTCAGCCCATTAATCAACCCTTATCTCCCGTCTCCCTGGCAACACCTCCGGTACTCTATACTATTAGTTTTTTTCGGTAAAGTCACGTAGGTAAAAAAATAAAAATGAAAACTACTAATTAAATCACAAAATAAAAAATAAAAAGAACTAAATAGTTCTTTTCATTTTTTATTAGTTGTTTTTATTTTTTATTTTGTGATTTAATTCGTAGTTTTCATTTTTATTTTTTTACCTACGTGACTTTACCGAAAAAAAACAAAGAGTATAGAGTACCGGAGGTGTTGCCAGGGAGACGGGAGATAAGGGTTGATTAATGGGCTGACAGGCTCCAGCCTGGCTAGCCTTAAAGAGACACACGAGAGCTCTTGGTTAAATCACAAAATTAAAAATTAAAACAACTATTTAGTTGTTTTCATTTTTAAAAAATGAAAACAACTATTTAGTTGTTTTCATTTTTTATTTTGTGATTTAATTGAGTTTTTTTAACTTTTTTATTTTGTGATTTAATGTAGTTGTTTTCATTTTTATTTTTTTACCTACGTGACTTTACCGAAAAAAACAAATAGTATAGAGTACCGGAGGTGTTAAATCACAAAATTAAAACAACTATTTAGTTGTTTTTATTTTTTATTTTATGATTTAATTGAGTAGTTTTCATTTTTATTTTTTCACCTACGTGACTTTACCGAAAAAAACTAAGAGTATGGATCCTTGCAGTCACGTAAACTTCAAATCTAGAATTAACACCTCCGGTGTCAGCAGTGCACAACCGGTCGACCCGGTTTGCACCCGCTTCTCCCCTTAATTAGGTGGCGGCCTGTCCGTGCAAACCCCACGTAGCACACGCGCACCTGCTTGCCCTCAGTTGCCCTCGGTCATCTGTGCCCACCGCATATTTCACTCCTCTACACACGTGTTGCTTCTGTTGCGTCCTCTCCTAGAACTATCCTCCAAGAAGAATCATGAACACTTCGGGCACCCTGCTGTCGTACATGGTCATGATGCTGCTCGGCCTCACCTTGGCGTCACTGGTGCCACATGAGGCAGATGACGGTGACCTCAGGTGCGATGGAAAATCGTGTGCCGTGTGGAAACGCACTCAGAGCACCGGATGGGTGTAAGGATGCGAAGCTCACCTGCTGTGTAATGGGCAACCATGGCTTTAATATTCTGTAATGTTTGGTCAATGGTAAAATGCATGTGATTTATGTTTAGGTGATCAGACAGGGTAACAAAATGCTCATCTTATTTATATTGGGAAGACATTTATGGTGTTTTTGTTTTCACAATGCAGTGCAGAGATTACACTCGCCAAGCACCACTCACAGGGCTCCTTCACGAGTGACTACAGCAAATATCTGGATTCGAAGCAGGCCAAGGACTTTGTGACCTGGCTCAAGAACACAAAGCGCAGCGGGTAAGTGTGTGGTGACTTCAGCGATAGTACAACCTGCCTGCCTGCCTGCCTTCTTCTTCTCTTGGGTGGGAAAGGTCGCACATTCCCGCCCGAATTGTGGACAATAAACACGTGTGTTGCGTTAAGGGCGGTCAAAACACTTAGAATGGGAAATGAATAACATGGGCTTATATGTGCCAGGCATGATGCTCAAAATGTATTGTTGTGTTTCTCAGATCTCTGTTGAAATAGAAATGTAATCTCAATGGAGTCTCACCTGGATTTACGTATACAACGAGCATCTTTGCCCGTCCTAGGACGGAAGCTGTAATATTTACGAACAAATTGAGCAGAGTATAATTGTAGCATGTGTAAATTGAATGGCAGTGAATATTGCACGAAAGTATGTCATCAAACACGTAACTGCATTTAACTGTAGCACTGTATTCATAGCAGTGAATCTGGCACAAAAAATAAGTCCTAAAACACCTCACTTCATGTCACTGTAGCACTCCACATAACTGACCTTCAATTTGTTCAAATTCACTGCTCTGATACTTTATTCTCTTCTGCTTTCGGTTGCTGTTTTAAATAAATTGGTAAGTCGATACAATATCTGGAAAATCACCGAGAAATGTCTCCATAAAGAAGGGGCAATTTGCGTTATAAAATGTCCTTTGCGCCCAAGCAAATTCAATAACTTTAGGTGCAGTGCTCTGACACTTACTTATGATGTGCTGTAGCTCGCCGGAGTAGCAAACAATTTTAATAAGAGGCAATGGTGGCAAAACAGCAGATAAATGTTCGCAAGCGTCAAGTTGACCTTGCTTTTGTTTGACGTGGCGAATAAATAAATGAAGGCAGAAAATGCAGTGGGATGTGGCTTGGAATTAATTGTCTGGTGAGCTCTAGATAAAGAGGGAACATTAGACGTAAAAAAATGTAATTTGTGTCAAAACAAATTTTCATTTCCGCTCCACGTTTCTCCTTGCGGAGTGACGATTATTAATTAGCTGAATGTAATGGCGGGGAATATTGGCACTGTATTAATGTGAGTTAATGTAGCACAAAGGGAAGGCATAAAACACCTCAGCGTTAGACTGCAGCACTGCAGTGATGGCAGTGATTGTTGCACGCAACAATGTGATAAAACAGCTGGCACAATGCCGCTGTGCCACTGAATTAGGGGCCGTCCATAAATGACGTCACGCACCTCGGTGGGGGGGGGGGGGTCAGACATTTGTGACGATGTGTGACGAGGGGGGGGGGGTTGAGAAATGTGATGTCACATCAAAATGCGCAACTTTAAATAAATATAGACAACACGTTCTACTTAATTAAATAGACTTTTAATAAATGGTTTCTCCTACAACATCAGAGTGCAGCGCCACATTAAATACGCACTACAATTACAATAGTTTAAAGCGATTCGAAGCATGTTTGATATTTTTTCGGGGTGGGGCAGAGCTTTGTGACGTCATATTTGGGGGGGGGGTCTGACTTTTTGTGACGTCGTGTGACGAAAGGGGGGGGGGATGTCAAAAATCGTCCAAAATCGCGTGACGTCATTTATGGACGGCCCCTTAAACGGACACTCAAAAGACTTTAGGTGCAGTGCTCTGAGACGTAGTCTCGGAGTTGCAAACAATTGTAATTGGAGTCAATGGCCGCAAAGCAGCTGAAAAATGTCGATTTTAGAATACATTTTTATTTCAGCATAATTTGGAAGCGTCACGTTGACCTCCCTTTTGTTAGACGTGGCCGAAAAAAGGAAATGAAGCCAGGAGTTGCTGCGCGATGTGACGTTGCATTAATGCAATGGTTAACTCTCTATAAAGATGGGTGAATTGGCGTTACAAAAGCAGCAACAGTAGTCTCCAACTTCCTCGGCTTTAGTCTTGAAATGCAGCGACACGTCAATATTTATGAGTGGAGGGAGGGCCGCACGTGGAGTGACGTGACACGCACACGGACGTGTTTGGCACGTTACATAAGCTTACTTTGTAATAGTGGCAAAGTGCAAGCAATTGCTTCCGCTCCACCTTTCTGCTTGTGGAGTGACGTAATGACACGTAGGGGGGGGGGGTCCCAATAAGTGATGTCAGCCTGTGCATGATTATTAATGAGGGGTGGGGGGTGTCCATTTTCAGGACGGCACCTGCTCATGAATATTAATGAGGGGGGCTGGTCGACGTGCATTAAGGACGTTCCTGGGTGATTGATTATAGGATGTACGGTATTAATAATGTCTAACTTGTGCTCAGTGTCAATGAATGTGTACAAATCTGATCACATCTACTGGATTACAATGTGCACCACCAACTCTTGCTTTAAAATAGAGGTGGAAAGTATATCTTATAATCCAGAGAATACATTTATAATTCACTCCCTTGTGTACCAACCAATTATAACACATTACTGCGGAGGGAGCTGGTAGGAACGTTGGGCTGCTCGGTCAATGGCCAGGGTCAACGGCGGCGTGGTGTATTCCACAAATATGCCCGACTGTGGGGGCGGGCACAAGCCGGCGTGAGTAGGTTAAACGTTGAGTTTTATAAGGGCACCACGGGGTGACCAGCCCCTCCCCACCCAGCCCCTCCACAACCTCCCCTCTCCACCTCAGCCCCACCCCTCCCATTTTTGGATGCACGACGGACGGACGGACACAATAATCCCCTGTGGGCTGGTGTAACCAGGAGGTTCCTACCAGTATTATTGGTTCTTTCGGTAAAGCCACATAGATAGAAAACAAAAAAATACATTGAAATTAAAATAATACAAATAAATAAAAAAATAAATTGAAAATAATTAAAGCAAAAAACCCACTACGTTTCGATTGCAACACAAGCGGCCTTCATCAAGCGGAGAGAAAAGAGGGGGCAAGCCTCCAAATGCAACTGCTGATAAGGGTTCAAAAGTGAGTGGGCAGTGGAAAGAGCTGCACAAGCCGTCCCTTGGTGTGGACCAATCAGTTTCAAGGACAATGCATATGTTATCCGTGTGTTTTTTGTTTGCATTTTGACTGCAACACGCTGTTACAATTTGGGCTCACAATCCAACAATTATTTTAACATTGCGGTGTATTTTAGCACCGAAATGCGCACCTCCGATTAGCACATTTGGCTACGGTTGGTGCGACATAAGTTCAACATACTACACCTCTCAGGGCTGTAGAGGTCACATGAATTGCGTTCATGAAAAAAAAACCCACATGCAATTTGATGCACTTATTGCGGGGGCAAGAATCAGCGTCACCCCTAAATCTTCACTCCCTCAATAATAAATATATATGCACACATCTCACACGCGTCCTAGACCACCCTTCCCACCGAGGTCGTCTGTCATGATGACCCGGTGCAGTTGTAAACATCAGCACGGGGGAGACGTCGGTAGTTGGGTACAGTGCATGTCACAACCACCCTCTGGCATGCCACGTTGGCCTTCATAAGCGCTCACGAGGAGCATTTACCAGAAGCCTGTTAAATATGTAAAGGTGATTGTCACTCACCATTCCGCAGGCCGGTAGTTCCCCTTATTGTCAATAGGGGGCAGAAGCGTTAACACGCCGAGGCGAATGTCCATGGGCCAGAAAGGGGCCAACGACAGATCCTATAGGATAATCTCTGTTGGTGTTTGTTCCATAGGGTGGATGTGCAGGACGGCGCGGGTTTGGAGAAGCGACACGCAGACGGCAGCTTCACCAATGACATGAACGTGATGCTGGACAGATTGTCAGCCAAGAAGTTCCTGGAGTGGCTCAAACAGCAGGAGCACAGTTAGCTCCTAGGTAATCGAATAAGCCACCCAACCCTGTGTAGGTTCCAAGAAAAAAAGTTTAATTATGCTGTTGAAACGGTATTCATTGCTTGCTTCCCTATGTTTGGAATTTCATAACAGAATAACTTTGTTTTCAATACTTTTATTCCATTTTCAATGTTTTTAAATTAACGGGTAATGCAAGCCAATGGATTTCTTGAATAAGGCACACGATTTGTTTTGGTGATAAAAAAATATTCAGTTTGATACAATCTACGTGTATTGCAAAAACTATTTTACGTTAGAATAAAACACTGGTGACAGCATTTGTGCATGGTGTTGTACATTTATTAAACTGTACAGTGTGATTGAGATGCTGATATGCTATGCATTCAAAAATACAAGCATACAAAGTGCAAGAAACTAAACGGGAAACGTTTATTTCGCAAAACATATATAACACAACTTACAAAGGTGCCACAGGCTGGCATGACCAAATGTTTACAAATTCTTGACAGCATTCACAAATTCAACTTTTGTTCATTCACCCGAATGGAGCATGTGGGGTGGTCTTCTTTGTGAGCACCTCTTGCTTAAAGAACTCGGTAGGATCTCCGACAAACTCCAGCGGGAAGGTTTCACATGGGATGCTCGACAACTGATCATCGTCCTCGCGTAAAGTCCAAAGCTTCTCCAACTCCAAGCGCTCGCGCACATCCTCCAACATGAAGTGAACGACAATGTTACCTGTTTTAAACACACACAGATCACTATGAGCCACAGCTGAATTCAAGTGCACACATACATTTTTGTACACACCAATATTAGAAAGGCATTTGATAACATTGATAAGATTTATGGAATAAAACTTGTTTAGTTGGTGACTGCAATATATTTACAACGTACCAAAGTCTATACACATCCAGTCGTCAGTGTCGTGGCCTTCTATGCGTACATGTTCATACTTTGTCATTTTCAGATATTTGTACTGTTGGAAGGACAAAAAACATTCCAAATACATTAAACATGCTAAATGTATATTTGGCTCTTTATTTACCTAAGCTATTAGGAATTGTAAAACATGCTGTAATGGTATTAACAGGCACATGCAAAAAAAATATTTTACCATTTACCACAGGGTTTAGCAAATACCAGTTTTTGAAATCCAACGCAGTTCGCCCTTCCACATTTGCCAATTCTCTCCGATTAAACTAAATGTAAATCACACTACATGCCTAATAATGTATAAACGTGTACGCCACGTGAATTTATTTTAAGTTTAACCAGTTATTTGTGAAAGTAGGATACGTACACAAGATCTCTCTTACTTTCGATCAATGCTGTCTGCATCACATGGAATGAGTTTAAGAATCATCAGACATGAACAGCATGCCGATGATCTCAGTAAATGTGGATAGACAGTAGTGGGTCTCCAGGATTGGCGTTTTGGAAAGCCCTGCTTTTCCAAGCTATTGCAAACATCTTCAGTAAAGGCCTTACACACAGTTTTGGAAATTAACACTTGCAAATGCTGTCAAACCTTGGCAACCCCCACCGTTAAACTGAAGTCATTAAACATCAGCCTCACAAAAGCTGCTCCATCCCTCGGTGGCAGTGTGGTCGTCATAGCATTGGTTCAAGGGATAAAATGGGACCCCCTTTTCCAATTCCTTCCCTCTGTAACACAGGGCTCAGGCCATTTCTGCTCATTGGCCTCGATTCAGTTTCACTGCCTGCACGCTCGATTACTACGCCACTCCCACTGCTCCTACTGGGCATCTGTGAAAAGAGCTTCAGAGCTCATCGAATTTCTCCAGTCTATAAAGATTCTGATTCTGCTCGCTCACGCCACCGCACCAAGCTGTGCGTGTATTCGGCCATGGCGCGCAGGTGTCGCGTTGAGCTCCCGGTGACAACCACAAAGTAGTCCACGTAGTTGAGCTCTGGCGGAACATTAATGACACAGAGGTCACGTCCGTTCTCTTGATGCAGAGCAGCGACCAGAACGTCCAGAGACATCCCCACGATGTCCCCCGCCACATGCGCTCTGGGATCCAGCATGGCCTCCATCTCAGACAAGTGCTGCTGTTGTTGCTGCTGCTCATCCATGTCCTCGCCAGACTCTGTCGCTGCAAATTATGGCACACACACACAAACGCAACTATCAAACAAGCCAAGCGTTTGCGAATCATGAAAACCATTGCATCAAAACTGTACATTGCTGGATGGGTCGTGGGGGTTATTTTAACCATAGGTCCCCATGCTGATTAGTGCGGGTTGGTGAAATAGGGGTGGGTACACGTGGGAGCATAGAATAAAAAAACATAATTTGTTTCTTTAACTACCCTCTGCTGACCACCACATATCACAACCTTGCATCAGTCTACAACAACCTCTCCGTGCAAGGTTATAAATCGTTCTTAGGCTTTCACCATGCTCCTGCTGTTATTAAATTTATTTACCCGAGAAAGCCTCAGTCTCATGACGCTTTTCAGGAGGGTCCTGCCACGTTTTCGTCGCAGTAGGGGGGCGATGCTATTTAGAATGAAATTGAGTAAGTTGTGCAACTACCGATTTTTGTTGAAATGTTCAACCGCTTTATTTGCACGTCTCCCCATCCCAGGTGTCTCGTCAATGGGCACCTGAAGCGCAGTCTTGCTCGTTCAGCAGGATGAAGAATGGTTGCGCTCCGCTACAATGAACGCTCACTTAAGCACCGCTCCAGCCGAATCACATCATCGACCAATCGCAGGTTCCACGCACAACACGCTTTCTGGGAATCGCTCAGTCCAGTAGTGTAAGGCCCCCTAATGCAAAAAAATATGACAGCAAACGACCGCTTTCCTGTATAGAGCGAATCAGAACTACTACCACCGGAAGGTGAAGAGTGGTGGTGCATTGATTCTTGCCCTCCGATGTGACCTTGGTCAACGGAGTTCGATTCCCGGCCATAGCGAACGTCAGTAGCGATTGCTGATCCGCAAGGGTCCCTGGACTAACTCTCCTTCACCAACCCGGCAATGACCGACGCGAAGTGTGGTCAAACAACCCCACGACCAGCAAGGCGCCGAGGCGACCCTTATCCACAGCAGTGGATTGACAAATGGCTGATTTCATCATGGGACCTCCTTTGCCAGTACCAAAATATGAGAATCGGTTTTCCACTTTTTTTCTGGCAACAGTGTTAAGATGTTAAAACACCAAACTGAAACCTTTTACAGGGAATCGTGTCTGCATTAACCACAATACTTGTGGTCAGAATGCAAACAAAAACATACTCTGATAATATATGCATTGTCTTTGAAACTGATTGGTCCACACCAGAGAGAGCTTTCAAAGACAATGCATATATTATCAGAGTATGTTTTTTTGTTTGCATTCTGAACACAAGCATTGTGGTTAATGTAGACATGACCCCTTGTAAAAGGTTTCAGTTTGGCGTTTTAACATCTTAACAAAGCTGTTTTGTTGCCAGAAAAAAGGGGAAAACCTCTTCTCACGCCTGAGAACTTGTTCGGTTTAAAATGCAATTCTCATTATCATCAGCCACGAATGCCGCCCCAACGCAGTGGCCCATTCATTACTTCAGACCGGTCACCGCTTGGCCACTCTCACCGGTCGGATCCCAAATCTTCTTCCTCCTCCTCCTGCCGCTCGTCGCATCATCATCATCATCCTCCTCTCCATCCTCGTCGTCACCACGGGCTCCGCTAGAAAACGCACGCGAAGGGCCGCTCGGTGTGCTCGTAGAAGCCCCCCGAGGGGGTACAACTGAGGAAGGACTGCGCAAAAACGGATTTGGGCTGACCCCGGAGACGAACGCAGCGACCGCAGAACCCCGAGAGGGGACTGCGGAGCGGTGCATGGCGGGGATTGTGGAGATCTTCGTGGGGGTCAAAGTTGCCAGCGAGGCCAGGCGGGGAAGAGCGGGTGGAGGACGAGAGGCCCCCGTAGAGACCGTGGAGGCGGCGAGGCGGGGAAGAGCGGCGACCAGGGAGACCCCGCGCCTAGAGACCGCCGCCGCCGCCATTGAGACGCACGTGGTGGTGGTGGGGGTCGTGGTGGGGGGGGGGGTCGCACGTGGTGGCGGGGGGAGGTCGTGATTGGTTCACCAAATGTAACCCCGCCCCCACCGCCGCCGCGTTCCGCGCACCGATTGGCTCCCTCGCGCTCAACTGAACGACGGCCGCTCGTGATTGGCCGGCAGCTCGGCGTGAGCGGAAGTGGCGTTTGGGGGCTTCGATTCGGGAGGGCATCGCACGCCGATTCCAGATGAATTCGATCGCGGAATGGACTTTTGTGGGTCACGCAGTTTTATTTCATATTCTTAGGTTTTTTCGGTAAAGTCACGTAGGTAAAACATTAAATTAATAAAAGTAAAATGTATTTTTTATTTTGCTTTTATTAATTTTAGGTAAAACATTAAAATTAATAAAAGTAAAATGTATTTTATTTTACTTTTATTAATTTTTATGTTTTACCTACGTGACTTTACCGAAAAAACCTAAGAATATGAATCCTCGCAGTCACGAAAGCTTCAAATCTAGTTTTATTTCAGTTTAATTTCATTGATTTGGTAATAGCCCCGTGAGCCATTCGGCTCTTGGATCGGGTGCAACCGCAACAAACGAAAAACGTGAGAAATAAAGCATCTTAAAGTGACTGCGCAAACAGAAAAATCCCAGGAAAAAACTGCAAAGTCTTGCAGAAAAAACGCATTAAAAGATGTATTTTCAAGATAAAAACGAATGTATCTCTACCAAGAGCGAATGAAAAGGGGACAAAGTGCACTCGTCCAGAATTGTGCAAACTGCTGTCGTGCGGGTCACCCCGTGCCCCTTATAATTCACAACGTTCACCCGACAAAGTCACCGTCACAAAAGGGAGAAACACAAACAAATAGACATTTAATAAAACATTGACGATGCATCCCCGTCGTGGGATTGTATTGTCACCAACTCCTTGGTTATAAACGCGATTCAAAAATATAAACATTGAGTCTCATGGCTCGTTCCGATCGGTTGTTCGAACGTAATATTTATTTGCTTAACGTTTGAAGAAACAACAACTCGGAAAGTAAAAGAATAATCCCACATTCATTATTATATCGAAGTACCTGTACCGGATTGTCATTGACACCGACTATGGAAACGATTTCTTTGTATCGATTCTACGACTGCTTCTCGAGTTGCTGCCCTTCGTGGTTGTGGCCGGGCTCGGTCAAAATCCAAAGTGAGTAGGATCCCAAATATAAACAACAACAACCACAACAACAACAACCACCATCACCACAACCACCACAACCACACCGTCTACCGTCGCGTCCCTCGCCAGCTTCGTTCATGTCCACGAGTGGACGCAGGGAGAACACCGCGGAGACAGGAGGAGGGAGGAAGCACGCACTCAGGGGTTGTGGGGTGAGTGGTGGCGATGGTGGTTATGGTGATGGGGGTGTGGTGATGGTAGTGTGGTGATGATGGTGTTGGTAGTGTGGTGGTGTTGGTGGATTGGTGATGGCGATGATGGGGGTGTGGTGATGGTGGTGTTGGTAGTGTGGTGGTGTTGGTGTTGTGGTGATGATGGTGTTGGTAGCGTGGTGGTGTTGGTAGTGTGGTGATGATGGGGGTGTGGTGATGGTGGTGTTGGTAGTGTGGTGATGATGGGGGTGTGGTGATGGTGGTGTTGGTAGTGTGGTGATGATGGGGGTGTGGTGATGGTGGTGTTGGTAGTGTGGTGATGATGGGGGTGTGGTGATGGTGGTGTTGGTAGTGTGGTGGTGTTGGTGGTGTGGTGATGATGGGGGTGTGGTGATGGTGGTGTTGGTAGTGTGGTGATGATGGGGGTGTGGTGATGGTGGTGTTGGTAGTGTGGTGGTGTTGGTGGGGTGGTGATGGTGGTGTGGTGATGGTGGTGTGATGGGGGTGTGGGGATGGTGGTGTGGTGATGGTGGTGTGATGGGGGTGTGGTGATGGTGGTGTGATGGGGGTGTGGTGATGGTGGTGTGGTGATGGTGTGGTGATGGGGGTGTGGTGAGGGTGGTGTGATGGGGGTGTGGTGATGGTGGTGTGGTGATGGTGGTGTGATGGGGGTGTGGTGATGGTGGTGTGGTGATGGTGGTGTGGTGATGGTGTGGTGATGGGGGTGTGGTGATGGTGGTGTGATGGGGGTGTGGTGATGGTGGTGTGGTGATGGTGGTGTGATGGGGGTGTGGTGATGGTGGTGTGGTGATGGTGGTGTGGTGATGGTGGTGTGATGGGGGTGTGGTGATGGTGGTGTGGTGATGGGGGTGTGGTGATGGTGGTGTGATGGGGGTTTGGTGATGGTGGTTATGGTGATGGGGGTGTGGTGATGGTGGCGTTGGTAATATGGTGATGGTGGTGTTGGTAGTGTGGTGATGATGGGGGTGTGGTGATGATGGTGTTGGTAGTGTAGTGGTGTTGGTGGTGTGGTGATGATGGGGGTGTGGTGATGGTGGTGTTGCTAGTGTGGTGGTGTTGGTAGTGTGGTGATGGTGATGATGGGGGTGTGGTGATGATGGTGTTGGTAGTGTGGTGATGATGGGGGTGTGCTGATGGTGGTGTTGCTAGTGTGGTGGTGTTGGTAGTGTGGTGGTGTTGGTACTGTGGTGATGGTGATGATGGGGGGGTGGTGATGGTGGTGTTGGTAGTGTGGTGGTGTTGGTAGTGTGGTGATGGTGATGATGGGGGTTGGTGATGGTGGTGTTGGTAGTGTGGTGATGGTGATGATGGGGGGGTGGTGATGGTGGTATTGGTAGTGTGGTGATGGGGGTGTGGTGATGGTGGTGTTGGTAGTGTGGTTATGGCGGTGTTGGTAGTGTGGTGATGGTGATGGTAGTGTGGTGTTGGTGGTGATGGTGGTATGGTGAAGGTGGTGTTGGTAACGTGGTGATGGCCACCTTACCCCCTAGTGTGCCGTGCCGGCCTTCATAGGTGCTCTCTAACAGCACTTGCTCCTACAGTCTGCCAAGGCTATACGGGGGATCTTTGTATTTGCTAATGGTGGCCAGGCGTTGGTTTTGGTGGTGGAGCTGAGTGGTCAGTGGTGGTGATTGGTATTGCTAGTGATGGAGTGAGTGGTGATGTTATTGGTGATGTAAAGTAGTGGTAATGTTAGCATTGTATGTGAGTGCTGATGGTAGTGGTGGAGCGAGTGGGAACGTAAGTGGTGATGTACTCGTATTAGTGATGATGATGATGGTGGTGATGATGTGAGTACTGGAGGTGAGTGTGATGGTGGTGTTCGTGGGTCTTCATAGGCGCTGCTACTCACTAACAGCACTTTCCCCAATAGTCAGGACTACACGGGGGATCATTGTAAGTGGTGGTGGTGGTGGTATTCGTGATGTTAAGACTGGCAATGCTAAAGTGTAACTTGCATATACTGTACTGTAACCAGACTGTGATGACTTCCTGTATTTAATATGTTGAGGACAGACATCCTTGGCAATCTGAGGATGTTAAGAAAGATCGAGATAATGTCATTTGTCTCCGTTTGAGCTCTTCGACGTTCATGTTCTTGCATCCTTTAAAAATAATGTGTTATGTATCTTCATGTCCCTCCTTGCAGGCTGAAATTAGACCTAAGACCAACGAGGAGAGAGTGATGACGTCTCTGGCTCATGCACAGGAGGGCATTGGATTGTGGCTTTGCAGGACCATGATGGATCGGCACAGGGGGAGGGCTTCATCCAGCAGTTTATAGATCACGGATGATGATTATTCCAGTTTGGTCTTGATTTAACATACATGTGGCATTCAGAATTTATGTGACGTCCGCACTCTGCCTCATATGCCTTTATGGCATTGGTGATGCATGGAAATCAGTGACGGGACGTGTATTTTACACCGAAGCCTTCAGTGCTATTCTCCCGCAATTAAACCGCCTTCGAATAACCTCACCATGACACTAGGGCCATAGGCTATTGTCATTCGACGTAACCACCCCATATTCACCGTGACAGTAACCTTTATCGAGTGGAATAAAGTGATTTAACACGAGGCTCAACACCAATGAGAGTTACAATCCACAAATTGCAGAGACATGAATACATGGTGACTGAAACCATCAAGGATGTACCGCTATTACGCAGGATGACAGGATGCTGCATCACAAATTGACATCACATTGCCCAAATAAATGTCATTACCAAAGAAACAAGAACAAACTCAAAATTAGTCACATTTAGTCGTACGACCACCAAGCAAGCAAAAATGCCGTAAAACACAAATAACACAATCAGGATTCAACAGGCTTCCCCACAAAAAAAATCGAAAGCACTACATTTAAAAATCTAAACGTCACAAAAGAAAGTTTAAATGTTAGATGATGCTACGTTGCGTGCTAGATAGTTTTACTTCAGTTAGCTAATTGGCCCTCCAATCAAGCCACACGATAATGCGTCGGCGCAAGGCCAGCTAGAAGGCTCCGGCATGTCAAAGAATACGCCCAACATGGCAAACTCGAAATCTTATTGATTAAAGAATATGACAACATCGTCCCCATTTGCTTCAACAGCAGAGAGGGGATTCACTCGACATTCTGAAGGCCTCGGTGTAGTTTTTCACCCGGAGAGGCGGAGACAGCATAGGTGGAAAATCTGATTGAATAAAAGCTCTAATGTATTAGCTGCACTGAAAGCAGCGCAACTGAGGGAGAGAGTAGCAATGAAATCACCTTAATAAACTGATG
Source organism: Lethenteron reissneri (assembly GCF_015708825.2). Lineage (NCBI taxonomy): Eukaryota > Metazoa > Chordata > Hyperoartia > Petromyzontiformes > Petromyzontidae > Lethenteron > Lethenteron reissneri. Next base: position 2,744,951 of record NC_083799.1, read on the forward strand.
GGAACGAACTTTGTAAAATGCATATAGAATTAATGAAAATATATATGAAATAAAACTATTATTTTCTGATTCTGACAATCTCTAGGCCAGCAGAGAAGGCCTTACTGGCCCTGACGGCCCGCCTCTGATGGAAATCATTTGAAATTGCATGCTGATGGTGTGTGCTTTGTGCAGACATTGACCAGTGACAATGCATCGGAGAGGAGTTGGAGCTGGAGCCATTGCCAAGAAAAAGCTGGCCGAGGTGATGTGTTTAGGCTGCCCACTGCTCACAGCAAATGCATATTAAACATTAAAAGTTTCCTTTTAAGTGTAGAGTTTATCACATTGAAGTGCTAACGTGAGGTTAAATAAGTAATATTAAAAAAACTACTTTATTTTTAAACGCGCTTTTATGAAATGTACTAGTAATAGCAGAACTCCACGACTCCAGGAAGTGGCCCCGAAGCTTGCCATAATGACAGGGACCGTGGTAATTTACATTAGTTGAGCGTGGACAATTAGACCCACGCCGAAACATAACATGTAAAAAATAATGTTTAAAAATAGATATTTTTATGATAGAATATAGTATTGTCATCAGTATGACAGTCGATACCACATTGGGAAGTGGGTTAAAATTGAGTTACAATATTTGAGGATACAATGACAAGAACAGTAAGTTAAAATAATGCGTGTAAAATAGTTGACATATCACCGCATTATGCTTAGTGCATGTTAATTGGTAGATGTCACAACATGTTTTGTGTAATATATTTATCATGGTAAGTGCAATTACGACAAGTCACTCATTTCTTGTGATATGTAAGGTGAATGTATAAAAATTCAATAAAAGCATCAATTTATGTTCTCTACAGGCAAGATATAAGGAAAGGGGGAATGTCATGGCCGAAGATCAGCTCTCACAGGTTTCATCTTTCATTTCATATTCCAATATTAACTATTACTTTATTATAAATGTCTACACATATAACAAATATTATGTTTCATTGTAATAAAGTAAAGTAAAATATACTGTCACATATCCCCACTGACCAATTAACTTTCCACTTAACTTTGCACACCCAATGTAGTAATTGTATGTGGTTTAACTTAGTTCCCCTAATTGTTCACACATCCAACTTTTCAAACATATGGCTACACCTCAGTCCCTAACAAGTTGGGTATGTGATGTTGTACTGTCCACCAAAAAATAATGTGCAACTGTGTAAATAAGGTTGTTGTCATGTAAATGTGTAAAAAATGTGATTCATCTTACCATTGCAAATGTGTGGCTTTCCCATCAGATGTCCAAGCAGCTGGAGACTTTTAGGACCAACCTGGAGGAGTTTGCCAGCAAACATAAGCAGGAGATCCGCCGCAACCCACAATTCAGAGTGCAGTTCCAGGACATGTGTGCCACCATTGGCGTTGATCCTCTTGCATGTTCGTACCCACAGTCATACCATCACATGCTCTTGGATTTTGTATGGCCAATGAAGAACATCTATTTATTTTTATAAGGAGAAATCCATTGTTTCCTCCACATATGAATAATATTACCCAGCCACATTTATTTAAGCAAGAAAACATTAAACCGGTTTGATCTTCTAGGTTTCATAATCATCGTAGTGCTTATTAAACACACTAGCCTTTTGCCCGTCCAAGGACGGGTGTATTTCTGTAAATCTGAAACTTGCAAGCGAAAAGCAGACCGCGACGTGATATCCATTGCATCAATGCGTGTGCAATTTGTAAGGGCGCGGTGACACAGACTTATTTAATTTGAAGGTTATAATCCCTTGTTCATCATGACGTCCTTTTTACTTCTATGTCTCAATAACGTTACGGAGATCGCTTGACGTGAGGGTTCTGCCTTTGTAGTGAGGGTTGTAAGTTGACGCTGAGGAGGGGAGTGATGTCAGCCACTAATTAATATTAATGGCGGGGGTGTCCATTTGGAAGACTCACCTCTTCATAATTATTAATGTGGGGGGCTGTTCGATGTGGAGTAACGTCACCTGCTTATGATTATATAATTATTGAGGGGGGGGGTGCTACATGTGGAGTGACGGCACCCGCTCATGATTATTAATGAGGCGGGGGGTCCATGTGGAGGACGTCACCTGCTCATGAGTATTAATGACGGGGGCTGGCCGACGTGGAGTGATGTCGCTCGCGGGACACGGACATTCTTGGCTCATTATAGTAGTAAATACTGTGGGGTTACCAGATAGTATTGGCTTGAGCACTTTAAATTGTGGCCTTGTTCAACGAAAAAAAATCAATATTGTGTACAAAATAATGCTTTCTTGTGGAACATTATGGGTAAAAACATAAAGAGATTACTTCCCTGTGCCACATGTTAACTTTGTAATTCACTGTGGACTTAATGTGCTCATGTGTTTCCATGCATCATAACATGAGTGGCCACATTTCCGCATGCACGAATAACAAATGTGCCTTATCATCTGCAGCTGGGAAGGGGTTCTGGTCGGAGATGCTCGGAGTGGGAGATTTTTACTATGAGCTGGGTGTGCAGATCGTGGAGGTCTGCCTTGCCCTTCGTCACCGAAATGGAGGTGAGTTTTCCCAGTTAAATATTGGGAAGCATTTACGACTAGCACTTTAACAACAGGGGTCCACCGAATATTAGCTTCATATTCTTAGGTTTTTTTCAGTAAAGTCACGTAGGTAAAACATCAAAATTAATAAAAATAAAATAAAGATCACGACGTTACGAAGGCAACACAAGTCTCCGTCATCATCGATACGTGCCATTCATTGGCTGCCACATTCTGATGAGCTCTCCCCCCCCCTCTCCTCCCCCCTCAACTCGCTTTTAAGGGATTACATCTTGAATCATTGCCTCACTTGATGCAGCTAATCTGGCTGTGACGGTCCCACCTGATGACGGAGACTTGTGTTGCCTCCGAAACGTCGTGATCTTTATTTTATTTTATTTTTATTAATTTTGATGTTTTACCTACGTGACTTTACCGAAAAAACCTAAGAATATGAATCCTTGCAGTCACGAAAGCTTCAAATCTAGAAATATTAGCTTCATATTCAGCTCTGCACAAAATCCTGCCATTTTTCTTCCCGAAGAGTTAACACTGCAACTTTAGAAAACATAGAAAAAATAATTTAGCCCTTATGTTAATTGTCACACATTTGAATGAACCAATTTAAATTTACCGTATTTTCCCGCATATAGCCCGTATACGAATATAACCCGCAGACGCATATACCCCACAAAATAGCGTTTTGTGTAAAACAAATTTCAGATAGCCCGCACCTCCATATACCCCGCATGCATTCATATCTTTAACATCGTTACCGCAGCTTAATTCCATCATATTAATACAAAGTTTACATTTGTAATACATTCCACTATCAATTGTTAACATTAAAATCATAACGTGCACAAAGAAAACGAACTAACCGGAAACGAGTGAACTTAAAACAGTAAATAAATAACAAAAGTAAATATCCAATAAATAAGTAACACATAACTGGTAGATAAGTAAGCAAACTTTTAGGCTTACCAGCATTTCACCTCATCATATTACAGCTACTGGACTGGTAGTTACCCCTGTACAGTTTTAGCACTGGTAGATTGCGCACTGCGCAGACAATAGCGGCACTACGGTAACGCCATTGCCTCCTGGCAACAAAGCCATTGGAAGTTTGAAACAAAGCTCATGGTCGCGACTGTATAGTGCTCAGCTAATAGCAGCGGCCTAAGGGACTCAGCAATTATGATTCCGTGTCTGGTAGAGGCTTGTTAAGGCCCTCAGCTGAAGCTTTCGCACCCCCCTACAACCACTGAAAGTATTACGGTAAACAAAGTGCGCCCACTTCAAACATTGTCGTTTCATTCATTGTACAAACAATTCGAATAATTTAAAACATAAGTGCAATTTTAGTGTGAGTGGTTTATTCAGCAGTGCTTTAGTCAAAGGTAAGTGTTGCATAGTGTGGATAGTCTTACCATGAAAACATTAAACGAGTTATGACATGTCACACGTGTAAAATACTTTTGGGATTGCCCGCACCTCCATGTACCCCACACCTCCATATACCCCGCAGAGTCTTGTTTTGTTTGTAAAAAGTAGGAAACCCCGCGGGTTATATGCGGGAAAATACGGTACTGTGCAGTGCATTGGGTGTTGGGGTTGGTGCACGAACAATATCGGATGATTCTCCATGTTTATTTTCAAAAACTTTACAAATATCTCCTATCACTGCATTATCTGGATACTGTAATCTCTAGTCAACCTTACTCTGCCTCTGTTCAATTTTACCGGAACACTGCGTTATACTTTTAGGCGGTGATATAGCCCACTGGTAGTGCATTCACTGCATGTTGCAGAGGTTCTCAGTTCTATTTCAGCATTCGCCCTGATTAATACTGCAGGTATGTTAACCATACATTATGCATCATCTGCTTCACAATAAACGTTAAAGATCCCATGAAGTGATTACAAGAGTAAGCCATTGTGTGCTGGCATCATGGTCCACATTTGTTCCATTTGAAAAAATTGCTGAAAATTACTCCTTTTGAGTCTACATCGCAATCATGGCACCCTTCTGAAAAAACTTGTCAGGACCCCCCTCCTGTTAAGTGTAATGAGAGGCAGTGAGGCTCTGGGTAAACAAACGTAATCAACATAACATTTACGTTGGACAGCAGTGCTCTTACATAGCACTGCTGTTCAAGGTTCCATTACATGGAACACAAAATAATTGAACACCATTTTTAGAAAGCATAAATTGCATTTAAAAAAATCAATTTAAAAACACATTCATAATTCTTAAATTAATTTCCCCACCACCATTTTCCCATCGCCGTCACCACATAAGGAATGTGATAGTTGGTTTGAAAACCTGATTGGTTCGGATTTAGGTTATTAGCATTGTTTTGATGGAAACGCTGTTTAGAGAAAAGTTTTTCCAGTATTTGTTCAATATGATGGGTAAATGAGTTATGGATCTGGAGCTGTTCGAGTCATTGATGGCTAGTGATGGTTTAATTATAAGTGGTTAGTTTGATTCTTTAGATGTGCTTCGAATCTTTCCAGTGGAAAATGAAAGATTAATCAAGTGTGTGATTGCTGAGGTGATTATCGGAAGAGCCTGTAGTCTAAGAAAGGTTGGCCAGGGGTTAGTATTTGATGTACTGGGTTTATCATGTTTGACTGTGTTGTATATGTTGGTTATCAAAATTTGTTATGTTGTATGCGTGCGTGGGTGAAATTATTATGTTGTATATGTGGGTTATGAATATTCAGTGAAAATAATAATAATTAAATGAAATTTGGCCAAATGTGTAATTATCCGGAAATATGTTAATTTATGTAATTATGCACATTTTAATTATGCCAATTCGAGAGGTAATCGTATTAATTATGCGAGTGGGTGTAATTATGATAATGCAAGTCGTTATGATAACCAGACCCCGCCTCGGTGATGAGGGTGGGTTATCGATCGGAATAAGGCAATTAATCGTATGCAGTTATGCAGGTGTAGTGTACGTATGCAAGATTAACTTAGATTAACTCGGCATCGTTGTCTAGGTTCGTCTCATTCTCGCTTTAACATTCCCAGAGTGTGTATTCGTGGTTATATTTTAGGTCCCCGGTTCACCCCGTTATCGCTTTAACATTTACTGAGTATGTATTAGTGTGTTTATTAAGGTCACCAAGTTCAGATCTCAACGCAGAAGCAGATCTTATGCATAGATTTCAGGAAAGAATCACACAACCACTTCTGTATTGATCAATTTATTACTAATTCAACCTTAACTATGATATAGTATGCGAACTCTCAATCCCGGAACGTCAACACGGCATCAATACAGTATCATCAACGATTGTCTGATTTCACTTTGACAACGGCACATGGATCCCGCATAACGCGATGGTTGTTAGTGAGAGAGAGAGTCGTTAAAATATGCAAATACTATGCTAAGAAAACCTTAACGTTAATGAATGATTATACTCAATTTTGTTCACGCAGTACCGCACTCCTTATTGATCATACGCAACCCTTATCACGTTGTTAGCACCTTGGGTCACGGGACAGTTGAATATTCTGTAGAGGATGCGAGTACGTGCGGCGATTATGACTGAAAGATACTTGAAAGATTATACGGCGAAAAAAAAAAAACACAATCAAAAACAGTTATTATTCTTAAAGGCACCAATCTCAACAGATACATCGGCAGGTTATCTGACAACAGAACGGCTCGGAGTAAGGGCCTGCGACGGTGCTCCTTTTCCGAAGATCGTTATCTTATACCAAGTTTACTAATTGGGGACCAGATCACCTGATAAGGATCCGGTGGGCCACCACTCCCCACGTGAGCGTGGCTCGGCGGAAGGAGGTGCCAAAAATCAGTTCGTATTGATGGATCTGTTGGGAATTTATGCGATTAAGAGTACAGCCCACTAAATATTAAAGATAAAAATTACGAATACTTTTATAAACGACGGATGGCCATCACTCGGTCTCGTTGTGATGCCTTCCCAGCCACGGATGGCTTATGGGTTCGAGTGTGTTTGAGTGGTAAGAGTTGTCTTGAATAGTCAGTGTTCGGAGTCGATTCTTTATGTCAAACAGACGCCTGGTGGTCGTGTGGTGAGGGGGCGGTGCGCGTCATACGTATCAGTCGCTCCCCTGTCACCGTGGGGAACTGGTTCGGATGCCCGTTGATACGCTGTCGCAGTTCGGAACCCGGTCGGTAGGTGGCGCCCACAACTCGCTCGCAGCGTGCAGTGGTGGGGTCGTCGTGTGCACGGAGCCTCGTCGCCAAACCCGCGACCCTCACCACTCCGGCGGCAGCAGAGACCTCCGACTCGGCAGAGGTTGACCCACGCAGGCCGAGTTGAGCTGTCAAGCGGGTCTTGCCCGCCTGCAGAGGAGATGGGGAGCCGCTTGAGTCGAGCCCCGAGAGCCGGCTTTGGTAAGCCGATCGAACTCGGCTGAGTCCCAGACGAGCTGAAGATGAGTCGAGCCGACCCGCTGGTCGCAGCTCGCTCCTGAGTCGACCCTCCCGGTCGAGCTCGCTCCTGAGCCGACCCGCTGGTCGCACTCCCCACGTGAGCCGACCCGCTGGTCGCACTAATTTCCAATGCTCAGGATCCTTTCCTTTATGCCGAAAAATCCCCCTGGATCCCGCCCACAAGGCGGGGCTTCTTTCGATTTTTGCTGTGTCAGGATCTGTCCGTAGGCAGGTGTGTCCATGTGTGTGTCCGTACGTCCGTATGTCCTTGTGTGCATCACTCACGGTATCTTCCGTTGTCACCCTCCCTCCATAAAACCCACGAGCAAATAATCAGATGTTACAAATTGCCTCGAAGTCGTCTCTCTGTCTGGGTGCAATATTATCTCTTGTCTGGCCTTCTTCATGAACCCAAAACACAGACGTTACAAATCGTCTCATAGGCGTCTTTGTTCGTGTTGCACAACCTGGAGGGAGGGGCAACACTCTCTCCGACCCGGCGCACAAAGAAATGGTTAAGAAGTTTTAAGTTAACATTTGTCCCTTACTATTTCACAGTTATGATTCTGTATGTAACCTAAGGTCTGTCGTTTCCCATCGTGGTGCTTGACTCAAGTGGAGGTGTTTCCCCGAGCGTATACACACTCCTATCCCGCGCTGCGGGGATACAAAGACGGCCGGGATCTCCCTTTCTCTCCGACCCTGGGTTTAACATCGTTTTTTTTTATTATGTATTTATATTCGACCTGGTGGTGATTCATCCCGTTATCCTGGCTTTTCCATAAGTTTTACTTTTGTCTTTTCATGCATATGCTTAGTACTATTAATTTATTTCCGATATCTTAGGTTAAGGGGTAAGTTTCTTGATCCTAGGAATTCGTATTCCTTGGTGTCTGCATGGTTATATAAGCGGAATATAGTTTACGGTGAATAGCGTTAACATTGATGTTATGTACGATATTATGTATTGTGATGTCTTTAACTTAACTTGTTTGTCAGGGCTTTACTGACACGAAGTTGCATTCCATAGCCCCGCAGTCTTTGCCCCACCCTATCTCTGCTCGCCGTGGTTGTTGCTGTCCTAGCTGACGCCGTTAACTCAAGGCCTCATTAATTTCCGTCACTCCTTGTGTGTGAGGGCGGTTGAACCTTGGAGTCAGTTCTGGTTTTTGTCTGCCTGCTTCTTCTTGTGTCCCCTGACCCCGGGAGTTATTATTTCTACTTTTTATGGCCTGTCGAAGCCCGACTCGCTGTTGCTGGGCTGGTCGTTCCCGGCTTTTTGCTTACGTTTGCAGTTCGCCGTGCTCTTAATTTCCTTCCCTCTTCAACCTTATATCGACTATTCGCTCCTGTCTGGGTGCGATTCAATTTTAACTTAGGAAGGTTCTGATTGTCATATGCTTCGGGTCGAGTTGTATAGAAAGTATTAAAGTATGGAAATAACATTTCATATTGACTTAATGATGGTGATGGTTCAGTAGGCGTAACTTGTGACCTGGTTTAATTGGAGTGGGTGTGAATATCAAACTTTAGCCTACCCTGTTGTTAAATTCCGACTTTAACGTTACTTTAATAGCAATACAGAATAATTGAGCTTTTTGTCTTAACTAGGCGAACGCGAACTTCTGGTGACCCCCGCAGCCTTGTTGTTCAGCTGGGTCTGCCTCCTTGAGAGATATACACCACTCTTATTCTCGTCTCACTGTGGTCATCCAACCTTCTGCTCTGGGAGTGTTATTCTTAATTTCAGGTCAAAGGCCCCCTCACGTTCAGACGTGCAGGGTTGTTTAAATCAGCTCCCTCCCCTGTGCACACAGCCTTGAGCTGACCCACTTATTTTCGTTCCCTCAGCTGCAGGAGGACAAGGCGTACTTCTACCCCCCCCCCCCCCCCTGTGTGCACGTGTTCCAACTAGCTCGGAATCCCTAAACACACAATCAGTGATGATTCCTGGCTTTCTGTGGTTGTGATTTAGACAAAGGCGCCTCTGTTTCTTCCATTGCCTTTGAGTCGACACTGCCCTATTATTTGCCCATGTGCTGAGGTCATAGAATTCGTTTTGACTTCAGTAATATTAACATTCAGTATTGGATTAGCAAATGGCAATGGTTCATTGATGTAGCTCGCAGCCTGGTCTCCAATTTGAGCGAGCGCGAGGATCGATACTTTAGCCTACTCTGTTGTTGAATTTCGAATTTTGACGTTACTTTAAAACCATGCAGGATGGTTGGGCTTTTTGCCTTAACTATGTCTGGCTGACACTCCCACTGTCTCTGCCGCCTGCACGGGTGACATGTGCCCGTTCATCAGGCCTTATCTTCCCTTGAAGCAAGGTTGCAAATTCTGCCATCCTAGCCCTCCTCCAGTTCATCACTTAACAACACCTGGTGTTTTGCAGTTTGCTGCGCTTTGGTGTGTTTAAAAAAAAACAAGTAAAAAGATAATATATAAAAATCATCAAATATTATTAATCTCAATTTTGGAAGAAGGGTTAGTATACAACAACTGTCTACTGTTTAGTGTTATTGGAGTAAAATGTTGTTTTGCCAGTTTTGAGTTTGGTAGCGGATTGGTAATTTTTCTTCAGTTATAGTCTGTACTGCAACTTTCTTTGCTCTCCCATCGGATGTCCCATTCTGATCCTTCTTCGTTCATGCATAAGCTTTAATTTGACCAATGGCTCATTAAATATATATTACTGTTCTGTTTTGGCTCCAGCTCTGGCCAGTGTATCATTTAACTTATGAATAAAACATGAACAAAACTTAACTTAAAATGTAAATGGTTGTTTTCCTAGGGCTGATGATGCTGGAGGAGCTACACAATCATGTGCTGAAGAGCAGGGGCAAGTACGGCCAGGAGCTTAGTCAGTGAGTGCTCAAACCCCTCTCAATGACCTATGGCCCGACAGCCCACCCATCTAAAGACATGCATTTGCTGCTGTTAAAGAGTACTTGCTGTAACCCTCACATTTTACTGTTGCATTTTAAATACAAATTAGGCATCGCAAGCAAAAAATTTGCAAAAGTCAAGCATGTGTCTTTGCATAGAATAAAATTATATATTTTAATATAAAACTTTCAGTTTTGTATATCTCACCATCTTATTTCATTCCTGGTTAAGTAAATGAAACGAATTAAATATTGTATGAAAATCTGAATTTTACCCTTTCAGACTTTCTTGTTGTAGCTTTATTCTACTTCCCATGCCAATGTTTACAGAGATGACCTAATCCGAGCCATAAAGAAGCTCAAGGTGCTGGGCAATGGCTTCTGCATGATCCCCATGGGTGGAACCTACCTGGTGCAGTCTGTTCCTGCCGAGCTCAACATGGACCACACCACAGTGCTGCAAATCGCTGAGGTCAGCACACATGTCGCACACGAGTGCCCTGATTGTTTTTTTTTTTGCTCAAGTTAATGTCTGTTTTTGCTTTTACCCGAATAACAGAAAAATGGCTATGTGAGCGTTGAGGAAATAAAATCTTCTCTGAAGTGGGAAACGGAGCGTACAAACCACGTGTTGGTAAGTGCCTGCCTTTTGTTCATGCGAGTTTAATTTAAAAGGTAGCAGTGCTAATGCTGTTTCATTGTAATTTATAGACAAAAATATATATTGGCAAGGGTCACTTGCTTCAAGAACTGTTGGCTGAACGTTCACCATTGTCAGCATCTACACTGTCATTTTTTGGGTTTTTCCACAGCTCAAACATTGTGTTCTTGTGCTAACCGAACATCAATGTTGCACAGGCTCACTTGCTGAGGGAAGGACTGGCCTGGATAGACCAGCAGGCACTCGGGGGAGCGCAGTACTGGTTCCCTGCTCTCTTCACCGACCTGTACAGCCAGGACATCAGTCCCGACGAAGCCAGCTCGTAGCGCAGTTCATTCTTGCAAATGTGTCCTTTATGGAACTGTGAGTGAATAAAGGCAGCTGTTATCTCCAAATGGATATCATTTTGACACGAGCTTTGTATTTCACGGAGAACACTTTTTAATTTTACACTCCCAAGTTCATGGAGGATTGTTTTTGTCAGCTGTCTCCTTGACTGATGGATAAAGGCTGGGTCATAATTATGACCAATGTATGAGTACACATCTTGCTGTTAAGTTCCCTGCTATGGTCTGTTTTAAAGCTCTGATTATGTAATCCTGAAGATACAACACTCATTTGTTAACATTAAACTTGATCGTTCCTGTAGAATTATTTCACAGCAGTCAGGCTTTGTGTTGACGAGTGTCCAAATGTGGTTACCAAATAAGAGCTAAGTGCCAACAGTAGGGCTAAAGGATTACCCCGACAAGTTCATTGCTTAGTGTGGGGGGATTGTCTGTACCAGTTCGTAAAGGGTTTTGTACATTTTTGCATTGGACTGCTTTATTTACATTTCCACTAAACCTTAAATGTGAATTCCAAAATGCAACTGCACAGTAAACTTTTTTAAAGCCAATGTTTTTACCTCTGGTCCTGCCCATGCAGCTCCCACCCAACACGCATGCACCATAATATATTTCCATTATTGTGGATCCAGGAATAAGTGAAAATTAAGGTTTAGGAAACACGTGGCCCTGATGCTTCCATTGATAATACATTTTACTATCATTCAGAATCTGTGAAAGCTGCCACTTAAGGAGCATTTAAGCTTCTCTTTATTTTGATCCATAAGAGGTTCTTGGGTGCGATCGTGTAAATTCACAAGAGTACTTAAAATGATCACCCTAAATGTATCCACGTGTATTTCGGGGAAACAATTACATTCCTTCAAAACGTTGATCATTTTCCATTACTAAATAACAATACTGTAAAAAAACTATTCTTCCAAACTGCAAATCTTTTATAGTAACAGCCCATGACATTGATTTGTGAAAATGGCATGTTAACTGAGTGGAATTTGCACATGAAGCAGTTCTAAATGTTTTGCGATTAAAAAATTACACACAAGAAAAATAATCAGGAAGCCAGTCTCCATTTCTTAAACTTGCATTTAAGGGAGCTTCAAAGGTTTGAAACATGCATACATTTGGTTCATAATTTGTGGTTTTCAAGACTAAACAAGAAATACAATATTTACAATATTTGCATTGACCTTCCTCCCAGCTGTACAAGTTTGCTCTGCAAAACTTAACAGCCTTGCACAAGCCAATGAATACAGGAATTTTAATCATTACCATCAGTGCAACTGAAAACACCTGGAGAAATTACCAGATCACTGCAGATGTCAGCAATTTCCAAAATTCTCAGTCACCAATTGATGAACAACTTATAAGCAGTGTTCACACGTGCGACAATTACCAGCGGTTTACTTTGACTTGCATACGAATACAATTGATGTGGTCTATGGTCTAAAAGAAATATGGCATATACAGACCATTTAAATTATAATTTTAACCAACGTCCACAATTGTTGCAAGTGCACCTTGTAGTTTGTACAACACCCAAGCTGTGGTTTTGTCTTAAGAAAAAAGTATGCAGTGCCAGTAATTATAGGCATCTTCACGGGGCTGCTCCCTTGTGTAAATGTAGAGTGGTTTCAAGAGTGAGCAAGCTGCTTCAGTGATTCACAACATTGACTTTTCCCCTTTAAAGCTCCTTTCCAAGCTGTACAGGATTACTTGCAAACTTGGTATGTGCATTAACACAGGGTAAGTCTAGTGCATGTCTTGCTGTTGGTGCCGCTAAAACATTACATCTAATTGTCATTAAATAATGTAGGTTACATTCATAGCAGGACACTCCATGTAGGACGTAATTTTCTATTACATTTAAAATTGGTGGACCCGACCTCAACATTTCTGCACTTATTGCGAGATTGGTAAAGAGATGCATATTTAATATGCCAACACCAAAATAGAATGTGCGGCGAGTTGAATGGTAGGAGCTTCAGTGCTGCTTGAGTTGGGAATGCAGTTGGTTCAGTGCGCGACTTGTCCCAAAGCAACTGCTCTGGGCACACACTAACACATGTCCAGAGTTTCGATTTTCAAAGCCAACAATGCAGGTTAACAATAATGAAACTATATGAAATCATGCTTTTCCTTTTTTAATCACAGATGTCTTTGCCCAGCGTCGGTAGTTTTCCAGTCCTTGCTTTTCAAGCTAAAAACCCTCGAGGTGCGGGGAAGTGCCTGTGAAGCAGGTGGCGCGAGTGCGGCCCAAATCCCCAGGCTAGGACGCACTGCGAGCTTCGCTCTCTGTGCCCGCGCTGCTCGTGCTGGAATCCGAGTCGGGATCGGAAAGCTTTTCTTCCAGCCGGATGTGCAGCCGCTGCCGCACTGCCTGGAGGCGGACCAGCAAGCCCTGGTAGTCAAAGTGGCCGCGCTTCTCCCCAAAAGGATCCTGTGCAAATTCAGGGCAGCAACCGTGATAACAGATTGAGAGCAAAATATCAGTTCCAGGCTTCAACTTCAATTCCTTATAACAGAAATACATCACGACAGCAACTTCAGGCACACACGTCTTTTAATACGTATTGGTTACAGCAAGCAGACTGTAGTGATTATATTACTTTAAATTTCACCACTAGTAAGCTTAAATATAGGGAACAAAAGGGAGGGAATTAAATAGGAGTGGGCAGTTATTTATACAGCTCAATTTTCATTGTGCCCAAAGACCTACTAACTTTACAGACACCGGTTTTCAGATACACATACATATTGAGCATTTACAAAGCATATTGGAAATTGAGCTGTATATATTGTGTAATACACCGCTAACTTTGTCGTGAACATTTATATTTTTCAGTTTGTGTATTCAAAGTAAACTACTTTATTAACCTTCGTCCTGCACTCCACTCGCCATACTATTAAAATCATGCAAGATGTTAACATGTCTTTAACATCTTAGAAAAATTCTGACACATTTATCACTGGACAAACGTGCTGTTTAGAACACATGCTGAAGAGTGTCGGTATTAATACCATGAAAACTGGTAACACTGATCGGGTATCAATATTCACACATCATTAGATCCCCACTTGTAAATACAAAGCTGCATTACTACATTTATCAATGTAAAAAATAATGACAATTGCTTTACCTGCATTGCCTGGCCTTGCGTATGCACCTTTTCTTTGCACACGGTTTCATAAAATTCATAGTACTCAAGAAAAGACTTTTCCATGACACTCCTGAAGAAAAAAAATATCATTAAATAATATGTATACAAATGGTGTATATATATAAAATCATTTAACCGTACCAAGTCTAATCATTACACGTAAATACATTGTTCTGCATGGAAAATGTATGGATATGTACTCTTAAATTACATTTATGGTTCATTCTCAGCATTGTATACTGGAAAGGCTTAGTGCGCGAACTAGTATTTCTCCGGTGATCCATCGACAGCACAAAAAGATTAGTGATTGTATGCAAGCCTGAGTTTGTAACTTTTCAAATAATTTTCTCTTGCAGTAGCTTTTAAAAATGTTTCCATCGAGATGGGCTATCAGTGAGATATTTCAGACACTGTAAAATATTGTACAAGCATCTAAAGCTTTATAGGAAAAAAAAATGTAATTGACAATCGACAGCTTACACCTTACCGTAAGGCATCGGGACAAAGACATCTTCCCTCCAACATGTCGCACACAGCCACACGAATAGTCTCGTGCTGGATGCACTCATTGTAGCGCTTGCTATCTCCCGAGTGCCGTTCCTACACAAACAGCATCACATCATCTTTAAATACATTTTGCCCTTTGAATTTAAATCCCTTTGTTGTTGATTGCTTGATAAAGGCCTCAAGTGTTTTGGTCATGAAGGTTGTTTCACCATATTTCAATATGGTGGTCTGTGAGTTTAAGGGGGTCGAGGGCTAGTTACCTAGTGGTGAAATTTAAAATAATATATTCACTACAGTCTGCTTGCTGTAACCAATACGTATTAAGATACCACTTGCCACTGATGTTAGCTGTGGCCGGGAATCTAACTCGGTTTTCTGGGTTCATAGCGCAGAGCACTAACGACGATGCGCTAACACTCGACATGACATCCCGTGTAACAATAAAATCAATTTTACAAAATGTCTTCACCCACGTATCACGTTAAACCCCCATGAAATGCTTTGTATATGCCTTCGTCTCATGCACGTTTCCACGCACCTGTTCAAAGCCTGGCTCGTTGTGGTATGGGTTTTCTGTCATAAGCGACTGTATTGAGATCAGAACAGATGAGATGCTCTGGGCTGGGCTCCATGCAGGACCTGACCACGTCCTAAGCATTAGATCGCACACCAATAGTAATCAAGATACGTACCACCTTGTGATCGCTACATCACATGTACAATGCACAGCAACAGAATAATTATTACACGCAGTGAGTATACAAGTGCCCAGTGTAGAGTTTTACACAGCCAACATGAATGATGAGGAAACCAGGTAATCGGTCTCAATTTATTTCTCCAAAAGTACTTTGTAAAATTGGCGGTGTGTTAGCTGTGGGCAATGTCTTAACTCAGACGAAAATCCGAGCTGTGTTATGTTAATCCAAATTATGTCAGAATCAGAATATTTTGCATGAACTAGGCCTCAAACCAAAGTGTCCCCTTTTTGTTTATAAGTCAATGCAATATAAACATAAATACAAGACAACCTGCCCAAATGGCAGACACCACCAATGCATCAAACACATGTTATGAGATTACCAAGTCAAGTTATTTTACTAAAAGAAAAAATAGTGAACAAATGTAACATGATGCAAGGCTTAACATTCTGAAGTCTGGAGGACAGTAATGTTACTTGTGCAGAACTTACCCGAGGATGCTCAGGCAGACCTTGCCATTACGGTAGAAGTTGGGGTTAAAGCGCACTGTGTTGCTGCCCGTGGTGAGTAGCTTGACACGGGGGGGTTTGATTGGGTAGTCGGGTGGACAGCGGAACAGAAAAAGGAAAAAGCCACCCTCGTAAGGGGTGTCAAATGGCCCAGTAATCAACGCGTGGATCTGCAACAAACAAACACACAGTTGTATGTGTAATAAATAACCATAGGGCCATTACAGCAGCAATAATAATAATATTCTCTGCTGTTGATATTGAGGCGGGTCATTGTCTAAATTGTTTGAGATCTCCAGGGCCTGGTAAGACCACACCCAGTTTGGGTACAAAAAATACAACTGAATGACTGGATTACATTTCCACACTGTAAACCAACATAAAACAAAACATATCTTACCCATCAAGGACATCAGTGCCAAGGAACGCCATGGCACAAAAAAGTGTAATTTAACATACTACACGGTTAATATTATAAATGGAATGTCAATATCACTTTCGAAGCAGATGACAGCCCACTGGAAGAGACCCCCTCGGCCACTTTTCCAAGGTGACCTTAAAATGTTTTTTTCTGTTGATAAGATTGACTGAAAAGCATCAATGAGACTAAACATGCTGGGTAGTACTGTAAATTGTACCAAATATATCATACTGCAGGTCATTGTCATCATTTTGTACAATACATGCTTATTCTAAAATTCAAGTTGTTTAAAAAGACCACCTTATTGGTAGAAAAAGTAAAGAAGGACATACGTTTTAATCAGCAGCACTACTTATAACCAGGGCCATATTTTACCTTAGTCATGTCTTCTGGGTCGGGCACCACAAACATTCCGGGAGGAGGCTCCTTGTATATGCTCATTATGTCCCTAAAAGTCATACACATCGCACACACCGAACGCTAGTTTAGTACATTCACTCGCTCAATGACACCAACCACCTGGTGGTGCAGCTACACCCACTATCTACTCATCGAGCAGCACACGGAAAACTGCAGCAGCTTGCATGACATAACTGGCTGCACAATCCAGCGACCGCAGGCGATTTTTTTACATCAGCTGAACTATTTCAAGTCAACGTGACTTCTTTCTCAAATAAGCATTGAGGCAATGCTCATCTATCTCCTGACAGAGATGAGTCTACCAATATGACACGTGCAGTTGACGTCCCCAAAACAATGAGCTTAGTCAACTCCCAACCGGAATTTGAACTCACGACTTTATGATTGCAAGCATCTCACTCTACAACTGAATCACCAAACAATGACATACAATACATTACTTCTTGGCAATAGGATACGACCGACGCACCAACAAATTATGGCATTCCTTATGTTAACAATCCTTTTCATTTAACTTGTTTTACCACTTCAAGGTGACGGTCTATGTGTAATGTGAATACAGAATAACTTACCAAACATTGATGCATGAATTTCAAAAATAAATTGACAAGTGAGCCTTCCATGATTAAAGAACAATATTCAATTCGTTTAACAAATATTAACACATCTTGAATTTTAAAGATGAAAAACCTCGAGTTGTAGGTAATGTACACTAAATCTCTAATGACGACAGTATTCCTGTACTACTTGATCACACATGTCTATTCTCACACTTCCAAAAAGCAGTCAACCGCATTGTACCAAACTAAAAGGCTCTTGGATACTAGTCTAGTCATGGGTGAAAAACACACCACAGCGATGGGCGGGGTAGTTGACACATTTTGTGACATTCAGAAACAGTACTGTCAAGCATTAACATGGCACTTAAAAGCCTCATTGTTGAAAAGTAGCCTTTTGTCCATCCAAGGCCGGGTGTATTACAGTAAATCTGAAACTTGCAAACGGAAAGCAGACCGCGACGTGATATTAATTGCATTAATGCGTGTGCAATGTATAAGGGCGCGGTGACACAGACCGATTTCATTTTAAGGTTATAATCCCTTGTTCATCATGACGTCCTTTTTACTTTGATCGCGTGACGTCTCAATAACGTTACAGAGATCGCTTGACGTGAGGGTTCTGCCTTTGTAGTGAGGGTCGTAAGTTGACGCCGAGGAGGGGGGAGGAGGCACCTCGGCCCCCCCATGTGGAGTGACGTCAGCTGCTAATTATTATGAATGGGGGGGGGGGTGTCCATTTGGAGGGCGTCATCTTATAATTATTCATAATAGAGTTTTGGTTAGATCGCATAAATATATAAATGTGTCATTAAAGCCTGCCACCACCTGACACAGCCAACTAGTAAGGGTTGTCACGTAAACAGAACATGCCAATTCGTCACTAGTACTGCACACCGGTGTGTTGGAGAGCCAAGCCACAACTTTACAATCTGAGTACGACGTTTCGCCAGTAATTACAACTAGCTTCATCAGGCGAGAGTCAGATTTGTGGAGAAGTCTTTCCGTTTCGTTCCTTATATAGAGGCGTAGATGTGTTGACCACACTTCTGTGCTCTTGCAATCTGTGTGGGGGGGGAGATTACTGAGACAACGTACATTATGCATGTGCATTATGCGAGCCCTTTCAACTTGTCCTCTTGTCTATTGTGTTTATTAAAATCGCCCTCCATAAGAGAGGTTTCTGGGTTAGATCGCGTAAATATATAAATGTGTCGTTAAAACCCGCCACCACCCAACACAGCCATCGAGTAAGGGTTGTCATGTAAACAGAACATGCCAATTCGTCACTAGTACAGCACACTGGTGTGTTGAAGAGCCAAGCCACAGCAGCCTAAAGCTGTCGCCTGATGAAACTAGTTGTAATTACTGGCGAAATGTCGTACTCAAGTTTGTAAATGTTGTGGCTTGGCTCTCCAACACAACGGTGTGCTGTACTAGTGACGAATTGGCCATGTTCTGTTTCTATGGCAACCCTTACTAGTTGGCTGTGTCGGGTGGTGGTGGGTTTTAATGACACATTTATATATATACACACGAGCTAACCAAAAAACCTCAATTATGGATATTGGTCGCGAAAGCGAGCTACGTGTTAAACTAAAATAGCACTACCAACGGTAATCCCTATTGAAGTACGCTGCCCTTTGTAGGCATACATTGAAATAATGTATTATTTGATGATTCGCTTCCACGCAGCACTAAGGCGGTAGCTACTTTTGCACAAAACTTCAACATCAAAATCAATTGAGTGTCCTTGTTGGCACGCATGTTCTGCTACTGCTGATAGTTGTATTTGGGAGAATTTAATATTTCTGTTCTTTTAGTCTCGTGCTGATCATTCGTCCTGCTTTCCCAACGTCACATTTACCACTCGTGCAGTTAATCCTGTACACACCTTCTGTTGATAGCTTCGGTAATACATCTTTTGGTAGAGCTATTTTAATAAACATAATAGACAGGAAGGACAAGTTCAAAGGGCTCGCATAATACACATGCATAATGTACGTTACCTCCGTAATCCCCCCCCCCTCACATTGTGCAAGAGCGCAGAAGCGTGGTCAACACATCAACGCCTCTATATAAGGAACGAAATAGTAAGACTTCTCCACAAATCTGATTAAGCTAGTTGTAATTACTGGCGAAACGTCGTACTTGGATTGTAAATGTTGTGGCTTGGCTCTCCAACACACCGGTGTGCTGTACTGGTGACGAATTGGCGCGTTCTGTTTACGTGACAACCCTTACTAGTTGGCAGTGGTGGGTGGTGGCGGGTTTAACGACACATTTATATATTTACGTGATCTAACCCAAAAACCTCTTATGGATGATATTGGTCGCGAAAGCCTACGTATTAAACTGCTCATGATTATTAATGAGGGGTGGGGGGGGTCCATTTGGAGGACGTCACCTGCTCATGAATATAATTTAGGGGGGCTGGTCGATGTGAAGTGACGTCACGAGCGTTAATGACATTCCTGGGTGATAATAATAGGTATGTAGCGGGAACCCAAAATGACTAATGGATTCTACCACTCAACCCGGTTTGTTTAATCATGAGAGATCAGCTGGCCAGGCACAGTTGTGCTTCGAAGCTGGTTATTTTTCAGCAGTCTCACACTGCATC
The DNA here is from genome assembly GCF_015708825.2 of Lethenteron reissneri. Taxonomy (NCBI): domain Eukaryota; kingdom Metazoa; phylum Chordata; class Hyperoartia; order Petromyzontiformes; family Petromyzontidae; genus Lethenteron; species Lethenteron reissneri. Next base: position 2,764,728 of record NC_083799.1, read on the forward strand.
TCAAGATGCATTTTCAGGAGGGTACTGGAGGTATGGTTCAATGGGCTGAGCACTCTGCAATGGTACTATGAGGGGGAAGTTAGCTCTTATTCAAAAGGGAGCTCTTTATAAAATGGTGAATAAAATTGCACAGGCAAAGGGTTCTAAATTAATATTTCTTTTAAGTTATTTACATGTACTAGGTAAAATATAAATTCACCCCAAACAATGCAATATATTGTTTAGATGTGATTCACGTATAAAGTGTACGGTATATTTTTATTTTTTTACAAAGCTATGACTCTAGCAGCCTCAAGCGGATTGCAGGGATCACATTAACATATTAAGTATGTAAATATAAACATTCATACGGAAATTGTAATTAATGACACCCCTTCCCTCTGCAAAACAATCTGATACGACCACATGAATCTCAGCGAGGTGGCTGCTCAGACCGTTAGGTCCTGTTTACGATGTGCCCTGGGCTAGCGAGCGGCTCGTTTAACAGACGCATTCTAGAGTGCTGTCTATTTAACGCACCCCTGAACTTTGTGATTAATTATATCGGTCGGTTCCCTCATTGGGTGGCTTTTCAGGTGGAAGGAAACTGGAGAGCCCGTATATAAAACGCACGCAAAGCGATAACTATCAAACAACAGTTATCTACTTGCCGTCGTGTCTTCTATATCGATGTTTGTTAATCACAAAGTCACGCCTACAATGCACTGCATGCACTACATTGGTGCACAATGCACGGCACGACGTGCATGCAGCACCACCCTGGCCTGGAGCACATGCTCACCGCATCTAAAGTGATACGGTGTGTTCACGAGCTCGGGTATTCAATCGTGTACTTGATCAATCCGTGAACCCACCGAGTCGGTGAACAGTCAGCCCCTGTACTCGGTGTACTCACTGGATGTGTATCAATTAAGTCTGTGAACCCAGTGAGCCCATGTCAACGGGCCCGTGTAGTGCTTATTAAGTCTGTGTCCCTTGTAGATCTGTTTACCCAGTGAGTTGCGTGTACTCTATTGGATCTATGTGTCCAGTGAGCCTGAGTAGCAAGTGAGCCTAAATACAGCCTCTTAGGGGCCATCCATTTAGTGCGTACGCATGGAGGGGAGGGGGGAGTTAACCCAAATACATACGCTTGAGTATGGGGGTTCTATCGACAATGTATGCAGAAGGAAACAGGGGGGGGGGGGGTGGTGGGGGTGTGAAGCCTCGATAATGTCTACATTAGCCTTCAAATGAGTTAAATAGTCTGGCGGTGGTCTGTTTGCTTAAACACGTTAATATTATTCATCCTTGATCGTTTCTGCGTGGATTAAATATCGGCCGTTCTATAGGATTCTGGGGGGTGCATCAGGGGTACGTACGCAGGTGGGTGGGTGGGGGGGGTGTAAAAAGGTACGCGTGCGTACATAGAGGGGTCAAGTTTTCACAGATTTTTGCGTACGTACTAAATGGATGGCCCCATATCACGTGAAGCCGTACTCCCAGTGGGTGCGCCCCCGAGTCCCGTGTGCGCCCCCGCACCTCTTGATCCGCAGCAGGCAGGCCGAAGAAGCGGGCTCAGTGTCCCAGTCCTTGCTCTGGCTCGGGTCCCACGTGGCGCCACCTCCGCCCTGGAGGCTCTGCGCCAGCCCGTCCACCCCCTCGGGCAGCGGCACCGCGGCCGCCGAACTCAGGCCCTCACCCACGGGGGGCGCCTCTGCCATGGCTCTCTCTCTCTCTCTCTCCTCCTTGTCCTTTCTCCTCCTGTCACAATCCAAGCGAGTCCTCCTCCCAAGTCCTTCACCACTCCCTCGCCACCGCGGGCTGAAGGAATGAACACCCCGGGGGGACACTGCCTCGGTTCGGAGTTCGGCGTGGAAACCCAGGCAAGGGGGAGTGTCGAGGGGGTCTGCACACTCGAGTGGGGAACCTGGGAAGGCAGACCAGACGGGGTCAAGGAGACTCGATGCGACCCAGGCAGGGAGGTCAGAGAGGAGGAGGAGGAGGTCAGGATGACGTCGCCAGGAGACCCCAGGGGTAGGCAGGCGAGGTGGTGGTCGAGTCACAGCAGATCCGCCGCGATGCGCTTTACACAGTCGTCGCCGGGCCTGCAGGCAGGCGCGGGGAGGCCGGAAAGATTAGCACGGGGGCCGCGAGGAGAGGCCGAGCCTAGGGGGGGTGGGGGATGTAAGAGGCGAGGGGGGCGTAAGGCGGAGGAGCTGTTGCCGAGAGCCGAGGACGCGCAACTCCCCAGCGGTGCCGCGACCTCCTCGCAGCGCTGGGGAAGTGGGAGGGGGGAGAGGCCGCATCGCGCGCTCCCATTGGCCGAGAGGGCGAGGAGGGCAGCCAATCACAGCGCGCGGCACGCTCATTCTCGCTCAGCTGTTTAATACAGTGCGCCACTGTAGTCGCGACGCGGTGACGGCATGGAAGTCGCTCCCCCACGCAGCACCGCCGATTGCCTCGCACGGTGCGAAGGAAATTCAGCAGACATTGAGCACTCATCTTACACAGGGCTGGCACACACACAAGTGCCAGATTGCCTCGCACGGTGCGAAGTTCAGCAGACATTGAGCTGTGCTGGCCCGCACACAACTGCGCTACCGACGCACGCACGCTCGCGTTACGCACTCAGCAGATAGAACTCTGTACTACAACTATGGCACTCGTGGGCAATACTTTTATCCGCTGCTCCCCACACAGTACTACAAGCATTGTACTAGTGTTCTTAATGTTACTGGGACGAACACATCACTGCGCGCCATACAACACTGGCGTATTGGGTTTTAAGAGTTAATCTTAAACTGGGCCCCATCATTGGATTATGGATGTTAAAACAATGGCTCGTGGAAAGCCACCGGAGTTAAGCCCCACTTAACGTTGTACGCCGAGGCGCAGCCACAACTATTATTGTTTACTTAAGGCATTAGCCATGGTGATTTCTAGATCCTAATAATTTTTGCAAGGGATTTCACGGAGCTCGATATGTTCCTGTAACCGGTGTATTACAAGGCCAATTATATTATTCATGAGCTGGTGTTGTAACGGTCTAGTCCTGGATTGTCGCCGAACAGGAAACAGAAACACTGCAGTGTCTCATTGCGGTAGTGTTGACGTCTCTGTGATACTGCACGATGACTTCGTGTGGCTAAAACAATCACGCACCGTGCACCCGGGCACAACCAGTGACGGCTTGTTAATGAATGCTAACAGCACATAACTTCTGAAAGTGTACTGTACTTAAAACTTTCGTGACTGCATGGATTAATATTCTTTGGTTCTTTCGGTAAAGTCACGTAGATAGAAAGTAATAAAATAAAATTTTATTTTTAAAAAAGTTAAAATTATTTTTTAAATAAAAACCAAAAACTGACGTTTTAGTTTTATTATTATTATCATTTGATTATTTTCTATCTACAGGACTTCGAAAGAACCAAATAATTCTTAAAGTACGTAGGGTATCATGAAACATTCATGAGCAATGGGGCTTGTCTGATGTTCATTTCTTTTTTAAAGTTGAGTTGTGATATTTGAGACCTATTTTTTCCGTTTGTTGAATTGTTACTATTTGCACAACTTGTATGACGCGAGTGGAAATGTATGTAATCCATGTGTCCACCTACACAGGTGACTAAGATGCCACCACCCGAATTCATCCAAATGCGTCGTACATTGCAGTGAGAAAAACTCGTTTTATCAAATGCTATATATTCAATGCATCTCCACAAAGAAGGACATGACTTTTATATCTAGTTTTTTTTTAATATTAACCAGACGTGGGTATACAATGTATCACAATAAAAGTACATTCAAGCATCTGTTCGCCTGCGACCATGAGGACAATACCTTCCTTGCACTCCACATATGCGTATACGGCAATGGGCTCTACTTCGTTAATATCAGGGCATACAGCTCGGCAATAATTCATCCCACTCGACTGGTTGTAAGTGAATACGCCACTGTACTTTGAATCCACTTCGCTCGCACGACTTGTAAACACTGGGTGTGTGAATTATGAATTGATGGCCTGACTTGCTGCCCAAATACTGTACAATACTTCACAGAGTTGCCTTTTGCGAACATTTTATATTCCATTTGCATGAACTCATCATGATTGGAAGTTGTTGATGGAAACATCAATGCACAAATAAACATCCCAGGTGTTTTTTAAATACAATTTCACCATGAATCTTCACAATTGTTTAGCAGATATTTAATGCACTCAAATGAGGTATAATCCACGAGTGTAAACAATAAAACATACCAATCTTGCAAACAAGCATAATTTAATTTCTCTAGTCAGTGGTGGGGACGAAAGGCCCACGAAATAATTTGGTGTGGCCCTGCCAAGGCAACCGCAGGCTGGACTCGAAATTCAATAAATCTAGGAGCAAACCTGGAAAAGCAGTTGCGAGTTGCAACATTCATCAATACCAGCTAACATCACACGCCTCGCCAAAGAGAAGCAGTTCCAGCCATCACATTAGTGGCGAGTTAATTAAATGTTTGACCAAATATAACAGGCAAATTTTTAAGTTGATAATTGTGCATGGCCCGCGAATGATGTTATAAATATCCAAATGGCCCTTGGCAGAAAAAAGGTTCCCTACCCCCGCTCTAGATGGTTGTAACGGTGCAATAAAACACCGTAGTTCCGTTTAAAAACGCACATTATTAACCATTGCGCCCACCGAAGAAATAGTTACTTTTCATATAAACTGATGAAATAAAATGGTAAAACACAACCTTGTCAACAGGTTTCATTTCAGTAGCATAGTTTTATTCTTTATCGACCCAACACACCCTCAATTCGTAGTTTTCCTGAAGGATCCTGCATGGAAAAAGTTTCAATCTTTAGTGTCCTAGATGGTGTTAGAAGAAGAAAACGCTGATTAATTAACACGATGGGCTGCAAACCTTCTTGATGTATGGCCACATGACCATCACCACTCTATCTATACATAACCATTTCATTAAATGTTGGCCATTCCATTGAGACTATTAGATCCAACATCAGATGCCTTTATCCTCTAATAGTGAATTCAAAAAGTAGAATTGTAGTACATTAATGTGCATAAAGCGTGCGGAAAATGAACTTGCATTTAGTGGAGATGCCTGCAACCGATTTGTTGTAACAACCGTCGGAAATGCACTCCAGGTAGTGATTAAATAACTTTATGAAGAACGCAAAATGAGAAAAAGGCAACTGGAAACATCAGAACACCAGGAAGGATGGCGACATCAATGGATTATGATTGAGTGTTGTCAATGCATATCAATATTGCTGTATTCGTACCGTGTTCGTAATTTATAGTATTTGTATTGTTGTATTAGATGTAGTGCTGTAGTATAATCGAAAATCATATAACCAGATCACCCGAAATACGCACCATCTCAATTCTTGGAAGATAAGTCGTACATTACAATATTTATCCTGGATAGTGCTGGAATAAGCAACCAGTCAGAATGTTTAATTAGACTGGAGGAATCCAATGAGCTATGAAGATCTTCTTTGCACAGCTGTCACCATGCACAAGTGCTGTTATAGTCTACGGAGACACGTTGTGGGCAGCAAACAGTACAGCAACATTGTCCTTATTCTTTGGTTCTTTCGGTAAAGTCACGTATAAAGATAAAATAATAAATTAAATAATAGCATACTACGACGTTTCGATTGCAACACAAGCAATCATCATCAGGTATAAAAGAAATAGCAACAAAAATCTAACCAGAAAACTATAGACAGACATACAAGCAGACGGACATCACTGTCTATAGTTTTCTGGTTAGATTTGTGTTGCAATATCTTTTATACCTGATGATGATTGCTTGTGTTGCAATCGAAACGTCGTAGTATGCTATTATTTAATTTATTATTTTATCTTTATATACGTGACTTTACCGAAAGAACCAAAGAATAATTCCTGCAGTCACGAAAGCTCCGAAATTGAGATAGCAACATTGTCGTATTGTACACGAATGCTTCCATATCACATTCCCCCGTCTTCATACGGCGGTCAAACAACCACGACCACCACGCACGACGAGCAAGGCCGTCATCGAACAGTGTATCGATCAGCAATAATGTCTGTACGTGTATAGTATCAGCGCTGTAGCACCGTACTGCGTCATGTCGCACTCGCGTTCGTAATGAAATCACAATATTAATGTATCCGATGAGCTATAAAAGTCAGAACGTTAAAACAAAACAAAAACACAATCGGGGTGCAAAGTATAAAAAGTGTAAAGAAACCACTTAAATATAAACACACACACACATACAAACTAAACTAATACAAATTTCGATTTAAAGCTTTCGTGACTGCAGCGATTAATATTCTTGGTTCTTTCGGTAAAGTCACGTAGAGAAGGGAAATAATAAAATACTAATACAAATCTAACAATAACATTTTATTGCTTTTTTATTTCATTATTTCCCTTCTACGTGACTTCACCGAAAGAACCAAGCATTTAAACTAATACACTTTTTTGTTATTAATATTACCAGGTAAATCCCACGGAGCTAATCAACATGCTTCAGAGGCGACCTGACCGCCAAGGCCCACACCGCGCAGCCTTTGGCAGGGCCCCGGCACAGGCGCGAGCTGCGACTCGCCACGGCCATCTTACCTAGGGAGAGGAGGGGGGCGTGCCGGGCGCGCGCACCGTCAAGGCTGCACTACGTCATCAACAACGCGCAGCCTTTGGCAAGGCCCCGGCACGCGTGAGCTGCGACTCGCCACGGCCATCTTACCTAGGGAGAGAGGGGGGGCGTGCCGAGCGCGCGGTAACCACCAAGGCCGTATTACGTCATCAACCCCGCCGGGTGGGGTGGGGGGGGCGTGACAACAGTGAGCGGAGGGCGCACAGCGCAGCAGCCCCTCCCCCCCATCAGGGCCGCCTTTTGAGTGACGAGGCACGCTTTGTGACGTCATGGTTGTAGGCCAATCAGTTTCAAAGACAATGCCATATCGATGTTTCGATTTAAAGCTTTCGTGACTGCAGGGATTCGTCTTCTTGGTTCTTGCGGTAAAGTCAAGTAGAAGGGAAATAATAAAATAATAAAAATAAAACATAATAAAATACAATTCTCACGACGTTTCGGCCACAACGCAAGCAGCCGTCCTCAGGTGAAGAACAGAGAAAGACAGCGTCCGGACGCTTTCCGACAGCCCTGTTCTTCACCTGAGGACGGCTGCTTGCGTTGTGGCCGAAACGTCGTGAGAATTGTATTTTATTATGTTTTATTTTTATTATTTTATTATTTACCTTCTACGTGACTTTACCGAAAGAACCAAGAAGACATATCGATGTTATTAGAGCATGCTTTTTTTTGTTTGCGTGTTCGCCACAAGTACCGTGTGCGGTTAATGCAGACTTGATTCCTTGCAAAAAGGGTTTCTATTTGGTGTTTGAACTTTTATTACCAGAAAGGGTAACGTCTATTATTATGTTTTCATGACGTAATAGCATTTGGACCCCCCCCCCCCTTGCCATTGGTCGTTTTGCGCACATGGCCCCCCTCCCCCGCTCCGCGATTAAATGTTCATTGGGAAATCAATCAAGCCGTCGTGATCGTTCCACTCACTGCTGCTTGAAGGCTTATCTCTCACGGTCTTACGATATGATAATCCATCTAGTGCACGAGGTGATTTCATCGCACCGTCTACTTCGTATACGTCCTGTCGGACGCGTTCCATCCCGTTTGCTGTCACTCCGTCGTTCGTCTCGACCTCCGACCAGTTTGCATTGTGCCAAATTTAAATTTGAAGCCAGATTAACTGCAATTCACCAAATGAACCTTATGGCAGGACCCCAGAGTCCCGAATAAACGGAAGTGAAAATCGCAATTTATGTATTTATTTTTACTTAAAGCTTTCGTGGCTGCAGGAATCCATATTCTTTGGGTATTTCTGTAAAGTCACGTAGATAGGTTCAAAAACTAATAAATGTCTTTATTTTATTACATTTTGAACCTGTCTACCTGACAATACTAATTGGTTCTTTCGGTAAAGTCACGTATGTAGAAATAAAATTAAATTAAAATAAATCACGACGTTTCGAACGCAACACAAGCGCTCATCATCAGGTGAAAATGGGGCAAAACACATAGCGAGGGAACACACAGAGGGACATCACACCGAGCACACAGAGAATGGCAAACTGCATGGAGGCAAATACAGCCAGAAAATGGGAGACGCGAACCTAATGTGATCCAAACCAGTCGGCCAACAACACAGGTAGACACTAACCTGGTTGACCACGTATTTCAAAAGACTGCTAAATTTTGTGTTCATCTTCTGGGCTGAACATACCAACGTAAACAAAAGACAAGGACTTTACTGAAAGAACCAAGAAGATGAATCCCTGCAGTCACGAAAGCTTTGAATCAAAATAAATTTCTAATGTTAATGTATTCTCCACTTATGTTTCAGTCTTCATTTATCCATTATTTTCGGAAATCTTGCAATTTGTCAGTAATTACTCTTGGCTAGAGCATATCTCCTAAAAAATAAATTGTAATTGATGCATAGATTCATCGTTACATACAAATGCATGCCTCTGAGCTGGAGGGAGAGAGGAGGGAGTAGGTGTGTGTGTGGGGAGATCGTGGGGGAATAGAATAGGCGATAGGCTAAGAGGGAAGTAGAGATGCGATATTGAAAGAAAGTTACGTTGATTTAGTTTAACTTGGTGAGACCTCAAGAGACAAGCATAGTCTCATTCGCAAAAGTGTCGTGTCAGTAGAAGATCATGATTGCTGTGTATAATCCCAATGGAGTAATTTTCAGGTAATTTTCAAATTTGGACCCAGAAGCCAGAACACAGTGGCCTACTTTTGCGAATTACCTCAGGGGACCTTTAACGATCACTCTGAAGGAAACGGTCTCTGGATTCGAGTACCTCGGCCTTAAGATTTGCATTGAACTGCGATCTCTACATTGGGTCAAACTTAACATCTCTTAATGATCGACGGCTTGTGCATCAGATATGATTTATTCATGATGTACTTACAAAAAAATCAGCAGACTGGATCTTCTCACTGTTTCGAAGAACAAATGTGACCTAAGGTCCTCGCTCATTTACCAGCTTCACATTCCTTATTGCCGTACAAATACTGAAGGAAGGGCCTTTGCTGTTGATGCTCCCAGGGTCTGGAATGCTATCGCCAATAAACTGTAACTTGGATCACTACCTTGAGGAGCTGTACACCCCTAGCTGCCACTGCTATGCAGAGAGGCCTGAAATAAAATGCATCGCTCCGGATGACCGCTGCAAAGTATGATCTTGAGTTTTGATTATAGTGTGCTGATCTTTAAAGGTGCATTGCAATTTTTTGATACTCCTGCTGATACTCCTGCTGTTATGGCGTGACTCATGCTGCCAGCTATGGCTGCAAAGTTTAGTCGTACATGTTATGTATATCGTTTATTGTTAAATTTGAAACACGGTTCCTATGATCACTGTTACATTGTTCGTCATGCTTTTTGTTATTGTCTTTTTTCTTAATGAAAAATATGAACGTATTCTAATGACCTCAACTCAGTTACATTAATTAAGCGATTAAAAGTTATATCAGAAGACGCAAAAGAAGGTGAAATTTGTTACACAATTCTTCATTTGATGCAACGTAAACAAATAAAGTCCTACAAAAATTGTTTCTGATGTATCAATGTGTTTGTCCATCCCTAGAGGGAAGGGAGTAAGGGAGCAGAAGAAGATTAAGACGGGCTGCTGTCCGCTCATTATACATGTTTCGTTTCGTGCAGTTTGAGATGGGGTTTTTTGTCATTTGAGCAGGAGACATAAATTTTGACTTTATGGCAAATGCTTAACGGGAAAGGCTAAACAGCGGTGGTATGGGGGATAAGATAGGGGGAGGGGCTTGATGGTAAATGGGAGGGGCTTAATTCTAGATCTGAAGCTTTCGTGACTGCAAGGATTCATACTCTTAGGTTTTTTGGTAAGGTCACGTAGGTAAAAAAATAATAGAAATAATAATAGAAATAAAATAATAAATCACGACGTTTCGGAGGCAACACAAGTCTCCGTCATCAGGTTGGGGCCGTCAAAGCTAGACAGTAAATCTAGCTGTGACGGTCCCAAAAACGTCGTGATTTATTATTTTATCTCTATTATTATTTCTATTATTTTTTACCTACGTGATGACTTTACCGAAAAAACTTAAGAGTGGGAGGGGCTTAGTTGGGAAAGGGGGAGGGGCGAGGAGGAAGGGGGGAGGAGCTAGGAGGGGGGAGGAGCTAGGAGAGGGAGGAGCTACGAGGGGGGAGGAGCTACGAGGGGGGAGGAGCTAGGAGTGGGGAGGAGCTACGAGGGGGGGAGGAGCTAGGAGGGGGAGGAGCTAGGAGGGGGGAGGAGCTACGAGGGGGGAGGAGCTAGGAGGGGGAGGAGCTAGGAGGGGGAGGAGCTAGGAGGGGGGAGGAGCTAGGAGGGGGAGGAGCTAGGAGGGGGAGGAGCTAGGAGGGGGGAGGAGCTACGAGGGGGGAGGAGCTACGAGGGGGGAGGAGCTACGAGGGGGGAGGAGCTAGGAGGGGGAGGAACTAGGAGGGGGGAAGAGCTAGGAGGGGGGAGGAGCTACGAGGGGGGAGGAGCTAGGAGGGGGAGGAGCTACGAGGGGGGAGGAGCTAGGAGGGGGAGGAGCTACGAGGGGGGAGGAGCTACGAGGGGGAGGAGCTAGGAGGGGGAGGAGCTACGAGGGGGGAGGAGCTACGAGGGGGGAGGAGCTACGGGGGGGAGGAGCTACGAGGGGGGAGGAACTAGGAGGGGGAGGAGCTAGGAGGGGGGAGGAGCTAGGAGGGGGAGGAGCTAGGAGGGGGAGGAGCTAGGAGGGGGGAGGAGCTAGGAGGGGGAGGAGCTACGAGGGGGGAGGAGCTACGGGGGGGAGGAGCTACGAGGGGGAGGAGCTAGGAGGGGGGAGGAGCTACGAGGGGGGAGGAGCTAGGAGGGGGAGGAGCTAGGAGGGGGAGGAGCTAGGAGGGGGAGGAGCTAGGAGGGGGGAGGAGCTAGGAGGGGGAGGAGCTACGAGGGGGAGGAGCTACGGGGGGGAGGAGCTAGAAGGGGGGAGGAGCTACGGGGGGGAGGAGCTACGAGGGGAGCTGAGTTCGGCCTCATCCCCGGTTCACGCTGCCTCCGTTGCCGCGCCGAGCGACCTCTGCCCCGGGTGAGGAGGCAGGAGAGAGCCGCGGGAGAAGCGGCCCCCCTCCATTAATCAGGCGATGTTTATCCGTGTTGTTGTGCGCTATCATTTGTAGCGATCTGTGCGGTTTTTGTACGCGTTCGTGTGGCGGAAACAGGAGAGACTGAGAGCTGCCCGGCTCCCGCGGCGACTGGGCCCTGTTGGACAGCGGGGTCACTCGCAATTGTGACATAATCGCCCCATTATTGTTGCTGCTGTCATTATTGTTATTATTACTATTGCACTCGTTTGTTATCGTCGCCTATGGCACGAGTAAATGTACGGTGAAGAGAGCAAGCGTTGCGATGTGAAATGGGCGAATCTGCGGCCGAGTGATTAATATTCACGCGTGGTGTGTAGGAGGAGGAGGGGGGGGGTGTCGGAATGACTGTAATAGGTGCTCGCTAACTCCGTTGAACCACAAACAACGTGTTAATGGTTTTATCCTATTGTATGTCTTGGTGGGGGGGGGGGGGGTGCGAGAGAGCGGTGGCGCAATGGTCAGCGCACTGCGCTACGAACCTGGCGGCCAGAGTTCCATTCGCGGTCGCGGAAATGAATCTGTGGCGAGTGATATTACAACCGGTCGTGGACCTCACTTAAGTCGCCGATCAGCTTTTAAATGAGGACTTGATGTTGTGGGTAAACGTCAGCACTGGGAAGACAAATGCGGTCGAGTGTGGTGCTTGCTGGCCATGCCATTCCCTCTCGCATCGCATCGGCCTTGATAGATGTTCCCTACCAGCACTTAGCCACAACAGTCAAATAACGCGGCTGCACGTGAAATGTTTGCCAATGTATAACTCTTGCCTGTATAATGTGCGTGTCTTTAACCGCCAGTGGCTGGATTACAGCAATTAATGAAATTTCTCCGATGACATCATTGTGATTTCAGTGTGTCCGTGGGTCTTATGTGAAATTTAGTAGGAAGACAAGTGGCACACGTGGCATTGAACCTGGCCTGCTTTACTCTTAGGCAAACCCAGTCGAAACATTCGTATGAACCGCGATTGCCATAAACATGAATTACATAACCACCTCGGTAGGCAAACAAGCATGTAGCTGCTTGTCCCACTACAGTCTCGTTTGACGTGGTGGTGATCGCCTGTAATAAGCACTTGCTTGTCAACGCTTTTACCAACAAGTCTGTGTATAGAGTTGTCACTAACGCCACTTTTACTACAAATACTGGCTATTTAAACCCCGTGGCTTTTGAAAAATGAAGTTGTATTTCAGAAAGAATTCGGATGAGGCTGAAGGTTAAAGTCTCATTTACCAATATTCGTATGAATGAACGATGCCATGCTGGCCTGTCCATTGACTGAAGCAGAAATACGTGATTGGTGTTAGGGTCAGTGCTCGGGAAATCCATAATATAACTATAACCAGGTCAGTATCTTACGGGAGTAATACGTTAGTTTACTCTCATTATCTCAAAAGGACTTGTGGTACATGATAAAGCGTAAGTTCTGAAGAGCCTTACATTTTTTATAACGGCATTCTTTCTTTACCCTCGTGGTTTAAATATGGTTAGTTTAATGCGTAATAATTGAAGGGGCCGCATTAGTTTTTGCATTAAGCTTTCTTAGGCCACACAATGAAGTATTACGCACATTTAAGTGTACATACCTTAATTGTTATCATACCTTTCAGTATGAATTTGTATGCATTAACTATATTGATTTTAATTAGTATTTCAGATATTCCTCTGTGGATATCGTGTGTTTTATTGAAGGAGCTTCAACTTGCTGGTGGAAAGCGCAGCACCTGTAATGTTGCAGATGGTTATTCCAAATTATGTATGATGTAGATCCATTGTCTTTTACCTGAATTACAATGCCAAATCCATAACATATCTACAGTATTGGTCTTAGTGGTAGGCATACATATCTTTATATTGACTTGGAGACTGTTTTCAATATGAAGCACAGTATATGCAGTAAACAACCGCTTGCGTACGTGACAGCACATCAGAAAAATAATGGAAAAGCACATTTGATGAAATGCCAAGGTAGTGGTATTGCTGAGCTGTTGTCGTTTAAGGAAATTAGAATGGAGCCGTATCTCTACCTCCTTAACTAATGGCTTCAGTGTAAAGGGTGCCGTGCAGTCTCATTTATGTTGATGAGCACATTGTTGATAATACATCACATTCAACAACTACTTTCGCAAATATATTAATTTACATTCCTGGCTCAAAAATTTTAATGTCCATGGTAAGTAGCTGGAAGGTGCTATTTGACAGTTTTAACACCAACAGCATAGCAAAATTAAGTTTTGGCATTTATCCTATACACTACTAGCGTTTTGCCCATCCTAGGACGGAAGCTGTAATATTTACGAAAAAATCTAGCAGAGTATAATTGTATCTTGTGTAAATTTAATGGCAGTGAATCTTGCACAAGAGAATGTCATCAAACACGACACTTCATTTCACTGTAGCACTGTATTAATGGCAGTGAATCTTGCACAAAACTACGTCATCAAACACTTCACTGAATTTCACCGTAGTACTGTATTAATGGCAGTGATGCTTGCACAAAATGTCATAAAACACCTCACTTCATGTCACAGTAGCACTTTATTTAACTGATCTTCAATTAGTCTTTTGCCCGCCCTAGGACGGAAGATGTAATATTAAAGATGTACATTTACGTTTTATTGCGTGATTGTACATTCTTTTAGGAATTGTTGCACGTAAATACATTTTTCTTAACTTAAAAATGAAACCTTGGTATATGATATTTTGTGTGAATCTCTTGTACTGTCTTAATGGCAGTGATTCTTGCACAAAACTACGTCATAAAACACCTCACTTCATGTCACTGTAGCACTGCATTTAACTCGCCTTCAATTAGTTAAAAATCACTGCTCTGATACATTATTTTCTTCAGCTTTCGCTCGATGAGGTTGTAATCAATTTGAATTCGATACAATGTCTGACAAATCACATAAATGTATACATTTTATCATAATTTAGAAGCAAAAATTAGACTTGCCTTTTGTTTCAAGCGCTGAAGAAATAAAGACACCAAATAGACTTTTTGCTGCGTAGAATAATTTATTTGATTAACTTTAAATAAAGAAACGTCAAATTGAAAGCGAATTTGCGTAAAAAAATGTCTTGCTTATGATAGTAATGACGGGGGGGGGGGGGCTTCTTTTTCAGTGACGTCACATACAGATGTAGCACTGTGCTGTGTATATTACATTTTTTACCGACACTTTCTGTAAAGAAACATCATATTTGAAGCGACTTTGCGAAGAATAATATCTTTACGCTCGACCTTCCGCGTGATTGTAAAAATACACCTGCACACGATTATTTAATTATTAATGACGGGGGGGGAGGGGGGTGCGGCATGTGGAGTGACGTCACGCGCGTTACACACATTTCTGGGCTGTTATAGTAGTAATTTGAACAGTAGGTGGACAACGTGGTTGTTAGGTGCCAAGAGGAAAATGGATATTCTAAGTATTCAAGTTCTGAGGATGACATTTGTTTTTAATCCCTCAAGCTACATGCAAATATAGTTTTTCAGCAGTAAAATTATAATGGTTTCACCTCCCATTGTGTTTATGATTGTTCATTTTTTTTTTTATCTCAGAAAAGTGCATTATTTCCCTCGCCAAACCACCACCCAGAGTACTCCTCTCCTTTGTTGGCCCTAAGCCAGTGGTGGGACAATCCACATTCTGATGGCAGGGTACAGTATCCACGGAGGATAATCACTATTTTATCGATACTGTATTTATAGAAGATTCGTTTGGCGTTGTTTTGTAAAATTAATGTTTTACTAGTATTATTAATCAAGACACAAGAACATTATACGTTTTTTACAGTTTAGTTTGGATGGAACACAAATTATGTGTTACTATTGATGTATGATATGTACCATAGATGTGTGACAGGTGTATTAAATGTTGGAGTTGAATAACTTAAATAGACCCAACACCCCAGACTTTCCAAAACAGGTTTTTTGGGTTGGGTCGTGTAAATTTATACGTCAATAAACCCGCCACCACTCGACGCAGACAATTAGTAAGGTTTGTCACGTAAACAGAACACTTTTAAAACTGCCAATTCGTTACTAGTACAGCTCACCGGTGTGTTGGAGATTAACGAATTGGCATTTTTAATAGTGTAACTTTTGTTCTTTAATTTTTGTTACAGGGTGCTATATTTTTCATGAACTAAAGTCTTAATTTAATTGTGCATATTAAGCTGCCTATTGGAAAAGCTTTCACTTTTTCTGTGTGTAGGGGCAGACAGTACTGTATTTGGATTAGGGGCTTAACGCTTGCAGCATTTAGTTGGTTTATCCATTCTGAAATAAATGACATTGGAGTAATTGGAACTGTACATCTGCACAGGTGATTGTTGTGTTCCTTCAGTTGGAAGAAAACAATTATATATACAGTGTGGATTAGTAAGAGCTACAGCTAAACCTTTATAAACAGTTGCATTTAGAGGCTTACTTCCTTTTTTTCTCCACCTGATGACGACCGCTTGTGGTGCGATCGAAACGTCGTGAGTTTTAGGTTTAAATTTTTTTTTAGTTTTTTCTACGTGACTTTACCGAAAGAACCAAAGAATATGAATTCCTGCAGTCACGAAAGTTCACATTTATATGAATGGGAAATATTGTTGTGCTTCATGCAGTGTTATATCCAGAAATGCTTCTCTTCTTTGGATGTGGTGTCTCATGTTTGAAGTGCAGCTGAAAATAAATGCATAGCATGTTAAGTAATTTCATGGTGTGATTTTTATACTTGCCATTCATATTTAATGTTGTTTTTTTAGTTGCATCATTGTGGCAAGCTTCACTACATTTTATTACGTCTTTAATTGAGTTATTGCATAATAAATAAGTTATATCAATGACATGGATCAGAAACATGGTTATTCATGAAGAAATTTAGTAAACTTGGAAGTGTTCAGAGAAGCGTGAAAAATTGCATGCTTGGAATTACAAACGCCGGGCTACAGCCCAGCCAGTCAGCCCGCCTGTCACACAACCGCCAGGCTACAGCCCAGCCAGTCAACCTTCCCGCCCGCCCCGCAAACCACCTGCGCCTGCCCCATCGCAGCAAGTTTAATGACAATATTAGTTTACACTTGTAAATGATTATTATTGCATCTGTAATATCCCACCAATGTGCCACCACCGCCGTGTATGTAAAGCAGAAGAAAAAAAAAACAGAACCTGCAGGGTAAACGGCCAACACGAGGCATGGTGTAAAGGCCAATTTAGAAAGATGAGTTTTCAAGATTATTTCAATTATTTAGATTATTTTAAAATTGCATGCTTGGAATTAAATTAAGAAACAGAAAAAGAAGAATCAGAGAACATACGCAGGTTTAAAACGCATAACACGGCGCTTGAAAGGATGATTGCTGACGTTCAAGAATAATTACATAGTGGTGGCCAAGGAATGTAGCACATCTGAGTGTCGACTGGGGAGCTAGATCAGAGGTTGCAATCGGGTACCCGTACCCAATCGGGTACCCGTACCCTACCCGGCCGGGTACGGGTACCCGTTTGCGACCCTGGTGCGGCCGGGTACGGGTACGGGTAGGCCGTGAGTCACTGGTGAGTAACCGTTTGTCACTCATTTCCCAACGTCTTGTCTCTTCTCACAATTCAGGTTCCTAGAATCAACCCACCCGCGCCTGCAACATGGCTTCATCCCGGAGGTCGCAATCGGGTACCCGTACCCTACCCGTACCCGGCCGGGTACAGGTAGCCGGGTATCGGGTAGGGTACGGGTACCCGTTTGCGACCCTGGTGCGGCCGGGTACGGGTAAGGAATCAAAACCCGTTTGCGACCTCTGAGCTAGATTAAATAATCTCATGCAGATGTGTAGGTGGATTATTACACCCCGAGGTCACAAGAGGATAGCGACTTGTGGAGGCCTTCATCCAGCCATGGACTTGAGCATGGCCAATAATAATATAGTGTGTGAAAGCACCTGTTTGCACTCGTGTTTGCGTAGTATTTTTTTAAGTGCCCACAATAAACATCTCGTTGTACTCAAATATAGTTTGGAAAATTGTTGTGTTGTTGTTTGGAGGTTAAACAGCATGAGGTAAATGTTGCTGCTTTCGTGAAATTACATAAAAAAATAACATCTGATTAAATAAACAGTTGATTTCCTGTCACTGCGAGGAAAGAAAGAACTTGACGTTTTGGCTCGCTGGCCTTAACAATATTTCCTTTTCAAGATAACACAGCATGCACACACAGCATTGTGCCTGCCTTTGCATTCATGATAATTTTCGATTTAAAGCTTTCGTGACTGCAGGGATTCATCTTCTTGGTTCTTTCGGTAAAGTCACGTAGAAGGGAAGTAATAAAATAATACCGAAATACCGAAAGAACCAAGAATCATGATAATTTGTCCAACAATATTTTACCATCGGTTATGTCCTTTTGTTTTTTATCAAAATTGTCTGGCTTTTAAAACATAAATTGACATTTTAATGTTTGCTAATCATGGAACATATATATAAAAAACCGAACTATTTCATTAAACTTCAGTATGTCTTTTCATGTCCTGGAAAAGACATTTACAGCTATCTGGAATATTGTGTATTGAGTGGGCAAACTAGCTTACAGTTTCAAATTACTGCCCTTAGCCAAAACATATTTTTCTGCATTGTAAATGTTTTGGTTTCCAGACTTTAAAGCAAAATATTTATTTCACAAGCACTTATATTTACTGAACAATGTAAAACATACAAGTCGAGAGATTACCAAATTTGACACGTCAGCAGTGACACATGCTATGTCATCCTGTAATCAGTGCTGTGCACCATGTATTCATGATTGCACATACACGAATGTCACACACAGCTGGACAGGTTTCACATCAGTCATATGATAGGGAAATACAAACATGTATTCTTTGTTAATCTTCTCTGCCCTTTGTTGTTGCAGGATAGGCCTGGGGCTTTTGGAAAAACGTACCAACCATGGACAAGGGTGTTGTGGAAGATTGGCTTTCAGAGTTCAAGGTACAAATATACATACATGTGGGCCTCCATGTATTTTTGCAAAATATCTGGTCATTTGTTAATGAAGTGAAAAAAAAGAGAAGCAGGCTGTTCTCACCCTGGGTGTGCCAGGCGGTGGTGGATATGTACGCCTGTAATCCAGCACAGGACACGAGGTTGGTGGGTCTCACACATGTTGTGAAACTCCCTTCCTATGGGTGTTGAGGTGCCCATACATTG
The DNA here is from genome assembly GCF_015708825.2 of Lethenteron reissneri. NCBI lineage: Eukaryota > Metazoa > Chordata > Hyperoartia > Petromyzontiformes > Petromyzontidae > Lethenteron > Lethenteron reissneri. The sequence goes on from NC_083799.1 coordinate 2,783,142, forward strand.
GCTCGCGAGGAGAAGGCAGTACAGCAATTGGACTAATTTCCATCTGTTTATGCCCTCTGGTGTGTGAGGTTTCTCCAGGTGTTCTGGTTTCCTCCCACTTGTATTAACAGTCTTTGATTAGCTTAAAACATATTATAAAAAACACTCAATGCAGGAACTCTTGGAAAAGAGTCCTATAACTCTGTGTGGCTTTCATGGATAAGTAAAAAAAAATCTTCAAAATTATGGAGCCAATTTTTTTTCTGCTGCAATCCCTTGTGGTTGATAATGAAAAATAACATACAGATCACATTTTTTATACGAAATTTACAAACAGGTTTCTTAGATCCTGTCACTATTCTAAGTGCTATAGCTTTTTAGCATTTATCAACAGCCTTAGTTTGTAAAATCATAATGGGAAAACATTGAGAAAGTAAGTTTCGGCTTTGTCATTGCTTGACCTTGTTATCCAAGTGTTTTTTTTTTTAGTGGAATTATTGGTTAAAAATTTTACTCGGTGGTGTTTTTCCCAAGAATTGTAATGGAAGTGAAATCTTCCTCTCTAATGTGTCTCTACAGGCTCTACCAGAATCCTCAATCTCCAGCTATGCAGTGACAGTCCATCAGAAAACAGCTCTCGTGTCTGCACTTTACAAAGTGATAGGAGCGCTAAACAGCGAAGTATGAAGGAGCAGAAAGTGCACCACGCAGACATAATACTTTTTACATTACCCTTTCTGTCATCAAACGATACTTGATTAATGTTTTCTACTTGGTCATCTGTGTACAGCAATGAAAACTTGAACATTTCAAGCTAGCATTATCAATCTCACTATGTTTAGAATAAAAAAAAATTACCCTGAATAATTCTCAGTAACTTAAAAATAACATGGCATAAATAGCAATTATACTTAGAAATGTTTAATTGTTGTACAATTTCCTTAGTGGCCCTTGGCCACTGACGGAGATGAGCATAGACCTCTTATCCATTTGGGCAAATAGATGCTCAGTTTTAAAATGTATTTCTTTTAAACTAAAGATGTTGCTAAACATTTGTAAATTGAGGAAATCGAATAATTTACAGTGGTATTTTAAACACAAAATGGAATGACAAACTGTCAACGCTACATTAAAACCAAAAGTGATGCTTTTGCCATCTCATTTTTCTCGTTTTACAGCTGCTGGAGCCCGTGTGCCACCAGTTGTTCGAGTTTGTGCGCAGTGGTGAGGCTCGCCTGCGCCACTTTGCCCTGCAGTTCTTGCCAGCGCTCATCAGCCGGTACCTGGCGGGCAGCGCGCCTTATGGCCTCCGTGTGCAAAGCCACGGCTGTGTGGATGCCCTGCTGCTGGGCCTCTATAACCTGGTGAGGAGTCATGCTGTGTGCACATAGGCTTTATGAACTGCATGTGCATTCATGACAACATGCATTCATAAAGCCAACGTGCACACAGCATGGTATGAATGCACATGCAGTTCAAAATATGGCAACAGCTGGCCATTCCCGTATGATGTTTAGTATCACCACACGTGGTATATTGTGTAATATTTGTGTATCATGCATGTTTAAATATTTTATTAACTTATTCATTTTATTATCTGCAACTATTTTTTCAATATGTTAACACATTCGTAACATTATTTCATTGTAGTGTAGCGACATTGATCCATGAAAAAAGTATTAAGTCAATGACAGGATACGATGGTTGCATTCATAAGAGATGAAATGTAATTGTTTTCATTCTTTCTTATTCAGGAGATTGTGGAAGCTGATGGAAACAGCAAGGTGCTGGCCTTCACCATTCCCACACTTGCCAAACCTTCTCTTTACCATGAGGTGAGCCTGGTGCAATACAAAATATGTAGATATGTATAAAACAGTATTAAACACTGACCGGAGAGGTTTGATTCTAAATTTGAAGCTTCGCTCGCTAGTTATTTTGCTGTGCCTTTTTTACACCTGATGAAGGAAGCTTGTGTTGCCTCCGAAACGTCGTGATTTAATTTAGTTATTTTCATTTATTATTATTTTATCATATTTTTTTACCTACGTGACTTTACCGAAAAAACCTAAGAGTACAGAGTGGTTTGGTCATGCTTTTTATCATGCTGCTTGTGTTGATTATGTCTGCCTTTAGCCTGGGAGTTTGGGCTCCATGGCAATGATGGAAGCTGTATTGTCTGGAAGAGAGGCAGTGAGAGTTGCTTATGCTGGTCCCCTGCCACAGAGGGAAGCTTTCACTGCTCAGAACAGGTGAAACACCAGCAGTCACAGTGAAGTTCACTGCATGCATAAATGTGAGCACATACAAAGTCATAAAGCACGTTGCATTGCAGGTGCTGCATAGGGATTATGAAATTTCCATTAATGTTGTTTGTTTCGTCAGGTTTGAGGTTCTGAGTTTCCTGATGCTCTGCTACAATGCAGCCATTGCTCACATGCCTCCGTCTTCCCACCAAGCCCTGTGTCACATGTGTTCTCGGTAATGTATTTCTCTATTCTGGTAGTTTGTACCATCACCATTAGAATTCTAAACTGCTTAATGAACATAATGTATATATGTAGCTACATTGAATCGACTGGGGGATTGCTTATTTGTTTTACACTTTTCTGTCCAGGGTGTGCGTGAGTGGCTTCCCACGGCAAAAGAAAAGGTGGCGGGAGCACCGTACCAAGATATCACTGTCTCCAGAGTTCATTGTTGATCTCTTAACAGGCGTCTATTATTCTATGTATGTCACACTGCAGTCGCATATCACTTTTCGACTGTAATTTTAAAATATGCATAAGCTTCATTGAAGGTCACCTGCTCATCGCTTGTATGCAATGCTGAGTAATAATGTGGGTACACTGACTTTTGGTTTTGCAGATATAATGGACAATGGGAATTGGGACAGGAGGCCTTGGATGATGTGCTGTATCGAGCTCAGCTGGAGCTATATACTGAGCCATTGCTGGTGAGCCCTCACTACAAAATGAGTCACTCACCATTGCAAAGTATTTGCACAATTTGACGATTGTTTTCATCTTTCACTCGTCTTAAGGTGGGAAATGCAATGCGCAGCTCGCTGAAGAACAGCACGCCTGAAACCATTCATCAGGGACAGCAGTGCATACAGGTGGACGTCACGCCTACCTTCCGCAGGCTGTCTCGTGGCGCCGTAACCAGCGCGTCCATACGCCGTCACCGCTGGCGGAAGGATGGTCAGGAACATTTCATATCACCATTGTTTACACTCGTGCCCATATATTTATCGGCTGACCTAGCACTTGCATGGTTTAGTTCATGTCATGGAAAGGCAGTTTTCATCGATTTTTGGTGAAAGAAAAACTGGTCACCTATAGCAAATGCCTTGAATTAGTAATTTTTTGTGATACATGGCATGAAACTGCCCCATAACATTGGTATTAGGGGTCCTGAATGTATTTTTGTTTGATTGCGTTTTAAGTTGCATGCAAGGAACTGTCCACCTAATTTTGCATTTAAATTGTCTTTGGGTCCTGTGTGTGCAGTGCTGGAAGAGCAATCCACAGAAGACAGTCTGCAGGTTGTAGAGGCTGATGAAGGATTTTCTTCACTAGCGTCAACTTCCAGCCATTCTGCTTCAGCCAGCACAAGCAAATCATTTGCTCAAAAATCCAGCACACGGAAAGTAGAAATAGTGAGTAACTGGGTAGGCCGAGGCGAAAAGGGTAGCAAGGGTAAAATAAAAAATTCACCTCTGGCCTCTCGGCATGATACTAAGCCAGCAATTACAGATTTAGTAGCAGATTCCATTTCACACTTTAAAGGTTTAGGTGAAAAAGATGAACATTTACCCTTGCTAGGACTTACAGCAGCAGCAGGCCAAACCAGGAAGTGTTTTCCTCCATTGGCAGGCCACGGGTCCTCTCCCCACTCAAAGTCAGATGCCAGTGAGGCAGCTACTGAGACGAGTTACTTACAGCAAGACAGCATATCAGGGACAGCAGATACAGAAACGCAGAGAGTGAACCCGAGTCTCAGCATGTCCACACTAAAGCCAAGGGAGTTTAGTTTGAGTTCTGAATCTGCTGCCATCCATTCATGTGAGCATAATTTAAGTGGCGCCAATGCTTCTGACCCACTGCTGAGAGCTACCGACGACATGCAGGAAGGAAGCAGCGAGATGAACACTGAGAATGTGGGGCTTCTGTCTTCCAGCAGCCTGCAGGATGTGAGTTTGGAACTTGTCGAGTTCTCTCCCAGCCACCAGCTCAACCAACAAGCTCGCTCACCAAGCTTGAATGCTCATCTCATCACTTAAGTTTAATAGTTTAGCTGATGTAATATTAGATTGTTTTTATTATATGGAAACGGAGGCAATCCTCTCGCCCATCCATTATTGCTTTGCCACCAACAACATTGTACTCACCTGGTTTGATATACCAGATGGGACAGAATATATATTGTACGTCAGTGTTAGAGTAAATCCATGGTGCATTTGTGTCCAGCCTACTGGATCCTTGACCTCTAAATCTTGTGGTTTAGCCGTGATTAGCAGTGGTGGCTTTGCTTTTCAACTTTAGTTATATTAAGGTGCATAATTTTTAATTTTTGTTAAGTTATGTATTTCCAATCAGCCTCAACCTCTACCTCTTTGTAATATCATTATAGTTGCTTGTATATTGCCAGATCTTGCCACGTTGAAAGAAAGCTGAGATACGTTCGCATTGGCTTGGTAAGGTGCCATAGTTAAATGACCTTTATTCCAATTACACTGTCTATTTCGAGTTTGTGTGGTAATCGTCATCTGAAGCGGTTGTGGAGATCAGGTACACAAAGTGTAATTTTACCTGTTCTCGTTATTGGTCTTCCACGTGTAAGCCTTAAGTCAGTTGTGTATATTGATAATGTATTTGGGTATTGTTTCCAATATTTTATTGTTCTGTAACATACAACGTAGAAAAGTAACTCCTTAAACATTCCCAAACCGAAATTATTTTCATAAACATTCTCACCTTTGTACTGTAATTTTCTTTTTTGTGAGTGTTTGAAAGTAGAATTTAAATATAACCCAAAGTAAAAGTATTCATTTAACGCAATTACAAGTCCTATTAGCGATTGTGATCATTTTGAATGTGTAAGGAAATTGTCAAGGAGTAATGCAATCCCAATACTATGTTACAAATGCACTGAATGTAAATGTTTTGATGCACTGTATAGCTATTATCCATTCCTTTATTTTATTGTTTACAGGCAGTGGTTGTCACACTATAAGCAATGCATAATATACATGCTTTACTGGATTGTATAGGCAAACAGTTGTGTTTGTGAACAAAGTGTCATCAACCTTTATTTATTGTGCATTTATTTATCAGTAGCACTTTTGGGTTTTTGATTTGTCAATGTTTTAACCTAGCAAATGAATTAACATATTTTGGCATTCAATGTATACTCTAATTTGTCAACGTTGATATATACAAGATAATTATTTAGACTGCACAGTCTAGAGGTTGGTATTTTGATCAGTTATTAAAATTATTTGTGCAAGAAAATTATATTGTCATGTTAAATTAGTGAAACCCCTTCATTTGATTTCACCAATCTCTTTTGCAATAAGAGTATAAATGTAACGAATTTAAAATTACATTTTAAAGAACTACACTACTGTGTTTGGGAAACCTGATATTTAGGCTTGTATGTATATTCTGTAACTATCTCTGATTCATCTGTTGAAAATTAAAGCTTTTTGTGAAAGTAGAATATATAAACTTGCATAATTGATTACTTGTGGAAAAAAATGCCTTCCTGGCTTCATGTCAAAAGATTTCCGGAAGTGCAATTTGAATCAGGACTTCGAGACAGTGGTAAGGCAAGCGTGAAAATAATGCACAATACACGATGAAATGAAGCTATAATTTTATTTCACAATTATGGAGAACTGCTGACAGTTTTGTTATATTTCAGTACAGTACAATGCTCAATGTTATCTGTGTACACGTGTCGCCGGTGATGAATTAGTGATGTCCTCCCTTGTTGGGTGGAAAAACGGTGTACTCGACAGCCAGGGCCACCGCAAATGCTGCAAAGCCATACTTGAAGCCCTTGAAGACAACTTTCCAAAACGTAGGTGGGTTGGCAAACGACCCACTGTATCGCCATGCTTCATTGCTGCAAAGAGAATACAGAGCACATCATTGGCATGTCAGAGTGTGAGCTGTGTGTACTCTATTTGGCAAAGATATATTGCTTTACAAATTAGACTGTAGTACAGTTACATTTCAAATGGTTTCAAATATGATTTTGGGAGAATCCAGAACATCAATGTTCTTTATTAAGATGATAAAGTGGAAGCCTTCAGCCAGCAGTAAATAGACGGCTGTTTTTGAACAGTTTACGCCAAAAGTGCAGTAAAATTACGTCAAAGGCGAAGATTGGCACATCCCAAAGACTAAGTTACGACTGAGCATCACTTAACCCAACAAGGCCTTTTGAGACTCATTCTCAGCTCCCTTTCTGAAATTTGTCAAAAGTTTCTCTTGCCATTTTTGTTAAAGGAGAAACCCCAACTGGGAATTACACTCGTGGGTTTGCTTAATTGAGCTTGAAGTGCATTATGTAATGCATGTAATGCACTCATAATGGCAACACATTACAAAGTAGACTTGGGTATTAATCATGTCTTGGTAGAAATGCTTTTGCCATTTGCATTTTACCCGAGGGAAAATTCACTTAACTATACTTAAAGGTTTTTAAACCGGATAAATTAGGCTGGAATCCGGTACAACGCTAGAAATAAAGTCAAACGTCAAATTAATATTTTAAAACACTATTACACTGAATAACTTGCACCTGGCGCCAAATATGCCGTCGGCTCATTCGACGTCGCAACACATGGAAGATATCACGCTTTTGTTTGGTGTATTACTGTACATAGAATCTATATAAATACCTTAATATGAATGTCCCAAAAACCTCTAGGGTACTTCCCGACAAGGTATAAAGCTGAAATTTGGCCCCCAATTTTCGATTTAAGTTGCCTCATAAAAGTGCCCCGTGAAAATGTTTGTCAGTCAGAAACCGTTTAAAATATAAGATTGCGTTTTTTTTCTCCCTTTGATCGAGCGTTGAACAGCAACTAAAATTAATGCTCTTCAATACGACGTTTCGATCGCAACACAAGCAACCGTGTTCAGGTGGGAGAGAAGACGATTGTTTGTGTGGCGATCGAAACGTCGTAATCTATTTTCTTTTCTACCTACGAGAACCATTGCTCTATATTTTATTGGCTTTAAGATATTTCGGATTAACAAAACAATACACATTTTAGGATGTTCAAATCTGAATAATAAAAACACGGTCCAAGATAGGAGCTTCCCCTCTTAGGGTTAAGTTCATTTGTGTTCTTTTTAATAAAAAAAAAGAACGGAATCTAAATTGAGAGGTTTCCGATGGGTAGTCTTTAAGTTGAATCAAGTCAACACTTTGTTTTTTTGTGGAAAAAAAAAACAGTGTCTGATCGTAGATAAAACAGTAAAACAATCGCATCAGGTTCATTATATTTCTTTAAAACTTTTGCCTGGCGAAGACAGGCTTTATGAACTAGAATAACATAATCTTGATATAGAAATGAAAGTCTGTTCCGAATAGAAATCCACAACGTTCAAGCTATCGTCACCAAGCTTTGGCAGGGTTACCTTTTAAAGCCCCGCGGAAAACCTTAGGTACATGGCGAGCCGACGGTTAATATAGGGGGCCCGGAGCCCCCCAAACGGCACCCCACACGCTCCCAGGGACGTCACCATCCCTAACCCAGCACATTAACCTGCCCCCCCACCCCAATCAAGTTTAACTAACAATTGCCCCAAAACCCGTTGATTTAAATTAATGGTCAACCTCCATGAGCACGCCCGTCGTCTTTCCGTGCGAGGCAAATGACATAATTCACGCTTCAAAAAAAGCTTCGGTATATATCGTAGCCTCATTGTGGCACGTTATATTATACATTTATTACAGGCCCCGTGGCACAGCAAAATCTTAACAGTTGCTGGAACGCGCCAGTGACTCCCTCCTTCCGAATGCAGTGACTCGGCCAGATTTGAAGCTTTCGTGACTGCAATGATTCATACTTTCATACTTTAACGAAAAAACAAAGAGTATGTGACTAAGACACTTTACATTCACAAACGCCATCCGCAAGCAACTGGGCAACGCTCGGTATTTCCTGCTAGTGGCGTATCAGTATAATAATGTACAACATGTACAACTCAAAGGTGAGTATTTTAACCAATACCTGAAAGTAGGTGGTAAGAGGGGGAATCCGGTAATTCCCCCCCCCAATAGATTTCAATTCACACGCTAGAACCCACGCTTTCATAAGCGGTTTCTGTCTGCATCGTGAATAAATATCACTTTAGTCAGAGGGAATTTCCCCTTTCTTGTATGGGGGCACAGTTATATCGCAGGATTACTATGCTGCATAATTAATATTTTGTGATGAGATAATTGTACTCTTCAAACAATGTTGATATGAATGAGCTGTCCCGAGACTACACGACTCATCATGATTCACCACAACCAACCACCATCTCCCCGTTACTACCGCGACACAAACAAACCCAGGGGGGACGACATCCTTTCGACGACCGTCATCACCATTCTTAGCAACTGGACATTGGGCCCCCATAGGTGCTTACCCCCCTACCATAAACTTCAACGTCGTTTCGACATGACCACATCGGCTACCACGAGCCTGGTTACACATCCACCACTGTCTGCAGCCGACACAGCAACCAACATAAAGGCCCCCCCCCCCCCCCCCCCCCTATGAGGGCCGTATCAACAACCATCATGTGAGCTCCCCTCAGCTACCTGACATGGATCCCCAACGCTACAAACCCCTCTACGATCCCCCTAAATGACCGCTACAAACCCCTCTACGATCCCCCTAAATGACCGCGTCAAACCTTCCCACGTCTTTGGGCAAGGGGGGGGGCGCTTCGGAATTCAACAGCCGCGTGGCTCTTCCCTTGGTTCCGAATGTCTTTCACTGCTCGCCGTGGGGTCCCCGTGATCCCCGTCCCTGTGTGCCCCGTGGATCCCCGTTGGGCAGTGGAGGAAGAGGAGGAGGAGGGGGGTGGTGGTGGTGTGGATTTGGTCTCTAACCGGAGCCAAGGATCCCGCAGGCCACGCTTCGCCAGCCGCTGCTGCACGACCTCCAGCGGCGTCCCCTCCACCTTCCACGTCTTCCAGTCCGGCATGTCCACGCCGGGCACGTTCCCGCGGACCCCGTGGGCCTCGTGGGCCCCGTGGGCCGCCTCGTGTCCGTGAGCCATGGGCGTCTCAGACAAGAGAATGAAGACGGTGCGGAGGAGTCAGAAGCCGGTGCGGAGGACGAGGAGGTCACGCCGAGGCCTTCCCCCTCGGTGGCGGTGTTGGTGGTGGTGACGTCGCTATGCGGACGCAGCGCTGTGATTCGTCGTCCGACACATTCGCCACTCAATGCGGCGCTGTGATTCGTCGCCAGCCTCATTCGCCACCCATTGCAGCGATGCGGACGCAGCGCAGTGATTCGTCGCCCGCCACATTCGCCATCTCGTCGCAGCGCTGTCACGAAGCGGCAAGGGGTGTGCGTGGGGCTTCACACTCGACGCGGTTCGTCTGAAATAACCTTGTGTGTTGTATGTGTTGTGTGTGTGGGAGGCGTGAAGGACGCTGCTTCTGTGCGGTTGGAGGCAGTCACCCACAAGCAACAACGGAGGAGCGGCGACGGCGGCGCTCACAACAACGAGCGGAGGCGCCGGGCGGATAAAATGCGGCGGAGTTGGCACCGGTGGTTGTGCCACCTACCGCTTGTCTCGCTCTGGGTCTGTCCCGAGACCTCCTGCCAGCCAGACTTGGACACTTCACGTGATAGCCTCAATAGTGCACCTAGCCTGGCACAGGCACCGTGGGGACGTCACCGTCACTTGGTAATATACATAACACATGTTATGTATATATCGTTTATTGTAAAATTTCAATCACAGTTCCTCTGATCTCTGTTACATTGTTTTTATAGCTTTATTTTGGTGATTTTGAAAACGTTTTGGTTTAGCCATGTTTGTTTGTTGTAGTACAGAGTTCGACTAATAACTTTAATCTAAATTGGCTTATGGTTATTGTTTGACTTGCATCCCACTGGGATTTTTGCACACAGTGTTGATATTCGGTGCTTTTTCTGGAAGACTTGCTGTTTTTTTCCTGGATTCTTCTGTTGCTTTAAGATGTTTTCTTGTTCATCTTTTTGTTTGTTGCGGTTGCACCCGATTCAAGAGCCGAATGGCTCACAGGGCTATACCTAATAAATGAAACTACAAAACTGGTGGCGAATGGTGCGGGCTATTGGTATTGGTGAGCACCAATCACCATCTCGAGGTGGGGGACTTCCCTTCCACTCCTTGCGGCGGTAGTAGCGGTGCAGCTCTGCGCTGCTGAGAACCTGGTGACCCGAGTTCGATTCCCGCTCACGGCCAACATCGGTGACGATTATCTGAACCAGTCCTGGGCCTCCCCTAGGTCGACTCAGCCTCAAATTAGTGTGCGGTGCGTAAAAAATATCGCCACTGGGGAGACAAAGGCGGCCGGGCGTGTTGCTGTGCCACCCACCCCCTCGTGTGCCGGTCTGGTCATAGGTGCTCGCGAACAACACTTGACCCAACCTGCCGCTCTTGAAATGGTGTTTTTTTTACCGAATTCGGAAATAATGGCCCCTGTTAATCTGGTTGCTGATCCCTGAACTGGGGAAATCCAGTTCACCATGGAATACAGTTTACCATGGAGTCCAGTTTGCCATGAGGTCCAATTTACCATGGAGTCCAGTTTGCCATGAGGTCCAGTTTGCCAGGTCACCATGGAGTCCAGTTCACCATGGGATTCCAGTTCACCATGGAGTTCAGTTCACCGTGGAGTTCAGTTCACCATGGAGTTCAGTTCACCATGGGAGACCAGTTTACCATGGGAGACCAGTTTACCATGGAGTCCAGTTCACAGTGGGAGTCCAGTTACCATGGGCAGGGGTCGGCGACCTGCGGCTTATTAAGGATTTTTTCGTGACGTTATTAAAGACTGTCTTGTATCCACATTGTATTGCGGCTCTTTAAAATGTATCGATTTTTTTTACCGAATTAGGAACAAATGACTTGTTATTGTGTTTGCCGACCCCTGGGGTGTAGGCAGTGGCATCACACGTGCCAGATGTATGAGTACAAAGCTATGTCTTTTACACATTCTGCAGAGTGTGGAGTCAAGAGACCCAGAGGGTTGATCATGTGGAAGAACGACCCTTTTTATATTTTAAGAGAAGTGAGATCGAGAGACCATGTATTTATGAGCAAATGTTTCTTACATACACTTTCGATTCTTGGAATTATGGTCAGAGTACTAGTTGTGGAGTTGCGTTTCGTTGCGGGGATTTCCTATCCGCCCCCCCGCTTTCATATTCAGTGGTACCTGAATTGTCATATTCTTAATTCTAGATTTGAAGCTTTCGTGACTGCAAGGATTCATATTCTTAGGTTTTTTCGGTAAAGTCACGTAGGTAAAACATCAAAATTAATGAAAATGAAATAAAACAAAAATCACGACGTTTCGGAGGCGAGCTTCATCCAGCAGTGGGAGAGCTTCATCCAGCAGTGGATTTGATGTAGAAAGGATGGTTGCAGCAATCACGAGTTTGGTTCAATCGCGAGTCTTGTTCATTCTCTTTGCTATGCAAACAGCTTTTTTAGCAACGTAACGTGTTGTTTAATTTAAGCATACAGTATGCCTCGTATGTGATGCAGTGATTGTCCCTTACTTTATGGACAAGTAATAACATAGAAACGGAATCACGGGTGGATTTGGAACTTAAACAAATGCATTAAAGCGGGTGTGCAAGAGTAAATAATCTGTATCACCTTCAAATATTCCAAAGTTGAATGTTGGAGACTTTCTAATGTGAATGAACTTTGTCTACATAGGTTCAGCACCACCTTTGGAGCAACAATAATCACACGCGTCAAGTGTTTCATTTCGCATAACTGTTTTAAAATATTTGATAACTTAAAATGTTGAACTGGTGAGAATTTTGTGATTTTTATTTTATTTTTATTTTACTTTTATTAATTTTAATTAAAAAAATTTACCTACGTGACTTTACTGACAAAAAACCTAAGAATATGAATCATTGCAGTCACGAAAGCTTCAAATCTAGAATGTTGAATTTGTTTAACACACTTAATCGCAACAAAACGAGGCAACCAATGCTAATGTCTTCATTGATTAAAACGTTATTGTCATCGTATTTCATTCAATAGGTCTGCCGGCTCAATTTGTAGAGTCAGATGGTTTAATAAAGAGGTGGTTACTAAACGCAACCCTGTTATCTTCACTGCTATTATCACCTACTATCTTACTCATTGCAGCATCATGACCAATCTTATAGCAATGCTTTCCACTCGCCCTCCTTGCACAACAGCGGATTTTCTTCAGCTGTTCAAATAGTTCAGAATTGTTTCACTACATTGTTGTCGCAACCCACGTCATCACAGCTTCCGTTTAAAATAAACCTTAAACTTTGACTTGAAACTTTCGTGACTGCAGGAATTAATATTCTTTGGTTCTTTCGGTATAGTCACGTAGATAGAAAAATAATTATGAAAAATAAGCCACTTTGGGTCATGACTTGCTTTGTGTTTTCTTGTCAACCTCCACCGTCAGCAGTGTGTGTGGAACGAGGTGCAATGCTTTGGTGTAGACCTACTGCCGGTGTCAGAGCCCTCTCCTACATTAGCATTGGCTGCCCTGTCCATCTCTAAACCTTTATAAACAGCTCGCCTTCAGAGGCTAGCCAATCTGTTCCTGATGACGACCGCTTGTGTTGCGATCGAAACGTCGTGGTTTATTTTTATAACTGAAAATCAGAATAAGTCTACATTATAGACTGCCAGTGCGCTTACTTAGTTTAATAACCATTGCTACAGTCTACATTATAGACTGCCAATACACTCACCAAACTTAATAACCAGGCTTCAGTCTACATTATAGACTGTCAATACACTCCCCCAATATTCAAATATGTTCAAAATGTTCCCCCAAAATATTGCTACAAACAATGTATATATATAAAAATATTCTATGCTATGTAAATAAAAACAAACATTTGCTAAACTTTGGCCACAATATCTGGACTTGTCTTCATATAACAATGCATAGATTTATGTTCATATGATTGTGGTTATGGTTGTAGTTTATTAATCCCTAACCTCTGTCATTACAATGAAACAAGAAAATGTAAAAAGAAAAAAACAGCAATGTAATACAATACACTATTTGACATTGTAAAAAAAAGTAATAAAAAGTCCATCCTATCTTAGTGAATTTTTTAATATTTTAGGCAGGAAATTTGTTTAAAAATTTAGATTTTTTTTCTGGATGGTGGGGGGGGCTTAGACCCCCTGAAAGATTTGGTGCCCCCCAATGTTGACTGCATGGCTACGACCTTGCAGTGTTTACGAACTGCAGTGGTTCTCAAAAGTGTGGTCTCGTCACTGCCAGCGGTCCGTGACGGACTTCGAGGTGGTCTGTGCGGCAGCGATGCAAATGCAGGTTGATCCGCACATAATGGCAAGGTTTATGCATTTTTGTTCGAACATTATCTAATGTTTTACTTACGATATTTATTGTAAAAAAAAGTTTAAGTTTGGTAAAATACCCTGATTAAACTCCCCTAAGATATAAATGCCCCCGCCCCCAGGAAAAAAACCCCTTCTAGCTGGGTTAAAAACAAAATTCCGGTAATATGAATAATAATATATTCGTGGTATTAAGAAAGATTCGTGAATGCGAATTGTGTCACCAGGGTGGGTGGGTGGGTTGGTGTGGTGAACTTTGACTCGCGTAAATGTTTGCGTCTTCTTGATTGATCCGCACGGGCTCCACACGAGTTTTGAGAAACCCATGGGATCTTTCCAGAGCCATCCCGACACATGAATGCCTCTGTATATAGACAACATCGTGTTATTTATTGCCTGGCCCTGGCCCCGTGATACGCAAACTTCATGAGCCCGCCTCCTGTGACGCAACCAGAAGGGGATCTCCCTTCCATTCCCATCAACCTGGAATGCACCGTAAGTTGACGGTGAAAATTCTCACAATCCCACCGGAGGTTCGTATCGCTTAATCGTCATCGTAATTCGGTGAAATTCATCCGTCGTTTTCCACGAAATTGTTGTCGCAATTGTTTTAAAATGGAATTCCATTTCGTTGCGCGCGTCTCGTCGAGTGAGGGCCGCGATCGCGGGCAGTGTCTTCGCGACGTTCGTATTGACGTTGAACTTTTTTCCTCGAACAGATCCTACTCAAGACAGCCGGATCAAGAACCTCGTGACTTGGGGAAGATCTTAAGGTTTCCAACATGTCTATCGTGTGTAAAATATAGTTTTGTTCGCGCTCACTTTGTCGCGTTTGCCTCCTTCCGTAGTCGGCCTAGCGCAGCCTTTGTTAGTTGATAGGCGACGTACGCGACGTGTTAAGGCAATTCTGTGGTTCACGTTGAGAGCGATTTACAGTCAAGATCCAGCTTCAGGCAACATAGGAAATCTTCGACGTATTGACAACTTCGAACGCCTCACGTTCGTAATTCGCCTCGAGTTTAACAACATCGCCACGCTTCAGGATATCAGGAGAAGGCTACGGAGTTCGGTGACGTGAATCTGCATTGGGGATCTCTTCGTCTTCAGTGCACGAATATGGCTTCTTTAGCGATGTCTCAACGCATGGAACTGCAAAGATTATCTGAACAGTTGAGCGAAGAAGAGGTGAGCAGCCTGCGATTCCTTTGTCGTGACGAGCTGCCCACCTGGGCCTCCCTGCCCACAGCCGAGCTGCTGATGGCCCTCTACCAGATGGGGGGCATCGGCCAGCTGACGGCCAAGCTGAGCGCCTTGCACCGCCACGATCTGCTGCGTCGACTGGGCATCCACAACGCCCAGATGGCAGCAGGAGCTGATAATGTTCTTTATGGGACGGTGGCGACAAGTCGTACCGGCTCCAGCTACAGGTGAGAGGAGGAGAGACCCTCTTTTTGGTGGTCGCTGTGGCCCAACGTCACCCTTGCTCACTCGTGTATTCGTGGACATCACTGTTCACATCTCGTTGATGTTACCACCAGAGCTGGATGTCGGGGTACGTCTTGGGTCTTGGCCACGTTGAGGGATGATTTTACTTTTAAAGTGTCTCAAGCAGTGGTTGGTGGTATTCTCCTATTGTGGACCTGGACAAGAATGGGATATTTTCTCATGTTTAAATCATCTTTTCGATGGACACTTCAATCTCAGAGTGGTACTCTGTGATTTAAATATCTTGAGATGACGGCATCGTCAATGTATATTTGGAATGTGTGCAGTGTTGAGCTATTTTTTGCAATTAAATATTTACATCAAGAAACTGAGCAATATATAAGTCCCCATAACCCCTTCTCACTCTCTTGACTGATCTGATTGGTTGTGTCTAAAGTTCTCTTGGGTCCTCGGTGTACTCAGCCCTAAAATTATGCTTCTGGCATTAAGTTAATATGCTCTATTAAATCTGGTCCTCAATTTTTGGGTACCATGACTATAAATAGTTTTCCTAAACGTTGTTGATGTGCCATTTATGACTTTTATTCAGGATATTTCAAAATCGCGTCCCACCTAAAATTTGGAATATTTCTCGTAAAGTCGGCTTTCCATCCAATGTTGACCATTCTTGGTATTTCACCAGTGGATACTGCTTTATTTAAAATTTCCATATTAATTCCAATATGTGAATTGAGATCTTGATGGTTTCTAAACGTCTCCTTATAAGCATGCTTGGAATTGCACTGAGTGATAAAAAAAAAAGTACACGGATCAGGAAACAAACACGCAAACACAAATATTGACAAGAAAGGTACATGTCTTTGGGTTGAACACAACGCGAGATGGAACTATAGCAGGTGAACGAGACTGATGCTGGAATGGTAGCCAAAGGAGTATGACCACCCTGAGGCTGGGGCAATGAGATCTGTACATGTGCAGGAGTGAGATGGATGGTAGCATTGGATTGTCCGGATTGGTGACAGGATGCCGAGACTTTCATTTCATCAATGAATAAACAGTGGCTGGTCATGATTCACAGTTGCCTATTTCCTGTTGGTACTTAAAGAGCAACTCATGGATGGCTGGAATCAACAAGAGTAGCCATGCTCATAGTTGGATTATTCAAATATAGATATATATTTTTTCTCGTGTGGGTGTTAATTAAAATTAGTGATGTAAGTGATGATTCATCATGCAATAGTTTTATAATCTCAGTTAAATTCCTTGCAATGCTTCCACCAACAGTTTCCACTAAGTTTGACGGTAGTGTTTTTTTAATTCTGCAGGGAGTTTTTGGTGGAACTGAATGAAGGAATCTCAAATGATGAACTGTCAAGCATCAAGTACTGCCTACAAGATGACCTTCCTCAAAATAGGCTAAAGAATGTAAATGTAAGTATCACATTTACACAATAGTATTGTTCCCAATTGACAAAACATATACTCTGGAGATAGTCCATATTGGTCAACACATCTGTAACAAACTGTATTTGTTTACGAGTTAAAATGCACTTGCAGTAGATTGACAAGAGTGATGAGTGTCTGCAATTATTTCTTTAATCCACATGTCTGTGTTGCATTGCAGAGTCTATTGGAACTGTGCCATTTACTGGAGGAACAAGGCCAGCTTTCATCAGACAACCTATCGATGCTTGAGCAATGCTTTGAGATTGCTGAAAGACATGATTTGAAAAAAAAATTAAACCGATTCAAACTGAAAAGCCCAGCAGGTACAGTTTTAAGGCTTACAGTATAACATTGTAACCTCTGATACTGGCCAATTATCTTAATGATATACCAACTTGAATGTCTTGAATTTCAGTGAGGCTTTTATGGATAAATAAGTAAACATTTGAATTTTATTCTAAATACTGTAAAATGTCACATGTATCGAAAATCCAAAGGCCCAACATTCAATGTTAAATTGCTTCGTCAATAATGTTTTGTCCATTCGAAAATATGAGCCAAGTATCGCATGCTCTTGCTCATGTCATTCATTAGCCTCTCCACTAGGAACAACTCCTCGTGCTCACTGCATATTTTTGTACTTTGATGTATCGTTTAAGGATCAGAAAGAGCAGCGGATCCTGCTACATATATGAGAATGCCATCTGCAGAGAGGGTGTATGTGAATGCACATCCTGCTTCACTGCCTGACCGATTGATGCATAGTGGTGCCCACAACAGACAGATGAATGGATGTGGAAGAGGAGTCCAAATGGTAAACCACATTTACAGTTTTTCAATGTAGTGTTCCCAGCTTTAGTAATATAGGCATATGATGTTTGCATGCGCTGAGTCCGTCTTGTTAAATGTTAACATCCAATTGAAAAATATGCTTCTAACATTGATCATATTTATTGGATAGAATTGCATTCTATTATTCATTGCTTTTGCTTTATATTGTACACGGTTCTTCATGTGTACATTTTGTGTATTGGACTATAATTATGCAATGAGTATATACAAACTGTATGATTGCAACAATTGAATAGTTGGGAAATATTCAAATACCAGCATAATATATGTATTTTCTTATATAGTGGTTGATAAATGACTGTTGAAAGTATTTGAGGCATAATTTGACATTTTAAATGGTATCATGCTAATATTTCAATTGTGGCCTTTTTTCTAGGTTGAGAAACCGTACAATTCAGGATGTTCATCTGTATGTGGAATTGCTGGCCCACTAATGTCACAATATCCCAATGCATACCCCCATACTCCAATGCGCCAACGTAAGTTGCATATTATGGTCGGCAGGAATTTACACATGACAACAGCTGATTGGAGACAATGTGACATCACAATTGTTATTGTGTTTTTTATTGTTATTATTTCTGCAATTGCACTCTTTAAACACGATTTAGCATTTTGTTGCCACTGATTTCAGTACTAAAGTCGTGTTGCTTGTGTTTTGATCGTCTTTTGTTTCTCCAAAAGCAATACCTGTACGTTCATCAGTGGTACAAGCTTCAAGAGACAGGCCAAACGCGACAAGCTCATCCATTGTAAATATGCATTTTTCATCATCACCAACAGTCGATTCACACATTCACCATATCTCACAATCCTGCAGGAAAAATATGTAATCTCGCGGCAGTGGCGAGATGTGAATTACCTCGCCCTGGTATACATGGGGCCATGGGTTTGATCCCGACCCTGACGCCTGTATCTTTGGAGTTTGCATGTTCTCCCCCAGGTCATATGGATTTTTTTCTTCGGGTCCTCGGGTTTTACCCTCCACATTTAGAAACACGCGTTTAGAGTATTTTGCTATACATTTCCACTGATAAGCCACTTTGTTGAGCTATCATTTGTGGCCAGGTCACTTCTGGAAAAGAGCTACATAGCTCAGTGAGCCTTCCCTGGTAAAATAAAAAAAAGTTTAGTTTCAAAAGTGTAGTTTTATCTATCACAGGCTGCTTTCATCGCCCCGTCTCCTCAGCTGACGTCCTCTTGGACATGTTCCCTCCCTTGGCTGCCACACGTCATTATTCTTGATCATCAGCCATCCCTGGTGTCATGTTGCAATGGTAAGCACACTGGACCTGCAATTCAGATGGCTCTGTGTTTGATCTCCTGGGTGCGGCAGTTAAAAAAAAATGGGCAAGTGTTTTTAATCTCGAGGGCCCCTCCTCATGATTATTAATGGGTACATAGCTGATCGGTATGCTGTCTGGCCAGCACGGAAGAGTAGGCTAAATACCCTCTAGAGGGGCATTCTAGAACTTACTTTATTGGAGGCCCTTCTGCTAGCAGTGGCATGAGCAAGCAATTGGAGGATGTAAAATTTCATCTTTATTATTGTACTCACCTTGTTTATTTTTTATAGCTGGAGACGGATAGCTACCCGATGGCTCAACCTCTTGGGCTGTGCCTGCTGGTGGTAAACAAACAAGGACTTCGGAATATAGATGCCTTGTATAAAGATGCAGGTGAGCTTGTGTGGGACATTTGTGATTTATTTTTAATTACTACAGAATTATCTTGCTTATTTAGGCAAGCTTTACTGAATTTCAGGGCTTTATTTCAGGAGGGTTCTTTGTTGGTTATTATGGTTGATTAAAATTATTTTATATAAGTCATTGTGATCATCTTAACCGTTGTCTTTTATCGCACTAGATTATGGATATGCACTGCCATGCTCAGGTTCGTCATAAAACCTTAACAAATTGATGTTTATTCTGAGTGCATGTGTTGTTTTGCAGAAAATATAAGGAAGGCGTTCT
Organism: Lethenteron reissneri; assembly: GCF_015708825.2. Lineage (NCBI taxonomy): Eukaryota > Metazoa > Chordata > Hyperoartia > Petromyzontiformes > Petromyzontidae > Lethenteron > Lethenteron reissneri. Next base: position 2,802,451 of record NC_083799.1, read on the forward strand.
CTAACCTTGGCTTTGAAGTGACGATTGTACGTGACCTGTCAGGCATGGATATGCGAAATCTCCAGAGCCTCTGTCCCTTTAAAAAGATGCACAGCTGCTTCGTTTGCTTTGTGCTTGGGAAGGGCACAGATTCTGACATAATTGGCACTGATGGAATTCCTGTTTCAATTGAAGTATGTATTACAATGGGCACCAACAATTAAAAAAAACTTGCTGCCACGTTGTGAGACACAATATAATCATTGCACTTTATGCATGGGTCTAATGGCTATACGAACCAACCACATATTTGGCTTCTTTACTTATTGGCATGATGTCTAACCACAAATGCACACCTGTTTATTTTTTTTTCTAGATGCTGTCAATGAATTTCAATGGACAGTATTGCCCAGCCCTTGTGGGTAAACCCAAGTTGTTCTTCATACTGACGGTGATGGTGGGTGGAACATTGTATGGCCAAAGTTTGCAAGTTGACTCATCAGGGGGTCTTCATTATGATGATTACTTGGAAGCAGATGGGCCAGGCATCCCGATTAATGCTGATGTTTTGGAGTGCAAACACGTCGTTGAAGAAGAAGCTTGTAGCAGAAGAGACAAGTCTGATGGAACACCTTTTATAAAACACCTCACTATTTGCCTGAGTGAATTGTGGACAATGTAAGTACTCTATGTGCGCGGTTCTTTCTCATGTACATTTTGAAATAGAAGAGTTTCATTCGTACAATGTAGTAACACCAATGTGCAATTTAGTGATGTGCACGGTCTTATAAGGCAAGTGTCATTGTTTAAATGAGATGGGCTCATTTACATGATTATCAGCTGGACACAATGCGAATGATGTTACAAATATTGTGTACTGTACTGATGGAAGATTTGTTGTTGTCGCAGTGCATGATATATTCTTAGCATTTTGCTGTCTAATGTGCATTGTGTGCCTCTTGTAGGGGTCATGATCTGTTGGAGGTGCTGACAGAGGTGAACAGGAGAGTGAGCATTGGTAACCAAGGGCTGCAACAACGACCCCCAAAGCTATCAAACACGCTGAGGAAGAGGCTCATTCTACCACAGACACAAGGGTCTTTAAAACAGATCTAGACATCGTGCTTGTAACAATCACACACAACATAAGTGGATGGCCATGCTGGTAATTTTGAAGCTGTGCAATGTTACGTGTTATATTGCAAATTGTTACCTTATTTTGATAGACCGTATGTCACTTTCTCACTTCACAGTAATGAACCTTATATTTCCACGCCATTCTATTTGGCATGAAGATGCAGTACATCATTGAACTTTTTATTTATTACTGAGATGTATTGGAATTTTTTATTATATTTAAAACAGAAAAGGAGAGCCGAGTATATTAAAACCATGTACAAAAACTAAAAATGTCTACATGTTGCAAGCAGCTCAATACCAAAGTTTTATCAGCAGGTGTGCATGCTACATTTTAAAATCCATAGGCTGAATAAAAACATGGTGTGTGCTGTGGACTACATGACTTTATACTTGCTGTGTACAGACGTTAAGGCATCACATGAGCTGATGTCCATATACTGTACATGTGACCATAAATCTGTAACTCTTGTCTGAAATACTCTATTTCATCTGATGAATCTGTATGTCTGTTTTGACGAGGCATTATCTTAGTGGGACAAGTGCTTTTATGGGCCACTGATTGAAGAAACTACATTATTACAGTCTAACCTGATATGGCAGGTGTTTGTGGGTGAACATTGTGTTTCATTGTAGACTTGTTAAAGGTTTCCTGCAGTAATTTGCGTTGATGTATATTGATCATTTTAACTTTTTCATAACTCTTCAAAAGTAAAATGTTGCCTGACGTGTTGGTGTATTATTTCATAAACACCTGCTGTTCTTGATTTGCGTAATATTTGCTATACTATACGTGAATTTAGTATTCAAAACTATTACCTAAACTTCTTTGTAATTTATTCAAATGTTACCCTGATTTTGTTTCCCAACATCACTAGTCAATTTAGTAAATGTATTATTAGAATGTATTTCAGTAAAACAGCTATGAAATATCTTCACTTGCACATTATTAGCTGTGACATGAACATAATGTATTGCTCGACAATCTTAAGATTTTCAGATTAAATACGCGGTAGATGTGTTCCTGAAAAGTGTCGCATTAAGCGAATACTTTCCCCATAAATAACGTAACGATAAAGTTTGGAGATATACGATGCACGTGTACAGATGGTGGGATAACAGAGTACTGTATCGTGCCATGGTACTGTATCGTACCGATCAGCTGCGCAGTTCAAGAAAGTTCGTCATAGACCACTCAGAAACCACCTTGTAACGTGCGCGTTCTGCGTTATAAAGGGAGCATTATGCGAAAAATGTACCCAACTGGAATAATCGCGTTATAGTCGCAGCACGTTGTGAAAAGTCGTTACGTTTTAATCACATTTTTAAGAAAAGCAATTTAGGTGTGTATACAAGGTGCTTCAAAACAGGTCAACACACATGGTACTGTCGTTTTTAATGGAAAAAAACGGATAGTACACTGTAACATGATCACATGTAATGGTAATAGCTTCAATAAGTCAGTCTCCACTTGTTCGCCATCATTGTCAACACGTGCCTGGAATCTTCTGCAGGTGGTCTCCAGAGCCCGGAGGCACATTTATTGTGGTATTGTTGCAAATTCTCAAAAGTGTAAAAAAAAAAATTTGAAGCACCCTGTATTATGTGACAGATGAAAACGCTGAAAATGTACGATGAAACAAACATATTTGAGCCTTAGATTCACGAAGTACATGACACCAATACAATGTGTGCTGGGGCATTGTCATCCAGAAGCAAGGTTGTGGCTTTCATTTTTCTGAAATTTTTTATTTGATTTAATGACTGCAAAGACACTGGCCTGAATTCCACACACATTTTTCATTCCCACGTGATCGTTCAAACTTGGATCAACTGATTCCACACTCATGTCGAAGGTGTCTGCTAACTTTCAAAAATCAGTTTTTGAAACCATCTTGCTTAATTTTGAAGTTTGCATCATTCACTATCACAGGCCACACTGATCTGGGATCATCTTCAAGAGTCTGACGAGATGAACTTCTGATGCCCACGTTTAGTTGCAAATGATACATTGTCACAATACACTTTCAACATACATTCATAAATATATTCCGTTTATTGTTCTCTACCAACATTTGATGATTGTACGATGCCTGATTTTCTGATATCAAATATCGTGTACCTGAATGAGTAAAAATGTAAATAAGGAACAAAGCAATATATACTATCGTTACCTGGCTGTTTGAATACTTTACATTGACTATAAGCTGCAACGTCAACGGTCTTTGGTAAGATTCCGATCTTTTTATAGCACCATGCTATATTTTCGGCCATGTGTAAATTAGCTTCAAAGTGCTGCGGTAATGCACGTGTCTGCTGAAAGTGCAATGGGTCCGTGTGAAAAGATGATTTTCATTCGTCTTATTTGCAGTGACCATCCATTTGCATCGTAAGGTAACCATTGTTGATCCTCCCACAGTGGTAATCATTTCGAATTTGTAAATGGGCAAAACAATGCTAAAATAAACGTTTCAATCGGTGCATATTCGCAGCTATACCGTTCAAAAACATGGACACTGACAAAAATAAAACTGAAAAGTTGGAACGTGCATAAAAGCATGGGGAGAGGTGTACGCTTGCAAATATACTCAAGAGAAAGGTGCACATGGATCGGAGGACATGCAATTGGCATATGGCATGTTTGGACAAGGCACATCGCTTCAAAGGATGATGGCTGATTTCTGAGATTTGGCCATGGCGTGGCAGCCAAAGGAGATAATGTCTAAGAGGATGACCATTCCACAGATGGAGCAATGAGATCTACTTTTGTGTGGGAGATGGATGGAATTTTGTAATACGAGACCTTTAGGAATGGCGACCATTTAGGGCGGCCTTCATTCAGCAGTGGATAGATCAAGGATGATAGTCAAAATAATACGTTATGTAAGAATTATAATGGAAATAATATGTGCATGAACGTTTTAATTCAGTTTACAAGATTCAGTTTGGAGTATTTGTACACATTGGAGGAAACACGTTTATGGAGAGAACATGCATACAAGTTTATATTGGTCAAAGCTCCGCATGTATAGACATGCGAACTCCTTGCTTTGTCACCATGAAAGGCGCATCTCTTATTCTATTAGGTCGGTGTCTCACGCACGACTCGACTTAAAGCTGCGCATCGAAGACTTCGTATTCCTGCATGAGCGATCAACCCCACTGCCGAGGTTGCGATGTGAAAGTGCATTGCCACCACACAAATGGAGCACGATCATTGAAGGCGATAATGGTGAGTTTTAAATACACTGATATCGTCCAGCGCAACAGCACTTGGGAATACGGTAATTGCCATTTTACTGATGTCTTTATTTATCCAGTCCAGTTTTGATAAAAAAAAAGAACTTTAAATGTTGCTGTGAATAGCCTTGATATTTTATTTCCTTTCCGGACTGATGTGTATTTTGTCGCTGCAGTATTATTGGTATCTTAAGTGGCCGCTTTGAAAGTTTTTCTGTATACCGTACTTAATTTAGTTTCTTATTAACCATATGCCTCGTCATGGGTTCTACAAGCCAGAATATGACATTTTTTAAAAAATTTGAAACATTGTATTTGTGTTCAATTGTAGAGAACATTTCCTAAATCCAAATTGTTTATATAGACGGTTGCCCCCTGATGTTTCCATCCTTCATTTTCCTCTAGTCTTTATTTTATGGGACGCTAATGAGGAATAAAGTACAGTACTTCCGATCAGTATTTCTTCTAACAAAACAATGGGGCATCATTCCATGAAGTATTTAATAGCTGTGCAAGCATCGTTTTAAAAATTTCGTTAATACTTAGCCATCTCACATTTAATGATAATAAAAAGCAGTAATACTTTTGCAGGAATTTCGCGACCAATTTCCCAAACAAGGCCAAATTAGAATCAAGATACATGTGAACAAGTGAAGTACACGCTTACTAAATAAAGAACATACTAAACTAGATTCGAAGCTTTCGCGACTGCAGGAATTAATCTTTGGTTCTTTCGGTAAAGTCACGTAGAAAGAAAGAAAATGAATGAATAAACAAATTATTAACAAATAAATTATTGATTTTCTTTCTACGTGACTTTACCGAAAGAACCAAATAATAAAGAACATACTGTGCTTGCTGGAGTAACGGGGAACGGCAGAATATTCCTGAAAGTAGATCGGGATAGAAATGTCGAAGTAGAGGTGAGCGACCAGCATGGAGTGATTTTGGAAAACGTGATTTAATAAAAACCAAGGAACCTGCAGTACGATATGGGAATGCCATGTTGAGATGCATTGTTTAGTATGCTTCGCATTTCCATTGAATTGTAGGAATCCTAAACACGGTCTAGTCTGACTTTGCTAATTTTTTACAATCCACAGTTCTTCAATACACTGGATTTGAATCTCTAGAAATTAAGATCGTGTGCGTGTCTTCGTGCATGCAAAGCAATGGCTTTTGGGTGAATGTTTTCCGTTCTAATAACTTCGGACCGCCCACCAATGTGTGGCGCTGTTGTATGGCATCCTGTTGGTCCGCTGTCGTGTAAAATTAATTATCAATTAGAAATCGAGGTAAGTTTATAAAAAGGTATGTACAGTATGTTGAACTTCTTTCGCACCGTATGTAGAGATTTTAATTCCCTCGTGGTACAATCTGACATGAAGCGCTTCCACTAGATACGGTAAATTAGTAGATAATGCGTGGATGATGGAGATTCTGGTGAACTACAAAGGGGCCCTCCATAAATGACGTCACACACCTGGGGGGTGGGGGTCAGACATTTGTGACGATGTGACAAGGGGGGGGGGGGGGGTGAGAAATGTGACGTCACATAAAAATGCGAAACTTTTAATAAATATAGACAACACGTTCTACTTAATTGAATAGACTTTTTAATACATGTTTTCTCCTACAACATCAGAGTGCAGCGCCACATTAAATACGCACTACAATGACAATAGTTTAAAGCGATTTGAAGCATGTTTTATATATTTTTTTTGGGTGGGGGGGAGAGCTTAGTGACGTCATATTTGAGGGGGGGGGGTCTGACTTTTTGTGACGAAGGGGGAGGGGGGGGGGTCAAAAAATCGTCCAAAATCGCGTGACGTCATTTATGGACGGCCCCAAAGGAGGGCCAAGCGTGTTCCTGGTGGCCAAAACCTGCCCGACAAAGACGTCCTTAAAAGACACCTCAAGACAGCCACAATGTCAATGTGGAGACACGCGAGGCAACGCCAGCCCACCGTGACCGCCGGGTGATGGTGCTGGAGCCCAGGGGCCCCCAGCCCCCGGGCCACTTGACCTGTCAGGACCGTGGCCTGTTATGAACCGGGCCGCACCGCAGCAGGAGGTGAGAGCGGTGAGGCCACGCACGTGGTCCGCCCCCATTTTATTATTCACCACTTCCGTCCGCGCCTCTTCCCCGCACTGCGCACTTATCTCAGTCACAGTCTTGGTAAGCCCACAAGCTAACCCCTAGTAGCCAAAATGAGTCAAAAAACAAACGTCGCTGGAGAGCTTCTTTGAAAAGGTGGAAAGACCCAATGATGAAGCCCCTCACTCCCGGTCCGTGAAAAAAATTGTCTTCCGCGAAACCGGTCACTGGTGCCAAAAAGTTTGGGGACCGCTGCTGTGTAGTCTTGAGGGTTGAAACGACAGAGGGACCCCCCCCCATCAACACCAGCAGCGGCAGAACTTAAATCCAGGCGCGGTTCGTCCACTAGGGGGCGGTGGGGCGCCGCTCCACCAAGCAGCTGGAAGGAGCATCCTGGTTACACCAGCCCGCAGGGGATTATTGTGTCCGTCCGTCCGTCGTGCATCGAAAAATGGGAGGGGTGGGGAGGGTGGGGAGGGGCTGGGTGGGGAGGGTGGGGAGGGGCTGGGTGGGGAGGAGAGGGTGGGGCTGGGTGGGGGGAGGGTGGGGCTGGGTGGGGGGAGGGTGGGGCTGGGTGTGGGGTGGGAGGGGTGGGGCTGGGTGGGGAGGGAGGGGCTGGTCACCCCGTGGTGCCCTTATAAAACTCAACGTTTAACCTACTCACGCCGGCTTGTGCCCACCCTCACAGTCAGGCATATTTGCGGAATACACCACGCCGCCGTTGACCCTGGCCATTGACCGAGCAACCCAACGTTCCTACCAGCTCCCTCCGCAGGAATGTGTTTTTTCTATGAATTGTTTTGGTTGTGTTTAAAAAAAATAAAATAAAAGTGATTCTTTCAACGTGAATTGCCTAATGAATATAAAATTTTAAGATGCTCGTGTTAGAAATCGCTGCATCACCCCACAGTTTGATTTGTGCCTTGGGGAGGGTCTCGGTGCGGCTGTGAAGGGCATCCGAGTGAGAGATGTCTCCCTTCATTCGTTGCGATCAGCTTCGCATTTTAGCCACGCCGTTTGAGACCCATTCAGGGCGGTGAAAAAGGCACCCGTGGCTGTAATGAGACGATGTCACGAGGCGATGGTGATGGCAGAAGGTACAGCAAACGGAGATTTAGCTACGAACACGGTGGAGTCACTCCTGAATATTACATTTGAAATGATTTGTTGAGTTTTTTCAGCTGATATTTAATTGTTTAGGCTTTTGGCAGTGTAAAAGGGGTTGTGTAGTGTGGACTTGAGGGTCATGGGGACATCATTTGAGTGCTTTGTTTTGTTTCGTATTGTTTATAAATGCCCCTACCTACCGTTGGTAGATGAGACAGTTTTAGCACTTTCACGAGAAGGGCCTTAACATGGCGAGGTTTTCATGAGAACACCATATTTTCAGAGGTCACTCACAACAGCCCCACTGAGTGGAAATGTAAAGATCCGCCACTGCTTAAATCCCATCCAGCGGACGAACAAACTCTTGCCAACAGTGCGGCCGATGCTTCCACTGAAGGGCCGAACTCTCAATCCCATCAGGGCACAGGGGATGCAAAAATGATTCTCGCCGTTTTCCGAAGTCATCATCGTTAGCGGTGGACAGTCAAAGAAGAAGGGAAGGTCGGGTACGGTGTTTCCAAGTTCCCTGACCGAAAAGTATTGCATCTCTTCGTGAGAAAACTAAAACGCACAATACTAAGAAGAACGTTTTCAATCGGCATTTTTTTTGTTACATGTTTTCCCAGGAAGCCTTCACTGAGTCAAGTGGTGTTTTTTTTTATTTCCCTTTTCCAGGACGGTCCTGCCAAGCTTGTATAAGGGGCAATGATTGGCATTTCATATTCCAATTAAGTAATTTGCTGGCAATTATTCAAGTTTGGAAAATGACGCCGGCACACAATGACGTCACAGTACCTTCACCGTCCACTGTGACGCAGGCTGCGCGTCATGCTGCGGTTAATACACTCAAATAAAAACGAGGGCGCCTCCTGAATTCAAAGCGTTAACCTTTGAAACAAGCCCACTTGGTCATGTCACCGCCCTATTAATAGCTACACAGAAAACGGAGGACATACTGCACAACAGAGCACGGAGAGATGTATCCATACCTGTCAACCCATAAGGTTTACCCCGTATTCTTGTACAGGGAAATTGAGTCTTTCAGGTCCATACGGCGTACAGTCGTTTCAATTTGGGCACATTTTTTTTGTCTATCTGTTTGTGTTTCTCCCTTGTGATGGAATTTTGTAGGATGAACGTTGAGATTCATAAGGGGCACGGGGTGACCAATAAGGTTTGAATTGGTCCGTAATAAGGTAGGGCACTGATAAGGGGTTGACAGGTATGTGTATGCTTGAAATAATGTTTTGAGACAAAACGAGTATCGCGTGGGTTAGGGAACAAACGCCAATCATAAACATCATATTGACCGCTAAGAATAGTAAGTGGGCTTGGGATGATGGCCATCGGACAAGACTGTTGAAGGAATGACAGCCAAATGAGGGATGACGGCAGAGATGGAGGGGGGAGGAGGCCTTAATCTAGCAGTGATTAGTCTGGCTGATGACGCCATCATTTTTGGAGAATACCCAGGTAAAACATTTCTATTTACTACTAAAATATTTAAAAGTTTCTACAAATGCAAGTGTTTTGTCAATACAAAGCCTTGCTTTTTAATAACCAGTTGATGTTTTGTAAACAAGTAAATTACATGAAATGTCCCCCAAATTGAATAAAGATGGGAAATTTAGAAGTTTGTGTCTGCATTATAATCTGCTGTCTAAAAATAGACTCCTGGCTTTAATGGGTTCTTACCTGATTATATACAGTTGTTAATATATGTAATTGGCCAGAACTCATCATAGTAACCATCTCTGATGAAAGCCATTGACGCGGTTATTTTCAATATGTTTACAATATTACAAAAAACTTGGCAGTGTTTACTGATATCGGTTACCAATGTCATTTTAATTTTGGCAGACATATATTGAATACAATGGGGTATTTTTTGTTTCCAAGAATGGTTAGTTTAGTTATTCAAATAGTAATTAGTATTTTTATGAGTCGCAATTGTAAAATGTTACTTAAGTGGCAATGTAAATTTTTAAAGACGATGTAATTTTCAAAGCACTTTTTCGTAATTGACCCGTGAATTATATTTATATGTATGTCGACTGTTCCGTACCATCTGGTGGTAATGTTTTCAAATTATATTTTAAGTTCTTGTTTTTCTGGGCCTTCTCAAAGCTTGTTGGCATGATATGCATGATAATTTTATTGAAACTTGATTGGTCAAGCTGTCGTGCAGAGTTACAGTCAAGCATATTGTCACTTGTTTAACAACTCCATTTGCATGTCTTTACCTTCAGCCATGCGCTGCTATATACACGGATATAATCAAGTCAAAGTTTTATTTTCTCATATGAGCCAAAAGCTATTTTGGTGGCCCTGAACCAGGCCTTGGAATTTTCACAATTCAGTGGGCAGTCAAATAAAAAACTATCCATGCCACTGTCATATCATCTGGCTGGGTGGTACTATGCCATTATACTTCTGGAGGCAATAGATTGAGTACCGCTAAGCGGTATTCAACGGTAGTTGTCTTGTGGAGAGACTGGTTCCTAGCCATATGAATGTGGAATTTCTTGTCCTGGCTAAGAAGCTCCTATGGCGATGTGAGCCACTCCACGCGTGCTTCATGTTTGTGCTGCTTGAATATTTTGATGTTATATATTATTTTTCGATTTAAAGCTTTCGTGATTGCAGGGATTCATCTTCTTGGTTCTTTCGGTAAAGTCACGTAGAAGGGAAGTAATAAAATAATAAAAATAAAACACAATAAAATAATTCTCACGACGTTTCGGCTACAACGCAAGCAGCCGTCTTCAGGTGAAGAATGAGACACTGCTTCTACATACTATTAACATTCCCTCCCTTTGTTAATGCTACCCCCTGCCCCCTCCCTTTGGTGCTGCTGATCCTGCATAATGCATGGGCATAATATGACTTTGAAACCCCCCCCGCCCACCTCCTACGCATTTCCCATGAATATGCTGAATTCCTCTTGATATGCACATTCCTTTGTTAAGGCGCTCTTCTTACACTTCCAACTCAGCTTATATATAAGCTCCTAGCTTGGCAGTGTCTCATTCTTCACCTGAAGACGGCTGCTTGCGTTGTAGCCGAAACGTCGTGAGAATTATTTTATTGTGTTTTATTTTTATTATTTTATTACTTCCCTTCTACGTGACTTTACCGAAAGAACCAAGAAGGGTTATATATTATGTTGGAAAGTAAACTAAGTGAGCGCAGATTGGTAAGGTAATGTTATTATTTTGGGTTGATTGTAAAGGAAATCCAAAAATATATAGCACACAATAATTTTATTCACTATTCCAAGTTGAATTTTACAGATGCACAAAAAGAGCGGTAAAAACTTGGTTTATTTAAACATGGGTTGCAGTCTGGGCATTGACAAATAATTTATCAGTGCTCTTGAACATGGGTTACAGCAAAGTGTACGTAACCAGATTAAAAAACACAGACAAAACACTTTGGGTTTTCATTGTGCGTGCAAATTCGATGCCATTGACTTGTCAGACTCCTTGCACAACCATATTTTGAAGAAAAAACAATTGTAGCTAACAAGTTATGAACAATTTAGCTTCAGTTTAACTTTCTTTGCCACACGTTTCCTTTTGATGTCACAGGAGAAAATGTATAATAGGACCACTGGCTTTCCTTTCTCTACTCTGTTAAATGCACGGTGACGTGTTAATGGAATGAGTCACACGTTTTGCGTGAAAAGCGTTATGAATGCTTCGTCTACTGAACTTGCACCGAATCCCTTGAGGGTTCTAACTTGTGTGCTTCAGGCCATGCCTTCGTGTTTTACAAACAGTACAGGCAATATACAAGCTCCGTTAACACAAACACACTCATTTACTGTATTCTCACAGTATGAAAAATAGACGTTGATTTGATACAAAACAACTGCATTTGTATGTCACCACGAAAAGTAGCGGAGTACATTTAAAGGCATCTGCAAATGCTAATGATTTATATTTAGATGACATTAATGATAAATATGCGAATGAAAAAATAAAATATGCTTCTATGAGATATTGCAGTAAGTAAACGTTAATTCATAGGCATTTGTATTTCAGTAACATTAAGTGAAAGAAGGCTATCGTGAGCTCATGCCGACTTGTATAATGAACACAGTAAGCACTTTCCGTATCGTACTGCTGAATTTTGCCATTTTCAACTTGAGTGATGATTGCACGGAAGATGTATCCAACCCATGCGTGTGTACATCTTTCATTTTATTAAAAGATAATTCAGGGGTGGGGTGAAGAACTCTATTCTGCCATGAATATAATACAGCTTTTGAAATATGTAAAAAAAATAAAAAGAAACAGACGTAATACACATTATAGCAGGGCGTAAATGAATACTGAAATTTGTGTTTATATTTCTTTAAAAGAAGCTATACAGTGTTTTTAGTGGCATTTTACAAATCTCTCAAACAAGCTAAAATCCACTTGTAGTATTGATTTCATATATTTTATTCCTAAAGGCTTAGAAATTAGATTTTGTTATTTCATAGCGTTTGAAAGTTCAACCCTCTGTAAACGCCTTCCCACAAATGACCCTACCCTGTGCTTACATACATTAGTTCAATCAAATTAAGTGTAATCCACTTAGCAGAAACATGGACGCGTCGCTTTCTTGTTTATCAAGAAAACAAATTAATTATGTTTGATTTGCATGTAGTGTCTTTCTGAAGTAGACCAGTAGGCCAAATGTCGAGATTTTATTTTCCTTTCGGTGGCACGTGAAAAGATAGTCTCATTTTTTATTTAAAACTTGTCATCCACTGCGCAGGATTGGTGAAGCAGTAAAATGGTATCGATGCAATGTAGCAGCAGTCGTTGTATACATTTTTTATGCATATATATTAGTGCGAGCTGTAAAAATTTGGTACGTATTTTTTTTCTTCGACATGTTCAGTAAGGTTTTGTAGTGTTTGTCTTGATTGCACTGGTGTTCCTTCTTCATCGTCATGTATACCTCCCTGTATGTACAATACTGTCGTGTAAAGTAAAATATTCAACACTATATACATATTCATTTTTCTTTTTTAACTCAGTTCAGCCATAAAATCTTCTTGACCCGACTTCTCAGAAGTGGAACAATCCTGCAGCCCAGCGGCATGCGGCACACAGCGGCCTCAGAACGGATCGGCGAGTTGCATCTGAGCGATGGGCACGGCCATGCAGGCCGCAGCTTCCAGCGTCCCCGAGGATCCCTGGCCGTTCACCACCGGTGCGTCTCCGCCACAGGGCTTGGCTCCGCCGCCCACCGTCGCTGCGGCTGGTGCTACAGCCGCTACCGCTGCGTTGTCGCCCGCATCGCCACCTACGCTGCTGCCTGGGCCGCCGTTGGCCTTCGTGGGTTCCTCTGTCTCGGCAGGGGGATCCTCCTGTCCCTCGAGTGAGTTCTCCAGCATCTCCTGGATGAGCGGCGGCATGGAGCCAGGTATCTCCATCTTGAGAGTGATGACCCGCTCAGATCCTGGGAACGCACAAGCATGAGCCGAGTCAGATGGGTGCTCGGTTAGCACATGGCCACGAATGGGAATCGTATAATAATACAGTTGATCTATCTATAACAAAAAACTAATGAACCGCAAGATGGCTTTATTTATCAGGGTCCTGCTTGAGATGTTGGGCCAATCCCTAAAATATATTTGCATTTTTTGGGAAACCAGAGTATACTGCATGGTTGAGGGCAATATTTGTTCAATCAAAATAGTTTTTATCTTATATGCTATATATGAGCCTATTCCAAACAGTTTCATGATGTGAAAATAGGTTTTCCCCTTTTTTCTGGCAACAAAACAGGTGTTAAGATGTTAAAACACCAAACTGAAACCTTTTACAAATAATCATGTCTGCATTAACCACAATATTTGTGGTCAGAATGCAAACAAAAAACACACTCCGATAATCATTCTGACCACAAGTATTGTGGTTAATGCAGACATGATTCTTTGTAAAAGGTTTCAGTTTGGTGTTTTAACATCTTAACACCTGTTTTGTTTCCAGAAAAAGGGGAAAACCTATTCTCATATTTTGGTACTGGCAAAGGAAGTCCCATGAAGTTTCATGATGGTAAACATTCGAAATAAAATTTGAACCCATAGCCACTAAAATAGATTACTGGACAATTTAGTTTTCAGCTGGCGAATCCATTCCTTGAAATTTGATAACATTTGATGAAAGTAGAAACACTTTGTGGGAATGATAGGCCACCACATTGGAAATGTGGAATTTATTCATTGGCTAGAAGCCACTGCCAGAATTGAAGTCCACCCCAAAGCTTGTCTGACTTGACGATCGCACCCAAAAGTGCATTTTCAGTAATAATAATTGAATAATGAAGATGAAACAATAGAAATGCTTTGAATTGCTGCAGGAAGAACACACGAAGGCACGGGATCGGATTAAAGCACAATAGACGGTGGGCGTGTACGAGAACAAACATCGCAGCATGCCATCACCCCCCCTGGACCTGTCCACTCATGTCCCCAATGCCAGCCTCGGAATGCGCAAGTGTCCACGTGCATCGATGTTTGCATTTCTGCCAAGGGCCGAATGACGCCAAGGCCGTTCGTCGTCACCTTTGGCGCTGATTCCGCGGAGATCGGTGATCTTCATGAGGATCTTGGGGAACATGTGGGGCTTGCTGGGCCGGCGCCGCCGCACATACAACTTGAGGGCCTCGAGCAGCGGCTCCTGCAGCCGCTCTACCTTCTGTGGCTCTTCGAGGTCCTGCCGGTCTGCACGGTGGAGCCACGCGGAGTTGGCACGAGCAGGTCCCGGCCGCACAGCGTGCAACGAACAGTGAACACGCAATCAGCGTTGTGCTAACGTTGAGCTATTTTCAGCAGAACCAAGGTGAAAACACCCAGAGATTACAGACGTCTTAACTAAAACAGCATCGATAATCAGTGCCACGGCGCAATATCCCAGCAGCGTCTATCATCACTGCCATTGTTTTTTCCCAAATAAAAAACTGTCTTGCATCTTTGTTTAGTGAAATGTCTGAACGGTGTTTAACTGAAATGCAATCAAAGTATTGTGCACAAGTTTGATTTTGCAAACATATAGTTGGATACGTTTGTAAACATAAAATGCACAATATAAAGTAGTTGCAGGACTCTGGTAACAAATTGCTGCAGTAGCTGTCGTCTAGCTTGGCGGCGCTGTGGTCACAGTGCTCAACTTACACGGGACGTTGACATTCTGGTTGTGGAGATTACAGTGCAATAGAATTTGGATTTATAAACCTACTCTTAGGTTTTTTCGGTAAAGTCACGTAGGTAAAAAAAGAAAATTAAAATTAATAAAAGTAAAAAATCACGACGTTTCGGAGGCAACACAAGCTTCCGTCTTTAGGTGGAACCGTCACAGCACGATTGCTGTATCAAGTAAAGAGAAATTCCAAGAGACCCGACCTTGTATATATACTGGTTGAGGGGGGAGGAGCCAAGGTAGGCCCCTGGATCGGAGTTTTGTATTATTATTGTAAGGTTGGTGCGGCTGAGGCTGCTGCTAGGAATGAGCCTTTGTTGTGTAGACTGGTTGAGCTGGGAGGTGCCAGAGTTGTTAAGGTGCAGCAGCCGCACCTTAACAACTCTGGCACCTTAACAACTCTGGCACCTCCCAGCTCAACCAGTCTACACAACAAAGGCTCATTCCTAGCAGCAGCCTCAGCCGCACCAACCTTACAATAATAATACAAAACTCCGATCCAGGAGCCTACCTTGGTTCCTCCCCCCTCAACCAGTATATATACAAGGTCGGGTCTCTTGGAATTTCTCTTTACTTGATACAGCAATCGTGCTGTGACGGTTCCACCTGAAGACGGAAGCTTGTGTTGCCTCCGAAACGTCGTGATTTTTTACTTTTATTAATTTTAATTTTATTTTTTTATCTACGTGACTTTGCCGAAAAAACCTAAGAGTATGAATCCTTGCAGTCACGAAAGCTTCAAATCTAGAATTTATAAACCTATTAAACACAACTACATCTCATGCTTCATTCAACCAATCATTTGTCCCGAGTACCACTGAGTGGGCATTCGACGCTGGTTGTCCTATGAACAAACTGGCTTCTATCATAGGAATGTGGAATTTCCACAGCTGACTCAGGGTGGTAGTGGTGATTAGTACTGCCCTAGTGCTCATTGAGCACAGAGAATCATCGACTCGTAACTTCACTTTGGCAAACATTGAACAGCACGTGTACAAAACATTTACACAAAGCTGTGGCGAGACACACTACCCACGTGCACGTCAACGCATTCAGAGCACCCGCAGACAGTCGAGATTCATCACATGACCACTCCACTTGGTCAACAATACGGAGCCTGCATGACCCCTGTGTGTCCGACGCACAGGGTCATGCAGACTCCCTTAATCTCTTTTCATCAAAAGTGAATGTTAAAACATGAAAATATTACAGACACCTTAACTTAACGAGCCTCTATAGAATAACGCCGCCACAGCGCATCGTTACGCAAACAATGTCCGTCTGTCACCACTACCGTTGTGCGTTTTTAAGACTGAAGGTGTGGTTGTGATAGCCTTGTCACAATAAAGAGCCGTGAGGGTAATAACGATGCATTACTCCATTATTGCACGACACAGTATCGGCGTAAATGTTTTCAAATCCATGTTAAGTTCCTGCAGGCAGTTTGGTGGTCATGATTCTTGGCAGGCAAGGCTTTTATTGCCAATCTATAGCTCTGTGAGGTGCGTCAGCCTACTTTAATTTGTCAACGCACACGACATGAGAATTAAGCGCTACTCTTCCGAGGACAGAGCGTGCACTCTTGCAAAATGAAGGCTGATGTGCATGGTGGGGAAAATGTGCTTGAGACATTTTAGCTTTTCCCTTCCCTCAGGGTGCAGTAACTCACAGGGGAAACAGTGGAGCGCAGTGCGGATCTAAAACGGGAGTGGTGTGGCAGCTACTTTGCCTTGGCTTGAAAAACTTTCAAAATATCTTGTGTGTACTTTTGTTATTCACACTCAAATCTAAATCGTGTCAATGTCATGCAGTCGATCAATAAATTCCAATTAGGGAGCTCTTTTCGGGATCAATGCGATATTTAATCATATTCGAATTATCACGATCCTCAAACATGACATCGCAAGGTTGCTTCTGGGACATCTTCAACGGCTGTTTTCACGTCCAACACCAGAGGGCGCACGTCACGTCCGGTAAAACAAACTGAAAGAAAAATGCCGGATTGAGACCATCGATCCATATATTTGATAACCCACGTTAATCGATGGTGGTTGAAGCCCGAATTAAAACCGAAGTACTCAGTGGAGTCGACTTTAGTGTCAGACACTGGCATTGTCCCACCGAGCCAGCTCTCCCGTGACGTGCAACGCTTAAAACGAACGCCACTAACATTCAGGATGAGCGCACATTTGGCGCAGCACGACAGCACAGGCACTTGCAAACGGCGATTGCCTGCCAGATCATTGCCTGCCAGATCATTGCCTGCCAGATCATTGCCTGCTTCACGGTGCTGCCGCAATAGGGGCATGCAGAGGCATTCACTTCGGTCGGTGGTGGTTGGTCTAATTATAGGTGGAGACAATCTCCATGGAATCGAAAACGTTGCCCCTGAAATTTCCAATTGCGCTCAGTTCAAAAGGGCATGATGTTTATCTCTCACATACTGGTGCGTTCGGTCAGCTGAACCAAGTCGGCTCTTGACCGTTGACACTGACCTCCACAGATGAGGCAGATGGCACTGAGCAGCCCGGCCTCCGTGTCGTCCATCTCCAGGGGCAGCAGCTGGCTCGCAAATGCGAACACCAGGTCGGTGAGCGGCCCGAAAGCCCGCAGTTGTGCATCTGCGTGCGGTTGAGCGTCAGCCCATCCGAGAATGTCATCGTGTCCTGCTCGGGCGTGTAGCGCGAACAGATGCGCAGGATCTGGGAGGGAAAGGGTTACGCCGGTCGGTGTACGTTTGTTAACTGGCAGCGGCGAGAATAAAATGTACGGCTGAAAGTTGTTACGTGCGACATAATGCTGCAACGGTATACTTATTGAATCTTGGGAACGCACAGGCTGTGTAGGAAAAAAACTCCTAAGTGTGTCGGAAAACACGGCAAACCTGTGATACGGTAATAGATTGCAGTAATAAAAAAGCAATTGGAGCGACGGGCTATCATAAAACTCATCTAGCATTACACGAAGCCATCCCTGGAGTGTCAGCTCATTGCTCTCTACCCGTCGGGGGTTCTGGAATTCTGAAACCAAACGTTGCCAGAAATCGATGGTGGGTCCCAATCTCCTCGTGGTTTTGGTGGCCGCGGGGATCAAAGCCATTAGAGCGAGAGAAACAGTGGCAGCGGAACATCATTCCTGCCGACAGGCCTGAAGGTCAGGCAGACAGAGGCGGGTTATCGTGCAGACATGCACTCAACGCACCAGTGAGCAAACGAATGGGAAGGGACTGAAGCCACGAGATGTTGGTGGAGGGAAATCTGGAGAGGGCAAGGAGTCGAGTGGAGCAGTCACAAAAGTACACAAACGATGCCGGTAAATCCAAGGAACCAAATCGATATGTCGAGAACTTTTCATCTACCACCTGAAACAGGCCAATCAGTAAGAAATGTGTCACGTTAACAAAACGCCAATTAGTTACTTCTTTAGCCCACCGGTGTGTTTGAAGAGTGAATCCACGACATTTACAATTTGAGTACGACGTTTTGCTGGAAATTACATCCAGAATCTTCAGGCGAATTGCCAGAATAGTGAAGCCATCCACCTGCTTCTGGTCTTAAATAGTGCAGAACGACGTCGTCACTGAACCCCATCAGGTTTCGAGATCAGAGGCGGAGGTGGGGGGGTATTGTAATTATATAATAGATTAGTAATGAGTTAATTCGTATGTGATGCCTCTGTAAGGAATTGTAATATGTATTGTGTATTACTTAATAATACGCTTCCAGGATGTACTAAGCCTGTAGCTATCCGAGCGGTTAAAATTAATTGCACTTCTCTAAATTTCGATGGATGATTGAATATAGAGATACAATGAATAACATTTTTGATAAAATGCATTAATGATTGGTATTACTGCAATCATATGTAAGTGCCTGTATTTAAATTAAAAAAAATAGACATCATCGAATCCTTCACTTTTATATTGTGTGTACAATATTTAGTGGTGATATTATTACCTTTAAAGCCTTGGTTTACAGATTGGTCCTGGCGAATGTCACAAGTGTGGCGTCAATAAGGAACCGCTAAAGTGTACGTGTGTTTGGCCATTCTCTCTGGCTTTACTCGTTCAGGTATTCAAACTGAAGACAACATGGTTCTCGCACCGAGTGGAGTGAAGGGGAAGGGATAATAAAAAGGAGAGTCAGAGACGCAGAGAAGGTTAAATCATCCCTAAAGGGTTTGAAAAATAATTTCCAATAACCGCCCCGTTCGGTCAGTAAATCTGTCTTACTGGCAGGGCCTGACATTTTAACGGACGACCTTTAACGCCAGAACGAGAAGAAATGCACGAGAGAAATAAATGGGGAAAATAGCAGGCTTGGGTAAACAATTTGTCAAAAAAGAAAAATTGTTTGAAAATTATAGGCGGTGATTGGGAAGCATAATCGAATAAAAACATTTACCATCTTGAAACCAATAATTTACATTAAATGAAGTGACCAATGAGACACTGTGACGAAAAAAGAACCACGATATTGCCAGGACTGCACTGCCACATGCTCACGAAGACTTAAGGATGAATGGAGGTTTAATTAAAAAAATGCGTTGAACATAGAAGCTCCCACGAGTTGGTCCTCTCAACTGAGGGCATGGAAGGGGCATGTGGTTGTTGGGGTAATCATGAGACACACAATTTGAAACATCAACTGTTTTTTGGAAGCACAAATTGTCCTGAAGCACACGCTGAGATGTTTATTCTATCTTCTACAAACATCGCATGGGTTTAGCATATTACACATTGCTTTTCTGATGTCAGTGTCTCATGCTGTTGTGTACCTTACCCTCTTTGGGTATCTGATTTAGGATGTTGGTAGGTGCTCGAGTCTTTTTTTCCATGTTTGTATGTACTGTATGAGCATATCCTTCATTAGAAGTATTTCCCCCATTCTCCTGAGGTTTCTGGAAAAGGGTGCTACTCTGTGTTGCTGGCAACTTTTCAATCAAGCCTTAGTTCATCTGCTTAACAATTGGGAAGACAGTTGTTGGAGGTGGCGAGGGAGTTCAGAGGTCAGAGCACTGATTCGGCACCGTTGAGAAACTGGCTTTGAGTATTGGCAACCACCAGCGATTAAACTGATTCTCAAGTGGAGTTAGTTGATAATCTTAGCCCAAATCGCCCTTGACTGCAGTGAGAATTAGAAATAAATATATATCAGTTTGACTGACATGCAACAAACAATTTTCCATAACATTGCACGTGCAAAAGTTCACCCCCTCGTGTGTGGTCAAAACGTAAACTTTAAGACATATTAGAAGTAGTTCTGTGATGTCTGCTTTCTTGGACTATTCTCTAACCGCATAGCTTATGGATTGTGCTGTTGGAGTCCCGAATGGCTAACTTCATCCCAAGACATGATGCAAGCTGGCACAATGGAAGTAAAACTAGGAAATAACCAAGAGCATTATAAAAGCTGAAAATATGTAGCTTTAAAGAGGAGGGGTGGATATGCGGATTGGGGTGGATGCCCACCAGAATGTCGAGGCAGGCGGCCTTGAGTAGCGTGATCTGGTCGGCGATGGTGAGGCTGGGGAAGCCCGGCATACGCTTGGCGAACTCCACGATCTTGACGATGCACTTGGTGGAGAGCTCGCTGAACTTGTCCCACAGGCCCAGATCCAGCTGCACGCGGTGGTCGGCGCACGAGTTCTGCACGAGACGAAACATTCGCAAGTTGACTTTGGTAGTCTGGCCTTGAGCTTGCATGTTCGCTGTTGATTTATCTGTTTTGAATTATTAATTCACTAAATATGAATTCATCCTGGTGGAATATGATGAGCTATGAATTTCCTATTCACAGATGTACAATGGGGGCAGGTAAGAAAGTTACAACAACAAGTCTACTGTTCAAATACTTTCGTATTAATGTATTATAGGTTTAAAAACACATTTACCACTATAATGACACCACAAAACTCAGTGACCAGGGACAGGGCCGAACACCAGGCGGTGGGAGATTGTAATAGCAGAGATTGACGATCTGGGGTTGACTGCAACAGTTTTGATGGCGAGGTGTGGTGATATAAACTGCAGTGGCTCTTCCAACCTCCTGACCTATACATTGTATACCCTGGGTAACATTATTATTAAACATCAAATTGACCCAGATTTATGGCACTATGAGCTTGAATTGGATGTTGGAGGACTCATATTTGCTAGTAAAATGGCCAAATTGCTATAATTTCCCATTGATTTGGCAGAAAAGTCATTTCCACCAATATATTAATCAGGTGCGAGATACTTTATCTGAAAACGTTTGCGAAGTTCCTCAAGCCTAGCTCAGACATTGGTAACAAATGTTCCCCCATGAGCACCAAGCATTTTGGTAATGCTCTCCTTGCACACTGTCTATTAGCAATACCGACACGCACTTGTTGGATCGAGTTGCAAGATGGCAAAAACATACTCGCTTAAAACACACCAACGCGCACAGTTCTCCGTTATTAAACAGTGGTTTCACTAAACGCTGTTTTTATGCAGCTAACACAGCACGGTCCAAAATGGACAGAAATGCTGGCGGGATATCCCCAAAAACCTTGGGATCTGGCTAAACGTGGTTTCATCGCAGAGTCTATTACTTTGGGAAACAAATTTCGCGAAATGTGTAAATGTTATGGAGGAGACAAAAAATATTTTAAAAAAGAACTCCGTGAAGTTACGAGCGGCATTGGCGCGGCGTCGCGCCATGGAATGCGTGGAGAGATGCGAACCCTGGGGAGCCGCTCTGCTCCCACGTCCCCCGACGACACTCATTTCAATGCCAATGCCGCATTCATTTCCTATTTATGTCCATTGTCTGATTGCCCGTGGAAGAAAAAAATATAATTTCACCAGTCATGCTCCATGGTTATTATTATTATGCTTGTGATTATAATTTATATGTAGGCATTAGTAGTGCATCGGCGTTAATAAAAACAGCGGTGATAATCGGTGCTAAGATGATGACTTTTAAATCTAGATTTAAAACTCATTTCTTTAGAATTGCTTTTTTAGTTTCGTTTGTTGTCCTTTCCCCGTACCTCCGATTCGCACAATTGGCTACTTACGGTGGGGTCGACAAAGAAGTTAAACATTCACACAAAATTCTTATGAAATTTGGGGGCTGGGAATTATGAGAAGACAATGTGTTTATAACATTTTTTTATTAAAATATTTTACCTGGATAATTCCTCATTTGCAAGGGTCTTGACGGTGTCAAGTGATCACATACATAGCAGACGTGTAATGATGCGTATACAAACATTTAAAATAGAGATGTAAATAGTAAAATGGTTTACATCACCAATTCATGTAGAATGTACTTTAGCTTCAACAATTGCAAATGTTGTGCAAGAGTGATGTTAAATTATACATTCAAATAAGTTGAGACTGGCGGTTTGTTGTTATTATGAATACTAAATTGTAACTTGATAACTAGAGCGGTACTAACATCCGTGAGCTGCACAGCTTTCTATAATTCACACACAACGCAAGACTGAACGTCTTTGCAAATCCACACCAATCGATAGGAAATCTCCACGGTGTCATATTTTAGAAAAATGGTTAAACCTAGTGAATGTAATAATGCTATCCAGATGATTTTACGGTATGAGCTAGCAGAATGTTTAGGTGAATCGTGGAGAATTGTCACATTTTCTGTTGTTAAATTCTGGATTGTTTATCACTGCCGATTATGAAAGTTTACTTGACATTTGATCCATTGTTCCATTGTGAAATGGAGGGACGAAATGCATGTATTTGTTCTGAATTAAAATGTGAGATTGTGGTGTAGAGAAATTCGATGTTGCTGCTATTCCAATGTAATTGTCTGCGTGTATTTTTACAAGATGGAGATATTTTCCCATGACATGTTTCATTTTGTTGTGTTAGTTTTCACTGAGAACCAGATATACAAATAGTTGAATTTTCTATAATAAGACTTAAAACTCTTCCGTGAAAGGTCTCTTTGAGGGAAACCTATTCTCAAAACAGAGACCAAAGCATCGTGGGCTGTCAGAGGGTATCGTGTGTGAGGTATTATGCATTGGTGCATAACAACCTTCCAGGGCATTTTGTTAGCCACTGTGCAGTGGGAGGTACATATTGAGACAATGCTTATGAAGATGCCAGGTGGATTCTTACATTGCAGAACCGCAAGAGATGGCAGTGGCCTTCATCCAACAGTGGATTGATTATGCACATTGATAATGATACTTGTACATAGGGAAGTGACATTGCAACTTAACCTCAACACGAGTGATGAAGGTGTAGAATACTGAAATCCTGACAAGTGAAAACAAAACGGAAGTAAAAGTATACTTCGAATTCTCATGAATCCCAATGTCCATGCTGTTTAAAAATGTATTCTTAATATCTAAATAAATAATCAAACAATATGCCTCCTAACCCATACCCATCCCACCACATACAATATTAAGTATTTAGTACACATCCCATTGGCTATACAGCCTTGTGGGAATTATTTTTTCGTCACAGTATTAGTTTAATTCAAGCTAGCTCTGTGCCCATCTTAGATTGCCACGTTTTTTTTATTTTGATTATACTATGTAAATAAAATTATTACCCAGAGTGGCTGTACATTTTTTAATATTTCATCAGCACAATTTACCTTAATATTCATGTTCCCTATATAGAGCAATAAATACTGTAGCAACTAACTTTATTATAGAGTTGGCAAATTATACAATTTCATGTGTGCTAATGAGCCTCATGTGGAAGGGCATTGCTTGTTTAATTGGCAGAAGTTTAATGTACACATTATTTATGCATAAGCCCTCTGGCTCAAGCGCTGTTTTGAATGAAAGAGCATATTATTTTATCATATTTTTTAGTAAGTATCCTAATTTGGCCCCTCTTTCCATTGGCCAGTGGTTTTGCCAGGAGGGCTCGGGCACACGAGTGTAATGGATTGCATTTTTCACTGATGGATGGGGAGGTTGGAGTGCCCTCTGGCAGCATAACCTTTGAACCGGCAGTGGTGAGCTCATTTTCCCCTTCGCCCTCAGTCACACGTCGTTCCTGCCATGTTTCCGGTCACAAAAGTGATGTTGGAATGCCACAGTGGATTTTAAAACGGCCACTTGCGTTTCTGCAAAATGTCACATCGGCCATGCCATGAATGAGCACATTCATGGTCTATTCATGAGTCTCCTTAGTGTTTTGTTAACACTTTCCTGCTTTTGAGTACAACAGCAGAATAAACAATGCCGTGTATGTGCGTTTATTGCATGTGTGCAGTATATAGTGGCCTTTAAGCATCTGTAGTGGTGACTGTAGTTGTAATAGCTCACGACGTATGCCATACTGTAGTTTAATGCATGATGACATGCCTATGATGAATTGATCACAACGTCGTGTGCCAAGATTGCATTTTTTCTCGATTTTTCGAAATCTGCTGACTCCGCTTACATTGGTTTGCATTTTCAAAGCATCCAACCCCGGGCATTTTTCGCAGATGAAGGTCTCTTATAAAGAATCTGCCGCAGGGTATTTATACAATCTCCTAATCCATTAATCCACCGAAAACCCTTCACACGTACCCAAAGATAGCCAACAGCACACATAACAATGTACATGCGTTTTAGCTTGCAAATTTCAGCGGAAATTGATGTGTCTTGTGGCTTTGTCATGTCGCAAAGAATTGTATTTAAAGTTTCAATTAAATAGGGTCCAACTGCCACATGAAATTCCCATGTGATTGCGAAATCAGATTGCCTTTTCGAACATTTTTGCAAATATGCAGTTTTACATTATACAGACAGTTAAACAAGGAAATATGGTATTCAATTTCGCAAAACATTCTTTTAAATTGTAAGCAAATACATCCTTCGCTGTTTGTGACTTCTAAAATTATCTTCCATCAACTATCGACTCTTTGTCAGAGGGGGTTGAATAACTAGAAGAGAGGTTCTCTGAGGCAACACAGTTTTTATTTAACGATTAACACTTAACACAGATGGGTAACGGCCCCTCGCACCCGATACACTATGGAGGTCACTCTCCAGACGACTACCGCCTCTCACTGGCTAATCTACAAGTCCTCCCTGAGTGAAGCTTGAATCTTCACTGGTATACAAGCTGGAGCCGACCCTTGCCAGGGGTGCAGCTCTGCCCTTAGGGCTCTTCCGTCTTCAGGAGACTTCTTGTCTGGGGTCCGGGGATGATGTCATCCCCAGCCCCCCTCCTGGGGTCTGGGGTCTGCCCCTTTTAAATACTGTTCCATAGGGGTAACCATTGGGCCCTATGGTCCAATCGTCTCTCAGCACTGGGGCTCAGCCCCTCTGTTTCCCCCTATTGGCATGTGGCCGGTATTGCCGGCAACTGCATAGGAACGGCGCATCTTGGCCCAATAACACTGTTACACACATATAATCTGGATCGCGCTGCTGCCTCGGTTTTGAGGCTATGCTGTGTAACTCGTCTGTGTGTTTTAGAATTGTACACGAATACTGTTGTCATATCTGCGGTGGAGTGCCTAGTTCCTACCTAGATTTGAAGTTTTCGTGACTGCAGGGATCCGTACTCTTTGGTTCTTTCGGTAAAGTCACGTAGGTAGAAAATGAATTAAAGCACGACGTTTCGATTGCAACACAAGCAATCATCATCAGGTGGGAAAACCACAGCAAGACATTTTTTTTCAGCAAAACATTTTCTTGCTGTGGTTTTCCCACCTGATGATGATTGCTTGTGTTGCAATCGAAACGTCGTGATTTAATTAATTGTATTTTATACCTACGTGACTTTACCGAAAGAACCAAAGAGTATGGATCCTACCTCATTGCACGTGATAGAATTCAACATAAAGCGGTTAGGGAGGTTCATCATTCAGCACTCATTCATTTACTCCAGTCGCTCACTCACCAGCGGCTGCTCCTTACCAGTCTTCTATCCCGACTGCAATGGTCACTGTTGCCGTCGATATTCGCTAATTGACTCCTTCACCAATGCTGAGGACTTGGTACCAGACTGACTATTTTGTTGCATCCAAACTGTGCTCGACCCCCCACCACGCTGTAG
Source organism: Lethenteron reissneri (assembly GCF_015708825.2). Lineage (NCBI taxonomy): Eukaryota > Metazoa > Chordata > Hyperoartia > Petromyzontiformes > Petromyzontidae > Lethenteron > Lethenteron reissneri. The sequence goes on from NC_083799.1 coordinate 2,828,225, forward strand.
GCCACAACACTTTATGCTTTTTCCCTCAGACTGCTTGACCTTGGAATTCCCTCCCATCGTCTTTTCCCCCCCTCGACAGTGTTGTATGTCGCTCGCTGCTTGAGAGTTTAAAAAATATATATCTTTGGGCCTGCCCTTGAAATAATTCCCAAAACACACACAAAGTCTGGATCGGTGTTGCAACTCCCCCGGCCAGCGCGCACCCCCCCCCCCCCCCCCCCCAATTCTCTCCACACGCTGCTTTAAGCGCCCATGGTCCCCGACGGCCGGCATCGTGGCGGGCGGTGCGCTTACCGTCGTGTACTTGCCGAGCTGACACAGTGACGGGAAGGTCTCCTGGTGGGCACAGCGGATCTTGTCGACCATCTGCTCCTGCTCGGGGCTCAGCTCGTAGCTGCGGGGGACGCTCTCCGGGCTACGCGCCACCACCTCCTTGCGTTTTTTGTTGCGGTCGTTCCTCACTGCTGCTCGTTGGCCAGATAGAAACAAAAACACGTGCACGCTTTTCTGTCAGCGCAACAGTCCGCGTGTCCAAAGGGCAAAGTTGGCAGAAACGAGTTAAAACTGCTCAAGGAGATGAATTTCGTGAAGGTTGTAATTTACTTGTTTAGTTTCTGATCAGAATCTGTGTGCCCATACAGTTATTGGAGAGTTAAGCTCTCCTGTGGGATTTAAAAGATACTATATATTGTCCCCAAAGTAGAATTTTAGAACCGTTGACATATCAGCCATGCATGTAATATAAATTATCATAAAAATGTGAATGTCAAGTTATTTTACACCCATATCCTTTAAAATGACTCAATCTGTTTTCAATAAAAAATATTGGGATGCATTAAGAAGGAATATACAATTGCATCTTGATTAAATATGGGATATATGCACATTGTAATTATCATCATATTTCTTCTTGAGCATTTCCCTCTACACAACCATCACATTTGTATAGATTCCCTAGGCTTAAAAAAGCTCAAATGAAAGCAGGTATTGAGCAGAAAAAACACGGACGTCCCATTATAAATCCATACAAGCTTTGCTCGAAGCACAAATAAAATGTTGAAGAAAGGAATGCTTGATTGCACTTGCTTCCTACAGGCCTGTTTAGTGCTACAATTACTCTGAACCTATTCTCCAGTCCACGTAGATAGTGGTTATTTAAAAAAGTGTACAACCTAAACACTTTCCTCCCATTCTGCTGATGGGCACAACGGATATTGTTGACCATCTGCTCCTTCGCTGTGACAGAGCGATGTCGGCACTTGGCGTTTATGTTTGTCAGTGGAGATGCCGGTCGCTGAGGGTATCATCAGGCTGGCTGTTACACAGATAATTTGTGAGGATCCTGCCTGGTTCCTGTGATTAAAGTGTTGCGTTACATACATGGTCATATTTATGCACGGTATGCATTCTTTGTTTATGCGCTGATGGGTGGAGATGGACGTAAACGCATGTAAAATCAGTCATTAGCCGAGTGACCACTTTGCATGAGCGCCGCCGGCTTTGCTGACAAATTCCATGGAGTCCCCCGAACCACGGCCAAGTCAGAGTAAATACATCCTAAGATCACATATTGCTGTCGAGCACGGACGGATCGGCTGCTTTTCGAGCAAAGGCCGCATTTAGAAAAACTACGGGGCAGAGCGCTGGGCACAAGCCGATTTAAAGTATTCTCTGCTTAATACCCAGTCCATGTGGACGGCAAGTAGATCGAGCAAGGGATGAACTGGGCACCGCTCCAACCTTATGATATAAATACTGCATGGCATTTAAACAGTGCCAGTTTATTTCCGTAACAATACCCTTGCAAATATGACATAGAGGGAAAATGATGTCTCTTCACCGAAACCAAAAAACTAGCGAAGTGGAAAGCTTTGTTGGGGAGAATGGACACTTTATGCTCATGGTAGCACTGTCGTCAAAGAGCGTCAAGCTTTGCGAAGCCCCAGCAAACGGAGCAAGTGATGTTGCATCGAGGCAAACCTCATCCTTCCACACATCAACGGCTCTATTCGCCAATCTGATTGTAATGTTTTTAATGTGAAGTCGTGTGTGTGTTGTTTATGTCATTTAGCAACATATTTGAAACATGGATTAGAAAAAAGTAACCAGTGAGTTGTGTGTCCCATTACTTGATAGTATTTGCAATTTACGACGTGCTAATGACGTGAATACGCTGAGTAAATGACTTGTGTAAGTTGTCTACCCACTAGTCTCAATATTGGTGCAAGGAGATTAGTTTTGTCTGCATTTGAACAATGAGCGTTTTAAGTCTTAGTTCGATATGTAATTCATTAGATTGTGTTTTGTCGTTCTATGTGCGGTCCAAACCAGTTGGGATAATTGTTCGTAATTTAACCTGGTTAAAAGTCACTGAGATGCATTACCTCTTTAAAAAAGGAGACCTGAGTTTTAGTGAAAATAATATGAAAATAAACTGGGGCTTTAAAGAGTACTATACTCTGAGGCTTACATTGTTTACGTTGCTATTAGAATAATTATAACAAAGCGGTGGAAGAATGCGCTCACACGTAATTGCCAAGCAATTTTTTTAAACTGCTCCGCAATGATTACACGCGGTCGCTGATTGCGCATAGAACGTTGTGTAAAGTATAATCAGTTAGAACAACATCGACATAAAACACTATATTTTTCACTGCCTGGCCTGTGCATCCAACCGCCAGCCCCTTCCTAGTCAGGCGCAAAGATGTGGGAAAGGTTTTGAAAGACGCTAAATGCACGACACACCAGCACTGCCACCACCACCGCCACCGCCACCGCCTGCACGTGCACCGGGACCGGCGTGGTGGGTACGCACGTGTGCCGGCGAGACACGAAAGAACCGAGTGGCCTCTCATGGCGGCTGAATCATTTATGAGGGCCGCAGTCAGAGGTCAAATGATGCATGAACTGGGCAGCGGCAGCCGGGGGTCGGTAATTGGACTACCAGACACAACCTCCGGTGGCGGGGAAGCCACGGGCGACATGAGAGGGGGAACGCGTGTGAAGCGTGCGTCGCTCGTTTATTGGACTGGATGAGGGGGGGCCGGGGGTCACTTGGAAAAGATGAAATAACAGAGAGGGCACCCCCCCCCCATCCCTTGCCCCCTCTCCTTCCACGAAATGGTTTCTGTGGTTTCACCCCCCCCCCTTCTTCTAATGTGGTATTGGATTGTTGAATTGACACCTTTATCGCTCATTGAATATCAATGTTCCGTTGTTTACTTTACAGCCGTGCTTTAATAAAAGTTGTTTTGTTGAACATCATTCCTGCAGAGATATGCTATGCACGATGATGTTATTGCACATCTCACGAATTTTTCAAGGCACCTGTTTTGAATCAAATAGAACTCAACTGGCTGAAAAACACCTCGCCAGCATCATCATCATCATTGACGTACACAAAATATAGAGTATGCCAACTTTGATTTATGGTGGAAGTCAGCATTATACAAGCTATTGATCAACAAAGAAGACGGCAATAATCCAATATGCACCTGATCATTTCTCATGACTGGCAGCACATGTTTATAGCATGGTAGAAAGCAGCCTCCAAATCTACATCACTGCCTTTTCTCTCAGCTCTAAAGAATGGCCATTGATTGAAACATCGCACATATAAAGCACTCTTGTCAATTCACTGCTGCACGGGGGCCTCCCCACGCCTTGTGTGTTGCAAGGATCATTTAACCATACTTCACCATGCTGGTCAGTGGGGGATGGTGGAAGCAGGGCTCATAGACTTTGGGAGCATAGTACAATACAACAATGCATTTTTTCTGCCATTGCCCCCCGACCAAATCACTTGGAATTTACCCGGTCTCGTCGGATCATGGATCCCAAAGTTGGGTTGGGCCTGGCGAGTGCTTGGGATGGGCAACCACCACGCATGAAATGCGGGACTACGTTGTCAGAAAAAAACGTTAATCTGTACACGCGCGTATAATAAAAGAGTGTTCAATGATGATGCGGCAAGGCCGTTTAAAAAAAAAAAAATCTGTTTTTAACTCAGCAAGCACACTCCTCCCTGCCTCGGTGTTGCACTCACCCTCCTTTGACATGCCGACTTCGAAACACTTCTGCAGGCGGCAGTACTGGCAACGGTTGCGCGTGCTTTTGTTTATTATGCAGCTCTTGTCCCGGTGGCAAGTGTACACCATGTTTTTTTGGATGCTTCTGCGAAAAAAACCCTGCACGCAGGCCCGCACAAGCACGCACGCACGCAGGGGTGAACATTTACACGCACACAAACTTAGAGACGCGTACGCGCGTAACACGTTCGCACGCGGGTGCACATGTACGAGCGTACACACATCCGCACGCGTACACATTGCGTGCACGCACACATGCATACACGCGCGTACACATCCACGCACATGACACGCACATATCTGCACAGATGCACGCATATACATACATTCACACATATACACAACAGGTAAGCAAGACACAAAGACACGGGCATGCACACACAATTGTGTTTGTGTGTATGTGTGCAAGGACACAATAAATACAATTGGTTATACTGTAGACATTTCATACTGTTAACATGCCGGCTAATATCACTTGAATTCAATGTTATTTTACGCAAGAAAATTCTGCTTAAAGTTAAGAGGACATAATACAAAGCATGGTGGATCAATTTGCTAGCTGAAATTGACGAAGAATTGACGATGATTATGATGATGGTAATACGTCTCGTGATGATACAAATTGTACATTGTGAATATTGTCATGCAAATGCATGTTATTGTTAACATACCTATCCAGAGCCTGTTATTTCTTGGGTGGGGGGGGGAGAAAAAATAAACCTGGACATTTATTTTAATGAAATAATTACTTTCCCTTATCGATTCGATGTGTGACCTGCTGCTGACCAGATCACACGGGTTCAGACAAGGTCATTGCTAAATGTTCACATGTGAACTAAACAAGCAAGCAACGGCGTCTGACAAAACAATGTGTTGGGGCAGAGGTTGTTAAGGGGCTGGCATCTGGAAGCACTGGAGGGCGATTACTACAGCCGGCTTGAAATTGCATAGCGCGGTTAGAAAATCAATAATGATGCTGGATTTCCTCGCGGTGTTACAAAGCTGTTACATTAGTACTTTGTGAGTTCAAATCTTTGCCTGAGGATTCATCTAAAATGAAATTGAACAGACTTCTCATTTCTTGGGGAAAGGGCCCTAAATACGTAAAGGCAGTTTCGACAAACAAATAAATAAATAAAGTGCTGACTGACATAGGCGAAATTCTTGCTTTGGCTTAATGCATTCAACCCAAGGGAAAAACAGATCCAGAAAGCTTTTATTTCTTGACATTGCAAATGTCACGGGATGTTGCAGCTTCGCGCGAGCCCCAGCAAATGTATTTTTCTGGTTAGCTCAGTTTTGTCCGCTTAAGCGTGTTGTTATACATTTGGCATTGTTGCCAGCAGAACACTGTGAGTGTCTTTGACAGGGGTAGACGTTGGAATGAAAGTGCTGCCACGTGGCAAAAACATATACCAGTCATGACGGACGCAGTCATCGGATGTACGTATGATTACTTTCGTGTGAGTCGTTTTTATCAGCCTCTTATCAGATGCGGGCAGTTGACCACAACCAACTTCATAGAGCCAGTGCTGGCGGTGAGAAGGTGGCCTTGTCAATATTAAAACAGGTGTGCACGTGAATTTGCCGTAATATATTTTCCCACCACTTGTTTGACTTTGGGACGCAACAGAGCGGTGTTTGTACAGGTAGGGTTGTATTTCTGCATGATCCTGTAGCCGAGTGTGTATGTATGTTGAACTTCGTTCGCACCGTACGTAGCCAACCGTGCTAATCGGAGGTGCAGCAGAAGGACAACAAACTAAACACAAAAAGCAGTTCTAAAGAAATAAGTTGTCAATGTAGATGTAAAAGTGCATAGCTGCCGTGGCTTTCTAATATCGGAAGGAAGACTGTTCCAGACGGCTGTAGAAGCGCATCTGAAAGCACGCGATGCGGTGACCGTCTCTGTTCGATGGTTAGCTAAAAGCTGCTGCTGCGAGGATGACTGGAGTGTGTGTGATGGTCTATGCTCCTTTGACGAGATCAGCAAGGTATTGTGGTTCATTTGTGGCCAAGCAACTTTGTGTGCAATGAGTGCGAGCGTAGTTAGTTTTAAAACGGGTACCCCTACAAGCTTGGGCAGGACGCGTCGTTAGAAGGGACGATGGCCAGTGGTTGAGACTAGCAATGGATCTCAACGCTCTATCCTCTCGGTGCACCGAGAGGATAGAGCTGCACGGATGGTTGCATCACAGAACTGTAAGAGATGGTAATAGCTTGGGGACACCTTCATCTAGCAGTGGACTGATCATGGCCAATTATGATGCCCGCAAGGCGTACCGTCACATCCTTATCACAATGATCGTTTTCTTAAACTACCGTACAGAAAGTAAACAAAAAAGATCCCCCATTGAGCCTTACAAAATATCCTGGCGATTCTCGTGAGCACATTTTAAAGCGGGTATGACACACAAGGGGTGGTACAGCTTACATTTACACCGAGCCACCTTTATATCTCTCGAAAGCTGACGTCCACACGCACACAGCACTGAGTATTCCAGCCACTTACTGCTGAGTCGACCCAGCCACTCCCACCCACGAGATTTCAGCGCCTTCACGAGGACACCTGGAACCTACCTGCCGCCCTCAACTGCAAAAACCCCTCCCCGCATGTGAGAGCGGGGAGATTTGGCCGAGGGCGACGTGTGGCTCCTGTCGTCAGTTGCCACAGCGCTCTGTCACCCACCAACCCACCCCAGTAGCCCAACGAGAACCTGGCCCTCTCACTCACCAGCCCATCTCTCCACGTGCTCTCGCAGTCCTGCCTACAAATATTGCTGTAATTCGTTTTAATAACCGTCTCCTTGGCTGAGGGACGCAGGGTAACTGCATGAAATATTAAGACATTAACCCTTTTAAGCATAATCGGTGCTAACCGGCATTCATTTACAACTCCAGCTGATGCTGGAAAAAGCTTTAATCACAATCTGAGAAACCATTAGCAAGGCCTGGCCATTATCCCGTAAAAAACTGAAGGCCATAATCATTAACGTAATGCCGTTATGTGCTAAATGGGTACGCGGCGCTCATTTCATTTCTGTTTAATATGATAATCGCCAAGCGCAACATCTGCTGGCAAATGGTCTTTGCTTCCAAACCGTGTCTAAATGTAATGGAGGAAGAGGGAAAAATTGTCTTGTTTAGACATATTCCATTAAATCGGCATAGCAGCAGCCTTTGAAGGCGTGTTGACGGTCTGCCTAATGCGCGGCAGTATTTTTACAAACTCCCGCAAACGTTTCTAATTCTGATTGTTAAATCCTGCGCTGAAAGATATGAGAGGCTATACGATACTTGGGGGTGCTTTTGCATTCAGTGTGCATGCCCAGGCAAGGACTCAGAACGCTAAGATAATGCGCACTGCTGGAGTGCGTAGGCTTTAATAATTATAAGCGCATAACACGATAATAAAATGTAGAAAAATGATACCTAGCGAGTAATTTAGCAGATCGCTGGACCACGTTTTAACATTCGTGGTTAGTCAAAGAGTCCTTCATTACGTGCTGTAGTTCACGGGCCATCATGAGCAGCAGTACTGTAGTTGTGTTTAAAACCAATCTGCACCTCAAACATAACTTTGCATCTGTATTGAAGTCAAGGACCATTTTAGTCGTATTCGCATCCTGGAAAAACTGTGTAATATGTTAGACCACAGTTTAGGACACATTCACTAACCTTGTAATTTGAAGCACATTGTATAGTTCACATAATGCGCTCGTTGTTGGGTTGTAACTTTTTTTTTATTAGACATGACGGCCTTTCAAACTCATTCATTCTGCATTTCACTGGCCCGCGTGATTTGCTGCAGTTATCTGGGTATTTAAACGAACTGCTGAGCCTTGGTTGCTGCAGGGAAACCATCAGGAGCGATTATTTTCGTCCTCAATGCCGATAAACATCGGACCACCATAGAGTAATCTCTGTCATCAACTGCTTTCCCTTCGTAGGGAGAAGGGGGGGGGGGTAGAAAGTCGGTATATGTCCAGATTCTTTGCATGTTAAATCAAGGATGTTTGCTCGTGTAGAAATCCCGACATAAAATACGTTGCCTGGCTTTATTTCCACAGCAAACAGAAACGTGTGTTAGGGACTACATTGTTTTAAATACTGGCCGGTTTTAGCGGTGCATGTTAACAAAGCACCGACAAAATGTTCCCCGAGCCTTTGAATGCAGGTGAATGTGGATGACGATGGGAATGTCTTACCAGACGCAGGGAAACAACTTGAACAAAATCATGAAAAGGATCGTGTGATGAGTGGCGCAGGTTATGGAGACAAGAATCAAAGTGGCATCCAGATGTCAGTGACGATGGGGAAGACGTGCAGCCAGATGGTGGGATACTGTAAGGGCAGACTTGCGAGGTCACACATTGCAAATGCAACAGATGCCAAATCTAGCAGAAGGAAACAACGTGGGATGCAGTGACGTCAATGGGATTCGTCGTGATGACCTCTTCACCTTCACCTTATTGTAATATCATTTTGGGAGTCAGGGACCTTGTCAGAAGAACCTGTGTGTGTCAGTCTGTGCTGCTGAGCTGACCCATTCCCTCTTAAAGGTAAAGCTCCGTATGCAGGATGCGTCGTTATTAATTCACACCTCGCTCTGTCCGTACACTGCCAAACAAGATCCCGCTGACTTTTGCCGACTTCTGTTTGTCTCGACGTGTTTTAAAAAAACAGTATTTATTGCGGAACATCTTCAGTTGGATATCCTCTTCCAGACATCGAGAACCATTTACGCAAGGCAGGGGAATTGAAGTGTACGTAAAGCATTTCACTTAACAGTAGGCAGTTTCAGTTGTCAGTTGCAATATCCTTCAAAAAATATTGTTTCAGTCGCTTCTTTCAAACGCCTACCTCACCGCACGGGGAAGGCTCGTGCAAGTGTTTTACATCAGCCGTTAACTCGGCCATTCAAGCCTTTAACCAGGCCATTGAAAAGGCAGTGCCTTTCCCTCAATGGACAGATCAGATGGCAGGTTTGGCTCCCCTCGCTGAGGTGGCATTGTTTCGCTGTAGGGCCCTGCGTGCCTATGCAATGAGTGCGGAGAGGAATGTTGCCTCAGATAGGCATCTCTCGACGGCGGGGCACGTGCGGTTGAAATTCTACACCGCGGAATGGGTTCCATTTTCTAGGCATGGGAGTATTGTAGCTGAAACTCCGAAATACTGTTGGGAGAAAGCGAAGGGATTGTGAAATCGATAGCCGTGTGCTGGCTTTGTTGAGCACATTTCCCGCGTTAATCGGCTGTGACAGGTTTGGTGAAGTACACTCATGAGTCACCTGTAGCTCACGTGACCGCACAACACGATTGCACAACACGACCTGGTTCTTCACGCACCAAATATTTCAGCAGACGTACTCGGGCGGCTTATAAATTAATCTAATTACCGTCCCCGGTAAACGTACAAACAGATCGTCCCAATTATTAGTTTAAATGAGAAGCGCTCGCCATCTGTCCCCTGGTCGTCTGTTGCTCGCCATGAGAGAAAGCAAAATTGGGGCGAGTTTGACGGTGGCCGGATACCGAGAGCATGGAGCCGGGTGGCCAAGGCCGGGTGTGGGGGGGGGGGGGGTCCCACATGTGCATTAACCTTCAAGCGGGGGGGATGCGCAGCGAGACGCATGCCACCGCGAGCGGGAATCGAACTCGGTTCGCCGGGTTCGTAGCGCCGCCACTACGCGCACACGCGCGACGCTCATTCAAGAAGTCACCCGCGCCCGAGCCTCCACGCTGACGTGACCTCATCAGTCAAAGGGCGCGTCCCCCAAGAGGGTGCCTCTCAGAGCCCCGTCCGGCGTGATGGAGCGATGGATCTGACGGGGCTGAGGGGAGGGGGCCGCCGACGGCAATAGAGGTGAAGGAGGCTGTGGCGACGGCCGTCCGGGAAATCAGCCCCAGGCCTCCTCCTGCCTTGCCCACCACTTACAATCAGCACTGTTTGTTCTGGCCCACTCTTGTTATCTCAGCACTGGCAGATGGAGTACCCATAATATAGGTTTTTGGGTCAGATCGCGATATTTATAAATGTGTCGTAACCCTCCACCACCCGACACGGCCAAACAGTAAAACATGTGTCACGTTTTTCAAAAGACAAAATAATTCACTTCTTTAGCTCACCGGTGTGCTGAAGAGAGAATCAACAGCATTTTAAAATTTCAGCACACCGGTGGGCTAAAGAAGTGAATTATTTTGTCCTTTGAAAAACGTGACATTTTTTACTGTTTGGCCGTGTCGGGTGGTGGAGGGTTATGACACATTTATAAATATCGCGATCTGACCCAAAAACCTATATTATGAATAATATTGGTCGCAAAAGCCTACGTGTTAGATGGAGTACCGTTGTACCTAATGATATTGCATTACATTTCTGGTAAACCTCGCACCGTGACTCCCGAAGCTGCTAATGCTGCAGGCAAGTGGATTTTGATGGGGAATAGTGACTGAATTGGTAGTGTAATTCATTTACAATTAATTTAAGGCTATTAGAATTATTACGATCACATCTTACTTGAATCTCGAATTTGTTCTTTGAAACATTGGGCAATTGAGCGTGGTTACCCCCATCTCTTTTCAAGATGTCTAGCCATCGTGGAAGAGTAGGCCAAATACCCTCGAGAGTGGCTCACATCAGCTGTATCTAGTGGAGGCCCCTCAACCGTTAATAACACGAGCAAGCAATTTGCAGGGCTGCACCTTCTTACCTTGTAATGAATCAAGACTAAATAAAAGTTTGTTTTGTTTTAACTGGATACTCATGTCAATAGCAATAGAAACCCACAGTGTCACTTCTCGGCGCTGGTTGGAAGCTTTGGCAGCGATCAGAGCAGAGCGGTGCAAATCCGCCACCAACGATCATTGCAGCCAACGCCGTGCCACTGCGACGCACGTTCCTGCACTGACAAGCGAGCGTCGACACTGAAACCAAGATCCCTGCTCTGCTGGTACAGCAGCCCCCATCACTCAATACCACACCCTCATCTGGTCTGCTCGGCCATCTAACTGGAAACATCTCGTGGGTTTGGGTTGGCGGGCGGTCTTTACCATGGGCGTTTTTTCGCCCGCTCGATCACTCATCTCGGCGCTGAGCCGCACAGAGATGCAGGTGGTTTGACGGCAACGTCCGTTAGCATCAGGGCAGTTGGCTCATCCTCCTGGCTTCATGCGTACGTATTCGCATACGTCAACAACGGCGTGGCTTCAGCCACAAAGAAGAAGCTTTCTAAAACAGTGCCGGCACATGGCGTACATTAGTCGATTCAAATGTCGTGTATATTTCTTAATCTTGATTTGAAGCTTTCGTGACTGCAGGAATCCATACTCTATGGTTCTTTCGGTAAAGTCACGTAGGTAGAAAAATAAAATAAAATAAAACAACCATTTTTTTTGTTATATTTTATATTTCTCAATATTTAAATAAATTATATTTAACCCTCATAAGCACCATGTCTTAAATTTCGATTTAAAGCTTTCGTGACTGCAGGGATTGATCTTCTTGGTTCTTTCGGTAAAGTCACGTAGAATGGAAATAATAAAATAATAAAAATAAAACATAATAAAATAATTCTCACGACGTTTCGGCCACAACGCAAGCAGCTGTCCTCAGGTGAAGAACAGGTCTGTCGATAAGACAGACGTCCTCAGGTGAAGAACAGGTCTGTCGATAAGACAGAGTCTGTCTTATCGACAGACCTGTTCTTCACCTGAGGACGGCTGCTTGCGTTGTGGCCGAAACGTCGTGAGAATTATTTTATTATGTTTTATTTTTATTATTTCCATTCTACGTGACTTTACCGAAAGAACCAAGAAGAAGCACCATGTCCTCTGCAGTGGTCTACTATGATTTATATGACTGCTGTGAAATTGTAGTATTTGAAGCTGTATCAACACATTTTTGCGGTTCATTCAAGTTCTACAATCACATTTAATTGAAATAAATCATTTTGGTTTTCTTAATTTACGACCAAGATAAACTAATATTCCTTATTAATAACGCTGTGCACATTCCAAATGGCACACTTCTGCATTGCGCTGTTTGTAAATTGGTATTTATATATTTTATTTTGCTTAATTATTTTTTTAAACCGATGTCTCCCTCGGAAAAAAGAGACCACTCTGGTCTTGTTGTGCTCATACCTGGTTAGAAATAAACAATCATCTATCTTTCTCTATCTCATCTCTCTCTCTCTCCCTGTTGTGAAGGGGGAATATTAAAGCCCGTGGAGCAACGTGGCCAAAGTAGACGGACCTAGAATGAGGAGAGTCGGTGAGATCAGACAAACGTCTCGAAATGAATCAGGCGATACGATGCTCAAAGGACAGACGGGAAAGGCAGGAGGGGAAATGTTCGTGTCCTGCAGTGAGGCACGTGTCTGTGGAAAAATAAATGTGTTGAAAAGTGGTGACACTGGTGCAGACAATTATCGTGTGTGACAACACGGCTGCACTGTATCAGAACGGGAACATCTGAGTGCTGACCCAGGTTACCAAGTGCGTGCTGGAGTAATTCTATATTTTGCACAGGCTGGCCTATGCCCTTGGTAGCATTAGTTGTGGTTGAGTCCAAATGAAGAGGATGCTAAGTGTATTTTGCATGTTGACTTTGGGATTACGTATCAGTACTGCTTCAAAGCGTTGTTTTTGTTTAGCCCTTACCAGGTAAGAGGAAATTGAGATTGTGACTTGTCTTTTGTGAGGAAGTCACAGGAAGTCTATTTTATTTTTTAAGAAGAAAGCATGTATACACCGCTGTTTATACTGCGTCACTGAAAGAAAATCTAAAGTGATTTTATTGATTGCTCACATGTGAAATTACAGGAATGCACTGTCGAATTTAGCTGTATTTATATTTTTCTGCAGTGTTTGCGTTATTTAGACAGACATAGACTTTGCACACGTGTAAACTGCATCTTCTCAAGCAGAAAGCCACAGTCATAGTGTCATTTAAAATTCTAGCTGGTCTATTCAATTAATTACTTGTTAGTTAAGCTAAATCTCTGGATTGAAATGCTTAAGACAGATTTTCCTGCACCACAAAGCAGGTTTCTTTACATGTGCCATGATCAGATCAGAAAGATCACCGCGATCGTTGAGCAGCTTATGAGAGATTCAACGTAAATTAACATTATGAGGTTAATGAATGACTCAATCAGCTAATGAAATGCCTACGCTATTTCTGATGGACACAATATCGCCATTAAAGAGTAAGTCATTGACCACACATCAGCGAATATAATGATTTGGTGATACTGCGTTGGCAGTGGTGCATGAGCATAATGTAATAAACAAAAAACTCAACACATTCGCCTTATATATGTACGGTACAATAGGTGACGTTCCGGGCATTGGCCCTTCTTCATCGCATTATTTGTTTGTTTGTTAAGTGAGCGGTTTTCCGGAGGCGGGGTTACCGGGCTGACGATGCAGGGCACGAGGTGGAGGCTTTTTGACTCGTGAATCATTGACCGGGTTAACAGCACAAACCAGCTGCCCTCTAACGATCCACTTCCTTGGCTGTATAACCTGTGCTCTCCTTGTTTGTGTAGGGGTGTTACGGAGGGGGTGTTATACAGTTGTGTCGGACGGTAAACAAACACACTGGGCGTGGCTATGTCTGTGCGCGGGGAGGTGCTCACAGCGACGTCCGCACCGTTCAGCCTGGGGGGCTGACACGGAGCTGGGATCCCCCGCGGCCCCACCCCTCAACGGGGGAGGGATATATAAAGGGGTGAGCCGGAGGGCTCGGGGCAGTATGTATTAAGCTTAACCAGTGAAGAAGGAAGATCTACTAGATAGAGCCCTGGGACTCCCCTGGATCGCTGCCCTTCTCAGGGCCGACCAGGACCGAGCCAGTGGCGTGGCCCCGAGAGCCCAGAGCCGATGCTCTTGTCAGAGCCGGTCTGGGGACTCCGGGCACCGTAATCCCAGCTTAACCAGGGCTGGGTTAGCTAGCCTCCATTAGCCCGATAGTGGAGGACCTAGAGGTAGGCTAGGTGTAGCCTAGAGCGTGACTCCCCAGTTAGACGGGTGAAGGGGCCGACACCCCTGTATTGTACCTTGTACGGAATAAATAAGTGTGCCTCCAACCCCGGCGTCCAAGTCCTCCTGAACGTTATTACATTTGTGTGGTCAGTGTCCGCATTCTCATTCAAATGAGCACGCAGTCGTCATATCTGCTGATGACCGTTGGAGAAAAGTCTACATGGCTGTGGCAGAGGGCCCAAGCACTGATGTAGTGCATGTATAATGTTATTGTGTTGGTTTTGTCTATTTGACTAAGGATGTGCTTTTGCATAATGCTCTCACCATTGGACTGTAATAGAAATTATTCATCGACAAAATGAACAAGTGACGAATATATTACTTCAATTCTCCACATCAACGCTTCGTGATTATTACGCGTTTCGTCTTCTTCAGCTAAGAAGGATTTCACACAGTGGCGGCTCCTGCAAAATCTCTCAGGGGGGGCAAATGTCTGGATGATTGATAAGGATAAGGTCCACCCATGCAATTGATAAATTAACAGCTTAAGCATGTAAAGGCAACTTCACTTCTTTAATATTAATGAAAAATAAAGTGACTCTTACAATACATCTTGTTTGTTTCTATACTCACTATTAAAACAAACCACTCAAGTTTCTTATATTAAAGATTCCACTAGGTGGCGAAAAATTATATTGTTGGATGAAACGTGCTTACGTATGATGACGTAAGCACGTATGGTGACGTAAGCACGTTAGGGCGAGCCCTCCCGGAAGCCATAGAGAATGCATTGCAGCGCCCCCGTTTGAAAAAAAACATCTTTGAATGTAAGTCTATGGGGCCACTCGGGGCGATTCTCAGCTGGAGGGAAATCGCCCAAAAAGAGGCGGTACTCCACAGAACGTAGCATGACGCTGATTGGACTATATCCAGAGGCACAGTGACGGCTAGCGTGACTCTGTGGTTGAATGACATTGGTGGTGCGTCACCCAATCGCCCTAATGAAGAAACCGCCCGTGATTTCGCACATGTGCTGTATTAGCTACCTCATGGCACAATATCCGACGTTTCACTCTACGTGCCAGGGCTTTCTTTAGTATACTGAAGTTTACACCATTGGAACCTCATTTGCCAGTAAAAAATATGATAATTGGTTTTTTACCCTTCTATCTGGCAACAAAACTGACACCTTTTTTTACAAGGAGTCATGTTTGCATAGACCACAATAACTGCAGTCATAATGCAAACAAAAAACATAACTCTGATAATGTATGCACTGTCCAGTGCATACATTATCAGTGCATACATTATCAAAGTTATGTTTTTGTTTGCATTATGACTGCAGGTATTGTGGTCTATGCAAACATGACTCCTTGTAAAAAAGGTGTCAGTTTTGTTGCCAGATAGAAGGGTAAAAACCAATTATTATACTGAAGTTCTTATTGACTTTCATTTCAAATGTACAACCCATTCAATACTTCGTTTTGGTCACTGTAATTCAATCGAACCCTTCATACTTACAGGGTGAAAAAAATGGTTACAAAGTTGTAAAGAATTTAGACTCGTAAAGATAATTTTCCGAGTAGTTTCTGCAAAAGGAGGAAGGGCTTTAACACAGCACCAGCAGTGTGTGTGTGGATCAGTGCAGGGGAGATCGTTTGCCATCGTGTGACAGTGGCCATTTGTGCTATAAGACAATATTCACACGTCTGGCTGCAGGTGAATTCCTCGTCAGATGACCTCAGCCAAAGGAAACTCGTCCGCAGGTCTCATCAGTGCTTGGTTTCTGAGCCGCAACCCGATCTCCCAATTCCCACTGAAACCATTCATCAGCGGTCAGGCTCTCCTTATCAGACTGGCTACAGCAGCTCATCCCCTCCGATAGGGCACACATTAAGTCGAATGACACCCGCGAAGCGCAAATACACAGCGTCGGCGCCTGTCACACATGACTGATGACTTAAAAGTGAACCGCCGTGGTCATGAACATATCTGCATAGCGAGCGTGCAGAAATGACACGTGCGGATCCCATAATCGCGTAAAAAAGTTATACATTTTAAAGATAAGAAAATTCTTGCCGGAGTCCGCGGTAGTAGGTGCTGTGTTATTTGCATAGATAAGAGTAATCCCCTGCCTTATCTGTGGCCATTCATTCTCGGAGTAATTAGTGAAGGCAGAATGTAATTGTATCCCACACTTATCAGAGGCCAATGAGACATCCCAGGCTTGGGACGACACAGCAGTGGTTGGTTGCTGAGTCCTGCCAATAGTGGGGCCAGTGGAATAGATGCCTGAGTCTTCTTGGTTCTTTCGGTAAAGTCACGTAAATAATTATTTCCATTCTACGTGACTTTACCGAAAGAACCAAGAAGATGAATCCCTGCAGTCACGAAAGCTTTAAATCGAAGATGCCTGAGTGTTAAGGCTTCCACTCAACATTTTTCCGGGAAACGTGTCAAAATGTGATGCGGTATATACCATGCAAGTGTAAAGTGCATTTATGCTGAAACGATCACGAGATGGTGCTCATCTCCCGTGGTTGACATTCCACATTCCTATGGTGAGGAGTAGTCACTCCACAGGACACCCACTGTTGGTTGATTGCCCACACATTGATTTATTGGGAGGATCGGCTGATACACAGCGGTGAAATATGTGCCTTGTATGAATTTGTTTACCACCACAGTGGCATAGCCATCAAGGGTGCAGGCGGTGCAACTGCACCAGGGCCCGTTTGGTGAAAGGACCCACAGGACAGATGGACCCAGGCATCAGGCATTGGCTTCCGGTTGCTGAACGAATACATTATAAGGTTGCATTCATCACACACAAAGTGCTTACCACAATTGAACCAAAATATGTTTTTTTATCTCGTCAAGGGCATAAACCATCAAGCGAACGGCGGTCCTCACAGTGGCTTTTGGCTAGCCATCGAACAGAGACGGTCACCGCATTGTTCGTTTTCAGATGCGCTTCCGCGGTCGTCTGGAACGCTCTTCTGATATGAGGAAGCCACCGGAGCTATGCACTTTAAAATTTATATTGAAAACGAATTTCTGCTTTTTGTTTTTAGTTTGTTATCCTTCCCCCGCAGCTCCGATTAGCGCGGTTGGTTACATACGGTGCGAAAGAACTTCAACACACATACAATCACGCTCCGTCACTGGCACACCGTGCCCAGTCGAATGGCGCAGCGCGGTGTGGCTGGTACGAGGCGTGCTCCGTACCTTGCATCCCTCGCAAGAGCTCACTCCGTAGTGGTAGCCGGAGGACTTGTCCTGGCACACGAAGCATGGCTTGTAGGTGCGTGGGGGCGGAGGCGGCGAGGGGGGGCTGGGCAGTAGCTCCTCCGAGCCGCTGCTGCTGCTCTGCGTATCGATGGCTGAGGGATGAAACCACAGCGGGAGGAGGTGGTCAGTCGCTCACCCAGGCCGTCGGCTTTCGGAGAAAATTTCCGTGAGGCTTAACGTTCATGTCAGAATTTTGTTGTTGTTGTCAAATAAAAGCAAGTTTTTTCATTTTTATATAAAAAAAATTTCACAGAGACTTGTTTATTTATTGTGAGTACCAGATTGTGAGATTGTTGCGTGTATCTCGGGAAGTGGCATTCTTTTTACATTCTGAAAAACAAAACAATCTCGAAAGAACACTAATGTGCAGACTATATAACAAACACATTTTATGTAATTATGGCAATGACGCCAGTGTTAATGCCTTACAAACCGTTGGTGGGATATCCACCAAAATGAGTGTAATTCTACACCGCTTAGAGACCACATGCAGGATAAAAGCCCCACTAAAAGAAAGGCCATCTCTTTGCTGGCCGATGCATCACAAGACAAACACCGCCCATTCTTTACTTGGTATTTGTACTTCTGAATCCTCGCAGCTGACGCTACGTTGTTCCAGACTGTCACGACGACACTTTACATGCAACCACGTGTAAACTAAGATCATTTTTTACATTCCCTTTGTGATCCCTCTAATTGCATGGGGTCTCCGAAGTCGAGCTGAATGTGGACGAGGCACGTAATTGAATCAAGAGGCTGCATGTGGCCAGCAAGACCCACTCTTCTCAGAGAGGAACAGGACCCGCCGGGCGCCTCCCATGAGCACTCATATGCCGCCACTGGCGCCGTCTCTACGAACTGTCTTGTTTGTGTTGGGCCTGGGCCACTGGCCTTCCTGGTGGCAGCCCCATCGTTGTGTCTGCCCACGCAGTCCCTCCGCCACGTCTACTCGCCTCCCCCATCTAACGCGTACCCCCCCCCCCCCCCACTCCACAAGGCTCGGGAAGCGAACAAAACTGCAGGGATTCATCTTCTTGGTTCTTTCGGTAAAGTCACGTAGAAGGGCAGTAATAAAATAATAAAAATAAAACATAATAAAATAATTCTCCCGACGTTTCGGCCACAACGCAAGCAGCCGTCCTCAGGTTATTTTATTATGTTTTATTTTTAGTATTGTATTACTTCCCTTCGACGTGACTTTACCGAAAGAACCGAGAAGATGAACCTCACCAAGGCTCGCAGCCACCCAAACACCCATGGCAGTGAGGGGCAGCTGGCCAATTCGTTGTCCACAGCGAGCGACTGTCAGACTTCTTATACGCTCAATACTGACCTTTTTTTCAAATACACAAGTCGTTAATAAGTCACTCGTCTTGCAACGAAGCGTTAGAATGTCTCGTCGGCCCTACTCGTCAGTTGTTGACTAGCGGAATAGCTCTATGAAAGTCACCGCAGCTCGCTGTTCAAAGCCAGACACGAAGGAACAGCTCTTTTGAATGGTGCAAGTGAGTCGCATCCATGCCTTTGCGGGGGGCTCAGAATCAGAATATTTATTTATAGCGGAGGAATCCGATGAGCTAGAAAGCTCTTTCCCACATGACCTGTTCGGGGCGTAGCGTTCTCCACACATCTCGCACGCGTTGCTTCGTCTTGCACTCACGAGGTGCAAAACGAGCTGATTCTGTGTGCCTTGTTAATGTGCGGCAGCCAAAATCCTCAGACTGGGCACGACAACCACCACAGCTTTCAGATATGATCTCTCTCCCCCCCCCCCCACCTTCTCCTGCTCTTACGGCAACAACCACATGCTGTCGTAATGGGGCTGTTAAAATATCAGAATATTATCGCAGCATGATGTGGAAGTCGGAATGGAGGGGGGGGGGGGTGACCGTCCCTGAAAGCACAGCCTCCTGGCTCAAACTGTGCGATGTTTCACCCGTCACCATATGCCTCGTATCCTGGAGTGGGTTGCTCGGTTCCTTTTTTCCTTTTGTGAGGAAGATCAGAGAGGGCTGGGTAGTAAAAAAGAGGATTATTTACAGCCCTATCTGAAGCTCTCTCTGGCACGGGGATGTAAGAGGGACCCAGTGGTAGCCCACACTACCTCCTCTTGGCACTCAGCGACGTGAAATGAATGAGCAGCCGAGGAAGGTATCCGTAAGGAAAGCTGTGACGCATTGCAACTGAAGGGGCCGTTGTGTTCCACATGCAGGGACGTGTCCCTGTCACGCGATTTTAAGGCGTTCTAAACATCTCCTTCGCTAATACGACCGCCACAACCACCGCCACCATCGACACAGAGCCTCCGCTTAAATTAATACAGGCAAAGCTAATTCATCACTGCCTGCTCATTGGTTTTTCAATTCTCTGCATCCAGGGCACAAGTAAATGCTTACTTTATAAATGTTTAATTAAAGAGTTACACATTTCTTTCCGGAGACCAGCAAACCACCGTGAGGGCCGCGGGCTTTTGAGATCATGTGGCGCTTGCGGCCACAATATAACAGGCGATTACTTTTGCTGCGTTTTGTGAAAGCGAGCCGCGACTTTAGCCGCGTGCGGTGAGAAACCCGAGAAGGCGAAAGGACGCGACATGAAAAGAAGAGACTTCACGCGGCGTGCACCACGCAGCTGGAAAACGCCTCGCCTGGCCACCAAACTCGCTGCCTGCCCGCGCGACGGTGACTTAAGCGAGGTGACGTTCAGGGGATGAGGAATTGGGTGGGGAAATGCGCTTCAGTGCTCATAATCGATGTATTAAACCGTAGCTGGGCTGCTGACAATTTTTTGACCGTTTCAACTCGCGTGCATTTGCTTTTGTCTGCAGTTAAAGAGAGAACAATGGCGCGCGCAATTCACGTGAGTATGATTTCGACAAACGCTGATTGCGTTTTTCCACGACATATTACCTGGAACGGGCAACATCAGGACATGGACCGTAATATCGCAGAGGCCTTTTGAGCACAATCACATTCTGTGCGTCATTCATTCAAAGTCACTCTTAGAGCTCCCCTGCGGTCTAGATATGCAGTGCATCATGAGTGATATAGTTGAAAGGGCAATTTAAAAAATGCTCTGCCATTGCTCTTGTTTTGCACGCAGCTCGTTTGATTAAATGCCGCATTTGACGGTCAAACGAAATCGGAATTAGTTGTGTGCACCGGCCGTTTCCTTATCCAACCCTTCTCTCAGCACGAAGTAGAAATACCTCCCATCCCTGCCCAATCCAAGCTCTCTGTTTGCTCTTAGGCTATGAAAGAACAGTACATCCTTTGCCCTCCACCTGAATTAAAATCCTTGAAAATCTTAGAGATGTGCGATTCAAGACGCCCACTGTAACTGGAAACCGTAAATCTAAAAAAATGAAACTCTTTCCCAATCAGAGGTAAAAAAAGGAAGACCAAATGAGTTTCAATGATAGGATCAGATTGATGGCCACCAATTTAATTACATTCTTAAATCCCCATCTACTTTGCATGACAAACAGATCATGATTTATTGAACGATCATGAATTTTATATCACCGCATGTGTTAGACGGTTGTACTTATCCCTATCTTGGGCCCAGGACATGCAGTGTGCGTGCATAAGCGAGACATTATTTTTAGAAGGAACACAATACCCGGCACACGATCTCGTCCAGCATGACATAAAACATGCAGCACATTACACCTTGCCAGAGCGCAAACAAACATGCACAGGCACAACCGCCGCCGTGTCCAAAACATAGCAAGCACGGAACCTGTTTCGTCAAGAAGAAACATTCCTTCCGAATGCAGAGACAAACTCTATTTACTGAACACAGTACACCAATAATATGTGCACACACATATATATATTACATGTGGCCATGTGTGTTTGGGCATGTATCTATATATTTAAGCGCACGTGAACTTGAGACTTGGAAAAAAAAATCGTCTATTGTCTGCAAGACCAAGGCTCATTGTAGGCAGGCCTGTAAGCGTGACCTTGGTTAAAGGTGGGGGTACACACAATCTCAGGGGAGGGCACAGCGCAGTCAATGTTGAACACACTTCATGAATGTTGACTATACGAATTGAGATGGGGGGGGGGGTCTAAGATCTCAACGGACGTGGGGGGCTCAGCCACCTACAGTTTTCCCCTTTCCCCATTCAATACATAACAGCTAAACAGTGTGTCAGGTGAGAAAATTAAAGATGTCAACTATTGCCACGAACACACGATTCATCCCTTGTGAGCTATAACAATTCGCAACAATGCTGTCTATGGCGTGGCCTACTCAAGGATAATAAAAATAAACATTTCAACAACAACAATAATAATAATGACACATTTTTATATGCTTCTCAGAAGGTCTCTTTGCCTACCGAGCAGTTCATACAAGAAGCCCGCACGCAGCGAAGTGCGCATGGGGAGGGTGGCCAGTGTGAGTTTTAGAGTGCCACCACCAGTACCAGAAGCAGCAGCAGTGACCAAACCCTTTCCTGTGGGGAGGCTGGAATCAAGCGGACGTCAACAGACATGTGTGTTGAGATCAGACGAACGCGTGCAAGCGTTCGCACTCCGGCATTGTATACCCCCCCCCCCCCCGCTACGTCCGTGGAAAATTCAAAACAGCACCTGGCGAGCTGCGGTGAAGAGAAGAATGAGACACAGACACACGACACAGTCCCCAGTGTGCGTGTTGATGTGTGCTGCGCACACTGTTTCGGTATTCATCTTGAGACAGACAAAAATGCATTTAAAGCGACATGGCCGTGAAGTTTCAAAAAGAGGCAGCCAAGGTGAGGGAGATGTACAATCCGCACCCGTCACAAAAGCACGGCCTTTCTCCCAGCGCTGGCATGTCGAGCCACATAACCTCTTTTTGCACGAGCCAGGAGATGTTCTAAAATTAGATTATTTTTTAAATCCTTTATATTAAGTTCACTTGCTTGCTTGCTTACGACCGTGCAAATCTTTCGGTCGTTTTTAACCCACTTCCCGTCATCCAATCGAGCTGACATTTTGCACACAGACTCGTTGTGCGTGACAATTAATTCTCGTGAAAAATTTTTTTTCTAAAATTTTACACTGTTTAGGGAAAAAAAATATTTAATTACCAATTGCTTAATGGTGGCAGACAATCATCTGACCCATAGGTGGCAGCCATTCCAAGCCAGAGGACGAGAGGACTCTAGCCGCCACGCATATAAAGGATTTATAGTGCAAAAACTTTGTTTTTACGGGTTAATTTTTTGTCATGCTGAAGTGGGAAATGCAGTGCAGCGCGATAGTGTTGTGTGGTTGAATTGCATATTCTATTCCGATGAACTTGTGAGGGCGGAACGATGGTGCAGTGGTCAGCGGACTGCACTGTGAGCCCAGCAGC
This sequence comes from Lethenteron reissneri, assembly GCF_015708825.2. Lineage (NCBI taxonomy): Eukaryota > Metazoa > Chordata > Hyperoartia > Petromyzontiformes > Petromyzontidae > Lethenteron > Lethenteron reissneri. The sequence goes on from NC_083799.1 coordinate 2,850,945, forward strand.
CTCAGCCGGTCATTCGACTATGGCTAACATCAGTGGCGATGGATATGATTGATATGTCATTACAGTATCCGCACGTGGGATTTCTGCAGTGCTCGTGGACACAGTGAGAAAGCGGCTACACAACGCACACTGAAGTTGACTTCGCACCACAATTTTGCAACCGCACGTAAAAAGGCAAGGCACTCAAAAGGGATTGAGGTTACACAAAAGTCAGTCACACAAAGCATCAGTATATTCTGGGCCTCATTGTAAGATGAAACATTGCCACACTGCTTAAGTTGCTGTGTGGCGATGGATCTCCGTTCACTTGTGTCGACCTCTATTAGAACAAATCAGTTGCGTTTTACTTTTACTTTTTAATGTTTTTACCTACGTGACTTTACCGAAAAAACCTAAGAATATAAATCAGTTGCGTTTCTGCATATCACCAGCTGAGGCAATGGAAGATGCCGTTTGCTCTCAATAGAAGTAAATAGTGGTTGGCACATGAGAAGCCTGGCCCCTGTCATGGAAGTATGGAATTCCCACCACTGGCTCTGAGCCACCAACAGAGATACGCACTGCACCGACAATCATCCGCACAGAGACACCCTAACTCTGAGGTTTGCGGACTGTGCTATGAACCCAGCAATCTTAGTTGGTATTCCGACTACGTCGAACATCAGTGGCGATTGATATCTGAACCAGTGCTGGTCCTCCCTTTACCAACCTGCAATAAACATCGTGGTGAGGTATGTTTAAATAACCCCCATAAACCCACACAGCACGGGGAGCCATTCATCCAGCAGTGGACTGACAACGACGGGCTGTACATAATTATACGGTTGAACTTGCACAGACTGTAAGTGTACAAGATGGTTAGTTTAGATTTACTTAGGGCCTGTGAAATGGCCTGTTGCAGACATTCATGATTTCGCATCCAGTGGCTGCCCTGGTTATTACTGCAGGTCCCTTAAACGAAAATATGTCCCGTCTGCTTCACTGTGAACGTGAAAGATCTCGTGACGTTGCTCGCAAGAGGTAGGCCATCGTCTGCCGGGGTCATGGTTCAACTTGCCGAATTTGCAAATTAACTGCAAATTACTAAATTGGTACATAGCAATCATTGTTCCCTCCTGCAAAAACTTTGCAGGACCCTCCTGAAAAAGTCATGACACTCAGTGAAGCGTTCCTGGGTAAACAAGCGTAGTGATATTCATAATATTTGATTGGGAAAAATCTATTCATATGCTTTGGCACTCTGTCATTGATCTCGATATCACTGTATTACCAATATCTCTCTATAAACCAATAACAATAGAAGTGACAGCAAAGTAAGCTGCAGCAGTAGCAGCAATAAACATAAAGCATCTAGAAGTGAGTTTAGAGACAGCAGGGGACAACAGTAGTGACACAAACGGCAAAACAGCGATAGCAGGAAACAGCAAGAACCAGAATTATTAGAAAGGAATAAAGCAAGGTCAAGAAGTAATAGCGAGATAACAAGGTGCAGCATGAGCGAAAATTATACAAAAAAAAGCAAACTGCAGCAGAAATAACAGCAATTTGCAGAAATCACGTACGAGCAAAATAAAGCAGCAGCCGCAGTAAGAGCAACAGCAAGTGACAAGATCCAAGCAAGCAACAGCAAGCTGCACTCGTGGTGACAGCAACATCAACCAGCAGTAACCACAACGGCATCAGAAACGGGGTTGTTGTCCTTCCCCCGCACCTCCGATGAACACGGTTGGCTACGTACGGTGCGAAAGAGAGTTCAACATACAGCACATACACAAAGCGAGTGATAACACGAACAGCACTTACACTGGGCTCCTTCTCGCTGTACCCACTCGGCGTAGGGCGCCGGGCTGTAGAAGCCGCTGTGCGCCATGCACGAGGGCGGGCTGCGTGTCCTAACCACACCACCACCACCACCTTCACCACCACCACTGCCACCAATGAACGCGTCCTTCAGCCGGTGCTGCTGCCGCCGCCCTTGAAGGCCCGGCAAGGCCTCCATGCAATCGTACATGGCTCTGGTGGTCCGATTGCTGGCTCCTTGTTGGTGAGATGTTGGAGTTGAAATATTGAGTTTTCTCCGCGTCTCTTGCCCACTGTGAGCGGCGGTGAAGAAGCCCGCTCTCTCAAGAAGCCCAATGGAGTCAATTACCTTCTGCTATGTGTATTCTCCTTTGATAAGCGATGGCTCTATCGCCGAGAGCTCGTAGATGTACGGAAAGGTTCGTGAGGACTTGTGGTTGTTGATGATGATCCTGGTCCTTGCTGGCAGGATTACATAAGCGATGGATGCAGCGAAGACGTTTCAGATAAAACCGAGCCAAGCTTATTTGGCATTTGATCTCAACGTGCTGACATCATACTGTGAATAGCGTTCCTCAGCACGCTTGCATGCCAGCTCTCTCTCTCTCTAAGTTTCGAGGACCTCTGTAGTTTACAAAACGAAAATCTCAACAACGTAAAAAGGCCCCCTAAACTGCCGTTTAATGTTACGTAGAACTTATCACTGGCTGCCAAGTTATCGCAGGCAAATGTTACGTTCTGGAACAGAAGACGCTGGGATATTATAAAACGGCTTTGCTAAACAGTTGTAATATTTACGTTTAAGATCAATGTTACTCAAAACGAGCGCAGTTTTCTAAGAATCTTCAACCACGTAACGGGGACAATGATACCATCACAATGAAGGCGCGAACACTTGAAACGTCGTGATGGCCAAAGCCCCCTTGTTCTCTCGCGCCTCGGGAGATGGATTCATCAGCTCGCCTTGCTCACCTCGTCCCAGGAGCCAGAGTCGCGAGTTAGGAGGTCTCACCTCAACCCCGAAGACCGCGCCAACTGATCTCAAATGTCCCCGGTTCCAAAACCTCGCCTCCACGACCTCGCAGTCCCTACAAAAGGATGCTCAACCCCACTGGCTAATTTGCATAATTACAATATTAATTATCACGTTCTTACAAAGGAAAGAAATATAAGGACCAAACCGGCCAATGCCCGGACTGTAAAACACCGAAGCTTTCAGCGGCGTGGTTACGCTTGTGAGTAAACCACGACACCGTGAATCATCTCACGAAACCGTCGACCGTTGCCGGCTGTCTGTGAGTCGAGATGGGAGCGAGGAACGGAGAGGGCTGTCGTCGCCCAATAGCAGCAGCAGCAGCAACGGCGGCAGTAGCAGTGGCGCTAATCCAATGCGGCTGAACTCTCAGTGAACCGACCTCACTCGGCGCACAGCGCTCGCTGCTGTCGACAACCTGCGTCTGACCTCCCCGCAGCTCCGCCTCCAATCCTCCGACACCGCCACCACTCCTCTACGCACAGCTCGCTCGCAGCCTGACGTCAGCGCGCATCTCTCTACTCTAGCTCTCATCATCTTCCTCTTCCCTCCAACATCTCGCGCGCTCTCGCTCAGAGCAGCCGGATGAGTTGTGTCTTCTATCTCATGTTATATTTTACAAGGATTGTGGCTTGATTTGGGGAGGGGGGTGGGATCGGTTCACCGATTTCATTTTGGTTATCTGTAACAAGTTTTGTTTACGGTGTTGGTTGGTGCCACTCGTCTACGCAAAGTTACACCCACGATGGCCACCAAACTTAATAACCAGGCTACAGTCTACATTATAGACTACCAGTACACTAACCAAACTTAATAACCAGGCTACAGTCTACATTATAGACTGCCAGTACACTCACCAAACTTAATAACCAGGCTACAGTCTACATTATAGACTGCCAGCACACACACCAAACTTAATAACCGGGCTACAGTCTACATTATAGACTGCCAGTACACTCACCAAACTTAAAAAACAGGCTACAGTCTACATTATAGACTGCCAATACACTCACCAAACTTAATAACCAGGCTACAGTCTACATTACAGACTGCCAGTACACTCACCAAACTTAATAACCAGGCTACAGTCTACATTATAGACTGCCAGTACACTCACCTAACTTAATAACCAGGCTACAGTCTACATTACAGACTGCCAGTACACTCACCTAACTTAATAACCAGGCTACAGTCTACATTACAGACTGCCAGTACACTCATCTAACTTAATAACCAGGCTACAGTCTACATTATAGACTGCCAGTACACTCACCAAACTTAGTAACCAGCCCACAGTCTACATTATAGACTGCCAGTACACTCACCAAACTTAATAACCAGGCTACAGTCTACATTATAGACTGCCAGTACACTCACCAAACATAATAACCAGGCTACATGCTACATTATAGACTGCCAGTACACTCACCAAACTTAGTAACCAGGCCACAGTCTACATTATAGACTGCCAGTACACTCACCAAACTTAATAACCAGGCTACAGTCTACATTATAGACTGCCAGTACACTCCGATTAAGAACCAGGCTACAGTCTACATTAGTGTTTTATTTATTTATTATTTAAATGTTTTTATTCACTTTATTTTTATTCTCGGTTTTTTTTATCGACGTGACTTTGCCGAAAGAACCAAATAATATAATGGCCACGCATCCATCTCATTCGGCTGCGTCATTGTTGCGCGCGTGGTGCGGGTTGTTTGCAACGCCACTGCTTCGTGCGACCCAATTCAATGTCGCTGCTCTGACTCTTTGTCTGAATACGAGCACGGGAAGAATGTCTGGCGTGGGTGCGTGCGAATGGTTAGCGCGCCCGCTGTATTATGAATCTGGCGAACTGGGTTTCATAATTCCCTGCCACGGCTAACATCAGTGGCGAGAGATGCTGGCACCACTATCCCTCCATCTCTCCTCCACCCCTTTCTAACACCTACCTGCATTTACCAGCGTGCTGAAGAATGGTCAAGCAACCCACATGACCAACAGCGGCGTGGGGAAGCCTTCATCTAGCAGTGGATTTATAAAGGATTGTACAATACTCTATTCTAATAAAAGTTGTTGTTCATGTGTTGCCCCATTACGAGGCAATGCACTATGCTGCTCCATTGAGATATGTAACACAGCAGAATGTAACTGAATTACACAGTTTGATAATTATATCAATGCCGTGTAGTACAGTATATATGCCAGAGCTGCAACCTAAGCTGCATTTGATGACTGCCCTTTTATTATCACCTGGCTTGCATTGGTAAGTGTCATGCGCTCTGAACAGTCAGAGCAGGGAGAAGCCATGGGTCAGGTGCTCATTTGGGATGGTCAAGAGAAGAACACAATCATGACAAATCAAATGGAGCACAACCTTTGCACGTGAAGGAAAGGGATACGCACCGGGCATTTTCCGTTTGCAGGGCAATAACGTGAACACATACACAGCACTGCTGGCTATACGTACGGTGCGAAATAAGTTCAATACCATACATAGCACAACACAATGAGGCAATGTAATTCCTAACCGTGTCATCTCAAATACTCCTTAAATACATTAAATATTACCTCTCGGCAAATGTGCATGAGTAAACCAATTCATAAGCAAGTTAAGTAAATATGCGAATTTGCATATAAAAACTGTCAATGTGATGATTAAATCATCCCTCTAAAACAAAAGCCGCCCGCCCGCCCGCCCGGCCGGCCTGCATTGCAGATACATTAGGATTATACCCGCTCCAAAAATTCCTGCAGGAATTTCACGTAATCTCAGCCGACATGTGAATGGGCGTGCGTGCGAGAGCCAAAATGCCCTTTCGTCGCCGCCAAGAGCCCGCACGCAACAGCAGCAGCAGCATCGTTCACAGGCGTTCAATTTCCACGTGAGACCAGGCGCGCTTAAAATAATACAACAACACGAAAAAAATAACAGCAATATCACAGCTGTCTAACCTCATTACTAGAGCGGCGGTGGAGCCATGGGGGTGGGAGTGGATGTTGGGAGGTGGGGGGGACTGGGTGCAGAGAAGCGTGGTGGTGGTGGTGGGATGAGGGGTGTAGGGCTGGCCGCTGCATCAATTTCTGAGCCGTAACGCAATTACAGAGCGAGCCAAGCCCAGCCAGATGAGACTTGTGCAACGTACATCATCATTAGCCGAGAGCCCCGCACGCGCAACATCAGGACACGACCAAAGGTCGTACAGTTTCCGCAGCAGCCGAGGCACGGAGATCAGGCCCCCACAAAGGGACCCCTGATTGCCACAACCCACGTTAGCCTTTGCAGAATGTCACCTAATGGCATCCTTGTAATGCACGACCACAAAATAAAAAATTACCTTTGGCTGCGCAGAATGTATCGTTGTTAGAATTATTGTCACAAGACAATTCATACTTTAGTACTAAAACAAAGACATGGAAGTATATTAAACAATCGTGTTGTAAATAACATTGTTCTACCTTGTTGAACCGTATACAAAAATAATTAACCTGGTATATAGGCCTCAATGATAATTGTATAAACCGATGGACTCATATATACTGTATATATAAAAGATATATCGACTTTCATTTACAAAAATACATAAAATAAAGGAAACACAGGCGGTGTTTCAATTTTTTCTTAATCTTATCATGCTCTTGCAATTTTCACAAAAAATCTAAAATTAGTTCTCAGCGAAGAAGTTGACTATGGATGGATGTTTTTTTTTTCTCTCTCTCACACATTGGCGCTCATATTTTAACGCTGACAGAGCAGTATGCAGAAATGCAGTCATCCGTCTCCTTGAGTGAACGCCACATTAGTAGTACCACTCGCACAGACGATGCTACGGGCCACGCTCCCCAGATCGAATCCACGCACTCACCACACTCGCTCAAAAACACACTTGCACTGTCGCACCCTCGAATGCACGCACGCACACACATCGCACACACAGGCAAAGATCCCCCTCCACATAGCCTATAACAGAATATTGGGGAAAGTGCTGTTAGCAAGCACCTATGAACCGGTTCTGGGCCTTCCCTAGGTCGACTCAGCCTAAAAATGAGTACCTGTGCGGTGTGTAGTATTAGACATCGCCACTAAGGAGACAAAGGCGGCCGGGCGTGGTGCTGACCACCCACCCCTTCGTGTGCCGTACCGGCCTTCATAGGTACTCACACACACACGAGCACAAATACAAAGGTCCCCCTATCGCCTTAACAGACTGTTGGGGCAAGTGTTGTTAGTTGGTGTTGGCTGTGAGCGCGAATTGATCCCGGGACGCCGCGTTCGTTAGGCAGTGCGCTCACCACTGCACTACCACTCCCCACGAGCACACACACACACATGCATGCACCCATGCAATTGGTTTCTGAAAGGATTTAATGTGGAACTTGAAAAGGATGAACAGACTTATATTTTATCATCATCACCATCAAAATGCATGATACATCCACTGCTGGATGAAAGCCTCCCCACGTCATCACCATCCCTTATCGTTCTGCGATGCCATAATCCATCTCGCTGCTCCACATGAGATAATTTTGTTGCTCCATCTCCATGATGCGCGTTCTCCCGTGCATGCTTTCCCCTTTGGATGCTATTCTGTCATCAGTCTCGTCAATTGGAATTCATCCCTAATAGCCAATAATGTGTCGTGCCCAAGCCCACTTTCCTTTCTTAACAATCAATTTGATGTTTCTAATTTGTATTCGTTCTTTGATGCAAGGGTTCCTCATTTTCTCGGTATAATTCCCAACGGGCATCTCTTATGTACTTTGCATTATTCAGTTTTTCTATTCCTATGATTAAATACATAGGCGAGGAGATGAGGTTTGGAGTGCTCTTTGGATCTGGAATATGATTACGAAAAACGACAATTTGATCATGAAGAGAGCTCAAAGAGAAAACATCGGTGTGTTTTGCCTTCTGTGGCATGGGTTGAAGACAGTGAACACTGGCAAAGAGAACGGATTCACATGTATTTGACTGATTCTCACATTATACCTTACAGGCACGCCTGATATCAATGCACTTATTGCAAAGTACTGTAGTATGCCTAAAATTGTATTTTTGCACGGCTCCCTTGAGATGGAGTGGTGGCACAGTGCTTAGCTCACTTTGCTGTGAACCCAGTGACTGTGGACTCGAGTCCAGGTCTACATCAGTGGTGAGTGTAAACAAGTCCTGGCAACCCCCTCTCCTTCAGCAACCCACAATTACCAGCGTGGTGAAGTATGTTGAAGCAACCCGCATGACCAACGCTGTGTGGAGAGAGGCTTTCATTCCACAGTAGATTGACAAAAGGCTTCAACTGATAACAATACATTTACTTTTTAAGTAAGGCCCGCTGATAATCAAAAAATAACTGACATCCACCTAAGAATGTTGTGAACAGACGTAAAAAAAAGTCGGTTGACAGAACATGCAAAGTCATGTATATGCACTGTCAATGATATGCACGCATCAGTCTTGTAAAACATAGGCTGCCACGAAAATATAAATATCCTCCCTTTAGCCTCGTAATGTCGTGGCAATTTCTGTCAGTAAGTCTACATGAAATGTTGCCAGGGTGCCGATGTCTTCCCAGTGCTGATATTCACGCAAGTTGAACACAACTCAGATGTGTTCATTTTATGTCGAGGCAACCTGTGCCAAGAGAACCAACCAGGTCATGTTCAGATTCAAATATGCTATTGGCGTATTTGAACCCACGTCACCACGAAAGTCTGGCACATCTTCCACCCATACATTCTGACTTAGATGCATGGAAATACACACACATAGACGTGCGCACTGTTTATATCTTGAAAGTGTATGCTTTGTCGGCAGTTTGCGTGCTGGCTGTCGAAAGGCACCCAGGAGTTTCAATGTATGGATGAAGCGTCATTTACACCTATATGTGCACTCATAACTAACTCTGCACGCGCGCTGTTTGGACACGGTGCCATACAACGTGTGTCAATGTACAGGGTATTTCAAAAAGATGGACCCGATTTGAAATCGCCATATTTCTGAAATTGGGTCCATGTTTTTTTAAACACCCTGTATATATGTTGTTGACCTCCTGTTGCATCGTGCATAGCCAACCGTGATAATCGGAGTGCAACCTTTGCGATTGTATGACGACTATTGTGCAAACGCTTTATTTTACAGATTTACATCTTCATAATGCCCTTGTGTTTTTGGAGTATTTAACTCGCGTGCTCCGTGATGTGCTTGATTCACCAAGTTAAAATCAGCTTTGTAAATGAACAAAAAAAAGTGAAATGTTGCATCTTTGGTACACACGAGTGCGTTTGCACGAAGACGAATCTGACTGTGCTGAGAGTAAACGTTTTCATTATTTTCAAATTCCAACGCGCAATGAGGGCGCGGGAAAATATACACACACTTTGTTCTTTTTATAGCCATAAATCTGTTTATCCGCCCATCCATCTGTTTCACATTTATATATTTATTTGCCGATTGTACTCTCCCTCAAGTCAAAGGATCACCCGTGCGGTTTGGCACTGCGTAACCTTTGTGCTCTGTGAGACCACCATGGCAAGATTACCGGCGGTCACAACGCCGTTCTGCTTACACTTCCAGACAGTGTTCGACATTGGTGCCACTGTAGAGACAAAGCTCTGCTTTTGTGGATTTCGCACCCTTTTTTTGTTTGTTTCTCATACAGTGAGAGTTTTCCGAGTGCCGTCTGGGCTTCGTAGAACGCCTCCGGACGACACAGAAGCCGCGTTCTGCGCCGTCGACTTCTCTGCCCGTTGATTCATGGGGAGTCACGCGGCATTGTCTCCGCTCGGCTCGCAAACACGCCCGAGACATTGGATTCCGGTTCAACGTTTTTCCTTAAGTCATCCGCCTCATGCAGCAGAGGTGGAGCCATACTCTTTGTTTTTTTCGGTAAAGTCACGTAGGTAAAAAATATTAATGAATTAAAAATGAAAACAACTAAATTAAATCACGACGTTTCGGGCGCAACACAAGCGTCCGTCTTCAGGTGGGGACAACGCAGCGAAAGCACAACCGCTTAAGTGTGTCTAAGAGACGGCTGTGACGAGGAATTATATAGTTGTGGGGGAAGGAGGGGGAGGGGGCACGGTGAGTGTGTGGCCGGGGTGTGGGCTGGGAGGTAACGCCTGGAGTTCAAACTGAAGCTTTGTGATGCAGGGGGCGGAAGTAGATAAGAAAGCTAAGTTAAGCCGAGTGTGGAGGCGGGGTGTGGGCTGGGAGGTAACGTCTGGAGTTCAAACTGAAGCTTTGTGATGCAGGGGGCGGAAGTAGATAAGAAAGCTAAGTTAAGCCGAGTGTGGAGAGGCGGGGTGTGGGCTGGGAGGTAACGCCTTGAGAGATAAAGCGTTTGCCTTATCGAGCCATTGCTCCACAGCCGTGCACATTTAACCTCATCAGCATTGCGGTCGTGTCGTCAATGACATCGCGCAGTCTTCAAATGCTGTATACCTACATTCTTATGGGAGAATACAAATATAATTCTCTCTTTAGAGAGTGCCAATTCATCGCGAGAATGTTTAACCACCGCAGATACATTCTTACGGGGGGAGGGGGGGGGGGAGAAATTGCACGTGTTGCAAAAATCTGTGGCAGGAGGAATTTGTTGTAGATTTAATATTCCAAGTGGGGGCATTATAGAAAAAAAGAATACGCAGTTTTGTATTTTTATAATACAGAACCATTACTTTTAAATCATTAATTCGGTTTCGTGGCGCAACAAAATTGCATCGTTCCCGCTCGGTGGAAGTCGCTCCGTTGCTGGAGGCGCCGAAAAGAGACAAAGTGATCGCTCTGTTCGTACCCCCCTCCCGACCCCGCCGCTCTGCCGGTTGCGCCGACAGAACGCCCCGCCGTGCCCAGCCCCCGAGTCGAAGCCCCCTCGTTGGAGTTCACCCCTTAAATGCGGTGTAATTGCGCCGAGGCTGCCGTGGCCCCAGGCCCAGCGCTGCGTGCGCACGCTTCCGTTCCCGCCGCCAAGTGCCCCCTCCTCCTCCTCCCCTTCTCTCATCGGGCAGCAGCAAGCTCTGACCCGTCGTGCGAATGGTCGCGCTTGGTGGGACCTCGGTACAACGCCACATCCCACCGCACCTTTTTGTTTTGTTTTGCTCCGGCGTGGAGATCTCTGAGTTGAGGCGCCCGAGGAAGAGTGCGAAAGTGAAGTTGGCTGCGTTGCAGGTGACGCTTTGTTTTGGGAATGCGAGCGAGCTTCATGCCAGCGGTTCTCTACCCACCCACACGCACACACACGCACGCGTCTGCCATCTCGATGAGATCACGATCCGTTGCGCTAATTAGAGTCAATTAGGGCATGCTGAGCGGCGCGGCGCATTTACATGCGCAAATGAGGAAATGTGGCATAAACTATTGCTCCTTGGTGACTCTGGCATATGTGGATGAAAAAAATAAAATAAAAATCAATCTACCTTATGGCTATTAAAGTGTTTCATGCAGATGGCTGTATAGTCCATTAACCCAACTGTAAGTAACCGCTGCAAAGATAGAGTTGTCCATTCTTACGCACGTGGTAAACATAATTGGTGAAGGTACACGAGAGGTGCAATTGCGGCGTTAATCATGCGTAAAGGATAGAATACGCAACTTTTAGTTTTCGCCAAACAGCAGCACTTGCAACACGCGCGCTGGTCGCGATGAGCGCTATGAGCAACACATGTGTAGCCTCGCACACACACTGCACTTGGGAGACGTAGGAGACGAGGAGGGGATCGCCCGCGCGACGGTCTCTGTTATTATTGCACGGAAAACAATGTCTGCAAGTCAGCAGGGTTTCCATTCGCGACTTTGACACAATTTTGACCGTCAGTATCATACTTGACGTTCACAAACTGCACTCGAAATTTGCACGGGGTGCTTCGGGACGTCTCCGTGCGTGTGTGGGTGCGTATGAATGTTCATAATCAACGTTTTTTGGGTTTAGATCGCGTTATTTATAAATGTGTCGTAACCCTCCACCACCCGACACGGCCAATCAGTAAAAAAGTGTCACGTTGACAAAGGACAAATACTATGGGGACCTCATTTGCCAGTAAAAATATGATAATTGGTTCTTTACCCTTCTATCTGGCAACAAAACTGACACCTTTTTGCAAGGAGTCATGTTTGCATAGACCGCAATACCTGCAGTCATAATACAAACAAAAGAACATAACTCTGATAATGTGCACTGTCCTTGAAGTTGATTGGTCCACACCCGAGACAGCTTTCCTTCGAGCCTAGTCTCATATGGGTTGGACCAGATGACGCCAAAAGGCGCACAACTCAAGGACAATGCACCATCAGAGTATGAAAGCTCGGGGCAAGCATCTACACTATGGGGACCTCATTTGCCAGTAAAAATATGATAATTGGTTCTTTACCCTTCTATCTGGCAACAAAACTGACACCTTTTTGCAAGGAGTCATGTTTGCATAGACCGCAATACCTGCAGTCATAATACAAACAAAAGAACATAACTCTGATAATGTGCACTGTCCTTGAAGTTGATTGGTCCACACCCGAGACAGCTTTCCTTCGAGCCTAGTCTCATATGGGTTGGACCAGATGACGCCAAAAGGCGCACAACTCAAGGACAATGCACCATCAGAGTATGAGAGCTCGGGGCAAGCATCTACACTATGGGGACCTCATTTGCCAGTAAAAATATGATAATTGGTTCTTTACCCTTCTATCTGGCAACAAAACTGACACCTTTTTGCAAGGAGTCATGTTTGCATAGACCGCAATACCTGCAGTCATAATACAAACAAAAGAACATAACTCTGATAATGTGCACTGTCCTTGAAGTTGATTGGTCCACACCCGAGACAGCTTTCCTTCGAGCCTAGTCTCATATGGGTTGGACCAGATGACGCCAAAAGGCGCACAACTCAAGGACAATGCACCATCAGAGTATGAGAGCTCGGGGCAAGCATCTACACTATGGGGACCTCATTTGCCAGTAAAAATATGATAATTGGTTCTTTACCCTTCTATCTGGCAACAAAACTGACACCTTTTTGCAAGGAGTCATGTTTGCATAGACCGCAATACCTGCAGTCATAATACAAACAAAAGAACATAACTCTGATAATGTGCACTGTCCTTGAAGTTGATTGGTCCACACCCGAGACAGCTTTCCTTCGAGCCTAGTCTCATATGGGTTGGACCAGATGACGCCAAAAGGCGCACAACTCAAGGACAATGCACCATCAGAGTATGAGAGCTCGGGGCAAGCATCTACACTATGGGGACCTCATTTGCCAGTAAAAATATGATAATTGGTTCTTTACCCTTCTATCTGGCAACAAAACTGACACCTTTTTGCAAGGAGTCATGTTTGCATAGACCGCAATACCTGCAGTCATAATACAAACAAAAGAACATAACTCTGATAATGTGCACTGTCCTTGAAGTTGATTGGTCCACACCCGAGACAGCTTTCCTTCGAGCCTAGTCTCATATGGGTTGGACCAGATGACGCCAAAAGGCGCACAACTCAATGACAATGAACCATCAGAGTATGAAAGCTCGGGGCAAGCATCTACACTATGGGGACCTCATTTGCCAGTAAAAATATGATAATTGGTTCTTTACCCTTCTATCTGGCAACAAAACTGACACCTTTTTGCAAGGAGTCATGTTTGCATAGACCGCAATACCTGCAGTCATAATACAAACAAAAGAACATAACTCTGATAATGTGCACTGTCCTTGAAGTTGATTGGTCCACACCCGAGACAGCTTTCCTTCGAGCCTAGTCTCATATGGGTTGGACCAGATGACGCCAAAAGGCGCACAACTCAAGGACAATGCACCATCAGAGTATGAGAGCTCGGGGCAAGCATCTACACTATGGGGACCTCATTTGCCAGTAAAAATATGATAATTGGTTCTTTACCCTTCTATCTGGCAACAAAACTGACACCTTTTTGCAAGGAGTCATGTTTGCATAGACCGCAATACCTGCAGTCATAATACAAACAAAAGAACATAACTCTGATAATGTGCACTGTCCTTGAAGTTGATTGGTCCACACCCGAGACAGCTTTCCTTCGAGCCTAGTCTCATATGGGTTGGACCAGATGACGCCAAAAGGCGCACAACTCAAGGACAATGCACCATCAGAGTATGAGAGCTCGGGGCAAGCATCTACACTATGGGGACCTCATTTGCCAGTAAAAATATGATAATTGGTTCTTTACCCTTCTATCTGGCAACAAAACTGACACCTTTTTGCAAGGAGTCATGTTTGCATAGACCGCAATACCTGCAGTCATAATACAAACAAAAGAACATAACTCTGATAATGTGCACTGTCCTTGAAGTTGATTGGTCCACACCCGAGACAGCTTTCCTTCGAGCCTAGTCTCATATGGGTTGGACCAGATGACGCCAAAAGGCGCACAACTCAAGGACAATGCACCATCAGAGTATGAGAGCTCGGGGCAAGCATCTACACTATGGGGACCTCATTTGCCAGTAAAAATATGATAATTGGTTCTTTACCCTTCTATCTGGCAACAAAACTGACACCATTTTGCAAGGAGTCATGTTTGCATAGACCGCAATACCTGCAGTCATAATACAAACAAAAGAACATAACTCTGATAATGTGCACTGTCCTTGAAGTTGATTGGTCCACACCCGAGACAGCTTTCCTTCGAGCCTAGTCTCATATGGGTTGGACCAGATGACGCCAAAAGGCGCACAACTCAAGGACAATGCACCATCAGAGTATGAAAGCTCGGGGCAAGCATCTACACTATGGGGACCTCATTTGCCAGTAAAAATATGATAATTGGTTCTTTACCCTTCTATCTGGCAACAAAACTGACACCTTTTTGCAAGGAGTCATGTTTGCATAGACCGCAATACCTGCAGTCATAATACAAACAGTTATGCGCCTTTTGGCGTCATCTGGTCCAACCCATATGAGACTAGGCTCGAAGGAAAGCTGTCTCGGGTGTGGACCAATCAACTTCAAGGACAGTGCACATTATCAGAGTTATGTTCTTTTGTTTGTATTATGACTGCAGGTATTGCGGTCTATGCAAACATGACTCCTTGCAAAAAGGTGTCAGTTTTGTTGCCAGATAGAAGGGTAAAGAACCAATTATCATATTTTTACTGGCAAATGAGGTCCCCATAGTGTAGATGCTTGCCCCGAGCTCTCATACTCTGATGGTGCATTGTCCTTGAGTTGTGCGCCTTTTGGCGTCATCTGGTCCAACCCATATGAGACTAGGCTCGAAGGAAAGCTGTCTCGGGTGTGGACCAATCAACTTCAAGGACAGTGCACATTATCAGAGTTATGTTCTTTTGTTTGTATTATGACGGCAGGTATTGCGGTCTATGCAAACATGACTCCTTGCAAAAAGGTGGCAGTTTTGTTGCCAGATAGAAGGGTAAAGAACCAATTATCATATTTTTACTGGCAAATGAGGTCCCCATAGTGTAGATGCTTGCCCCGAGCTCTCATACTCTGATGGTGCATTGTCCTTGAGTTGTGCGCCCTTTGGCGTCATCTGGTCCAACCCATATGAGACTAGGCTCGAAGGAAAGCTGTCTCGGGTGTGGACCAATCAACTTCAAGGACAGTGCACATTATCAGAGTTATGTTCTTTTGTTTGTATTATGACTGCAGGTATTGCGGTCTATGCAAACATGACTCCTTGCAAAAAGTTGTCAGTTTTGTTGCCAGATAGAAGGGTAAAGAACCAATTATCATATTTTTACTGGCAAATGAGGTCCCCATAGTGTAGATGCTTGCCCCGAGCTCTCATACTCTGATGGTGCATTGTCCTTGAGTTGTGCGCCCTTTGGCGTCATCTGGTCCAACCCATATGAGACTAGGCTCGAAGGAAAGCTGTCTCGGGTGTGGACCAATCAACTTCAAGGACAGTGCACATTATCAGAGTTATGTTCTTTTGTTTGTATTATGACTGCAGGTATTGCGGTCTATGCAAACATGACTCCTTGCAAAAAGTTGTCAGTTTTGTTGCCAGATAGAAGGGTAAAGAACCAATTATCATATTTTACTGGCAAATGAGGTCCCCATAGTGTAGATGCTTGCCCCGAGCTCTCATACTCTGATGGTGCATTGTCCTTGAGTTGTGCGCCTTTTGGCGTCATCTGGTCCAACCCATATGAGACTAGGCTCGAAGGAAAGCTGTCTCGGGTGTGGACCAATCAACTTCAAGGACAGTGCACATTATCAGAGTTATGTTCTTTTGTTTGTATTATGACTGCAGGTATTGCGGTCTATGCAAACATGACTCCTTGCAAAAAGGTGTCAGTTTTGTTGCCAGATAGAAGGGTAAAGAACCAATTATCATATTTTTACTGGCAAATGAGGTCCCCATAGTGTAGATGCTTGCCCCGAGCTCTCATACTCTGATGGTGCATTGTCCTTGAGTTGTGCGCCTTTTGGCGTCATCTGGTCCAACCCATATGAGACTAGGCTCGAATGAAAGCTGTCTCGGGTGTGGACCAATCAACTTCAAGGACAGTGCACATTATCAGAGTTATGTTCTTTTGTTTGTATTATGACTGCAGGTATTGCGGTCTATGCAAACATGACTCCTTGCAAAAAGGTGTCAGTTTTGTTGCCAGATAGAAGGGTAAAGAACCAATTATCATATTTTTACTGGCAAATGAGGTCCCCATAGTGTAGATGCTTGCCCCGAGCTCTCATACTCTGATGGTGCATTGTCCTTGAGTTGTGCGCCTTTTGGCGTCATCTGGTCCAACCCATATGAGACTAGGCTCGAAGGAAAGCTGTCTCGGGTGTGGACCAATCAACTCCAAGGACAGTGCACATTATCAGAGTTATGTTCTTTTGTTTGTATTATGACTGCAGGTATTGCGGTCTATGCAAACATGACTCCTTGCAAAAAGGTGTCAGTTTTGTTGCCAGATAGAAGGGTAAAGAACCAATTATCATATTTTTACTGGCAAATGAGGTCCCCATAGTGTAGATGCTTGCCCCGAGCTCTCAAACTCTGATGGTGCATTGTCCTTGAGTTGTGCGCCTTTTGGCGTCATCTGGTCCAACCCATATGAGACTAGGCTCGAAGGAAAGCTGTCTCGGGTGTGGAACCAATCAACTTCAAGGACAGTGCACATTATCAGAGTTATGTTCTTTTGTTTGTATTATGACTGCAGGTATTGCGGTCTATGCAAACATGACTCCTTGCAAAAAGGTGTCAGTTTTGTTGCCAGATAGAAGGGTAAAGAACCAATTATCATATTTTTACTGGCAAATGAGGTCCCCATAGTGTAGATGCTTGCCCCGAGCTCTCATACTCTGATGGTGCATTGTCCTTGAGTTGTGCGCCTTTTGGCGTCATCTGGTCCAACCCATATGAGACTAGGCTCGAAGGAAAGCTGTCTCGGGTGTGGACCAATCAACTTCAAGGACAGTGCACATTATCAGAGTTATGTTCTTTTGTTTGTATTATGACTGCAGGTATTGCGGTCTATGCAAACATGACTCCTTGCAAAAAGGTGTCAGTTTTGTTGCCAGATAGAAGGGTAAAGAACCAATTATCAAAGGACAAATAGTTCACTGCTTTAGCCCACCGGTGTGTTGAAGCGTGAAACCACAACATTTACAATTTGAGTACGACGTTTCGCTGGTGAATTGCCCGATGATGCTGGATGCAATTACTAGCGAAACGTCGTACTCAAATTGTAAATGTTGTGGTTTCACGCTTCAACACACCGGTGGGCTAAAGCAGTGAACTATTTGTCCTTTGTCAACGTGACACTTTTTTACTGATTGGCCGTGTCGGGTGGTGGAGGGTTACGACACATTTATAAATAACGCGATCTAAACCCAAAAACGTTGATTATGAATAATATTGGTCGCGAAAGCCTACGTGTTAAACTGGCGTATGAATGTGTTTGTGCATTCGCATGTTTTTTCGTATCCCATAAGGAAATGTTTTTTTTTTCTCTTTGTAGCCACGCACACGATTACTCCCGGCATCTTATCGCTCCTGGAGAGCTTATCGGCGAGTAATTCGTACACAAGGTACTCCATAATTTATCTCCATTGCCTAATGTGGTAAAGGCTAAAGCTTATATCCAATTTGCGGAGGGATGATGTATAGTTTAAAATGAGTGGCTTGTAATAAAGTGAGACATGCATTTTTAATGGACAGTGCAGATTTCCTTACAGAGTCTCCGGAGCCTTGCGAGCGGCAATATCTGCGCGTAACTACACAAGAGCAGCTGTCTTATCAGCCTGTAATTCAAGAGTATGGTGGAGCATCGGTTTAAGGCTTCACTCATGACGTTATCCATATGGCACTGTCAAAATTTACGTCATTGCCGTCAAAACTTTGCTTGATATCGACAGCACACGCTGCAATTGAGTTACAGCGATAATAATAATAATGCTTTCCTATATCCTGGAAAGCTTCACTTAGTCTCAAGACGCTTTGTAAGGAGGAGTTCTGCTTTACCTGTTTGGCGAATTCCTTATTGAATATTATTGCAGATCGTCAAAAACCAGATTAACCAGAGCAAGCACGTGCCCGTGTAGGAACAGCACTCAAAATATGGTTACTTGCTGCGCTAACTTCTACTGTCTTGCCTTGCATGTCGGACGTCTCATGCGCACGACTAAAGTGCTGGGCCACAAAGCAAGCATCTCAACAGTCAGCTAAGGACCCACTCGGGGCTTGTGCCGCTCTTCTTCTGCTGCTCATTGGCGAATAGAAAGAAAGCTTTAATTTGGCACCAGCCCGATGTGAGCAACTCCCTTAAGCGTATTCGCTAAACTGACAACTTTACTCAGAATTGATGAGGCTGAGATGGATATATACGAGTGTATGTGTACGTGGTGTGAATGTGCCACTGTGCGTGTATGGGTATATGGCCTTCATAGGCGCTACTCGCTAACAGCACTTGCCCCAGCAGTCTGTTAAGACTATTTACGTGGATGTTTGTCTTTGGGCTACATTTATAGTGTTTTAGCGCACCGTCTTTCACAACTGACCAACTAAATTTGGTTCCTGACCATGGTTAACATCATTGGCGAGTGATATATGAACCTGCCCTGGGCCGCTAGGGACGTCTTGGCATTTGTGTGCGACTATGGCGTTCTTGGAATTTCCAACCCTGTTTTCTTATTAAACCGTTGTTTGTGGGATGCTTGAAAGTCACACCCCCTCCCCATTTGAGCATAGCCCCCCTACTCTCGGTGCCTCCCTGATGACACAAGAGCCACACGACAACACCCCCCGTGCTTTCGGACGTCGGCAGCAAATGAAGGCTTCGTGGCCAGGTGTGGAGCCGCGATAGGGTGGGTGTCTGCAAGCCCGATGTGTGACTCGTCAGAGAAGAACAAAAGCCACTGGCACGGGTGTCTCCCTGCAAGGCAGGAGGCAGCTTCTAAACATCTCTGGTGCAGCAAGGCCAAAGGAAGACTAATGGTAGTCAAGGGTGAACGGAGTCTAATGCCTGTCATCCAGCACCGTGGTGGATCAAACAAAATGTTGTAAAAAAAAAAACCTTCGCGTGGGTATCGATGGTACCATACCCTGGCTCGCCAGGGGAAGGCGGAAACATCAAGAAGTGTACTAATCTACACTCTAGAGGCCGACCGAAATTCGGTTTCGGCGCCGAAAGTTAGCAAATGGTCTCTTTCGGCATAGTTTCGGTTTCGGCCAAAAGTCAGTTTTTAACTTTCGGCTTCGGTTTCGGCCAAAAGTGTAGTTACATTTTCTGTTTCAGCTTCGATTTCGGCCGAAACCAGAAATTCAGTTTCGGTCGGCCTCTACTCCACCCTTTCCATTCCTATGGGAGGGAGTGTGTCTCCCTCAAGCGGGTGTGTTTTCTCCAGGCGCTCCGGTTTCTTCCCACGTGTATGAACACTCGTCCAAAATTGGCTAAAAAACATTTTATCATGGGCTCCTCCGTGTTTGTGCATTACGCATCGCTGTGTGATGTAGTTGCATCAAAGACGGTCACTGCATCGCGCGCTTTCAGTTGCGCTTCTGTGGCCGTCTGGAACGCTCTTCTGATATTAGGAAGTCACTGGCACTATGCACTTTTAAATCTAGATTGAAAACTAGTTTCTTTAGAATTGCTTTTTAGTGGTTAGTTTGTTGTCCTTCCCCCGCACCTCCGATTAGCACAGTTGCCTATGTACGCCGCAAAAAGGAGTTCAACATACATACCTACATATTTTGTAAAAACCCAGTTGTATTATTATAGACACCATTTTCAAGAGAACCGCTGGAAAATTGCCATAACGTGCCCGCGAACGGGATCTGTTTGGTGGCTCATGAGGGGTTGTGGTTGCACTCCAGTTCTGTGCAACGGCCGGTTTTCTACGCCAAAAGATTGAGTGTGTCAAAGATCATCGGCTTGTAAGTGGTTAATCACCATTATTGTCTCTGCCGTAATAAATCCTGCCCCAACAAACGCAACTCTGCCACGCGGCGGACAGATCACTGACAAATACCGCCACCGCCGCTCCCAATACACCCTGTAGAGCACGGGAAGCATAGCTCCACCCCTCTGCTGCTCACTCTGTCTCCAAGAGGGGACAAACAGACCCGAAATTTACAGCCCAGGCATAAATAACGGCGCAAGGAAGGGAGCAAAAGCGCTTGAAAGCAAACTGCTGCAGCTGGCAAGTTAATGGCTGCTCCCTCTTTTGTCCAGGTTCAATTGCTGTTTTATTCGCTCTAAACGAGGCTATTAGGAGCTCCCTAGGACCAAGCGTGGATATCGCGGTGCCATCTCTTTTTTTAAAGCGAAGTGCAACGCTTAATGTTGGTTAATTGAAGCGTTCAAAAAAAACGGGGCTGCTTTCCGCTTGCGGAACAGCTGCAATTAGCAACGGAAACCGATTTACAAAAACAAAACTTAAATGCACTTCGCTCGTTTTGCTCACCTTACAAATGTCCTCTAAACACTTAAATTTGTGTTGCTTTACACATTACAGAAATAGGAAGTTTGTCTGCATTGCGACTGCAGAATATAACTGCTCTGGCCATATAAAGGGTCTGCTTAGTTTGGTGATGCAGCATGCTTAAGGGAAATAAAGTAATCAAAAATATATTTGTTGTCAAAACTTTCTACGCCGTTTCGCCAGTGTCATTAAAAAACCTGAAATCATGCAAATCATTGGCAGAGCAGCCACCAGCTTTTCCACTGCTCACCAGAAAGGAACGCGCTTCGTTCAATGTAATATACACACTGTGATTACGCTTAATTGTATTAGCTTGCCACACTCCGCGCGTTTCTTTTATAGGTTCATATTGAATATTCTCAAAGTGCAAACTAATGCATTAGGTCCCTTTTTAAAGCGTTTAGCCCGATTTAAACACAATGCCCAAACAGAGCCATCATTCATCTGTCTCCCAGCACATATCTTGTGGTGTGTGATCACCGGCTTGAAATTGAAAGCCTCGCTGGGACTTGTTATCCGCGCCTCCTGCTGCACTCCGTGGAAATTGGGGGGGCTTAATTCCTTCACGGGCTGCGCCTGTGCCCTCGTGTACATTTACAGCCCCTTTTATGAAACATATTTCACTTCCTCTTATTATAGTAGACAAATATCACTTTGTGTGTGCATGGCTACACGTGTAAAGTTTGCATAGAGCTGTGGGGTAGCTGTGTGTGTGTGTGTGATCTTATGATGTAAATGTGGAACGCTAAAGGAAGTCGGCTTCTATCATTCCAGAATGACTGATAAAGGCAGAAATGTCAGCTCTTCCCACATTAATGTTTCCAATGTGTCTCTAATGAGCGCATGGTGCGGCAGTCTCATGTGATTAACTGTTCTAATTTCATCTTTATCTAATTCGTACTTTATCTGTCAAGCTGATGCTCATCCCAGCAATGAAATCAACGGCTTTTGGGTCGCGGTGTAGAGCATTGCGATTCGAGTTTGCTACACTGTGCCTGAAAATACAGTTCAATGGCCAAATGCCCTCACCAACAACATAGTTCATACATTTGAAATCATATTTACCGGAACACTCGACAGTCTGCAAACAACCCTGAGCTCC
This sequence comes from Lethenteron reissneri, assembly GCF_015708825.2. Taxonomy (NCBI): domain Eukaryota; kingdom Metazoa; phylum Chordata; class Hyperoartia; order Petromyzontiformes; family Petromyzontidae; genus Lethenteron; species Lethenteron reissneri. The sequence continues at coordinate 2,872,798 of NC_083799.1, forward strand.
CAAAGAGACGCCTCGCTAAGATAGAAATGGCAACGCCCGTAGGTAGATGAGGGTCACGCCAAGGGGGGGGGGGGGGGGGGGCGGTGGAGTGCGTGGCTGTTAACCCAATGTTTAGCCCCGCAGACAAACAGGATGCCGCCAGACGGGACACCACCAAGCTAGCCGCGTTTACTTTGCCTGTAATCAGTGATGGCCAATGTGCACTGCTCCCATACTGCTAAATCAATGGGCGTCCCACACAGCACAACGCACTAGGCCCAGGCTGGGGCTCCCCAGGGACTTGGGGGGCGTCATTCCTCTTGGAGTCCCACTCCTGACGTTTATTGCCCACTGATTAGGCTGCAGGCAGTTCACATATCACACAGCTGGTAATTGTCAAATTAGTTGTTTCATTTTTCAGCGCGGCATCATTTGCCGTGTCGCTTCGTGAGAAGTATTGAGCCAGGTGACACCAAGCCGACTGATGGCACACGTGCATACTTTGAATGTTCTTCCCGTGAGCTTTCTCCATGTACGTACTCAGATTTATTCAGACACTGAATAAAAAAAAAAGCTCAAAAGGGAATTGGCCAAACATCTCAAGCAAGACCCTCCTGAAAACGATCCGTGAGATTTTACGAAGATTTCCAGAATAAGTATAAAATATAGAAATTGATATATTTCAGTTAGTGTGAGGATGCATAACATTAAATCAGCCCAAATTATACATAACCATTAAATATACAGTACAGTATTTTAATGGAGGGATTGAGGACTGAAAAGACACTGGCACTCATCTTATAAATAAAAATGCATATATGTTTTAAGCACTGCTTTAAAACGAGCGCCTGTAGCCAAGGCATGCCAGCGTGTACCTGCGGGAGATGTGCTGGCAGGCCCATTATTATTCTCTACGTGTAGAGACGAGCGTTACTCCAAAAGGGAACGCTCACCGCACCACCCCCGGTCCCCTTTGTGTATGAAACATTTATTGTTGGGCCGTTTTATTTGTTGCGTTGTTGCGTGACTTGGAGGCTGGGCACCTTCCCAGCTCTCATCACTAATTCATTGGGGGGGGGGGCTTGAAAGTGCCGCGGTGAGCACAGGCAGTTCCACGCTAGCCAACGGCGAGCGAGTCACAGGATGGGACGCAATGTGCCTCGTGCTCAACTCGAGGATAGAGCACCAGCCAATGATTAGCAGGCGTGTTGTAACCGTGCGCATGTTCAAATCAAGTTTATTTTGTTTAACCAGGTGAGAACTCAACAGACCAAGGATGAGTCTAATTTGGAAGAGTGACCTGGGTCGAAAAAATTACAAAGGCAAAGCAAAACAAAGTCCGGCATACACGCGGTGTGTGTGTGTGTATATATGTGAAAGACTGCGTTTGATAAATATTCACAGTGTCGTCGTTCTCATGCCAGCGGTGCTCATCCCACTCTTCATCCTCAGCCATGGGTAGAAATTCCACATTCCTACACTGGGCACCATTGCATCCGAAAATTTCCCTCAAAGTGGGGCTGAGTCGACCCCCCATCCAAGATTTGGACTCAAACCTCAAGACATGTGGGTGTTCTGCCACGGCGTAACGCAACAGCGTTCGGTACTTTTTTATTCATGCCGATTGATAATTATCACGTAGTCCAATCTAGATTTGAAGTTTTCGTGACTGCAGGGATCCATACTCTTTGGTTCTTTCGGTAAAGTCACGTAGGTAGAAAATAAAATAAATTAAATCACGACGTTTCGATCGCAACACAAGCAATTATCATCAGGTGGGAAAACCACAGCAAGAATTTGTTTTGCTGAAGTGGGAGAGAAATGCCGTGGTAAGAGGTTATATAGGTAAGAGAGGGGGAGGGTGAAGGGAGGGGGTTAGGGGGAGGGGAGTGTTATTTTATACCTACGTGACTTTACCGAAATAACCAAGGAGTATCACGTAGTCCAGTTTGTACTTTTCTTAATTTGCAAGTGAGGGTAATGAAGGTTTTACCTTGCGTGCTGGTAGAGTTATTAACCAAAGCACACGGACCCGGGTGCGAAAGCACATTAAGCTGATTAACTGAGGTGAAGGCTCTCGGAAACTTATGTTCTTAGAAAATGTGATTTAAATAACAAGGTTAAATATTTAAGCCAAGAGATTAATCGTTTGTTGCTGACTCATTATGCACAAACAAAATGCACTCAAATACTGTTGAGCAATCGTCATCATATACGCATTGTTGTTTAAAAGGGATCTGCCTATGGCAATTTGAAAATACACTGTAAATTATATTCATTTAGGTAGAACCTGTGAATACAACATATCTCTGCAATTATCACGTGCTTGTGCGTTGGATGCTATGTTATGACGGCATGGTAGTGATTAATTAATGTATCGCCCGTGTAGTGATAGCTTACGACTTGTTACTTAATGTGGGGGGAAAAACATACTTACCCCACCATGAATTATAAATCAGATATTTGTTCCACACTATGCTGCAGAGATTTGTCTCCGTTGAGGATAAACAAAAGCACTTTTCGGCCCAAGTTTTATGTTTAAAATTTCACAAACTTGAGCAGGCGTTCAATTGCAGGTCTGCAGGCGATCTCAGCAATATCAATATAATTAATTGACCGAGAATATTTTTCAGACTTTTTTCACGACATTTCTCCTTGGAATATTTGACCACCACCTTCAGGATTTCCACTTTTGACCAGAGCGAACCAACCAACCCTTACGAGAGGATAACTGTGACGGTGATGTGGCCCAGCGGTAGTGTAGTTTGCATTCACCGGCCGCTCTGATTAATACCGAGGGTGTAACAAAGCGTAATAACATGCGCCGTTTGCTTTACAGAACATGTTACTCTGAATCACTCGCAAGATTCGGCCATTGTGTGCCGGCGTCAGGGATTATACATAGCAATTATCGCCACCTACTGGCAGTCGAATGCCCCAGGTCACTCTTGCTAAATTAGACTCGTGATCTCACGAGTCCCCTACCTGCTTAAACGAAATAACCTTGGAATCTCACAACAACGACGGGTCAATAAAACTCACTGGCTAGCCGTACTGCCACCTATAGAAACCTGATAGTTGTGCGGGCATCTGTCGTGGACACACTACAATGCCCCCTCCCTCCATCTCAACAACGATCCACTAACCCTCCACGCGTCACGGAGGCACACACTCACTGCTGGGCGAGGAGGAGGTGGTGCTGTAGCCCAGCGGTAGTGGCGGGGGCAGTGCCGCTGCTGCCGCCGGGTGCTGCGGATGCGACGGCGCCCTGTGGTGGGCCTGCTGCTGCTGTTGCTGCTGCTGCTGGTGGTGGTGGTGGTAGTGGTGCCCGTTGAGCGGCGGCGCGAAGTTTCCCGGGAAACCAGAGCCGGCGCCGGGGAACAGGAAGGGGTACGGCACGGGGACTGGGTAGCCGCAGAGGGGACCGCCGGCGCCGGGGCTGGAGCACGAGCCTCCGCCGACGGTGCCCTTGGCGCCAACTCCTCCAGCGCTGGCCATGCCCGAGGTCTGATCGCACGCACGAGTAGGGGGGGGGGGGGGGGGGTCCCCGCAGAGAGCCTCGTTTTAGCCAGGTCTGTCCGGGGTCAGTGACCCGCAAAAAATATTTTGGCCACGTGGCACATGACATCTAGTAATTCGTGCTAAGGGGCTCTAGCTACTGGTCATGTACCACCTACTCCGGCCTACCAGCAACCTGGAGAATATTCCGTGAGAAATGAAGGTTTGGTTGAGTGCCCACAGCCGATCCCTGCCGTAACCTGGGCAGGGTTAAGAAACGGCTGATATGTGAGCTGCCTGGCCGCTGGTGGAGAATTGAGAGTTGAGGTGGGATAGAGATCTGTGCCTAAGCATTTCAGTGTGGGTTTGGTGCGAGTTTGTTCACTTTGGGAGTTTGTCTGGTCACCGTGGCAATGAGCTACATTCATTTGTAACAGTTACGTTGATTTTCATCGTATAAAATGAAGATGCAAACTCAATAGTAAAATGACACTGTGTAAAGTCAAAGTTAACGATGTCTCAAGATACTCTATATCCCAGTGACCACTCATGTACACATTGCTCTCGAGCTCTCGAGTGCTGCTGAAAGTATCGCTATGAAATCTCTCTTACAGTTTAACAGACCAACTGGGGCTACGTTTACACATTGAAGCCTATTTCATTTAAAACGCTTAATTCCACATTTCATGAGGCTACTTTCATTACCACCCTACCATATCAAATGGTAATGGTGATTTTAATATGTGGAGTAGTGGTTTATTGTGTCTTGTTTATACGTGGAGTACTGTACTCTATGCCATGTGGTAAATAGAACGATGGCTCTTTTGTGGCTGCCACGCGCGGTATATAAAAGCTAGAATTCCCCCCCACTCAGAACGTTCATACGTCACCTCCGTTTCAACATAATATTTTACGTGATTTTTATTTAGCCTGGAGCGTGTTTGAATATAGTATTTGTGTTGTTGTTGTGTAGATTAATGTATTAACCATGCACGTGTACAATATCTTGAAAGGAAATCAAAACATTTTTCTCAATAGGGTCACTTGCAATCTAGCGTACAATTGCTGAGGAGATTGGTGCATCAGGCTTCCGCACAGTTTTTTGGATTGAGAACTGTCCGTGTTGAAATGATGTGGCTCACCTCCAACTTCGGAATAAATCCACAGTTTCCCGCAACAGCTCTGCTGAGGGTGCACTTTCCAAATGCGATCAACTCCGTCTGCACATCCCGGCTCCGAGAAATCCCACGCTTGTTCGTTTGAGTTGCCAAGCCGAAGGGGGGGAATCGTGTTTATCTTTGCACAAGCTCTATCGATTATGCAGGCAAGAAGCGAGCGAATCCTCTATTGCTTAAGGTTCCGCTTGCTGCACCACTTCCCCCGCACGCGTCAGTTCATTTGCCAGGGCATTTCATTCCATTTCTCATCGCAGTCCCAAGTCGACCTCCCCCAGCCCTCTTGCCCTGCGGACGCGACCCAGTTGCTCCGTCAGTCAGCTGGGAGGTGGCGGAGGCGGCGGCGTCGGCGTCTGGGGCCGCTGGGCAAAGCGATGGAGCTGCCCGTGCTGCGTTGGAGCCCGGGTCGCCTGACCCCTGTAAGACGGCGGGTCGTGAGCTCCTGTCCCCCTCCTCGACGGTGCTCGCTCGCTGCGAAGGGGATCCCCCGTTGACTCCAAGCCGCTCTCTGCGACCTCCGACCCTTGCTGGGGTGCGCAGGCTCCCAGCCGCTCAATCACTCCGGGGTCCTAATGGCCCAGAGATAATAGGCAGGGTTAAGCGTGCTGTATCCGTGCCATAAATTATTAACCCCTTTGTGCGGCCTTTCACTGAAGCCGCCGTGCTGAGAAAAGGGACACACAAATAGAGAAAGCAAAAAAGATAAATTACCCTTTGGGCAAAAGAGCTGGAAACGTTAACGATCTGAATTAAAAATAATGCACAGTTTACTAACGCATCAACAAATCACGTCTTTGGCTTGGGGTTTAATTCAGCCCATACATCAAGTAACGCTGTGGCTACCTCGACAGTTTCAACAATAACAGACGCGCGCGTTTGGCTTAAGCTCGTTTCACTCTTTGCTTCGAGCAAAGCCATGGGAGGGACCTTCCCAAATGTGTGAATTGAGAGTGTATACTGCCCTGCATCGCTCCAGGAGCAAGTGAATTCCTGCTGTGGTTATCTTAGCACCATCGATACGCACACAGGCACCTCAGCAATGCCGTGCTAATAAGCACTCAATATTTTAGTAACCAGACCAAGATTTGTTTGCCGAATCGATGGCCAAATTAATTTCAATTTTCACTTCTAATTTGAGCGGCAATGATTTTCCCTGCTACCTTTTAATTTATAAACTTGTACAGATCGATGCTCCCAAACACGCGCGCTCTATCGGATCAATCTGTAATCACACAGCAGGCTAGTTACAAGCACATAACTCGTGCTGCTCGATACGCCTTACGCCGTCGCACCCCGGGGCGCATCAGCGATTCCACCGATGGCTTCAAGTTGAAGAGTCGCAACGCGATGTGCCTCCTTCAAATGTCCATCAACTAAGGGGAGCGCATAACCCGCTGCCTTCCGTTTGACGCCCAGAAATGTGAGTCGGAAGCGTTTGGTAATGAGCCTCTTCCCCCCCCCCCCCCCCCTTTACAGACAGGAAAGATCTTTGTAATTTGAGCTCAGGGAAGTTTGACCCTGGGAAAAAAACAAAACATAACAATTCAACTAAGACGCATATTTTTCAGGCTGATGATCTCAACGGCATTGAAAAAAGAACACGTGCGAGAGCACGTCATGAAAACATTGCACTTTCTGTCCCCTTAAACTGATTAATGATGCATAGCACAATACTAACACATTTGGCTAAGTTAATTTTCAGCAAAGAAAGAAAGCAGAAGCGTTTAATTTTTTCACAGTTTCAGCTTTGTAGATTAGAAGTTGTCTGTTTCACCATTAGCACCTGCACGCTCAAATCCCAGAGAGATGCGATGGCCTTGGTTAAAGGATAGCATAGGATGAACATAGTTTCACGAAGTGATTAGGGGTGGCTTCCTCTGCATGTGCACGACCCAGATTGTAAGCACATATGCTCGCCGCGCAAATCCTTCCTGGAAAGAGTGGTCCTTGCCAACTCCATCGCAGGTCTGTCCACCTGGCACCACCACCAGTAAGCACTCTCCACCATCTCTCTCACCCATTTGACGCCCGTGCCCTCCTGGCGCGGCAGTTGAAACAATGGGGACGTTTTTTCTAAACATCCCCCCCCCTCTCCGGCTCTGTTCACCCAACAATCGATCGACAGGTCGTATGAGCTAGGGTAAAGTGTGGGAACTCCCACCTCTATCAAGACGTCTCCCCAGTTTTAGGCGAGCAGGCCAAATACCCCAATCAGGGGAGATCTCCTGAGCTCCACGTAGTGGAGAGGTCGTGCTGCAAGAAATTGCACGGCTTCACCTTCATCCTTTACGCGTTGATTTTTTTTTCACCGTACGTAGCCAATTGCGCCAATCGGAGGTGAGGGAACTAATTGGAGATTTTACATGATGGTGAAAGAGCATCGATCACCGCAGCGTCAGGTTTAATGAACCATTGCATTCGTAGCCTGCGTTTGATGCTGGCCTCTTTATCCAGCAAAGGACTCTCCCCCTCGTGATCTTCACCAAAAGCCCACGAGGAGGACTGGCGAGCGAGTAGAGGTGGCTCAGAAGGTGCTTTGAGCGTTTGAGTCACATGATCAGGAGTGTCCAATCAGCATTGTCTCTAAAGCCCTGTGGGACTCTTACTAATGGGTTAGTGACTTTTCATTTTATCCCGGGACACAACGTAAATTGCCCTGATCCCCAACAGCAGCGGGTCACAGATACGTTGGGTAATTTAAATTAACATGAGCGTAAACACATCTTAGTTGTTATTACATTTAACTGCTCAATTCAAAAGAAGAAAATTGGTGCAGAAGAAATCAATAAACGCAGGGTTGTCAAGAGGAGCATTGGAAGATGATTAATCTGCAGAGCGCAGTGGCTCCAACATTGAATCCCTTGGTGGCTACTCCCAGCACACGTAAAACCCAACGACACATAACGCAACACTCATTCCCACTGGTTCCCAAACAGCGCATGGCCAGGTTGTGTGCAGTTTTGCAAATTTAACAGCCCTGTTTTATGGACTTGCAAACTTTAACACCGGCTCACTACCATTTGTGCAAGCGATTGTTTGCCAGAGGTGTGAACAGACTCCAGAAATGTGGTGGGGGGGGGGGGAGCTTCGATCTTGGCCTGGAGGTCAGTGGCGGTGCTACGTCGAAGCAAACTAAGCAGAGCGTATGGCCCCAAATAGCTCAAGGGGGCCCGGATTGTTTTGTAAAAGGGAGTATCAGCTCAGATTTTTTATTCTAATAAACATTACACAAATCTGATTGACGTTCAAAGTGAATTACGGTTGTGGCTCTAAAGGCTGTCTTGTCTGCAGCTCTGTTCACTCATCTCACTACGTATTTCTCCCTCGTCGACATCATTCTAAGTGCACTGGGCGTCTCATCTGCAACTCTCTTCTCTCGTCTCTATTACTTCTCCATAATTGATCTCATCCTGATACATCCCTATCGCTTGTCAATACCTATTTTGCCATCTCACTGGGAGTTTCTAAATTAGAAGGATAGAGACATGGAGGGAGGGTGGGGGGCGACAAAAATAATTTCTGCTTCGGCCCCCAATGGGCTAACACCTCGACGGCTGACAATGCCCTGCTCACAAAGCGAGCGTGTTTCACAGTTTTATGACACAGCCTGGGATGTGCCGCTCGCTTGCTCTGGTAAAGGCACGTCTTGAATGGCCTGCATGTACGACTCTGGGTGGGCGGCGGCAAGGGGGGTGGCGGTGGTGGCGGTGATATCTTTGTGTGTTCAGAGCTTTCACCGAATATCGCCGATGCCCCTGCAGCCAAGCACGTTGTGCTGTATGACGCAAACACACACTGGATGCGTTCGTCTCGGTTCAGTGTAAGGTACAGCGAGCCCCGCAGTGCTCTGGAGTCCACCGAACACTTGGCACGTATGTATCCAGGCACAGCCCAGGTCAATGTGTGTGCCCGCGTTATTGGATAGCACAACGTGGTATTGTAGTGGTTCGTTCATTGCGTTGATACCCCAGTAACCTGAGCTTGATGTCTGACCGTGCATACGAGTGGAAATGGGAATCTGAAACTCACCTGGACCTCCGTTAGGTCGACTACACCTTAAATGAGTGCACGACACGGTGCGTGAATGTAAAAAAAAATGTGGAGCCAAATGCAGCCAGGCTTGGTGTGACGGCCACACCACCCATTAGTGGACCATGCCAGCCTTTAATGTGTGCTTGCTAACATTCCCTGCCCTGGCTGTCGACATAGCCAACAAAGATGTGTATTGCTTGAAATGTATTTGCACGGTATAGATTGATGTCGATTTTAAAGAAAAAATGTGCCTTATTTCGAAGTTATAAAGTGAGGGCAAACACATTCCTGCGGAGGGAGCTGGTAGGAACATTGGGTTGTTCGGTCAATGGCCAGGGTCAACGGCGGCGTGGTGTATTCCTAAAATATGCCCGTCTGTGAGGGCGGGCACAAGCCGGCGTGAGTAGGTTAAACGTTGAGTTTTATAAGGGCACCACGGGGTGACCAGCCCCTCCCCACCCAGCCCCACCCCTCCCACCCCCACCCAGCCCCACCCTCCCCATCCAGCCCCTCCCCACCCTCTCCACTCAGCCCCTCCCCACCCTCTCCTCCCCACCCAGCCCCTCCCTCCCCACCCAGCCCCTCCCTGCACGACGGACGGACACAATAATCCCCTGTGGGCTGGTGTAACCAGGAGGTTCCTACCAGTATAAGCAACAGCTTGTGCATGCATCACTCAGGGGTCCCCGCAGTCCCGGGAGCCCTCCTACATTAGCAGGTTCCCTCATGGGGGGGGGGGGGGAGAGTGTTCTTCTCTGCCGACTTACAGAAATACGCTCTGTGCGCACGCACTTTCTCGGACACGTTTGCTCCGGTGAATTTTAGTCGGGAGCCATAACTTGCAAAACCCGTGTACTCGTGGGACTGGCCGTGTGCCCAAAAAGACTGCGCCACTAAAAAATGGACCGTCCTTTCTGACAGCCTACACATAGCCTGGCCGATTCAAAACGCACATAAAAGTGAGCGATCAGTCGGAACAGGTTTGGTCGAGTTCTGCATGGATTGGTGAAGAAAGCCACTGTCGTGGCTGAATTCTGCTGTTTTAATGTCAGCCCTCTCATTCAGTGTAAGCCAGCCGCTTTGCATGAGTCCCACAGTTGGAATGCTTACAGGCACGGAAACATTTTTAAATCCTTTATATTAAGTTCACTTGCGTGCTTGCTTGCTTGCTTAGGACCGTGCAAATCTTTCGGTCGTTTTTTAACCCACTTCCCGTGATCCAATCGAGCTGACATATTGCACACAGACTCGTTGTGCGTGACAATTAAATTTCGTGAAAAAGAATTCCAAAATTGTCCACTTTTTAGAAAGAAAAAAAAAATTCATATTTAATTTAAAATACCAATGTGATAAAAATGAAACTCTTACTCAAGAAAAAACAGAAATGAAAAATAAAATAAAACCGATGCCACGCATATAAAGGATTTATAGTGAAACACTTTGTTTTTACGGATAAATTTTTTAACCGGGTTTGTCCGGATTCGTGACCCTAGGAATATATCTGCACCTCCGACACCACAACTGAGCATCTTAATTGAGCATAATGGCAGAGTGCAGGGCGTGTAACCGTGCGTCAGTTTATCAATTACATCCAAGTGATACGCTCGTGGTACATGCGTGGAATCTGTGAGAATTCAATATTTTTAATTCATGCAAATTATATATGTGCATGATTTGCAGGTTAGAAAACTTAAATGAGTCATTAAAAGCAACGTACCAGCGTGACTAAAGACGAAAGTTAGACGTTTAAAAAGAAACGAAAGTTGAATAAAAACCGAACAGTGTGCAAAGAAGCATGCAGGGAGATATGCTTGGATATATAAGGGAAGGCAGAGGAGGACATTCACGCACAATTAGCACGGCTGGTTACGTACGATGTGAAAGAAGTTCAACATGCATACATATTGACCGTTAAGAAGAGTAAGTAGGCTTGGGCAGGACACATTGCGAGAAGAGATGATGGCTCATGGTCGAGACTCGTGACAGAGTAGCAGCTAAAGGAGGGAATTTGTCTGGAAGTATGTTCACTGTGGAGCTGGAGCCAGGGGGCCAGGGGGGGGGGGGGTCAATGGTTGCCTTTGAGTGTGCAGTGAATACACTCGTGTGTGTATTCACACACCAGTGTATTCACACACGAGTGTGAATACACACTCGTGTGTGAATACACTCGTGTGTGAATACACACACGAGTGTGAATACACTCGTGTGTGAATACACTCGTGTGTGAATACACACTCGTGTGTGAATGCACTCGAATGTGAATACACTCGTGTGTGAATAAACTCGTGTGTGAATACACTCGTGTGTGAATACACACTCGTGTGTGAATACACACTCGTGTGTGAATACACTCGAGTGTGTATTCACTCGAGTGTCTCCTTGCTCAAGCAAGAGTGAGTGGTGCTGTGGTTATCATCTCCATTCGTGGCCCTGAGTCATTGCTGGAAATTGCACATTCTGATGGCGGAGGGTTAGTCTCTCGATAGGTCGATCAAAACTTCACCTAAACTCATCTGGCCCAGCATTATTGCACCTTATTTCCACCAATGTAAGATCTGCAATCAGCATCATGAATCAAACCCTGCCTACTATCCCAGCACTTAAACCAACAGTGGCATTAGAAATACATTGTGGAGCTGGACTTTTACCTTCAGCTTTTATCTCTAATAAGAACTCCATTGGCGGTAATGATCACTGTGCTGTATCCATTCCTAAATAGGGTCTCATATATAAAGATAGCACATGAAAGTGCATTGAAACATGAACTGCGTGAATTACTAAACGAATTTTTTTTAATACATCTAAATATTGATACATTTTTTTATTTTAATCGAGAACTATATTCGTGCGTGATCACATATTTGAAAACTTTCCGTTAGTTTTTCTTAAACCCTGACTATTTGATTTATATTGTTCATCGGCTTGAGTTTTTTTCAAAGATATGTTGATGTAGTTTATTCATATTGAGTGCATCGTAACATGTAAATAATCCAGAGATCTTCAGTTCGCCACGGTGGTGAGATGTTAACTACCTCACCTGGTATACAGGAGTACATGGGTTCGATCCCGACTCTGAGGCCTGTATATTTTTACTTTGCATGTTCTCTCTCCCTGTGTCGCATGGATTTTTCTCCAGATCCTCTGGTTTTCCCTCCACATGCTATATATTTCCGAATGATAAACCATTTAGTTGAGCTATTATTTGTGGCCAGGTCGCTCCTGAAAAAGAATTCTATAGCTCAGTAGGTCTTACCCGGTAAAATAATAAGTATAACCCGTAAAAACAAAGTTTTTCACTATAAATCCTTTATATGCGTGGCGGCTAGAGTCCTCTCATCCTCTGGCTTGAGATGGCTGCCACCTATGGGTCAGATGATTGTCTGCCAGTATTAAGCAATTGGTAATTAAATATTTAATTTGTTTTCCTCTAAACAGTGTAAAATTTTGGAAAAAAAATTTCACGAACATTAATTGTCTCGCACAACGAGTCTGTGTGCAAAATGTCAGCTCGATTGGATCACGGGAAGTGGGTTAAAAAACGACCGAAAGATTTGCACGGTCGTAAGCAAGCACGCAAGCAAGCAAGCAAGCGAACTTAATATAAAGGATTTAAAAATAGTTTAGTTTTTATTTAAATTTCCCAGCGCAGTAGTTGAACCCATGGTGCAAATGTACGTAAATACGCCTCCCACCCTGTCCATCCAGATATATAAATGAATACTCCATGGCTAGTTTATCGGCAGGCGGCGTGTGGTGGGGTAAAGTATCGGTACTTCCACCACTTCCAAGTCGTCTGGCCAGTGTGAAAGAGTAGGCCAAATACCCTCGAGATGGGCTTTCTAACGCTCTCCCGAGTGGAGGCCCTTCTGCCAGCAGTGGAATGAGAAAACTATTTCAGGGCTGCACCTTTAACCTTTCCCTTGCTATCGAAATGGTTCGCAGGCACATGCACGTATACGCATTCGAGACAAGTCTTGCAAATGTAAAGTCCAGTGGTAGTGTGGGTGTGAAAAGCCCGCGCCTTCCCGCTGATATTCTAACGTAGTCTTGTGCATCAAGCCCATGGTGACGGGTCATGTACCGCATTTGAAAGGGAATCCGAGCTGCTAACGGCAGATAACATCAGGTGAGGATTATTTGGGTTCAAGTGAACATGATTGGTTGCGATGATAGCACACAGACAGAGAACATATCCTGCTTACCTAAATTCCTTTTCGCTGCCTACTACCAGCCATCCCGAAACCGTGTTCCCGTTAGCACGTGTCCGCTCTTTTCCTGGTTACTGACAAAACTTCACATCCAAGATTTGTTCAACCATTGCCCTGCAGGTCACAACCACTTCTCGTTTTTCTTTTTTTCCTTCGCACTGCTCCACTTCGGAATTCCCTCGCATCGTTTCGCTTCCTAAGTTGCTCATAATCTTGGTCAATTCAATACACGTACAGGTAGTCCCCGACTTACGAGGGAGATGCGTTACGACGACCCCATCGTAAGTCGAAAATATCGTAAGTCGAAAATGGCCTAGCCTACCCAGGAGTCTTAAAGAATGGTGATAATTTAGCAAAACAGAGCAATTTACAGTACCGTACTGTATAAACTATATGCGTACAGTACATCCCGGCAGCGTCCCAACGTACAGTATCGTACCTCGTACGCTGCTGCGTTTGCCTGCCGCGCGAATTGTTAAATATTGTACAATTTTGTCATATCGATATCGCCATCGTAAGATCGAAATACCATAAGTCGGACCATCGTAAGTCGGGGACTACCTGTATTCCCTTATGCATTGAAGTGTGCTGTTTGTTGCTAGCCACTTGGCATTTTGGGCCTTTGTGCCTGTGCTAAGTAACGGTGATAAAACAAAACAATTCCCATGAACAAATTCGCTACTTGATGCCCTGGCGTGGAGCTTACATTATCAGTGTCTGTTTAAAACTTTTCAGCAGCATCCCGTTATTCAGGTGCCTTGAACTGGAGCGGGAACGATTTTAACTACAACTTAATGATGTTACATCACCAGGCCACTTCAATTTAGCCTGGATGAGCCACATTATTGTGCAACACACGAGTGCATTTGGAAAGTAGTGGAATTCTGTTTGGCAAAGTTCTAGAAGACATCGCGTCCATTGTCTCATCACGTAATTACGCGCATTAAATGCCCCGTTTGGCTGCACGCGGCAAAGGCAGCATTAGTGTGCGTAACTCAAAAACCATTCCGTTGATCGTCAGAGTTGCATTCTGTGTGATCACGTATAAAAGTGCTTATAATTTTATTCTGCCGAGGCAGATATCCAGGGTTTAGCGCGAGTGTGCACTTTGTGTGTCGAAACGTGTGCGCGTTGAAACACTATATGTGTATGCTACTCTTTGGTTCTTTCGGTAAAGTAACGTAGAAAGAAAATAAATTTAATAATGCGTGACTTTACTGAAAGAACCAAAGAGTAATTCCTGCAGTCACGAAAGCTCCTCTATTATGTTCATAATAGAGGTGTTTTTGGGTTAGATCGCGTTCTAACCCCCCCCCCCCACCCAAAAAAAAACACATGGATGATATTGGTCGCGAAAGCCCACGTTTTAAACTCTGTATGTTCTGCATTCCGAAGTTCGGTGGAAGAAAGGCTCATTTAATTTTCATGACATATCCATGTAAATTGCTCTCATAAAATACTTCCACTTTTTGTGTTTAAAAAGCACACGCTCGCTTTTATTGCATCAGCAAGAACATTCTGTCGGGAACAGCGAAATAAATATTTCATTGCACTTTTATGAAATATTTAGAGGATCCAATTATTTTTTAATAACTCTGCATTCTGCGGCCTTGGTCACAGCAGCGGCATTCCATCGACCGGTGTCACGAATCGCTCACATTTTACATTTTTCAAAAAAACAATTCCTGTTGCACGGTGCACACGTCCTCGCGCTCGCCTCTCATGCCGTTATTTATCATGCAAAGGTCATCGCCGCGCGTTCTGGAGAGAGGAGAGCCCACTTTGTCATGGAGAACCTAACCACGGCAGCTCTTCTCCACATCAGTCACCTCCATCACTCGCAGCTAAAGAACTCGGCCCTTGAAGAAACGCACAATCTCTCTCAGTCTCTCTCTGCAAAGCCACCTCGCCACAGCACCCCCCCCCCCCCCACGTACCTTTCCCCCAGTGCGATCGTCAGCAAGGGCTTCCCCTGTTCCCCCGGCCGCTTCTCCGATTCCCTGTACGCGCTGATCCCCAGGAGGGTGGCGACCCGACCCGGCCCACGACCCAGCCGCCTCTAGCACCCGTGAGCGTACGCAGAGGCATGGGGCTCGTCAGCACGGATCATGGCGCTGATTGCACTTGACGTGGCTGCTTACGGCGGAACGGAGGCGCCGGCTGGTGGGGTGGAACCACGGAGTCGGTGGGCGGGAGTCGGCTGGGGGTGGTGGCGGCTGCTGCGGCTGCTGCTGCTGCATCATTGGAGCGCGCGCGCGCTCCAGCCAAGGGTTTAGCTTGGCTGCCGAATTCACGTTGGTGTCTGAAGATAGTTTGAGGTGTCTCTCGAATATCCGGCACGGATTGCGGTGCCGCGCGCATCCTTTCACTGAGCGCCGCTGCGATTCCACTCGTGGGTTACCGCGATTTGAAATTACCCCGCAAAAAGAATGATGACGGGGATTGCAAAGATTTATAAATGAGCGCGAGCGTTGAAGAGAGAAGGTTGAGCGTTCACACGTCACTGCTTGCTGCAATTTCCCTCTGCTGTCCCAGCGTCGGTAAGCACGGTGATTTAAGGAGGCCTGATGACTGCAGTAATGTTTGCCCAGGAGGGCAGTTTCCCTGACACCCTGCTCTCTTGCATGCCTCTAATTGGCCAGGAAGACCTCTTCCCCCACAACGGTAGCCAGCAATAACCACTGCCCAATGTTAACGTTAAGAAGCGAGAACAGTTCGTCTTTTTAACACAACCAAGTTCAAGCGTGAGCATTATCTTCATTTGTAGCATTGGACATGAGCCCTTCTTGAAGCAACCACTTGGTGGATGGAGTTTCATTTATGCCAGATGGGCACATTTAAATGCTTAAGTACCACTAACTCCCAATCCAGAAGTTGTAATTTCAGTAATATACCATATTTTCTAATTATTATCAATTTAAATGTCATTTCTGGCATCTCTCAGATTGCTTTTCACATGTCTGAGTTTTACTCAGTTTGGAAATTAATTCGCCCCAACACAATATAACGAAAATACTTCTTAAAACACATTGCAACCAATTATTTTCACCACACCGAGCAGATTAGCACAACTTGTTACAATCACCGCGGAATAAGCAGCGAGGGGGGGGAGGGGGGTAACGTACCTGGGCCGTCACTCGAACCGGGCGACAGCACGCGGAATCAGCCCGGAGTGTACCCCCCGGTGCCCAGAACGACGCCACTCGATGCAGGCGGAACCCTCGTGCGCAGACGCCGGCGAGTCAGCTAGTCCCGCAGGGCCGCGCACGATCGTCACACCTCGCGTGCCGGCGCTCACGCCAGGGCGGCCGCGTCCTCCGCTGCTGTCGGGAAGTCGTTTTGGATTTTTGCCACAGTAGGAACACCCTCCCCACGACCACCACCACCACCACCACCCCCCCACTCCCCGCCACCATTCCGTCACTGCCAGTGCCCGTGTGACTCTGCTTGTCAGGAAAAGGCTCTGATAAATGTTTCTTGGTTTGACGACACCGCTGCCCTTCCCCACCACCCCCCCCCCCCTTTCTCTCCGCGACCCACCTCGCTCTCTGATGAATAGGCAGCCGAGGCACCCGGACGTCCACACCCACTCGCAGTCACGCTCGCCGAGAACCAGGGACCACCGGCACGGTCTTCAACTCGCTTCTCGTTTCGTTGCGGCAGGCATGTTTTGGCAGAGCTGCACTTTCGTATGGAGGTTTGATGGCGAGACGTCACGGTAATGACAGCGTGCCATTTTTACTGGAGTATAAAGCTCTCCGTAAAAAAAAAAACCGGTGGCTTTTCCTGGCTCACGGCATGTGCTTAAAAATGCAACGCCAGTTTATGCTCTTACACTGCCGTGTCTGTGTATAGAGCTTACAAAATAAAATACAAATGTGTGCACAACAGCTATTATGCCCATGAGGTTGTCGCATTAAAACATCAAACAATGGGGGTTCCAGAGCTGAGTTCTTCTCCAATTCACGTAACCACAGGAAAATGAATTTAATAAACCCGACGCCACGTCCTGGCGTGCAGGTCAACGAGGCGTGCAGGCAATGGGCATCATCACTTCCCCGGACGATGACGGATGCGATGTTTGTGAGTCTGCAGCCAGCATCGGGGGCTGTGTGGCAGCAGTCACCCCGCATATCCCTGCTTCCATTAACTGTTACTCAAAATCACGAGGCGAGATTCTAAGAGCAAAGATTCTGGACATATGAGGGTGGGCGTCAGACCCGTCCTGCGATCGTGAGGCAGTCGTAGAGCAGTAAATACATTGCATTTTCTTAAATCTACGGCCTCTTGCTCTTTACTTACAATGAGGTTTGTACGTGGCAAAGTGTACGAGTGTTGAGGACGTGATAAGGGTTACGTAGCCAAAATGTATTTGCGTTTAACTTATACACTTTGACAGTCAGCAGTGTGTGCAGCCAATATGACAAATAAATGAAACGAAATAATCGCAATAACTTTACATTTCAATAAAGCAAAAACATTCCAGGTCACGTAGAAGCGCAGAGAAAATCTTCACACAAACACGAGGACAATACTCAAAATTCCGCACTGATAGGTCCACTAACCCTCCTGCTCTATCGCCATCTGCTGGCCACCTTGCAGTATTAGTGGGTTTGGGAATTTCACGAATTTACCTGATGCACCAACCCTTGTACTCCAAGATGCCAGATTACATAAGTGTGGCACTACACCCGGCGAACTTTATAGGCCTCAACAAATAACTCTTTAACAATTAAACAATTGGCTTAATTTAATAATGGTGACCTAATGAAACAGTTCTAGATTTGAAGTTTTCGTGACCGCAAGGATCCATACTCTTTGGTTTTGTCGTTAAAGTCACGTAGGTGAAATAAAAAAATAAAAATGAAAACAAGTCAATTAAATCACTTTAATCAATTTAGTTGTTTTCATTTTTATTTTAAATTCCACCTACGTGACTTTACCGAAGAAAACAAAGAATGAAACAGTTCTATAACTAAGACCCGAATGGTTAACAGCCCGTGCAGTTCTTTCGTGTTGTGTTGTGACAGCGAGCCGGTTCCACGTCTATTTAACCAATACTCCACTTTGGGAAGCCATCCGTCACGTCCCCGACACTGCCTCGTCCCTTCTCCCCGCTGGGATTGAATACTTCAGCAGCATTTTAATTACATTACCGTATTACAACGTCAATAATAGGGAAACGCATTAACGGAAGTCAGATCCTAATTTGCAAAAGCGAGTTTCACCTCGCTCTTGAGTGCCGGTGACAGTAAATGAATGACCTGTCTGGTTGAAGGAGCAGCTGTTGATGCATTGGCCCTGGCAGATCTTAGTTCTATTACGCGGGGCTTGTATAAATCACCCGTGTAATCATGCTCCACCAGTTGTACTTTACATAAAAAAAAATTAGAATATTAACTATTCGTCTTTGAGTGCAACCCATGCCACATTGGCTGTGCATATTCATAAATCGTGAGCTCAATTAGCTGGTGGTGCGACATTCATTTACTATGTTTGGTTTTGCCTGAAGCTTCCCTTGACAGGTAATGGGCAGTGTTTATGTGGTGAAAGTCATTTATGAAACTCCATCAAGAACTAAGACCATTCTTGTTATGCCCACGGAGTGTTGTGTGTGGAATGAACCACCGTGAACAACGATAAAGTGCGTCAATTATTTTTAACAAAGCTGGCCGAAGTGCAGTTCGTAAAAGCCATTTTTAAACGAAGCAGCATGAATTTTATTCGCCTAAGAAAATGCAAACACTGTTTGTTAAGCAACACCGACACATTGCAAATATAGCGTTGAAAAATACGACGGTACTGTACGCTTCAGTTTGATTTATTGAGCCACTAAGGAGCACACAACGGCCATTGGATCTGTCGGAAATAATACTCGAGCAGCAAGATGGATGGGAATTATTCTCATGCCATCAGCTGCAGGAAATTACAGGTAGGAGTGGAGTGAGTGGCTGGTTGAGGCCAGGTGCTTAGCCATGACCTGTAATCGGGGGTCTCACTGCGGCTGCCTGTGTTGCTGCTGCTGTCCCTGAAGTCACCTGACTACACTTGAACCTCCTCCGAGTCCTGGTCGTGACGCTTGCACCCGCATTCTGCCTCACCCGCCATCTCACATTATTCGAAATCTAAATGTCCATGCTTTGTGGGTTTAGCGGTCATGTCTCCATAATTGTATCACATTACATCCTGCACTTTGGAGGAGTGGTTTGTGTATCACCTTGATGAGCGCTGAGGTGAGATCCTGCCTCGTCTATCTGGATTTTTGAGTGTTATCTCTTAAAGTGCCTGGATTTATTCTCGTTAGTCCAGTTTCCACATCACACATACAAAGTCGGTAACGAATCAGCAAAACATCCCAAGCTGGGGCTTCCTAAAAGTATCATGGGACTCAGAGACAATGTCCAGGTTGTAGATTGTTATATATTTATCAAAATACAACATCGACAGTACATATTTCCACGCAAATTATTTTTGCATTCATATATGAAAAACAGATGTTATTGTGTATCCTTATAATTATTGATTATCGGCGTCCCTTGGACTGATGGCACATCATCTCCATTCTCTCTCACCTGGATGATAAGGTTTGGTAGAATTGTGCGCACACGTATATCACTTGCGTTTCAAGGAATGTTGTGGGTATATTTTGACATTTAATTAGTTTTTTATTCTGAAAACGAAGGGCTCGCAAGAACAAAAGGTGGTGATGGTGATCTATCACATTTTTGACGTAAAGCTTTCGTGACTGCAGGAATTCATATTCTTGGCTCTTTCGGTAAAGTCACGTAGATGGTTGAAAGAAAATAACAAAAAACGACGACGTTTCGATCGCAACACAAGCGATCGTCATCAGGAGAAAATTACTCTTTCCTCCTGATGACGATCGCTTGTGTTGTGAAATATAGCTATATTTCTTCCTGCCTCAGCAGTCCGCCTGCTGTATTTTTTCACCCGAAGACGATTGCTTGTGTTGCGATCGAAACGTCGTGATTTTATTTTATTTTATTATTTTTCTATCTACGTGACTTTACCGAAAGACCCAAAGAGTATGAATGCCTGCAGTCACGAAAGCTTTAAGTCAAGATTTGTCATCTCAATGTTGCGCCGACAATTTGTCCAACGGTTCCATCCACATACCAACGTAGGCCCAGCGTCGCATGTTTACTGGAGAAATAAATGAATCACGTCACATCCGAATAATCCGGTTTTGATTATTTTAAGTAGATAAAAGACAAACATTTAAACAGCAACGAAGCTGAGTATGCGAACACTGAATGCATGAAAGAAAAAAACACAAGTGATGAATTATTCTGATTGTTGGCAATTCCTGAATGTCGTGTATCATTTTGCAAAACCTGAGTGTGAGGAACATTTTTGAATAGACACGGGGAATGAATTTTAGGCTCAGCTGCACTCCTCGTATTGCCATGAAATTAAGGCGTAAATCATATTCGTTTGTGTCCACAGTTGCACTCAATTACGAAACACAAGAAAGCAAAACAAACGGTGCGGAGGGAAAATGTGATGGGAGGGTGGTAGGGGGCGGGTTCTAGACTCCAAACAAAGGCAGCTTCGGGAGGAAATGACCGCAGTGGCGGCCGCGCTTCGCCCGCCAGTCAAGACAGCGCGAGCAAAGGTCCAGGCTACCTCCGGCTAATGTCAGCAAATCGCTTGCACGTGTGACCCAGAGAGGCGAGGCACGCGCGCACAAACATCACAGCCGCGGACCCGTGGCCACGGCCCCGTGGCCACGGCCCCATGCCAATTACAGCCGAGAGTCACCTCCGCCCGCCGGAACGGTTCGCTGTGTAAACCAGCGCGCATTTTTTTTTTCGTTTTATTTCCCAACGTTTGCTAATTACTGTAACCAACGTTGTGCCGTCGGCCGTGGTGGTGCTGGTGGAGGCCGAGGGTGGCTTTTGTACACGCGCGCGTGTGTGTGTGTGTTACTGTAATTCTTCTAAAAAAATTATATCTTACGAAAGCCATGCGTTTTGGTCGGAAAACAAAGAGCTTAAATTTTAATGGCTGGCTGGTAAATTATGTTTTGCTGTTTGGCAGTGTTTATATGAATGGAATGGTCCTAAATCGCTCCAGATGTGGAGGGTGCCACAGGTTAATACTCCTCATTATGTGACTTGCTTGAGAGTGATTCACTGCGAAATGTAACGTGCAGAAAAAAATAAAAATAAAACCGTCGTGTTTTCTCTTCTTTTTGCACCCCGCATTATATTAAGCACATGAAGATGCACACTTGTGCACGTGCGTGCAATCGGTGAAACTGCATGCGGCGTAATGCATTACAAACACAGATATCCAGCCAAGAGCATAAAGTGTGGGTGTGTGTGATATTGTGGGGAGCGGTAGTGTAGCTGTTAGCGGGCTGCGCTACGAACCTCGTCACCCGCTCACGGTGATGATTATCTGAACTCGTCCTGGGTCTCCCCTGGGTTGATTCAGCCTCAAATAAGTACCTTGTGCGATGTGTAAACATTACCACGAGGGAGACAAAGGCGGGCCGGGCGTAGTGTTGGCCACCTACCCCCTCGTGTGCCGTGCCAGTCTTCACAGGTGCTCGCTAACAGCACCTTCTACAACGGTATATTACAGGCTATACAGGGGATGTTTGCCTTTTTATATTGTTAGGATGCGACTACAGCCCCAGTGTTCCTGGCTTTGCACAATATCAGTTGCACTTGGAATCTGGGCCTGGCCTGGGCTTCTCCTAGGTCAGCTCAGCTTTAAATAAGGATGTTGTGCACAGTCTCAAGCCAAATAGGTGCTCGCTAACAGTACTTGACTCTAAAGCCGAGCAGGTTAAATGTTTGTCTTTTATACGCGAAACTGCCGAGTTCCTGCTGTTGGGGAGGTTTTAATAACGTAATTTGTTACCTCATAAATTATGTTGACAATTAGGTAATGCATGACTGTATATCAGTTACACTGTGCTAATTGAATATTTAAACCATTACCAACAATCATAAGTAGCTGTAAGCAGATGGCAGCTCGGTACGTGAGTCATTGTAAGAGATTATTGCACCGAACAGACTCTCCGTGTCTTGCTGACAGTAACACGGAGACGCTAATGCATTACATCCCGCAAATTAGTCGCTCCTATATCAACTCTGCATGCACTAATCTACAATTCATAGATATCTCAGAAAATAAACCTTCAGCCAATGGAGTCGAAGGAGAGTCCACGTTTTTGCCATGCAGGTTTCCTCCAGAGTAAAGTTACGTACGTGCTCAGTCATTTTAAACACTACCGTCCAACCAGAACGAGCTTGGGCAGGACAAGTCGCGAGCAGGGATGATGGTCGATGGCCAAGAATAATGAGGCAGCGGCAGCCAAGGAGTGGAACGCCTTTACCGAGGAGATGGAGCAACCAAATGAGCTCGTGTGCAGGCGCTATGTGGATTGTTACATTGCAGAAGCATGAGAGATGGTGGCGGCTTAGGGGAGGCCTTCATTCAGCAGTAGATTGACTATGGCTGCTGATGATGATGATGCTAGTGACACGTGTGTGTCATGTACACTCTTGATTCAAGCAAGGAAACCATCGCTTTCCCGTGCGCTCGTCACTTCGCAGGGTGGTAGAGGCCACGAGCATCGTACGGGCTATCGTACGACTAGTCAGATTGTTATTCTTAGGTTTTTTCGGTAAAGTCACGTAGGTAAAAAAATTTAAATTAATAAAAGTAAAATAAAATTAAAAATCACGACGTTTCGGAGGCAACACAAGCTTCCGTCTTCAGGTGGAACCGTCACAGCCACGACAGTTGTATCAAGTAAATGAGAGATTACAAGAACTACCACTCCGTATATATAATGGTTGAAGAGGGGAAGGGCCAAGTACGGCACACTTTTTATTAATATGGTAAGGTGAGGCTTAAGACTAAGAATAGACTGCATAACAAAAGACTGAGCCTTTGTTATGGAGAGGTACGGTTTGTGACTACGCCTAGCCTACATAACACAAGTGTGAAAAAAGAAAAAACTAAACCTGGTAAGACAAAACTGGCTGTCTATCAATAACCTGTAATAGTTGTCTGTCAAATAAGATGGTCCAAATAAGTGTAGTTAAATCGTTTTTGCATGGTTAATCACATCTTTCCAATGATTACTCGGTCTGTAACCATCATCACGGTTGAAATTATGTGACTTTACCGAAAAAACCTAAGAATATGAATCCTTGCAGTCACGAAAGCTTCAAATCTAGAATTAGTCCGGTTGTGCCGCCGCCGTGTTCCACGAAATGTTAAGCGGACGACTCTCCTCCTCGTCCGGTCCTTCTCCTGCAGTCATTGAAAGCGTGTAGCTTACCCAAGCTGCAGGTGTGAAGGTGCCACCTACGTAGAGAGCAACGTGCGACACGTGGACAATTATCAGGTGCCTCGGTGTTTCACACTCCAGTGACGAGGTCGTGATAGCGACAAAGCAGAGGTGCAAGACGGGCGATCTCAACGGAGATTCGCCACTACTCACGAAAACTGAACTCTCTTTCCCGTGCAAAAACAATACCGAGGCGTGGGTGCCAATGTTGGCGAGATGATTGTGAAAACTGCGCGAGGCTCTATTTGCACATCTAATGACTTATTCCATTTGCACTCTGTGGTGTATTATTGCTGTACGGTCCCTAGTAACCAAAAAAGCAGTGATTAAAATCTAGGCCAAGAAAATGCGCGTGAAATGTTAAAGCATCTCTTCACTGTTAAAGTAGTCGAGAGTATAATTCTGTGGTCACTGACCTTGTTTTTTTTCAAAGGGATGTGAATTTGTCTGCCTGTGGTGTCCAACCACCTGTGCAGAAAAGTTTAATCGGTAAATCAATTTCAATATCGGTAAAGCAACTCGAACAGAGCAAAAATTGGAAGTGCCACTTTCGTTCACAAATAACAGGAGCTGAATGTCCTGTTTCTTGCCATATACCCTGGAGACATTTGGAGAATAATGATGGAACACATACACATTGTATTGAATAAGGGGTTATCAGTGGCAGCAGAACGAGTCATACGTCTTTCCATTCTTTCAAAAGGGCTGCGCTTAAAACTATTCTTTTTTCATGATATGAGTCTGGCAAAACATTCCTTTAAAATTAGCTCGTGTGGATTAAATGTTTGCAAATGGTTAGATTTGATTGTAAATCCCAGCATGCGGACGGCGTGTTCGTACTGTCGTTCTGACGATCTGGTAGCGTGTACCAGTGCGTCACTCACAAAATAGGGGCGGGGGGAGGGGTCTCTGTTTCTTATCGCAAACACGGTGACGTACATGCCATGGTTCACTTAACAGGACGTATTAGGTGGCAGCTCGTGAAAAACCCCGTAATGTATGTGAATTGGATCCTAATAAGGAAAACACCACGTAATTCAGGTATAATGGAGGGGCAGAGGTGAGAGCTTTATCAATAATGAGCAGCAATTGAGGGGTTCCCAGAGCAAACCCTTACGGAACAATGGTCAATGAGATGTGTCAGAAGGACGCCTCGAACATAAATCTCGGAGAAACGCGTGTGAACGCAAGAAGACCGAAACCACCTGCTGTTGTTAGCGAATTTGGCAGACGCAACATTTTTTAATGTTGTTATTTGAAATAATGTATTTGCATAAGTGTGTCCTCTAGCGGGCATCATTCACGATGCCATGCACCGAGGTGGCAGGGATATTTGTGGTCGAAAAATATTCGGCATTGGAGTTGTGCAAGTTTTGCGTCGTGTTAATCCGGGGATGATGGCGTGATAAATAACAGGGCATGCTGAGAAAATAAACCAGCCTGGGAAATCACTCCATTACGTTGCCTAACGGTAAATGATGGCAACATCGCCAAAGTAATATAGCTTTAATGCGAGCCGCTAAAATTAGAGCTGCACTGCAGTGTAATGAGATTGTGCCTTGCTTTTTTTTTACTTGAACCTGATTGTGTATGCCGCTACAGCAGGGCCACTCGCCTCCAGGGAGTGACCCACGCGGTCGCTCAACTCGCCGCACCAGGCAAGCAGCCGGGAGGCAGCGGGGAACGCGTCCCAAGTTGCGGAGCAGCATTGCCCTTGAATACAATTGCCTGGCAAATTGGGGCAAAATTTGGGGAGCCGAGCCGAAAATTGGAACTGCTCGGTTATGTCCTCTAGACGGGACGCAGAACAGAGCGACGGAGTTATCACTCGGCGGAACTCTGACTGCCGCAGGCAACGCTGGACACGCGTTCACGGGCCAATGCATTTGTAATTACCTACTATCCTTGTGCATTTTACTTATATTTAATCAGATTTAAAAACGCAATAATGGAAATCTGTTAACCATATTCATCAATTATCCATTCATACGTGCCATGGTTATTAGATTTTAATTTGATTAAAATACCTATTGTATAAAATGTGGTTATTTGTCATTGCAGGAGATCATTTGTATTAAAAAAAAAAACACTTTATGAAGTTGAGAGAAAAGATATTTGAGAATCAGTAACCATCACTTGACCATTAGAAATGCAATTTGCTACCATGGGGTTTTTTCCCTGCAGAGGAATGCGTTAGCGGAATATAGGTCTATAACCATTATAATACAGCCGAATGAATCAAGGCTGCAAATGCATTAGGGCCTGCACGCCTGCCAGCTGCGGCTAATGCAGCTGTCCGATCGCTGCGAGATTTGTTAAGCGTAGTGTGATAAATGATCCGAATCTGTTTGCTCGCCCGCGAAAGGACAATTCAGTGGGTCGCCCATTGCTTCTCATCTCTAAGCGTTAACCCCCTGGTGCAGCATTGGGCCAGACGGGAGGGCCGCGGTCTGCCGATACCAGCAGGCCACGTGACTGCAACCTGCAACCCGAAGCGTCTTCCGAAATTTAAACGTAAAGCAAGGACGATTGCATTCGTGCGAGTAGCTGATAGCTTACCTACATTGGGGATTTAAATCCTGTTTTTTTTTGTTTCAAACTCTACAAAATTCAAATTGATGAGATTGTATTTGATGTATAAATGCCGTGGGCTGTGCAAAGCTGCGGGCTACTCGACGTGGAAGATTATACGAGTCATCAGAGCAAAACCAAGGTCTCGCTTCCCTCGAGTTCATTTTTTCACGAGCCTCTCATCCGTGGCACCCAAACCGACATGGATTTACGCGAAATCAATGTTTGTGAAAAACGGCCAAAGCAGGCATTCAGTCTCCACGAACAGGCCCATACATCTCAACAAGGACACAGCAATTAACCGTGTTGGTATCTTAACGTGCGGCCGATTGAAAATGTTCCCGCACTAGCGAAGTTTCATTTGTCAACATGCCCCGCACGCCTTTCCCCCGGCGAGCCCAATGTGGTCTTTTTTTGTCATCTAGCAGTTCATTACTGGAATTGAAATTCTAACCCATTACTGGGGCGCACAGCATACACAGGAACACAATCATTAGCTGCTAATGGCTTGTAGATTGCTTCGCGAAATAGGCTTGTCTATGGCAACCATTCGCTTTTCTGCATTTTTTTCTAGCCCCTTCTGACTAGTTTCTTTATTATGTTCATATTTCGATGGCAAACAAACGGAGGGGAGGAAACATTTATAACATGTCAATAAAAAAATGTTTTCTCTCGTGTACTTATCCAAATTGCATTGAAATTTAAAATCCTGCAGCATTTATGTTAAGTGTGTGTAATTTATTTTGTGTATTAATAGGGTAGAAAATGCTATTAAAATTCTATTGTAAATGTAACAAGTACTAATACGTTATTGTGCTTTGCAGTGACAGTGCCCGTAGGACAATGTTAGCCAGGGAAGGGCACATTATGTCAGCATTGTGAGGCTGGGGTTTCTCTATGAGTCTAGGGTCCTGCATCTAGCCACCATTCATTCTGAGACTCTGGGTTCAATCTGACTCCGGGAATGGAAATTGAAACTGTCAAGCTCTGATGGCCACCGGAGCTCCGATGTTGTGAGTGTAACAGACTCATTCTGCTTCACCTGTGGATGCTACTCCATCTTGCTCTGGGAAGATCTGCTGAGTGAAGGAGTAGAGGGCAGAGTGGAAACTTTTCATAGACCAAAAATGTCCCTTCTTCAAAACACAAAGGGCTTCTCATCTGAAGAATGAGTGTTTGCTCAGATATTACCCTACTGCCATATATTTACATTTTCTAATTTTATTCGGGTAAGACTGCATACCTGACATCCTCACTATTTATCAACTAAATTCTCCCTTCTTCCACCTGGTCTCTGTCGACCTTAGCAACAACTGGTGATGAGATCATACACGCAATCCAACCCGAATAAGGTTAGAATATGAATTGTAATGAAGGCCACGATAACCTCACATCTCGGCGACATATTTTCTTTCACGAGGCAGTTTTATTGACGATGTTTTTAAGGTTTTTTTGCAGTGTATGTGTACGCACCAGTGATTTATGCATGTTGAATTTCGTTCGCACCGTACGTAGCCAACCGTGCTAATCGGAGGTGCGGGGGAAGACAACAAACTAAACACAAAAAGCAGTTTTAAAGAAATTAGTTTTCAATCTCGATTTAAAAATCGTAAAGGTAATCTCAGACCTATACAATTGATGGGCATTGAAGCTGGTAGGCTCATTAATTGGACGGTGGAAAAACTACACTCCCAGCCACACCTGGCAGGACAGCTTCCACTCAGCCTGTTCCTCAGTAGCTTGTTCCTGGCGACTCTGTACCTGTCATACAGGCAGCCCTGGTTGGCCCGTACCTCGTTAAGTCATACCTGATGGAGATGTACTTTTTAAAACTATTCTCAGTCGGTTGGTGCTTGTTTAAGCAGTACCTGCTTAAGCTATACCAGGTTAAGCTGGTGCTGGTTAAGCTTTGCAATCCGTTGCAAGAAAGTGGCACCTGTGGGAAGCCAATCAAATTTTTTTGGAAAAAAATCCCATTTTACTTGGATAAATGCTACCTTTTTGTACATAGGTTGGCCTAACCAGTCGAGATTTCTACAAACATGTACAATAGGGGCATTAATTACACCACAAGAAAATGTAACTGCAATTGTGGTGACGCACAAGCACAAAAAAACACTCCAGAGAGACTCAAGGCCACTGGCCAAAATATCACCTGATATACTTTATTTTTCTCTATTGAGGGTAATAGAAGCATGAAGTGTGTTTCCCCCCATATTGATTCCCACGTCCACGTGAATGCAGAACATTCAACCACGTTAAATGGCTCGGAGGGAATTAGGTGGCTAACTACAAACACTTTAAGCTTCACAGGCATTTGGCCACACAGCGTAATCCGCAGTTAGTGCGTGGCAACATTTGGCTCCTTGGGGCCGTGCCGGCGTACGATCGCGATCCTCCAGAGCCTTCCCCAGGTCGTGGAGACCGACGCTTGCCATGGCAGCAGGAGAGATCACTCAAACATGTAAAATGTAACTGGTATAACAATGCCATTGAAAAGGGACAATCCATTAATCACGGACGGGCACATAAAGAGTAATTTAATGAGAAAGGGAGCCCGTTTTACATTTTTTTTCCACAGGGAATTGGCTGCTCTCACATGGTGGCTCTCTGGCCAGAGTATTAATCTTTGGGCTGAAAGCCAGGCGGGAGGGTGGCAGGCAAACTCTAACACTCAGAGTGCGTGACTGATGAGCAGGGTTAACGGGAGGCCCAACACGACAACACACAGGGCATCCATGGGATTACACATTAACCATCGCCGCTTTCCGCCAAACAGGCCCACACTGCCAGCGTGTTGGTCTATTCATTCTCAAGCACATTTCTTGAAGCAGTTGCACAATAGAATCGTATAAGTATAAAACATGAAAATGGAAAGCCACATTGCTCCTGTAGCATGCATTATAAATAATGCGGTGCTCAAATGTAAACTGTGTTCGTGCTGAAAATTGTAATAGAAATGTTTACATTTACATTCATCACCTGCGTTTTCTGTCAAGAACCAAGAATGGACTTCATATATTTAAAGTTTTCATCCATTTTATTGCATTTTGTCAGATTTTTCTTGATGTGGCTAATTGTAAACAACCAGTAAATGCAAAACAAAAGCAAAAACTTAGACCCTACATTGTATTAATCAAACTGTTACCCGCGTTATCAATGATATGCATTACTCCTTCATAAAATGGATCAACGTTCCATGTGAAAAAAAGTCCGAGGCAGTGTTGAACTTGGCTTTAAACAAACGCTATTAAAATCTAACTTTGTCCCACGGGGGGAAAGTGCAATCCATACGTCAGGCACTCTGACACCCGCTCTTAGACATCGCCGCGGCTTTCCTCGGCGCCTGTGTTGCAGGCTAAGTGGAGTTGATGTGGCATGCGTGAGCGAGTTAATGTGGGCGGCTGACCTCTGATCTCAGGAAGCGGATGGAAGGGAGGCGAGGTGCGGGGAGGAGCGAGGGTGAGGAATGGCCGCGTCTGGCCCCTCTGCCCCACGGCGTGTAAATCAGGCGACCCTCGTCCACCAAGCATGCCCACAAGCCCCGCCGCTGATTTATGGGATGCATGGGGCCAGATCCATGGCAACGTGGTGCCAGCACGAGAGCTGAGAGCTCCATGAAGTTATTCCAATAATGGCTTCTTCCCGTCTGCCAGATTCGTGGCAAATGTGACTTTTATATATCGCGCATATAAGACTTAATGAGTATATCTGATTGTTCCCGTCGATGCCACTTTTATATGAGAGAAAAGCAACGTTTTATTTTCATTAAAAAAAATCTTTGTGAAAGTCAATTCAGATGTATTCAAGGATGGCAGCACTGCAAGTACAGTTCAGGCCTATATAATGTTTCCTATGTTGTTTCCTCATATATACGTGCATTTTCATTTGTTTAGTCTGTTGCCTCTCAAATAAAAATACTCAATAACACATTTACCAGACATCCAAAAGCAGTACCCTCGTGAAATAGAATATTAAGACTCGGTGAACATTTCCTTGATAATTAAACTATATTATTAGCACCATCATAAGGAGAAGATTCCACAATGTCATTGCTTTAGTTATTTTCCAATATTTTGACCCAGTTCACATTGGCCTTTTGTATTTGCCTGACCCATCCCCCAAATATTTATTCACATGAATGAGCGGGGCTTCTGATAAATGGGCCAGGCCTACTCCCTGCCGGTGTGGATGAGAGCGCTTGGGGGAGGAGCTGAGTCTGGTTCCCAGCAGCAGATCTATACAAACGGAGCGGACCTCCATTTACACAGGGTGATTTATAGTGACCGCAGAGGGACTTCAAAGTCCCGCCATATTATAAATGGCTGGGCCAAGTGCAGATGTCCAATGGCAAAAAAAAAATAGTTATATAAAAATGAAACGCCCATCACTGCTTTGAGATGCTCTGGTGTTCCTCCTCTTTAAACTATTTAAATTGTTCTCAGTGACTTACGATTAAACATAAGAAAGGTCCACTTCAGAAACTGTCCTTCAGAAGAAGTGGCGAGGTTGAGAAATTCATCTTTTTACGTAACAAAATGTAATGATTGATCCATAAAACACGTACAAAGATAAAATACTGTGCATTGCTTATAATGTATGTAAAATTTGGACGATGAAGGCACACAGTGACCTTTCGGACCAATGCCACCAGTATTTGATTGTGTCCATAGTTTTGACTTTAATATTTGGAGGGGCGAGGGTTCGTGTTGTCCCTCACATTAGGAATCGCGGGTGCAATATATATATATTTTAATTTTAATTGTAAACTACTGAAAGTAAATTAATAAATACCCCAGTTGGGGAGGGGGCTATGCTCCCCCGTGCCCCCCCCCCCCGTGCCCCCCCCCGTGCCCCCTCTTCAAACTCCGCCCATTATTTTATCTCCAATTAAAGATTGACGCAAGAGACATTCAAGCAAAAATGCAGACTGCTGTGTTTAATATAAAGACACCCTCCAATGAAAATTGACATTCTACACTGATATAATTCTAAGCATTCTCACCGAATACACACACACACGCGTGTCTCTCCTGAATATAATAATGGCATTTGTGGTGTTGCCACAAAACCATCTGTGATGTTCACTTCGGAAATTATTTCCCTTGGATGCAATAATCGTCCTGTGTTGCACTGGGACGCTCCTTCCTCATGGCTATTGCATTACGCTGGTCCTGACATTTGTGACCGCAGGAAACCCACGCAAGCACTGGCGGGCTCGTTCCAGCATAAATAATCAAGCGGAGTGATTCTGCGATAAAGACGCCGTCTCGCAGATGGCGGAGTTGGCATTAAAATATCGCTCCTGGTGGTAAACGCGGTCCCAGTAAATGCTCTCGAATGCAAAGCCATTCGCGTGAAGGCTGCCCGCGTCGCGACACCGCATGCGCCGTGCGAGCGGCTTTGTCTGATGAGCACTGGGCAGAGTTAAAACGGGAAATGTCACGGGGTAGGTGAGCCCCCAGTCCCCCACGGATGTGACTTCTCCAGTCCCAGGCCCCGCTGCTGAATGCTGCTGTGCAACGGAAATGTTCGGATCCATAAGTGCATGGCATCGCGTTGCCCACTGAGCCACAGATTAACAGTGCAAGCGCTGTGCTGGACCCCAGGATCCAGAGCTCCAACGGCCCACCACATGGTCCCCAGCTGCTAAATGTATCTCAGTGGCAATGTGTGAATGTAGCTAGCGTTTCTTGCAAATGGGAGCAACTTAAACACGGCTGAAAATATGTTTAGGACTAATTTAAAAAAATTGACAAGATAGTGTGTCAGCTGATATTTTAATGTATATGTAAATGTATTTAAGGTTTGGACTGTATTCAGAAATGTTGGTCCTGTACGTATGGTTTAAGCGGACATTTGGTCAAAACGGTGTAAATCCTGTGACTTTGAAAATGTGGGCTTCGATAAAATCCAGCATTGAAATACACGTGTTCGTGTGGAGAACGTTTGTATAGTTATCAATGTGCAACGATAAATCATTGGCAAATACTACTGGCCTATCTGAATACAACATATAGAATGATAGGATCATGAGTGTATATAATTCCACTGAGGGCATCTGAGCAATATAACCTGCAATATCAATCTGGCTCATAAAGGGTTAATTTATGGATCGTTCAGCATGTGTTTTACAAGTGGCTGCTTTCCTACTGGAGTTGACGTACTGCCCATAACCTTCAAATAAATGTCACAGATTAAAGATGGAAACAGACAGCCACTGTCAGCCCTCTGAAGAAGTCAAGTCCTTCACTCAGTCCAGCAGAAGACAGCCGTATTTTCTCTCAGCATTGCTTTTACCGTTGAGGTGGTGACCATCGGCTGAGCTGCTGTGTGGAACAGAATATTGATAATATAATTATTTAGCAGTGATACATGTCTTTATAATAACATTAACAGTAAAAATATGTTTGCTTAATACAGCCGCAACATTTACAACTAGTCTCGGTTAAAATATTTAATTATTATCTTTATGGCTACCACCCCCGTTACTTACATCCGGAAGTCCCATTACACAAGTATCATTACACTTATCATCATCACGAGCCCTGACCGATCTATTGCTGGATGAAGGCCTCACTGCGCCAACACCATATCTCATGATCTTGTGATGCCACAATCCATCTGACTCCTGTACATGAACTGGTATTATAGAGGCTTCTCCACGGTGGTCATCCTCACCAGTCTCAGCCAGTAGCCATAATTTCTTTTAGTGGCATGTCTTATCCAAGCCCACTTACTTTTCTTAACAGAAATGTTGATGTCTCTAAACTGGCATTTTTTCTGTGATCGTGTATTTCTCTTTGTCTCTTAGTGTTCACCTCTCACTACTAATTTTCACACTTCTTACCTTTTGTTCCATTTATTTTGTCAATTTCCATGTTTTTGATCCACATATTATAGAAGATAATATACACTGATTAAAGTCTGTCTTCTTTTAGGCACATTTTTATCTTGATTTTCATAATCAAATTAAGTTTAACATAAGTACTCCACTCCGCTATCGTGCATCTATTTAATTACTTATCTAGATCCTGGTCTACATGAATAATTGCTTGAGGTATACACGTGTTCTGCAGTACAACCACGCGGAGACGAGGAATACTATAAGGACTGTTGCCATTTATCAACAGGACCCTGCGGGGTGGGCTGGTAGGAATAATACTTAGTACCGGTACAGGGATATCGACCGGGTATAGAGGAGTTAAAGAAAAAATTACTGTATTCTAGTGTAACGTTAATTAAAAGTGTTTGTTTTGACAAGAAACGCTGTGAGATTTAAAGACTCGTAGTCTTTCATTTCCAAACGATCACATCTGAGATTAATTGACCTTAGATGGGGAAACTCGAATGCATTTACTAGTATAAAGCCTGCCGCACTAGGCCTCGCGAAGCCTGCTGCACTAGGCCTCGCGAAGCCTTCTCTGCAGTAGACTTCGCGAAGCCTTCTGCACTAGGCCTTGCGAAGCCTCTGCAGTAGGCCTCGCGAAGCCGCGCTTTGCGTGCACAAATAAGGCGATTAAATGTATCTCGTCTCTGTGTTAATAAGCCTCCCGCACTAGGCCTCGCGAAGCCTGCCGCACTAGTCCTCGCGAAGCCTACTGCACTAGGCCTCGCGAAGCCTTCTCTGCAGTAGACTTAGCGAAGCCTTCTGCACTAGGCCTCGCGAAGCCTCTGCAGTAGGCCTCGCGAAGCCGCGCTTTTCGTGCACAAATAAGGCGATTAAATGTATCTCGTCTCTGTGTTAATAAGCCTGCCGCACTAGGCCTCGCGAAGCCTGCCGCACTAGGCCTCGCGAAGCCTGCCGCACTAGGCCTCGCGAAGCCTTCTCTGCAGTAGACTTAGCGAAGCCTTCTGCACTAGGCCTCGCGAAGCCTCTGCAGTAGGCCTCGCGAAGCCGCGCTTTTCGTGCACAAATAAGGCAATTAAATGTATCTCGTCTCTGTGTTAATAAGCCTGCCGCACTAGGCCTCGCGAAGCCTGCCGCACTAGGCCTCGCGAAGCCTGCCGCACTAGGCCTCGCGAAGCCTTCTCTGCAGTAGACTTAGCGAAGCCTTCTGCACTAGGCCTCGCGAAGCCTCTGCAGTAGGCCTCGCGAAGCCGCACTTTTCGTGCACAAATAAGGCGATTAAATGTATCTAGTCTCTGTGTTAATAAGCCTCCCGCACTAGGCCTCGCGAAGCCTGCCGCACTAGGCATCGCGAAGCCTACTGCACTAGGCCTCGCGAAGCCTTCTGCACTAGGCCTCGCGAAGCCTCTGCAGTGGGCCTCGCGAAGCCATGCTTTTCGTGCACAAATAAGGCGATTAAATGTATCTTGTCTCTGTGTTAATAAATGTATCTTGTCTCTGTGTTAAAAAACGTGCTGCGTTTCAGTAAAGTAATTTTGAAGCGAAGTTTAAAGTTTCGCCGTGAGGCGGTGGAAGCGACGGCCATCTTGTTTAGTTCACAGATCGCAGGGGGAGCGGGCGGCCATCTTGTCGGACAGACGGACGGACGGACGGACGGACACATTAATCTATTGGTGGTCTGGTCCACTTCGTTCCTACCAGTAACACACACTCTCACTCGGCATCCTACACTCACTCCAGTGTAGGTGCACTCTATCTCGGTCCTTCACACAGACGCTGAATAACTATTTGAGTCCTTCCCCGGCTATCCCCTTGGCTCTCTCACTCGTCTGTCCAGGCGGGGAATCAGCCAACACCGCCCCGCGACGAGGAGAGAGACCCTTACTCCAGCCGCTCCTTACCCTGGCCCCCAACGACGCCCACGCCTCCATCCTCACGTCATAAAAACAGGTTTTTCCCATCTGCCTCCTCAACAAGGCCAAGGGCTTAAAATGACTTTTACACTTAAAATGACTGTTACACTTACTATAAAATGTTATCTACATAATTACACCTTTCCATACTTACAACGTGTAATCTTATTTGTATTTTTGTATTTTAAGATTGTTTAATACGGCTAATTAACATTTTACATTCGCATTTTATAAGGACTACTTATTCATAATTTTAAAGATTTTAGTCCTTTGGTATTACTTATACTTTGTAACGTTAGTATAGTTAGAGTGTATACCTTTTATATAAGTTAAGATTCCTACTTGTTAAATGTATGCACCGTCCCGCCATAGTGAATTCCTTGTTTGTGCAAACTTACATGGCGATTAAAACCGTTTCTGATTAATCACGGGGTCCCCCTTAAGAACCCTTTGGGCGGCTCCTCCCCCCAGCTCGGCCCCGCCCACTGGCCCCTGCATAACTCTCAACCAGCTCGCACCTCAATCCGCTTGCCCCCTCATTGGTTACTCACAACACTCCTCTACACAACGTACAACAACGCATGCATAGTGTACAACAAGTTCGCTAAACAAATGAATATATCTTTGGGTAGGACATAACTGAAATTAGAATTGGTAAAAGACGCTGCTGCATAATAATAATTTAAAAGAAACGATTTTGGAATTACTTTCATCATTGCGAGTAGAATCGACTGGTTTGTTCCACTCGCGACGACTCGTTTCTTCGCCCATCGTGCCTGGCGCGTCATTTGCTGCTCGTTTACGACAAATCTGATTTCACGGAGAAAAAACACATGCAAATCACCAGGTGTCCCCACTCATCGACACCTCCATAACTAGCACCACAGCATGTTGTGCAGTTGTGCTGAGTGAGGCATGCTAATAATACATGTGGGATTTTCATTCCAGCACTGGTCACCGACACGGGAAGTTGAATAAAATGGTCATGTTTCTTAAATCTCCCCTGCCTATATCAAGACAACAGTATAAATGTGTACATCACAGTCGATTGGCAGGTTGCGTGTGTGGGTATTTTGACCTCATCCAAGATGTCTGGCCAGTATGGAAGGGGAAGCTAGATATGGTGGAGTGGGGCTTCCTAGTGTGCCCTCGAGTATAGGCCCTTCCACCTGCAGTGGGGTGAGCAAGCAATTGCAGGGCTGCATCTCTTACATTTTACGAGTGATCGCTCCGTTTACAACGAACACTCCTTGGAAGTGCCTCATTGCGTAGTTATTACACACTCTGAAAGAACGGACATTAATTAATTTTGCCATTTCACTTTCTGTATGCCACGTGTAGAGCATTAGCTCAACAAACTACAGGTATTTTTGTGCAATAATTAATCAATATTAAATGGACAGTGTGTTCATTCACTGTTTTGTAACCAAACTTGGCTGTGCAGCTTCATAGCACAGTGTGCTAACCATTGCTCGCCAACTTCACCCATATATTTATAATTACTATAATACAAAGACAGATCCATGCCTGCAGAAAAAATTCAGTATATTATATGGTGTGCCTTCTAAATGTGATGGAATATTCAACAAAGTCCAAAAAGGCATGTGTAAAGATAAATGATTTCATGATGTTTTGCAGGTGGCAATGGAAAAAAACAAAGGGCGCTTGAATGTTGTAACTTGATTAGCAATTAATTTCAGATGATGTCCCCATCTGCTGGATGTACAATATCTGGTGGCATGCGCTGCAGAGTGAATAATGGCCATTGTGCTGGGGGCGGCCAAGGTGGACTGCTCAGGCTCTCCTCGTTCAGACGAGAGAGACGACGCTGCTATGCACGAATGCACATTCCATCTTAGAATATTTGCATGAAACTCCAATAATACAGAGATTAAAATATAACAATATTTTTACTCATCTATTGGCACGAAACTTTACCCTTTATTGCATTGTTGAGTATTTATATACGCATTTTCTTTGCCTTTTCAGACTATTTCTATTTTACTATTATTGGCTTTTTGTGTCCCCGAAATTATTTGAAAACGCCACCTTCCACGGTCTCTGTTACACAAGCGATGTGCATCTCAATGCACTTTCACCTCGCTGAATAATGTTCTAAATAATTGCTGCACTGTATTTAAAACTTCACTTAACCGGCCCAAAACCGGCTGACCTTAAAATAAAAGAACCTGTCCTTTAACAGCCAAAAATCTATTTATTTTATTTTTCAAAGGTGGAGGTTTTTTTTTTTTAAAGGTCTAGGATCTGTCGAAAACAATTTTGTCACTCGCTGGCGGTGGGGGATCAAGAATCATGATGGGTGAACTTCAAAGCCGAGTATGGTCTCCGTGGGTGCCACTGTGGGCTGTCGAGCTGCGTCACCAACACCGTGATCTGTTACGGCAACATCCTGTCCTGGGCCTCCCTCGCCATTAGCGCTTTCCTCTCAAGCACAGCAGCCCTTCCACATCGATGCCCGGGAAATAGAGAAACAGAGATGGGAAACAGCATAATGATACATTACAAGGATGGGATTATGCTATTGCTTTCTGATCTGCTGTGTTAGATGCATGGTGGCAGGGCGCATGGACTTCAATGCTGCGTCATGTCAATTATTGCTGCCTCCTCATGGACGCCCGGGCAATTCAATGCCTTAGGGGCCGTCCATAAATGACGTCACGAGATTTTGGACGATTTTTGACTCCCCCCCCCCCTTCGTCACACGGCGTCACAAAAAGTCAGACCCCCTTCAAAAAAGATAAAAACATGCATTAAATCGCTTTAAACTATTGCCATTTTAGTGCGTATTTAATGTGCCGCTGCACTTTGATGTTGTAGGAGAAAACATTTATTAAAAAGTCGATTTAATTGAGTAGAACGTGTTGTCTATATTTATTTAAAGTTGCGCATTTTGGTTGTGGATGTCGTGGTGACTTGAAGAGACCTTTATCAAGCAGTGGATCAACCATGCCTCGTAACGTGGTAAGAGTTAAAGGACAGAAAACACACATTAATCAATATGGTCTCATCGACATTATAAGTAAATCTGCTCTCAACAGAGGTCCCCATTCATGTCAAACAGCGTTCCCATAAAGCAAAGCACGCTTTTGAAATCACACGCATGAAACTCAAAGCGGCATACCCAACAGTAACGGGGCGATTGAATGCGAGGTAAGTGGCCCTCACAATCACCGCTACGACACTTCTTGACGAGTAATGCCCCTCGTGGTAATAATTACCGCCCATGCGTCCCAAGGCGAATAGCAATTACGAATGCCTGCCATGCCAGAGCCGAGCAGCACATTTCACGCTGCACGCAAGTGCAGCCACCTGCTGGTTGAGCGAATGACAAGCCCAGCAAGCAGCTCACACCTCGTGTTTATTACACCATTCATCAGAAGCAATGGTGAAAAGCCACCGCGGGCTCATGACCTGCCACGTCAGGGAAAACATCGAAATTCCAGGCTGCACATCAAGTTAGAACAGAGCCCTCTTTTTTTCTGGACATCCGCATTGTTCCACGCTGGCGAACAGAGTTGAATAACGCAGACTTCTCATTCGAGATCCACACATCGCAACGCGTGGCTTCCACATCCCTCGAAGACACGTATATGTCACCATGAATCGCATGAGAACATCAACAAGCCGATGTGCACATCTTCTTCGTGACTGGAAAATTAAATGCAAGCTACAGTGCGACTATGGGCATGCAACCCACACTATGGACCATATAGACCAACTACTGTTGTCTACGCTCATTGAAAGGAGAAATAGCCAAACTATATCAACTCTCTCCTGAGGCACTGACAATGACCGCTTGGGTTAGTGCTGCCCTCTTGTGTGAAACCGCACATTCGGCACCTTTGCTATCAGTCCATAACACGGCACACCCGAATTCAATGCCATTGTTTTACAATTGCATTTTTTACTGCAGAGAGCCCACCCTGCAGTGCATTGGGCCAAACCAGTTGCAGAGAAAAGCGGTCTACATTTTCGCGACGTGACACTGCACAATTAATGTTAAACTACCGATCTAACAATATTAACAATTGCCCGCGTCACGCTCGCAGTCGTGGCCACACGTGCAGCGGTGGAGAGTGGGAGAACTGGAAGGGTTTGTGCGAGTTGCTGAGTGGCTGAGTGATTAGCCTCCCCACGGCTTCCCTGTGTGCTGGGTTGGGGTGGCCCTCGCCCCGAGTCTCTCGCATTGCAGCTCGCCGACTCGGACACGGAGGTAATCGCAACATCCTCTGTTCCCCATCTGCATTCGTGCCCTATAAGCTCGCGTGGTGGTGGTGGTGGCGGCGGTGATGTTGTCGTCTAACCGCTCGCACCGTTCTAATGCTGGCACGTATGGGGGGGCAGGCAGTGCGCTTTTATGCGATGGGGCTCTTTGGCTCTGAACGATGCCGCTGAAATGCGCTGCTCTGGCCGAGGGGTTATTATGGCTCGGGTTAATCGACTGCTGGATGAAGGCCTCTCCATGCCATGTCCGGGCGTAGGAGGGGGGTGGCTTAACCATACTTCGTAATCCATAAGAGGTTTTGTTGTTAGATCGCGTAAATATTAATGTGTCGTTAAACGCGCCACCGCCCGACGCAGCCAATTCGTAAGGTGTGTCACGTAAACAGAACGTGCCAATTCGTCACTAGTTCAGCGCACCGGTGTGTTGGAGAGCAAAACCCACAACATGTGCAATGCGTATTCTTGGGTCTTTCGGTAAAGTCGCGTCGATAGGTTCAAAGAAAATAACAAAATAACAATTGGAGTTCGACGTTTCGCCGGTAATTACAACGCGCGTCGTCGGGCGTACAGGCCGGCGCTTGATCCACTCGGTCAGCGAGGACTGGCCAAGAGAAGCCTCGGAGCAATGATAGAATGGAACACCGATTGAAATCGTGTAAGAACACTGTTGTCGGCCAGGGCAATCGACTTCGGCTGGCAGGGTTTGATCGTGCCGCAGCATGCTTCATCGTTGCACTTGCAACTCCACACCCCGCGCGTGTGTGTGTTGCGGCTTTAATGCTGTAAGCGCGTTTCTGCCATTCGTGGTGTTTTCACGATAACAAGCTGTCTCATAAATTGCTGTTCCAGAAATGCTGTGCGTTGCGAAATTAACCGGGATTTGTGTCGAGTTATAGAAGGTGGGGGGAGGGGGGATTACCGTTCGAGATTTACAATGGATGGGAGTTTAGGGGTTTGTTCAAAGGGGAGGGAATCCTTCCGCAGTGATGTCAAACGCTGCTGCTGCCGCTGCTGCAGTGAGTCGCCGTGTGGCATCCCAGCCAAGTGCGGAATGCGTCTTGCAGCAAGCGGCAGCAAGCGGCAGGGTGCTTCGTGCAAAGAGCCCCGTGCGGCAGACCGACGAATGGGTTCACGTGTTATGCACACGGGGACAATGATGATTAAACACGCCCACGATGTACACGGCACATCCGAAGGAAACATCTGAAGCGAATACTTTGCACGCATTGACATCTGTAAACGACTGAAATATGTGCCACGACTGAAGAGACGGCGGTGCTAAATATATCGGATGAAATAGAGTAGAGTACAGTACAGTACTCAATTCGACAAATTTGTCAGACGGGGCCCTCTTGAAAACGAGTCTGAATGCAGTCAACAATGCTTGACTCAGGGAGGAGGACGCCCCTGCCATGCATAGTCCCATGGGATGTTGGCTATCAACAACAAGGCAACTCCTATGACTAATTGGGAATGGGACGCAAGCGTAGGATTGATCACCCTGTCGCTGGCCGCATTTGGGGAGGGTGTATAGTATGAAAGGCCGAAACACCCTAGGAACCAAAGGTTCACTACTGACGATGCGCTCCCAAAATTTCACCAGGCTCACTGTTCATGAACTCTTGGAAGTGCTTGCACAAAGGATAGTAACATCTCATCCTGTGTTCTTTGGAATATTTGAATGGTGAATTTAACACGGAGGCTTTCGCGACCAATATCCATAATAGAGGTTTTTGGGTTAGATCGCGTAAATATATAAATGTGTCGTTAAAACCCGCCACCACCCGACACAGCCAACTCGTAAGGGTTGTCACGTAAACAGAAGATGCCAATTCGTCACCAGTACAGCACTAACCGGTGTGTTGGAGAGCGAAGCCACAACATTTACAAACGAGTACGACGTTTCGCCTGTAATTACAACTAGCTTCATCAGGCGACAGCCAGATTTGTGAAGTGTTTCATTCCTTGTATAGAGGCGTAGGGTGGTCAACACATCTACGCCTCTATATAAGGAACGAAACAACACATCTACACCTCTATATAAGGAACGAAACACTTCACAAATCTGGCTGTCGCCTGATGAAGCTAGTTGTAATTACTGGCGAAATGTCGTACTCAGTTTGTAAATGTTGTGGCTTGGCTCTCCAACACACCAGTGTGCTGTACTAGTGACGAATTGGCATGTTCTATTTACGTGACAACCCTTACTAGTTGGCTGTGTCGGGTGGTGGCGGGGTTTAACGACACATTTATATATTTACACGATCTAACCCAAAAACCTCTTATGGATTCAATGGTTAACTTTCCTGTGTAAAGTAAAACTGATCCTTGTTTCTATATTTGTTACTCTATGTTATGTTTCATTTACTGTATAATATATTTTATAAGCGTTGCATGCAAATCTACAATAACAATGCTTCCCTTTTTTCTTGAACCGTAACACATCTCACAACACACCGCATGGGCAAGTACAGTACATTTTGTGTTCCGACTTACGAACGGGTCTCAGGAACGAATTGTGTCCGTAAGTCGATGACTGTCCGTGCAAGCATTAGGCCAGCGGTTGGGAACCTATGGCTCGCGAGCCATATATGGCTCTTCCAGTGACGGCATATGGCTCCCAGAAAATTTTGAGTTGAAAAAATAATAAATAAAAATCTGTTTGGAACTGATTTTAAAATACTTGTGATATTACTTAATAATACTGTGTCATTTTAAAGTGAATAGAAATTAGTTTTGAAGATAAATTTCACGGGTCACGCCTGCACGTAGCTCAACCTCACCACGTATGAACCAGACTACAAGGCCATCAGCAAAACTATGCAGCACCAGACGTCGCATTAAAAGTAGGACATATTTAATTTATTATACGTTAAAAACACTATATGGCTCTCAATGAAATATATTTAGAAATATTTGGCTTTTATGGCTCTCCCAGTCAAAAAGGTTCCCGACCCCTGCATTAGGCAAAGGAGCAGGGGTGTTCAGCAGAGGTCGCAACCGGGTACCCGATACCCTTACCCTACCCGATACGGGTACGGGTAGACCGTGAGTCACTGGTGAGTAACTGTTTGTCACTCATTTCCCAACGTCTTGTCTCTTCTCACAATTCAAGTTCCTAGAATCAACCCACCCGCGCCTGCAACATGGCTTCATCCCAGAGGTCGCAATCAGGTACCCGATACCCGTACCCTACCCGTACCCAGCCGGGTACCCAGCCGGGTACGGGTAGGGTACTGGTACGGCCGGGTACGGGTACCCGTTTGCGACCCTGGTGCGCCGGGTACGGGTAAGGAATCAAAACCCGTTTGCGACCTCTGGTGTTCAGATATGTCGATTATGGATTAATTTTGTGGTATAATTATTCTCGCTTTTGTGGTGTACTTGTGTGCACCAGAGAGCCATGAAGGTGGCGGTGGCAGGCTGCTGCCACGGGCAGCTCGACAAGGTGTTCGCCACGCTGGAGCACATGGAGCGCGTGGAGGGCGTGCACGTTGACCTGCTGCTCTGCTGTGGAGACTTCCAAGCGGCACGCGACGAGACCGACCTGCAGTGCATGGCCGTGCCAGCCAAGTACCGGCACATGCACAGCTTTCACAAGTAACTGTCAGAAGATGGCACGGGGGCCAGGAGGTTGCAGACCCATCTGCAGCATTTGTTTTGTATTTTCTGCCCCTAAAAAGCATGTGCTTTTCTGGGGCTCCTAGATTACTTCAACACGTACTGATATGTGCCCTCTTCTATCCTAGGTACTATTCTGGTGCACAAAAGGCCCCGGTGTTGACCATCTTCATTGGTGGTAACCATGAGGCCTCGAACCATTTACAAGAAATTCCATATGGTGGTTGGGTGGCAC
Organism: Lethenteron reissneri; assembly: GCF_015708825.2. Taxonomy (NCBI): domain Eukaryota; kingdom Metazoa; phylum Chordata; class Hyperoartia; order Petromyzontiformes; family Petromyzontidae; genus Lethenteron; species Lethenteron reissneri. The sequence continues at coordinate 2,915,458 of NC_083799.1, forward strand.
CAAACATTTACTACCTGGGTAAGAAACCACTTCTGTTTTGTCTTGAAATGTTTTATTAACATTTGTGTGCATATTGGGAAGCGTATCGGTGTTATATGGAAGGCATTTTAACTCTGTTATTGGATAAGTTTATAGTGTGTCCAGTGGTATGAGTTCAAGCTACTGTGGTGTGTTTTTTCTCCAGGATATGCTGGAATTGTTAAGTATGGCAGCCTGAGGATAGGGGGCCTCTCAGGAATTTACAATGTCCACAACTATTGCAAAGGTAATTATTGCTGTAATCTGTTATCACATTCAATAATTGGTTTTAAAATAATACTAATAATGAGCTGTTATAGATAGTCCCATACGCTGATTGTTGAATAATTCTAACCCTAACCCAGGTCATTATGAGTTCCCGCCATACAACAATGATACAGTCAGAAGTGTCTACCATGTGAGAAGTTGTGATGTTATCAAACTGAAGCAGGTGAGGAAAACACATTCTCATCTACATTTTTCAGCAGAGGGGCAAGCTTGAAGTTTGTTTCAAATTCCTTGCAGTAGTTTAGCAACTTATCTCAAACAAGAAAACTAAGAAAGCTATAAGTATCTGAACTGAGCCAATGTGAGTTTACGCACCAGGTATATGGTCAGCTGTAATATTTACTCGATTGAACCTTTTGTTTCAGTTAAAAAATGTTTTTAATAAATATGTGTGATTCGTAAAGAGGCACGTTTTAAAGCAGCGGTCCCCAACTTTTTTGGCACCATGGATCGGTTTCGTGGAAGACACTTTTTTCACTGACTTGTGTGGGGGGGGGGGGGGGGGTTCATCATTGGGTCTTTCACCCTTTTCAAAGAAGCTCTCCAGCGACGTTTGTTTTTTACTCATTTTGGCTCGGCGTTAGCTTGTGGTCTTACCAAAACTGACTGAGACAATTGCACAGTGCGGGAAAGAGACGTGGACGGAAGTGGTCAATAATAAAATAATGGGCGGGCCACGCGTGGACTCGCCGCTCACCTCCTGCTGTGCGGCCCGGGGGTTGGGGGACCCCTGTTTCAAAGAATATAAATGAATTTCTTAAATTACATACATTTCAAAAAAATAAACCCATGGCCGGTTAATCTTGGCCTTCTAGATTCAGCAGCCATTGGACGTGTTTCTCTCTCACGACTGGCCCCGTGGGATCTACAACTATGGGCAGCGCGAGGAGCTCCTGCGGCGCAAGCGCTTCCTACGAAATGAGGTGGAAGCAAACTCCCTCGGCAGCCCAGCCGGTGCCCAGCTGCTCCACCACCTGCGCCCCACCTTCTGGTTCTCAGCACACCTGCATGTCAAGTTCGCTGCACTTGTGCAGCACAACGTGAGGAAGTGGTCAATGCCTGACATGAAATAAGCTATGCAGTAGAGACCCAATGAACCTAGCCGACTACTGGGGCTCATTGTGCAAGCTTCCCAATTTAAAAATGTTATTTCCACTTGTTGAATTATTCTACTGCTCCAATGCCCCCTCTTATACCTGTGCTTGTGTAGCAGAGGTTTGGTGATGCCGAACCCAAGGTTACAAAATTCCTGGCCTTGGACAAGTGCCTACCTCAGAGAGATTTCCTGCAGGTTGGCAGAGCATGCTGTAACCAAAATACACGCCAAGCATGAGACATTCACAACTTTGCAAACAAAAAAATATAAAGTCACAAGCCAATCGGTTTTCATGACAAAGTTCTCTCGGATTGTTGTCTGCAATCAGGTTGTCGAGATGTTACACGACCCAGAGGTTCCTCTGCAGCTGGAGTATGATTCCGAGTGGCTCGCAATACTGAAGACCATGGACCACTTAATCAACGTGTCTCCTGAGATACATGCTCCTTCACTCAAGACAGAGAATCATCTGAGGTGTCTCTTCATTAATGTCACCGTAACTTATTGCCACTTTAGTACACTGCCAAACACTTCAGTGTTCTTATCTTAAGTAGTTTTTTTTTTATTACCATGTGATTTTCACTGTTTGTTAATCCTATGAATTTAATTGTTTTTCTCCAACAGACATAATTATACTTTGACAAAGGAAGCCATTGCCACGGCCCTCAGTTCCCTTGGTCGAGATCTTCGTGTGCCACAGAATTTTGCGAAGACAGTTCCTGACTATGGCCCTCACAAACCCAGAGCACAGGATCCCAAGCACGCTGTGAATCCTCAGACAACTGTGTTCTGTGCCGCACTGGGTATCAGAGATCCCAACGTAGTACTTAACCCGGAACTGAGTACAGTGCTTAAAGAGCCCCATACGGGCATTGTGGGAAAATCAGTGAACAATATGGAGATGCACGACCAGAAAAGTGAACTTGAAAGTCGTGATGGTAAAGTCTGTGAATGTGTTTGCCTTAAACAACAAAGTGGCATTATTTGCAGCACTAATGAAGATGCAAATGACATACTCGGAGAATCCCCACCAAGAGCATGACACGGTAAAATGTGGTTGTGGCAGAAATACATTATTAAACAAAGAAGAAATACATTTTAAAGTAGGCTGTGGATAATAAAATTTAGGATGGTGATGAAAGTGTGGAGGAAGTTGTTGATTATTATAATCTATGAATGTAAAGTGCAGTTCAAAACACACTCCCTGTGAGTCCATAGTATCTGCTGCTTTATTTGAAAATAAGAATGTGGGAACAATCACGATTTTTTGTCCTTTGTTAATAGACATCTGCCTTGACCGAAGAGACTTCTTGAAAATGGCAGAAATGCTGCATGATGCAAGATGTATGAGCAAAGACAGTCATGAGTATCTAACTTAACTCCGTAGATGGGTGGTGAGTTTCCAGAGAGAGCTGTGCAGGATTACAGAAGATATCTTAAGGAAAAAAAATACTGCTTACACAGATATCTGCAACAGCATGGCAATAAATCATGTTTTATAATAGAATTAAAGTAGAACCTGGAAATACAGTCGTCTCTCATACAGCATCTAAATATACGGAATTTTACTATAATGTAATTTATAATTTATGGGACGAATTTCATATACGTTGCGTTAAATTTGGATTCACGGAATTTTTGTTATCTCTAAATTGTGTTTTTCTTTGGGGGGTGGGGTGAACAATGGATAGTGTCGTTTGAGCGTGCATTTAATGCTTCAGCGGTCGTCTGGAAAGCTGTTCCAATATTGAGGAAGCCACTGAAGTTATGCAATTTTAAATCGAGATTGAAAACTAATTTCTTTAAAACTGCTTTTCAGCAGACACACATACATATGCTGCTCCACGTGGTTTGCGTGGCACGCTTTTCATCCTGTGCTAATTACCTGAGCTCGCCGTGCTGCCCAAGCTCGGTTTGGACAGCACGGCGTACTGTGCACCATTTCACAATTATTTCAATGTTCTTCAGTTCAAGTAAGCTAAGATGTCGTTTATGGAGGTCATGAAGTGAAAGTGATAGCAGAATTGCAAAAAAAGAGACCTTGGATGTAAGTCCTGTATAGTATTGTTTTTCCGCTATTTACGTTCAGTTGTTACTCGTATTATATAATACTTGATTTTACATTCAACGTGCTGAAAAATGTTTGCTACATTCTGAAGTGTGACTATATCTTGAAGCCTAATTTCTTTCCGTCAAAACGCATCTTCCAAATATATAATGGCAGTCGATGGGGAAACAGCGTTCGATATCCAGAATTTTTAATGCACTAGTGGCCACGGGAGGTAATGACAGGGGAGTCAGTTGTGAGTGCGAAGGGACTGGTGGCTACGGGAATGATCGTGGTCAGGTGACGGAAGAGGACGGTGGAGTCTGCCGGTGGGAGCGAGCGTCCAGAGTCGACTAGAATTATCGAGAAGGGGGGGTGTGGCCTCGGTCTATGTAAGGGAGATGCGCAGGAGACTCGGGGCTGTTGCAGTTGGGGTCTCCGCCTGATGTCAGGTGAACGTGTCCTCAATAAAATGCCATCTCAAGAGAAGTGTGTCAAATCTTGACTTAAAGCTTTCGTGACTGCAGGAATTCATATTCTTTGGGTCTTTCGGTAAAGCCAAGTAGATTTTTTTTGTTATTTTCTTTTAACCTATCTACGTGACTTTACCGAAAGACCCAAAGAATACAAGTGTCAAGTCATTACACAAGCGTAGCCGGACTGTTTAAATAGGTTCTTTACCAGTACCTCCGAAACATAGGACTTGCCACGGAGAAGGACAAGAAGATCAGCTGCGTAGGAATGACACACACCACCTTCGGGTGGAACACCGTCCTGACTTGGACATATGTCGCCACTCTTTCAACATAACTGGGGAAAAAAATCCTGGAACTCGTTGGCGAACAACAATGTTGGGGACATGTATCTGCACCACAGAGGCCGCAAGCGGTTCCCGGAGACGACCCAGCAGCACCACTACCGCAGGCGACTGGGGATGGGCAATAAATGCTGGTCCACCAGCGACGTGTACGTCCCAAAAACATAACTCGGAGGTACAACATCGTCACTGTGAATCTTTAAACATTTTGACGACTACCCGGTATAACAATATGACCTCTGTCTACCATGCATCATTTTCTAGCTATGTATACGAGAAAAGAATGAGGGTGGGAAAAACACCATCAGTCTTAAATATGCCAACAGTTTTTTGTTTTTGACTAAGACTTTGAACTTTCTGCAGGGGGCTCGGCTTCCTCCATTCCACTCGACGCTACGGGCCCGGAGAGGTGCATAGTGGGAAGATAAACTGAGAACTAGAGGGACAATGGATCAGAGAATAAACACAAGTTGGATGTCAAACATTGAATGTTAAGGGAAGGTAAAGTGGCCTTGAGGAAGGACGCATCTCTCGGAGGGGGGGGGGGGGTGTGAAGGCCGATGGAAAAGACCGGTTTGGGAATGGCAGCCAAAGGGACTGGAACGTGCCTGAGAAGACGAGCACCATTGGGATGGAGCGATGCGATCAGCTCATGTGCAGGAGTGAGATGCATAGTGACGTTTATAAGACCATCAGGGATTCCCGATGGGGGGAGGCCGTCATCCTGCAGTGGATTGAACATGGCAGATGCTTATTAAAATAACGTTAAGTGCAATCGTCGGGTATTTTGTGCGAGCAGCCATTGCAATCAAGTGCGATAGTGTGGATTTTGTTGAAGAACTGTATACATTTTTGCTGTACATGTGTAATGTCGACTATAGAACAATCGGCACCAAAAGTGAAACGCAGGTGCGGAATTGATCACAACCACGTGCATACGAATGCGGTGCTGAGAGGTAATTTCATAAATAAAGCGTAACTTCACCTGTGAAGTGGTCTTATCCGATTCACCTTGTGTTACCAAAGGGGTTAACCAAATAAGACACGCACCGTAATAAACAATGATAGTTGTATTATTTGGGTCTTTCGGTAAAGCCACGTAGATAGAACAAAAATAAAATTAATAAAAATAATAACAATATCACGACGTTTCGATTGCAACACAAGCAATTATCATCAAGTGAAAAATATAGCGGGAGAGCTGCTGAGGCAGGGAGGATTTGAGATGGGTGTAGCCCAAGGGTCAGGGAGCGGGGCTAGAGATGACATTTGCATGTGAATGTAAGATCGGGTAAATCTTGACGAACGAAGCTGTGGGGGTGGCCATTGTATTGTGAGAGATTAGCATGCCAATGTAAGAGAGATTAGCATGCCAATGTAAGAGAGATTAGCATGTCAATGTAAGAAATGTGCTTGTAAATGTAAGCTCGGAGAGAGCTCGGGAAGAGCCATCGCTACATGGAGGTGGAAAGGATGGCAAGCCGCCATTTACTTAGAGAGGGGGTATGGGGGGGGATGAGGGGGTTTGGGGGATTGTGGGTGTGATGGGGGGGGATTGGGGATGGGTGGAGGGGGGTTGGGGGTGGATGGGGGGGGTGTATGGGGGGGGGGGATTGTGGATGGATGGGGGTGTTGGGGGAGTGGGGTGGATTGGGGGTGGATGGGGGAGGATTGGGGGTGGATGGGGGGAGATTGGGGGTGGATGGGGGGAGATTGGGGGTGGATGGGGGGAGAATGGGGGGATGGGGGGAGATTGGGGGTGGATGGGGGGTGGATGGGGGGAGATTGGGGGTGGATGGGGGGGGGGGATTGGGGGTGGATGGGGGGGGGATTGGGGGGTGGATGGGAGGAGATTGGGGGTGGATGGGGGAGATTGGGGTGGATGGGAGGAGATTGGGGGTGGATGGGGGAGATTGGGGTGGATGGGAGGAGATTGGGGTGGATGGGGGGAGATTGGGGGTGGATGGGAGGAGATTGGGGTGGATGGGGGAGATTGGGGGTGGATGGGGGGAGATTGGGGGTGGATGGGAGGAGATTGGGGTGGATGGGGGAGATTGGGGGTGGATGGGGGAGATTGGGGGTGGATGGGAGGAGATTGGGGGTGGATGGGAGGAGATTGGGGTGGATGGGGGGAGATTGGGGTGGATGGGAGGAGATTGGGGGATGGGGGGAGATTGGGGGTGATGGGAGATAATTGGGTGGAATGGAGGAGATTGGGGGTGGATGGGGGGAGATTGGGGGATGGGATGAGATTGGGGGGGGATGGGGGGAGATTGGGGGTGGGATGGGATGAGAGTGGGGTGGATGGGGGGAGATTTGGGTGGAGGGGAGATTGTGGGGGATGGGGGGGTATTGGGGTGGATGGATGAGATTGGGGTGGATGGGGGAGATTGGGGGTGGTGGGAGGAGATTGGGGGTGGAATGGGGGAGATTGGGTGGAATGGGGAGATGGGGTGGAATGGGAGGAGATTGGGGGTGGATGGGGGGAGAATTGGGTGTGGATGGGAGTAGATTGGGGTGTGGATGGGGGGAGATTTGGGGTGAGGAGGAGATTGGGGGTGGCTTTGGGGGTGGAGAATGGGGTGGATGGGAGGAGATTGGGGTGGATGGAGTAGATTGGGGTGGATGGGGGAGATTGGGGTGGTGGGAGAGATTGGGGGTGGAAGGGGGAGATTGGGGTGGATGGGAGGAGATTGTGGGTGGATGGGTAGGGGGGATTGGGGTGGATGGGGGGAGATTGGGGGTGGATGGGGGGAGATTGGGGTGGATGGGAGGAGATTGGGGGTGGATGGGGGGGGATTGGGGGTGGATGGGGGGAGATTGGGGGTGGATGGGAGGAGATTGGGGGTGGATGGGGGGAGATTGGGGGTGGATGGGGGAGATTGGGGGTGGATGGGAGGAGATTGGGGGTGGATGGGGGGAGATTGGGGTGGATGGGAGGAGATTGGGGGTGGATGGGGGGGGATTGTGGGTGGATGGGGGGGGTTGGGGGATTGGGGGTATATGTGGTTGGGGGATTGGGGGTGGATGGGGGGGGATTGGAGGTGGATGGGAGGGGTGGGGGATGGATGGGGGGGGGGGGTGATTGGGTGGGGTGTAAGTTGGGGGATGGGGGACCTCGTCACGTGCTCAAAGCCCCGCCTCGCTGCCGAGTGGCCAGTTCACTTTTGTGTGGCGAGCGGCAGCGTTTATGGCATCAGCTTCGCAGCACGGTGAAGCGGATATTGATTCGGACGGTATGAGATTCACGTGAATATTTATGATATTGCCTCTCTGTACCGTGTCCTTATAAACGCTCATTGTTCTACAGCAGCCGGGTTAACTGTGTAGAGTAACTGGGACGATTTGTTGTTGCGGCCTAGCGGGTGACCAGGTGGGCTTGCTCGGATAGATGTCCTGCGGGGCCCACGTGCTCTGATCCCTGCCGCACTGGGAACGGACGGCCCCGGGGCGAGTAAAGTGGGTGGCATCTAAGCGAGTGTTCTTAACAATTGTAAACAAATAATTAGAACGTTATTTCTTTGCTGATATGGAGACCGAGGCTGCCTTCCGTGTTCTGTTTACAAACCTGGAACCATTGGTGGATGTACATTCTTAGGGCGGAGAGGATGCAATCCGGAGTGCCATTGTCTTTCCCTCGCAAAATGCTTCTATTATCGATGCCCCGGAGGGGCCGTGTAATTGATAAATGCGCACGGCGTTTTGATCATTTACACGGCAGTGAGTTCATTGGATTTTTTTAGCGATTTTATTGGTGATACAGCGGAGGCAAAAGTAGTGCAGTTGCATGAACACTTGCGACTAAACACAACGCAGTCGATTACTCTATACTCTGTAGCCTAGTAATAACTTCGGGTGAAAAGTCTTTTGCATCCTAATCCTGACTACGGAGCCCCACAGGAGATCTGGTTCTATGAGACATTTTTTTTTTTGTTCCCGGCCGAGATGTTACAGTTCTTGGGTAAGGTTTAGTGATTTGGATTTTAAGGTGAAGGGGTTTGCAGTTTGGGGACTGCATTACTCAAAGACTGCTTTTCTTGCCTCGCGTCTAAGGCCCTTGTGTGTTTTTACTCATCTTTGATATGTTGTGTTACTAGAGAAGGATCAAGAAATCCAGTCGGTGATTGTCATGTCCAAAAACGAGACGCCAAATGGTAAGCATTTTGCCCTCAACCCCGGGAAAGATCCAATCTATTGCTGGATGAAAAAGACCTTTCGGCCGATCGATGCAGGGTTGTAACAATCCATTGAGCACACGTGCACGAGCAATTTCATCCCTCCAATCTGTGCTCCTTGGGATGCCAGGCACTCCATCATTAATCTCCCATCGCCCGTGTATTGTGGTATTCCTGGGCATAATTCAAATGGACAGTATAGAATGCACATGCAACGCCCATGCTGCTCAACACTTTTCAATCCCAATATTGCAGCTTGAGGTATTGTCATGGGCCGAATTAATATATATTTACGAATTTAAAAAGGATATTCACCAATTTGGAACCGCTACAATAACATTAAGTCATGAATATACCAAAGTACACATAAAAGTGATCCAAACAAAGAGATACTTTAACCACAGTTACATTTTGTTTTCCAAAAAAAAGTTTTACTAAAATGGTATTGGTGAAACAAAAGCATAATTATAAATGGGGGAAATATTAACCATCTTATTAGATACACTGACCGTCATAACCAAAGGAAATACACTGCTGCATTAACTAAACAACTGCTTTTTGTGTTTAGATTATTGTCCTTCCCCCACACCTCCGATTACCACGGTTGGCAATGTACGGTGAGAGATCATTTCTACATTGAACAGCAGCCCAGAAGGCTGTTTAAGTTAGTCAAAAACTGGAGATTCTGAACAGTGATGGCTATTATGAATGTAGTTGGCTGGATTGACATTTATCATTGCACTTCTACAGATGGATGGTCGCAGCAGGATACAGATCTCTTACTAGATCGGATGGCAGCCTGCTTACCCGCTGATGTTGAAAAACTCCGGTATCAGACCTCTCTGTCCAGATTGGACTGGGAAATTGTCAAGTTTGGCCCGTACAATGCTGTACAGTGTAAAGAAAAATGGGGAGAAATATCTGGAAAGGTAAGTTACACCTTTATATATGCTCATCTTTGATGGTATCTTTTAAAGAAAAAATCCTTGCAACTTTTGGAAAATTGTTTTCACAGATTTGTTTGCATCGTACCTTCCGTGAGATCGTCAGGGACACTGAACGTCTGGTGAAGTGCGATGGAGAGATTAAGGTCGGTGACACTTTGTTTCAAGCTTCACCCATCCACTCACTCCTCTATGCGCAGTTCTCACTGCACTGCTGGGGATGCTCCAGGAACCTTCACCCGCACCTCCGATAAGCGCGGTTGGCTATGCACGGTGCAAAAGAAGGTCATACATACTTTCGGCCATGCGCTTTCAGTTGGCGGGGGGATGTTTGGCATTTTTTTCTGGTTCCATTGTTATTCGATTGGCTTCAGGTGATTTTTTTTTCATGAGCTGATGCAACATTGTGTTTTGACTGCAGATATCCTAGATGGGTGTAATACTCTACAATAACCATCAAAATGTGTGTACACGAGTAGCATACAAAGTTGAATGCTAAATTATTTTAATAGAAATTTCCTGGGAGGTAATAAACATTTCTAATTCCAAAACGTACAATGTTGAAATGCACTTAATTGTGTCTGTTGGTTTCTCAGCAGTGTGAAACTCGTAAAAGGCGTGCAAAGGCTCTAAAAGAAAATACTGAGTAAGTATTTTGCTTTAAAATAAATGACAATTTGCTCGCTTGTTTATCTCATGAGTTACATGTAAACATAGCATTGAAATTAATTGGTAGCTTCAATGTCTATCCAATGTTGATTTCACGTGGTATTTCAAACATTAACCTGGGTAACAAATGCTTTTTTTTTTAAATATCACTTGAACACCAGGATCTTGGATTTGATTGGTGACATTGGAGGTGCTCAATCACCACCCACGACTGCATTTAATCTGTGGTGTGAGAAATCCAAGATTACTCTTCTGGTGGAGAAACCATCTGTGAGTTTTGGCCTGGTGATGCTGTTGTACAAGTTTACATTTTTAGTGGCATCCACGGAGACGCACACTAGAACTTGGAGGCAACACATTTATTACAATACCCCGACAGGGTAACTATATAAACATACTGGAAAACGACATAGGTGGTAACAACTTCCACTAACGGCTTAACCACAACGGGCAACTACATAACCGGGCCAGGTCAGTATCGTACTGCCTGACCCATGATGCCGAATGTGACGACCGGAGATCGAGGAGACTAGCACGGCCGGTTGATTCTAGAAGACAGCCCGGATTGGCGCTCGGGAATTCCCTTTTATGCCCCCGAGCGTGGCCTGGCTCCGCCCTAGGCCACGCCGCCGTGTAGATCCTACTAGAAGGTTCTGGGCCTTGTGACGTGTCCCTCTTGCCACCCCTTGGCCCCCCTCGCTACCCTCTCCTGGTCTACTGTATTACTGTTTTCTCATTTATTTCACTTTTCCGATTTATGATTTGTTTCTGAGCAGCACTGTTGCCTTTATTTGGGAAATCCTTTACCCAATGTTATCGATCTGCTTCGTAGCATATTGTGAATTTTGGTAATGATACACCATGAGGGATGATGATGGATCGGAGGCCTTCATCCAATGGTGGATTGATCACGCTGGATACTAGTTGGTGGGCAAGTGTGCTATGCTAAATGTCTGTTTTTAAATTGCATTTAAATGCGTTTTTAAGTTAAGCATGTTTTTAAAGTAATGTAGACTTCAATAATTTGATCTATATTAATCAATTTAACTATGCAGTCTATCACGAACATTTTATGGATTCTTTATATGCCTTTTTCTTATAATAAATGTTTAAGGTGACGTTTACCACTTTGCATTTACAGATGTCTGAACGTGTGTTAAAAAAGACCCTTTCAGAGAAGTGGACAAAATTGCCAGATGATCAAAAATTGCGCTGGGTAAATAAAGCTTTGAAGATTCAGCAAAGCACGTGTGTGGAGAACAAAGTCAAGGTCTGTATTTAGACTTTGCAACATATTTCCTGCAGTTTTGCCTGTACCACCTCTGATATAATTGGGATTACTCCAGCAATAATATAACCCAATAATACTTTGTTTTCCTCTTTGCAGGCTTCAGGCAAAAAAAGTGATGTCCATTTCACGTTTATAAACGAAATGTTCCAAGCCATTCAGGATAACGGTCTCAATTCAGATCTCCCGAAACGGGATATAGTACGCATGATTTTAAAAACCTGGAAAGAGATGCCATTGGAAGTTAAGGTGAGTCCATGCTGCACCATGGTTACTTGGTTGCATACAGGTACCACCATGACTTATCAATGTAGAGATGGTCTTACATTTTTACACCAACGCTGTGAGGAGCTGAACACACTTAAACAAAGGAGTTCAGCTTGAGAATATTATTTGTGGAAAGGATTTGACTAGCTGTTTATTCCCTATCAGTAGATATGCTTGTAAAAACATTACTTGCCTCTGAAGTTATGGAATGTGTTTTTTTCTAAGTTGTCACATCTTTTGGCTTTTTAGAGAAAATACTGCCCTGATTACAAGATTGATGAAAAGCATTTTTGGGAAGCAGTGCCAGAGGTACCCCCTTCTGCAAAGGAGCTGTACATCCAGAAAAAGCTGCCTCTGCTAATGCGCAAGAATCGGGTGAGCTGCTGAAAAAACTACCTTTCTAGTGTTGAAGCTGGGATATTGTTAAAGTGACAGTTTAACTTGGTCCAAGCCAAAGTACTCGAAGGTGCGCATGACATGTTCCATATCGACCCAATACTCATTGGCTCCAGATCAACTTAAAAATCACTGCCATCAAGATCCTCCAAGGATTTGCTCATGCCTACGTCTGTTCGCTTATCTTGCTCTACCCCCCTCCATGTACTCTGTTCTAGCAACCAAGGCCTGAAGCCTCCAGTCAACCTTCACTCAGTGGGAGGTTGCTCTTTAGCCTCTGCTTACCCACATCGTCAAGAACTCCCTTCAGTTTTATCATGCTGCCAACTGGCTCCATTTATGTCGGGATTCAGATTTTCCTCTTTCTCTAAAATTATACTGTCCTTTCTCCAGGATTGCCCATGTCCGACTGTTTGTGTTACGCTTTTTGATATGTAGTTGCATTCATGCTATGTAAATACAAATTGTATCGCAGTTATACGTAGGGTAAGTTGGTGATCTCGTGGGATTTATATTGCTTACAGGCAAACCAGACCAAAGCTTGGAGCATTGCGGAGGACAAGTGGCAGACGCTTTCAGACAAGAGTAAACGTGTTTACAAAGCAAAAGCAAAGGCGAAGAAACGGATTTATGAGGTAACCTGTGAAAAATAACCCATTGTTCAGCCCAAGTAAATCTATAAAATTATACACTTGCCTTGTTTTGTAATCCAGTTGTGAATATTGTAGCCCCACCTCCAAAACTACATTCGCAAGGTCAAATTATCGGTGGTGGGCACTCATCTGCAATCCAGTATTGGAGGTGAGGGTTGATAAACTGGACATGTGAAAAATCCTTTGCCGTGGTTGTCGAGGTATCATAACCGTAGCTCGCCAGGAGAGGGCAGTACAGCAAATGGACGAATCGCCATTTGTTCAGCTGGGGATAGTGTTTTTGTCCCCCTTACGCGTGTGGGTTTTTTCCAGGTGCTCCGGTTTCCTCTCGCTTGTATAAACACTCATCAAATGCAGCATCGTCGTGAAAATAAGTCCTACGACTTTCCGTGGCTTTCCTAGATAAATAAGTGTGGAGATTTTCCCCCCCAACATTGCGTTCAGTTGTAAACTCGTCACGGAATTTCATGCACTTGGTGTCAAAGCTTGAATTTGCTTTGTCAATTGTTAAAGCAACATTTGTAAATAATGTGGACTTGACCGCGAAACAATGATAGCATGTACATAACTGTTTTCCTGCTGAATTTAAATAAGTGTTATTTTGACAGAATGAGCTGAAAAATAATACCTCTCTACGAGAGCTCTCAATGCGAAGAAAACGTGCACCGTAAGTACAAAAGTCGCATGTTTGCCCAAGTTCATGATTTGTATTGTGGTTCACAGATTTAAACAAAGTATATTTGGCTGTGAATTTCATAATAAAGCCAGGTTAATTCTCGGATATGGAAATTATGCAGAAAAAAAACTGCCATTTAATTTCAGAAATGTCTAAATTTGCTACTTACCTGATAATGGATGAGTGATATTAAAAACTCATGAACCAATAAAGTGCATGCTCTTATACAAAGCTGAATGTTCTACAATATACATCTTACATTGCAAATTCTCTGCTTTTAAAACAGCTCAAGCTTCTCCATGTATACCAAGATGTCTGCAGACATTATGCCGGACTCTTTGGGAAATAAAAAAATGTATGTATTGAGGAACCTGTGGAGCGACGAAAAGCAAAAAGCAGATTACATCAAAGCTTCACACGCTGCCAAAGTCGACCAACAAGCCATAGAACGTCTTGCCCTGCAGGTCAGAATTACACCCAGTGTTTTTCTTTTTAAAGTGATTGATTTGTCCATATCCTTGGAAGTCGTATGCAGTTGTATTTAACCTGTGCAAAGGTATTTGAATAAAACACTATTAAAAAAAAATACAATTCTTAAGACACTGATTTCCTTAACCTTGCATTTCCCAGCAAATTGTTGTCCTATAAAAGTTTTGTTTAAAAGTTGATTTCAGGAATTGTTTTGTGGTTTTTGTTTTCAGATATTGCCCCACAGAGAACGCGTTGCACTTGAAACCATGTGGGAGATGGTGAGGGAGTGTTACCTCTGCAACATTGACGGAGTGTAACACGTTATTTAATGAATCTGTACATTGCTAACTGCTGTCGAAATGTACAGTTTTCTAAGACGCTTTAACACAATCTTTAATACCGTGACGTTTTTCAAACATGACATGCTTTGGAAGTGCTCAGAAGGGCAATATATGTTTAAAGACAGTATTGGCAAACGTGTGATGTGGTTATTAAATATTAAGTGGTATATGATTGTCTTTTAGAGAAGAAAAAGAAAATATGTGGACTCCAGCAAGAAAAAGAAGTGCACAATCGAGGTAAGAAGGCGGCAGCTGTACTGATTTGATTCTGTTCTTTCCTTTACAGCCATCTCTTATCCAGCATTCTATGAGAATTCGCTATAACAAACAATTCGAATTTAGACCCATTTTGCAAAACGAGTTCAAAGTTAGCTGAGCGAGCAGAGACCGATTGATAAATATGCATCCCATCCCATGGTGGCAGGGGGCGCAGTGGCCCGCAGCTATTTATTTACCAGCTGTGCTGAGCGCGTCTTTGGTCTTGTGGGAGAAGGGGGGCCTCGTGGAGGGATGGTGTAACGGTTCGCCCGTTAGGTCGACTCAACCTTAAATGAGTATCATACTTAATTTGGAGCTTTCGTGACTGCAGGAATTACTCTTTGGTTCTTTCGGTAAAGTCACGTATCAAGAGGAAATAAATTCAATACTAGCATACGACGTTTCGATTGCAACACAAGCAATCATCATCATGTATAAATGAAAGACTCACTGTTGTATTACATTACAATTTCTATATACTAGATTTGTGTTTCTATTTCATTAATACCTGATGATGATTGCTTGTGTTGCAATCGAAACGTCGTATGCTGGTATTTGATTATTTTCTCTTGATACGTGACGTTACCGAAAGAATCAGAGTACTTAAATGAGTACCTGGTGCGGTGTGTAAACATCTCCTTTAGGGAGACAAAGGCGGCTGGACATGGTGCTGGTCACCCATGCCTCGTGTACCGCACTTGCCCCATTAGTCTGTTAAGGCTATATGGCAGATCTTGCACCTGATTTGCACGGTTGGCTTATGTACGTTGTGAATAAGTTCTACATACATTAATCTGTGGTGTTAAGTTTAATGTTTTATTACTTTATGTTTTAATTAGCATTTGTATTTTTCGCGTGAAAAAATTGTTTGAGTATCAAATTTTGGGGCCGAAACGTAGCCCGGCTTTTAACATGGGAATCGATGGAAAAACGATTGAGCATTTTTTGCAAAACATATCTTCCTCGTTAAGCAAGACGCCTGTATTTAGTGCAGTTTTGTTTTTTCCAGACTGAAAATGAAGTGGATGAGGAGCATGACACAGACTGATTTGTTGGTCGCAGTAATATCTGATGCATTCTCTCACATGGAGCGTAAGCATCTTGGTCCGCTTTGCAGAATGTGAACTTGAAGAATAAGACCTCTTTGCTTGCTGCAGTATCAGTAGCCATTTTTCCATATTCAGTTTGACACTTTGTACCATAAGATGTGAAAAAACAGCCTTGAACTTTTATATTTTTATTTAAATTAACACCCAGAACAGTCAAGTCCCCTGTTAAATACCCAATTTAACCATCTAAGCCCCCTCAACTGCTGTTAAAACAGTATACCAAATAGTTTTCTTACCTGCAGCAGTGCAAAAGCTTACACATCTCACGGGAATCACACATGCCAACTGCACATACAACATACCGTATTGTAAATACCATAACACGTTCTGAAAAATATTGTACCCTTACCCATGTTAACTTGTAAATGCTACTGACCGTATACATACAGCAGCATATTTAATCGATGATACCTTCAGTCAAACTCAATTAGAGTTAAAACGAACTTGCATTCCACCCTTTACAAAATGACCACTGATTGCATGAATGCAACAATAGCAGCTCATAAGTTTTTCTTATGTCAGTTCAGTGGCATTGTTTTGGTTAAATCTCTAAGTTGGCTATTTTTGTCATGTGCATTAATACCATTGTTTTGCATTTTGTTGATGCTGCTGTAAAATTGATTCAATAAAATGGTATTAACATCTTCAGTATATTAGTATGCGTGGTGGCCACAGGCCTCAAGCAATTCATGTCATTTTCTACAGTATAACTGTAAAGTAGCAGACTATATTAGGGCCTCAGCAGATGTAAAATGTACATTTTTAGTGTTAAACAAATCCCAAATTGAACTTGTATTCTTGTTAATTTTGTAATGACCCATGGAACAAATGGAAATATTTGTTCACAACACTTAGTATGCATATGCTGGTGATAAGGCAACTTACTGATTAAATTATTAATTCCTTCATGCAAAAAGAAAAAGGCTTCTAAACTGAATGTTCTTCGAACAAGGTATTTGCAGTGCTTCACACTTTGAGGCTGCAAGAAAGCATTGGCCAGGTTCTGCATGAGCAGATGGAAAGATTGTCTTGTGAATAAAACAAGACACTGTGCCAATTTTATCAAATGTAACATTTACACAGAAATAGTTTTTTCATTCAAAATGGTAATAAAATAAGTTAATTCAACAGTGAATCATTTGATACTTTTTTGTTCATGCAATACTCCCAATTGGGATATACTCTACTCTTCACCCCCCAACCCAGTTTAACACTTTATGCAATATCTTCCCCCCCTTCCACCCAGGCACCCAGATCCCAACCCCACCACCAACCACGCTACAGTCCCTCCAACTCGTTGAGCTTGCGTTGTAGGTACTTCTTTACTTCCTCGATCCCATTCAGCTTCTCCAGGTCATGGTATGGCAGCTGTTCAGCCCCAGCGGTGAAGTGAACACAGTAGAGGTTATTGTGAAAATGCTCCATTATAAATCCACGTTAAGCATGAACAGATATCAGAATGTATTTACACTGGAGGAATCCAATGAGCTTTCAAGCTCTTCCTAGATGTCCAGTAGGTATTTCTTTGGGAACACGGTATATTTAAACTACATTATTATACATGCAAAACAATCAACTATTTCGCAATGCACGAAGCATTAAAGTGTATTTGTAAGCATTTTCTCAATACAGTAGAACCTCTGGTCACGAACGCTTCTGACCACGACCAAATAAAGAGTTCCGACCAAAAAATGCACAATTTTTGAATCTGGTTACGAACACACTCGGGTGGCGATCAAACACGGCCGCGGCCGATTTCCCCTTCCGCGACATTTTTTTTGTAAGCGCCAAATTTCCTGTTTGTTTACAAACAACATAAAGCGTAACAGTTATGTATATAACTTTGGTTATATACAATTCCTAGTAAGATATTAATTTTGTGAGTGGTCATACCCCTCCCCCCTCATTCAAGCCGTAATTTAGAGAGCGAAAGCGCTGAGTACATAAATCGCTAACATAAGAACCCGTTAATCTCTTCTCGCATCATTCATACGGTGAAGTAAACGTTCATACGATATTACGGTGAATGCTTCCAAAAACAATACTGTACCCAAATATTACTGTTAACTTACTTTCAATATAAACATTCATTGCTCATACGAATATTCTCTCTCTCTCTCAGAATCGACCGACTGATGTAGCAGACGAAACAATCATCTTGTTGAAAGATTCTAAACCTTGACGCGGCAATGCTAATTTTCTGTTGTTCAAGGTTTTCTCAGTGTTATTCAATGTTTTTACATTTAGTTGACTATTACACTATGAATTCTATGGCATAATTAACTATTTGTGCTTAAAAATCTTTAAAAAACAATATATACAGTTCGTAGGAGTCTGGAACGGATTAATCGTATTTACATACAATCCAATGGGGAAATTAGGTTCGAGTCACGACCAAATCGGGTTGCGACCAAAGTTATGGAACGAATTATGGTCGTGACCAGAGGTTCTACTGTAGCAAGGGTTTTACATTGTCCAGCCCACAAATGGCCAATCCATTGTATTATCAGCAAATCGATGTCTGAAATAAAGTCCTATTTACAAACATTAAGACACCCTTGCTAAAGCCAAGTCGAAGCATGTGTGTGCATGTGAGGAAAGTAATCCCGAAGTCATGGACTGTACCTGCACAATGTGGTAACCCAGCAAGCGGAGATGCCGGTCCCGCATGGCCCGCGAGCCAACCAAAACGTCAGAGCTGTGACAGTAGTGCCACTTGTCATTAACAGACATCACTATCCTGGAAAAAAACATTGGACGGTAAATTACGCTAAACAGGAAAGCCAGTTAATGTACATGACGATTAGCAAGTTAACTTGATAAAAGGCTTTCTCACCCCTGCCTCGATTAGATGGTCAGGGCTACTCACCTATGTATCTTTTCTGCATTTTCCACTGCTGAACTTGGCGAGTCATTGTCCACCCGTGCTGGGTTTCCGAGATGCTGCTGCAGGTGTCCACCAGCTCTGAGATTAGTGTCGGGCTCTGTGTCTGTTACAAATCGCTCTGTGTAAAACGGTGACTCGTAGAACCGGCGGATTGATTCCTGGGGGCTGTACACATCAGACTCATCTGCCTGGATTGCACTTTGCTGCAGCATCCCTTCTTGATAGAAGTGGAAGTAAGCTGACGAGATGACGTTCCCTTGGCCATCTGTTGATGAGCATAGTGTGGCTATATGTCCCTGGGGCATGCGATGGTCCTGATGAAAGTCGGACGTCACTGCTGCCATCTGCTGCATCATCCCGCATGGGTGGCTACTTTGTGCAGCGACCGAGGCCACTGGAACCCTGCCTCCTGAGTGATCACTCAACACACCCTGTCCAACCTCATGAGGATCTCTATTTGAACTTTCCGAGCCTCCCATGATGGATGCCACGGAGCCCACTTGAGACTGATCATTGATTTGGAGGTGCTGTTGGCTATAGGGGTAAGAGCCCCTGCCCTGTGTGGCAGGTGACAGATAAGCCTGAGGACTGTCTGTTATGGGAACTCGACCACCAGTGCTGGAACGTGAATGCTGAAGTTGGAGACTGCTCGCAGCAGAAAAGTTGGGTGCTAAAGTCCTGACTGCAGCTATGCTGGCTGCTGCACTGTTGCAGGTGTTTACTGGATGGTTGTGTGCATGATGCCCACCCTGGCCTAAGAAAGTATGTGCTGATTGACAATAGGCAGAGTTGTGAGGCGACTGCAATTTGGGATTGTGTAGCTCTGACTTGAAGTTTCTCTTTGTTATTTTTTCGCATTGAAAGGGAGAAAATGCATGTAGGTCGGCTGTCAGTGCATCCATCTGTGTTTGATGCTTGACGTCTGATCTTGTGTTCGGTAGAAGGGGATGAATTAAGCCATGCATTCCTAGATTACTGTTTACATCGGTTGGCAGTAGTCTCTTCTGATCGTCCATAAAAAGCAAGAAGTCTGCAAAGAGACAAAAAAAACAAGTGAGCATTTTAAGTGTGTAAAATCTAAAATTATTTTTTAAAAGTAAGCTTTGTATAATTCACCAGTGTAGTATCCTGGAGGGAGGACCTCGTCCTGCTTGAAGCACTGTGCTCCCACAAGCTGTCGCAGGGCCTCCGCCACAAATCCCTTGTAGCTGCAATTTTAAACATCACAGCATGAAATGTACACAATGCAGTTCATAAATAACAAATCAATGCCCCACACATTGCGTTTATACTTGTGCAGTGTTCGTGAATGTGGCACGCATTCTCCACACTGACCTGTACTTCCTGTTTACTTCATCTGCTGTCAGAGCATGGTCAAACATTGTGACCTTGTAATGGTCAGGCAGCCGGGGCCCACTGTAGCTGGGACACTCCAGAGTGATGGCTGCATCCAGCAGAGAGAGGTATCGCCGCACTATCACCCCATAAGGGCTGTCTGGAATTGGGGTTTTATGAGTAAAGGGGAAAAGTCTTGTTACAACATGTTGACAATACAGCCCAGGCTTTTACACCCACTCCATGGTGTAGTGTAACTAGAGTAGAGCTTGCAAAAGTGCCGAGATGTGACCTCATCACTGAACCCTCAGAGAAACTGTACTACTAATAAGTTGATCAGCAATCATGAGACCAGTCACAGCTCTGGATCCATGCAGCTTTCCAGAAACCAACATGCTCATTCAGGATATAGAGCATGTAAACTGCTATGGTTTGATAATATAACTGAGGTTTTTAACCAATAAAGTTGAGCATCGCAGCAACAAAAGCCACAATAGCGTTTTTGAGCATTTGTCAAGTGATTAAGGATATTCAAATAAAAATATGGTTGCAAAGTTTAGCATTGAAATAACTTTGACCATTTAACTGTTTTTTTCTACCTGCGTGACTTTACCGAAAGAACCAAAGACTTGATTCCTGCAGTCACGAAAGCTTCAAATCAAGATTGAACTTTAACCATACTAAAAATTATACTTTGGTCTTAAACATTCACAAGCAACAACCACAAATTTAGCACAATCATTATTCCAAGACATTTTTAAAAGTCGAGCTATGTTACATATTTCCAAGAAAGGAAGTTGGTTGTCCCAGGCAAAGGCAGCAGCACCTACTCATGATAATGCGCAAGAAGGGTGGTGAGAAGACTTTGCCGAGGCTGGCAGCCGGGAAGTGGTTGAGTTGCACCATAGACATGATGATGTTGACCGTCGCGAGTGGCGAGTGCAGCGCTTTTTGCGCTAGAACGGCCTCTAGCCTCTCCATGAGCTTTCGCTCACTCGGGGGCTTGTAGTTCATCCGGCTGAATGGGAACACGAGTTTCTGCAGCACCTGCACACAGGGATACATTTCCTTTTGCAGCAAACAGACTTAAGTT
Organism: Lethenteron reissneri; assembly: GCF_015708825.2. Taxonomy (NCBI): domain Eukaryota; kingdom Metazoa; phylum Chordata; class Hyperoartia; order Petromyzontiformes; family Petromyzontidae; genus Lethenteron; species Lethenteron reissneri. Next base: position 2,936,286 of record NC_083799.1, read on the forward strand.
CGTGCTCATGCTTTCAAGTGGTTAGTCCAATAGTACCCATAGTCATTCTTTCGTTTGTAACTGAAATGTGTTCTACCAGTGGGCTTAGATGATTTTTAAACTTCCATATACCCTAAGATAGCTGAAGAGATGTGGCCGTCCTGTTATCATGACCATTATCTTATGGAAGCTGCATTTTACAACTCGCCTTGTGAAGAATATATTAGACAGAACCAGGACTACCTTCATACAGCTTTAAGACTACCAATCCCAAAAACTACTTCTGATATGTGCAAGTGGGAGTGTGACCTTGGTGTCAAGCATCTCGGCCTTGTTGATGAGGAAGTGAGCGATGGTGTCAAGGAGCTTGGGCTCCCTCAGGCGATGCCGGGCCAGGTACTTGGCAATGATGGCCATTGTGTGAGGTGACATCGAGTCCACCTTCTTGGGTAGCTCCTCTATAAAACACATTGCACCAATCGAGTAATGTGACTTCATACAAATCCAAAATTTATTTTATGCCATACTTGTATTGGCATGTTTTACATTAGAGGTCTTGCATTAAAGAGCAACTGTGGAAAGTATTGTTCGTGCAGTAGATACACAAACTAAAAGTTAATGTTTTACATAGGATTATTCCATATATGCAAACAAACGGGAGGTTCAATTATTGGACTACCCCATCTGGTCCAGACTTCTGTCAATGCCAATTCATTATTTACATGTTAATTAGTGTTCACAGCGCAGCTGTTGATTTGTCCATACGTAAATCCCAAGGAACAAGTGTGAACCCTGGAATTTGGGAACTAGACAAGATACATTTCTTATATTAATGTGTGCAAATCACGATAATTAACGTTCTATTTAGTTAACAAAACACGTGCATAGTAATCACATTGCCTTGGTCACCTGCGAGCTTGTTGATGAACTTTTCCTGTCTGTTCTCGTAGAAGAGCTGCGAGCTAAAGATGAGCTCGAGGGATTTGTTGGAGGCCTGGGCCACACAGGTGGACAGCATTTCGTCGAGCAGCACTAGCTCATGCTCGCGCACGTTGCCTACATGACTCAAGGTGTGCTTCACCAAGCGCAGCACCTTCCTTTCCAGGTTCACGCGTTTGCCTGCTTGCTCGTCTTGACCTCCATTCATTTTCGCAGAACCCATCCCATCTTCCACTACCGAAGTGCAAGGACCTGTTGCCACCATGGAAGCGGCACCAATTTGTGCACAGATCCCACCCATCGTTGCCGCCGACATTTCGGATACCTTTGAGGTAGCATTTTCTAATGCCGCCGGGGTATTTGCCAGCATCGACTGTCCTGCTTCTGGCTCACTGGCTGTTGTGAGCATGCGGTAATATGACAGCAACAAGAAAAGCGTTTGAGGATGGCGCTCCCGCTCGATGTTGCGCTCCAAACTGTTAAGGCAGGGCTCTACCAGGGGGTGGTTGTGTGGACTCGTAGGATGCAGCTTCATTACACTACTGAACAGCATGGAAACATCCTTTTGGTTGAAGTGGGCCAATCGGGAATGGGCCTCTTGCTCCAAAGTGCGCACAACATCTGCATTGCCCTGCATCCCTGTTTTTGGCACAAGAAAAGCAATGTGGCATCAGTGTTGTGAACAGTTTTAATACAAAAACAAATGGTATGGTTGCAAGTGGTTTAGCCTCTTATTTTACACCATATCTGATCAAAGCATCACTGTCATTCACAACTGAATATATTTTTTTACAAAAGCCATTACTTACCCAGAGTTGCCAGTGCATAGAGACAGTTGACTACGCTGAAGTTGTCAAACTGAGAACAGTTCTTTGCAACGGCTTCACAGAGTGCTTTGAAGTCTGGGCTGTCTTGCAGTTGCTTGTAGGCCGATTCCACAGTCTGGCAATTGCTGTTGCTGCCATCACTCGTTCCACTTCGCTGGTGTTGGAGGATGTGGCCGAGCCTCTGCAGCGCCACTGGGTAATGGCTAGGAGCGACCTTTCCAGGATTCTGTGCCAACCAGCGTAACACCTCCTCTGGGCTGCAGGAGCGCTCCAGCAGCCTCTTCATGGTAAAGAACGTGTCATAGCTCACTTTCTCCCGTCCCACCTGCCATGCCTTCCTGGCTGCCACTGCCTGCGACTGATGAGGTCGGTTGAATCGACCAGTGACTGGCACACAGAACTGGCACAAAACACAAGGGATTGTATTTTACTATTCAATCCATTCAATGTCAAATTTATCACAACGGTATGCAAATTCCAATGCAGGTATGTAGGATATGACTGGCCCCATTTAAATATCGTTACGCATTTAACCGCACGAATGCATTTGCAAGTAGTTATTTTTACTTCGCACACAACTATAAACTATATAATTTATGCACATGCAATATTTATAGTACCTGGCTGATAATGAAGGTGTGGATGACACCATATTCCTATTCTTAGGTTTTTTTCGGTAAAGTCACGTAGGTAAAAAATTAAATAATAAAGTTAAATAAAAATTAAATAAAAATCACGACGTTTCGGAGGCAACACAAGCTTCCGTCTTCAGGTGGAACCGTCACAGCACGATAGTTCCACCTGAAGACGGAAGCTTGTGTTGCCTCCGAAACGTCGTGATTTTTATTTTACTTTTATTAATTTTAATTTTTTACCTACGTGACTTTACCGAAAAAAACCTAAGAATAGGAATCCTTGCAGTCACGAAAGCTTCAAATCTAGAACCATATTCCTTACCTGCGCATGGAAGGAATCTTGGTGCAGGAACCCGTTTGGCAGGCCCAAGAGTCGGCAACCAATGCCTGCGGCATGCTGCCGGCCTGACAGCAGCGCCCTGGGGGGCAACGGCGCGATCAAGTGGGCAGCCAGGCCGCGCATGTGCAGGCCGCGAGGCTGGTAGAAGGATGCAAATCGCGGAGCTCTCACGGGTTGTGGGAAGGCGTTCATTTGTGCCTCGGATCTGGCCAGTCCTCGCAGAAGCGTTAGCATGTTTTGAACCCGCGTCGCTGTGCTGGGAGCCGGCCAGGCCGTTTGGTACCCCTCGCTGCAGGCGCACACGCACATCATGGACCTCACTTAAATGTCGCTCGTTATACGTTTCATTATACAGTAGCTGGCTTACACGAGCAAAGGTTGCAGCCCTCTCCTCCACGAACGAAATTCTTATTTATTTTAAACACGTGAAACGGTCAAGCTCGTTGTTGGGAATAAGACACACCAACAATTAGGGGACGTCTAGTTCACGTAGATGTTAATCTGTGATGAGCTTTATCGGGCTCAGGGACCAGATGTCTCAAATACGTTTACGTGCATTTATTTTTTATTTTTTTACAGATACAAATAGGACATCGCGTAATGCAAATTTTCAACCGGCCAAAATCGTTTTAAAAGCGGCACATATACACTCGATCGGCAAGGATCACTGATGGAATCGGGTTTGTTACCATCTCAAATCAAGATGGAAATCAACAAAGTGCTGCGATAACTGGGCTCAAAGCCACATGAAGTGAAGCGTTGGGAAGTGGCGTTGAGACTGTTAAATCGCATCGTGGGGGTCCGAAGAGAGGCATATAAACACTGGGTGATCACGAACCTGAAAGGCTCGGGTTGTTTTCCTTAATGGACAAAGTCGTCGAGCTGGTTCAATAGAACGAGTAGACCCAACGTATCCCCTAACACAAAAAATAAAAACCAGACAAGAAAAAGGGAGTCAGAAAAGTCGAAAGGGTTTTCTAAAAACGTGGGGCATTAGGCGACATCTTGGGAGACACGTCTTAAACACCAGGGGGCCGGGTCGCATACAACATGAGGAAGATTTCCCTTCAGTTTCCGAAATGTAAATGCATATTTGCACTGTTCTACACGACCCGGGCTGCCCCGTGTCCCCCCCCCCGCCCCAACTCATCAACTTCACCGGCGTCAACTTTACTAAAACTCGAGGCACTTCCCCGGAAGCGTCACGACACTCCCCACCGGGCAGGCCTGACCGGTGACCGCCAAATCATCATCTGTGACAGAGTAGATGAATAATCGGCGCGCTTACGTTTACTGCGATAATCGAAAATCTTAACGTCCCGGGTGCCACGACCACCCCGAGTGGGTTGGTGAGTGGGTTGGTGGGGAGGAGGAGGAGGAGGCGGCGTACGACCTGAGCCCGCCTCGGCTCTACTCCGCGGGCAGCCTGCGTCGTGGCCCCGCGCCAAACCCTCCCCAATCCCCGGCGGAGGCTCGGGGAACCGCCGACAACGCCGCTCACCTCGCCGCCGCCGCGACGCCGCGAACGCCACGTTCATGGCTCCGGTGTCGAGCGCTCGGTGTGGCCTGTGGAGAGCGACATCTTCATCCTCCCCCCCCCCCCTACCAACTTCCGGGTCAGACTCGCCGCTTCCGGGTCGGGCTCACCGCTTCCGGGTCGGAGCCAATCCGGAACTCCGCCACGCCCCCCGCCCCTCTCCACCCACTTCCGCCGGCCCCCCCACCCACCCCACCCCGCCCACCACGGCCGGCCCCCCCCCCCCACCCACAACGCCCCCCCCCCACCCACAACGCCCCCCCCCACCCCACCCACAACGCCCCCCCCCACCCCACCCACAACGCCCCCCCCCACCCCACCCACAACGCCCCCCCCCACCCCACCCACAATGCCCCACCCGCAACACCTCTCCCAATCAATTATAGATTTGAAGCTTTCGTGACTGCAAGGATTCATACTCTTAGTTTTTTTGGTAAAGTCACGTAGGTAGAAATAATAATAAATCAGTGATTTATTATTTTATTTCACATGGGTAAAAAATTAAAATAATAGAAATAATAGAAATAAAATAATAAATCACTGATTTTTTATTTTATTTCACATAGGTAAAAAATAAAAATAGAAATAATAATAGAAATGAAATAATAAAGCACTGATTTATTATTTTATTTCTATTATCATTTTTATTATTTTACCTACGTGACTTTACCGTAAAAACCTAAGAGTATACTCCTCCCAATCACGTGCCGAGTTAAAGGCCCACGCGATTTGATGGTGACGTCCGCGATTCGTGAGTGGCGATTCTTTGTAAGAATCGATCCGTTTGGGATGTCGGATTCATGTGTATAGCGCCTCCAGTGGCTGCATTCTTGCGTTTTACGAGAATCGACGCTCATTTGCAGACTTCTAGATTTGAAGTTTTCGTGACTGCAAGGATCCATACTCTTTGGGTTCTTCGGTAAAGTCACGTAGGTAAAAATGTAATTTAGTTTTCTTTTTTTTACCTACGTGACTTTACCGAAAAAACCAAAGAGTATGCATTCGTATATTATATATTGTTACGCGAACGTCTTTTCCGATGCGTGTAGCCGCAGGGATCTGTCTCGATTGGCATATGGACCCTTATATAAATGTGCTATGAAGGAGGGCGATTGCCCGAAATGTCGCCTTCGATATACAGTATTATATTGTCCCGTTCAGAAAGTTTTATTGACGAATTTGTTGAGGGTTTTCAAAATAATGTATTAGATTGTTATAATAAATAATAAATACGTAGTCGTGCATTTCTCATCCTCGTGTTACTTTTTCCTTTTGAGTTATAAGTAGAATGACGCACGGTGCATTCAGTGTCTTAATATCACAGCTGTTTAACCCGTACGGTTTACCCCATATTCTTGTTCAGGGAAATTAAGTTTTCAGGTCCAATCGGCGTACAGACTTTTCAATACGGGCAGAAAAATGTGTCCTTGTGTTTCTTGCTTGTGATGGGACTTTGTCGGATGAACGTTGAGATTTACAAAGGGCACGGGGTGACCACTAAGGTTTGAACCGGTCTGTTAAAGGTAGGGTACTGATAAGGGGTTGACAGGTTTGTAATATCATGTGAGTTATACTGGATGTGGTGTACCGAAGCGGACATTTATGGGAAAACCAGGCTGAATTTAACACATTGTATGTATATTGAACTTCTTTCGCACCGTACATAATGAAGGTAGACGCGGTTAGTCCACTAGGGGCGTTGGGGCGCCGCCCCACCCAGCAGCTGGAGAAGATAAATTATTTGATAATAAAAATACTTTTCTATAAATTGTTTTGTTGTGTTAAAAAAAATTATTCTTTCAACGTGAATTGCCGAATGAAGACAACATTTTAAGTTCGTGTTAGAAATCACTGCAACACCATAGTCTGATTTGTGCCTCGGAGAGGTCTCGGGGCGGCAGTGAAGGGCATCCGACTGAGAGATGTCCCCCTGCATTCGTTGCGATCAGCTTCGCATTTTAGCCACGCCGTTTGAGACCCATTCAGGGCGGTGAAAAATTTACCCGTAAAAACAAAGTTTTTCACTATAAATCCTTTATATGCGTGGCGGCTAGAGTCCTCTCGTCCTCTGGCTTGAGATGGCTGCCACCTATGGGTCAGATGATTGCCTGTCCACCATTAAGCAATTGGTAATTAAATATAAAAAAAAAATCCTAAAAAGTGTAAAATTTTGGAAAAAAAATTTCACGAAAAGAAATTGTCACGCACAACGAGTCTGTGTGCAAAATGTCAGCTCGATTGGATCAAGGGAAGTGGGTTAAAAAACGACCGAAACATTTGCACGGTCGTAAGCGTGCAAGCAAGCAAGCAAGTGAACTTAATATAAAGGATTTAAAAAGGCGCCCGTGGCTGTAATGAGACGATGTCACGAGGCGAGGTTGCGCTGTGCAAATAGAGCAGCTCACGGTCAACACACTAGGAGGAAACAACAGCAACGGTGATGGCAGCAGGCACAGCAAACGAAGATTTCCTTCGGATCCACATTACGACTCCGATGACCACTGCTGAAGCTGAAAAGTGTTTTTCAACTTTGAAAAGAATAAAAACATTTCTGAGAAATACCATGTCCCAGGAGTGCCTTAATGTGCTTGCTATGCTTTCAATGGAAAAGAAACTGAGCAATGAAATTCCCGACTTTAACAGACGAGTGATTGAAAAAGTTTGCTTATCAGAAGGATCGACGTGCCAAATTCTTGTACAATCTATTGTGAGTAGCCCATCCTGGGGATATTATTTACAGTAAGCTATGTTAATTATTTGATGGCAATTTAATGGGTTGATTGAAATATGGTTAAGCATGTCGCCTAATAGCACTCATGTGGCCTGAAAACCATAAATATTTGTTACATTGCACTTAATCGTGTAGGCTAATATCAGTATAGGCCCAGTTTTCCATTCGACAATGTAGTCAGTGTATACTGACATGTTACAGTTGCCACAGATAAATAGGCCACACAACGAAACAAGCTCTAAGGAAAAGTGAAGTAAATAGGCCTGTGTACATTGTGTTAATGTCGCCAGTAAATACAGATCAAACTTTTTGTGTAGGCGGGTGTACGACGGTATGTGGCTGTTATTGTGCAGTATGCGGTGTCTTGGTTGCCTTGGCTAATTTGTTGAGTCGTGTCAGCTGATCTTGAATTGTTCTTTAGGTTTTTGGCGGTGTCAAAGGGGTTGTGTAGTCTTCTTGGTTCTTTCGGTAAAGTCACGCAGAAGGGAAGTAATAAAATAATAAAGATAAAACATAATAAAATTATTCTCACGACGTTTCGGCCACAACGCAAGCAGCCGTCCTCAGGTGAAAACCAGGTCCGTCGAGGCGACAGAGTCTGAATGAAACAGCACACGAGCTTGGAGCATATATATAAGCTGGGCGCCTTGACAAAGGAATTTGCATATCAAGAGGATTGTGTAGTGTGGACTTGAGTGTCATTGGGACGGCATTTGAGTGCTTTGTTGTTTCGTTTCGTATTGTTTATAAAAAGCCTAACGTTGATAGATAAGACAGTTATATCACTTTCACGGGAAGGCCAAGAACATGGCGAGGTTTTGCTTAATTAGAGAACCATCTTTTCACAGGTCACTCACAACAGCCCCACCTAGTGGCAATGGCACGAGCCGCCACTGAGTGAGTATAGGGTTAAGTAGATTCCACTGGTATTTTGAACTCACACTTTTAACCACAGCGCCAGTTGGCCACATTTCCTCCAATAAAGTTATAGCAATGTACGTTTCTGTAATGCTCTGAGTTGTACTCATAATGCATGGAGGATCACAAAGAGATGGACCCTTCATTTGCTTAAGACGCATGACCTGCGGTCCTGCGAAATGGCCCTTAGGTGGCAGACCACATACCGAGCTTGTTGATCTGGTTGTGATGAGTTTGAATTGTATCTTCTCGTATATGAGTTTTCACCATGCACTATGTTATCCTCGCTCAGTGTTCGGCTTTTGTGACTACATCTAGCAAAAAGCAAATGTCAATCCAATGATCAACTGGAATGCTATCGCCATGTATGTATGTTGAACTTCTTTCGCACTGTACGTAGCCAACCATCGCAACAATTTTAGAGTGTGCATGTTATGTTAAAATAAATAATGGCGGCGAAGTGGGGTGGAACCCTCAATTAACCTAAGTGCTATTGATAAGGTGCTAAGAGGAAAACTACATTGCGAACATATTCGTCCATAATAAAGATTTGTGGGTTGGATCGCGTAAGTATGAATGTGTCGTAACGCTCCACCACCCGACACAACCAATTAGTAAGGGATTTCTCACGTAAACAAAACGCCAAATAGTTACTGCTTCAGCCCACCAGTGTGTTGGAGAGTAAATCCACAACATTTACAATTTGAGTAGTACGACGTTTCGCTGGTAATTACATCCAGCATCATCGGGTGATTTGCCGGAATAGTAATGCAATTCCCGATATGAATTTCTACTTGGAATTTCCCAAAGTACGCCATCTACTGTTAAAGGATATCCACGAACACGAAATAATTACGCGATCTAAACAAAAAATAAATTAACCCGTAAAAACAAAGTTTTTCACTATAAATCCTTTATATGCGTGGCGGCTAGAGTCCTCTCGTCCTCTGGCTTGAGATGGCTGCCACCTATGGGTCAGATGATTGCCTGCCACCATTAAGCAATTGGTAATTAAATATAATTGATTTTTTCCTAAAAAGTGTAAAATTTTGGAAAAAAATTTTTTACGAAAATAAATTGGATCACGGGAAGTGGGTTAAAAAACGACCGAAAGATTTACACGGTCGTAAGCGCGCAAGCAAGCAAGTGAACTTAATATAAAGGATTTAATAAAGGATTTAAAAACCCGAGATCATGAGAGATGCAATTGTCAGTCTCAATCGTGGTGGTGGGGGGGGGGGTCATGTATTCTGGCACCATAGCTCACACCTGAGATTTACACTGACCTTACGTTGCCGCTCCTGTGCAGCAACAGCCGTTCTGATTTACATTGCAACGGTAAAAACGTATGTAAACAGTACATTGGCAATGGGGGTCTCAACAACTTGTTAAATCATGGCAAATATAGCGAGGGTAAAACTGTGCTTGCTGGTGGGTGGTGTCACGAACGAAGATTGACTTTTCAAGAAAGCCGTCTGTAAATCAAGTAAAATATAGCTAATAACTCATAGCTACAATCATCTCAAGAGCTCACGCCTTGTAAAATGGACAACAATTATTTGCAAGAGCAGATTCTTGGGTGCATATCATATCTGAAACAAACACTCAGAAGCCTTGTTTAACCGGGTGAGAGCCAATTATGGCGGGTTATAAGTACAATATATCAAGAAAAAAAACATACAATAGTTATGTAACTTCCCTCCGAATCTCCGGTAATCCACGCAGATCACGCACCACCGCGGGTGACCCTTAGCACAGACAGATTGCTGACTTGCGTATTTGTAACTCGATTAAGATGCCGGTGAAGACCTCCCCTCCCCCCGACCTCCCTTGCAGATGTTTACAAGAACAGCAGAGCCGGTGACATATTCACTCGCCTGGTTCAATAAAGAACATCACTCATTCTCTTCGCCTCTCTCTCTCTCTCTTCATGACGTCAGGGTGAAGAACAATCCCGGCGTCACTTCCCCGGGCTGTGGGAGGAGAGAGAGAGAGAGGCGAGGAGGAGGAGGAGGACGTGTCCCGCCCCATGCACATCCCAGCATCGCACAGCATCACCACCCACACAGCCTCGCCAAGACGTACCCGGGGCTCGGCACGCCGGGGGCTGTCCGCGTGTTCCCACTGCCGGGCACTGCTGCTGCTGCTGTCTCTGTGTGGTTGAGACAGCTGCTGCTGCTACTACTGCTGCTTGCTGTGGATGTTGTACCAATACCGGTACTGATCGGTGTGGGGACTGTGTAGGAGAGCGGGCGGGCGGGCGGGCAGGGGGGTGGGGGGGAGCTGATTATTTTAGCGCGGGGCACGAATCGCATTGACATGCGGGGCTTATTTCGCTAGAGCCTGCCCGAGAGCGCATCGACACCGAGACTGCGTCGTTACGCACGCCGCCTCTCTCATTGATACCGCGCGGCTGTTTTAGACAGCCTGACGGCGACGAGCAACGAACAGAACAGACCAGACGGACACCACCACCCCTCGTCGGGACGACACCGCGACAGGGGAGAGATGAATTTCCAGCAGCAGCAGCTGTCCATTTCGGGTGCCATTCGCTCCGAGATCCAGCGCTTCGAGAGCGTCCACCCCAACATCTACGCCATCTACGACCTTCTGGAGCGGGTGGAGGAGCCGGCCGTGCAGAACCAGCTAAGGGAACACGTCATCTGCATCGAGGGTGAGTACGCGCTCTCCCCCCCCCCTACCCTCTACCATCTCCATCTCTGGATCAATGAGAACAGATCCCGCAGCCGAGGACACGAGTCTGACGCCCCCCCCCCGCCGCACACCGCCTGTCCGTATCGTCATTGCTGATTTTCCTGTCCGTCACCTTCCCCCCCCCCCCCCCCCGACATCATCCCAGGAATCGCGACGCAATCCTGCGATCTTCGTGTGTCAATCCTGCCTTGGGTATGGAGGAGAAACCCATCCGGATGTCCTCTTGGTTGTGATCACAGTGTCCTAGCTCGCGAGCTCGCGTGTGGAAGAAGCTCGCATCAGGGTCAAGGGGACATCATCGGCGTCTGGTCCGCGTTGCGTAGATCACTGCGAGTCTGCAGCACAAATCCCCACCAGGATGTGTTCACGGCCATGGTGACACCGTGTGTGACCCCCCCCCCACCCGAGAGATCAGGGACACCGCGTTCAAGGACAACGCGGATTTGTGGCGACGATCCTGTGTGTAGCAGATGGCAATGCGGCAAAACCCCCAGAGTTGCACTGAACTTCAACTCTGTCGCGTCTGCGCTCTCCGCCGTCACCGACCCGCACCGACTAGTGTGGTGAAGTATGGTCAAATAACCCACACAGCCAACCTGGGCTCACGAAAGCCTTGTATGAACATGTGCAATAATTACTCCGGGTTAGCCGCAGCCTTCCATGAACCTTGCAATCCCGACGCTCCGATGCTCGTTTCCAGAGGTTATTGTGGTGTACTATTCCCTTGTTTGGATTCCAGTCCAGGGTTGCAGCAACATTGCAGATAATTCCAAACGTTGGTAACTCGATTCCAGGAGACATCCACGCAGTTCACGATTCGACTCTGCGTCTCCGACCTTGCTCTACTTGCACAGACCTCATTCCAAGTCTTCTACACTCCCCCCCCTACCTCTTTTAAATGTCTTATCCGGTCGAGAGTTACAGCGTCCCCTCCCCCACAGATCCTGACATGATCCAGGCTGGGTCTCGGGGTTCCAGGAACCTCGTCCACAGTCTAACGCAGTGGTTCTTAATCCGAGGTGCACGCGCCTCCCTCTCTGGGGGTGCGAGGCATGGCCAGATTTGTTTAGAGGATACATAATCGAAACACAAATTAGGCACGCGCACGTCAGTACAACTACTTTGTTTCATCAAGCCTCTGTATTTATTAACATCCTACATTGTTTTTACGATTGAAAACCAAAGGGGGGGGGGGGGTCAAGGATGCAGCAACGGTTAAGAACCGCTGGTCGAATGGATCTGTTCAATCCCAGAGCCGACCTCGGCGTTCCAGGTTCCCAAGGACCCCAACACAATCCCAGGGACACATGGCAAGGGCCGTCATTCGGTCCGTGCCCCGTGCTTGTGTTCCACGTGGGGCTCTTTGCTTTGTCGGCGTGGGAGACGCGTGGGAGACGCACGGAAGACGCTGCGGCGATGGTTGCTGCTGATGATGATGATACAAACGTTGCGCATTCGTATGCGCGGCGGACTCGTCGCCGCAGTGAGGGCGCGCCGTGCATGCGTGCGCTCGCTGTGACATTTCACAAGGTTAACGCCACGAGCATTACACCCACACGTCCCGACCTGTGTAGTAGGTGCGTGCGAGTGTGCCTGCCCGTGTGAAAGTATCACAATGTGCGTGAGTTGTGTGTCTGTTCGTGTGTACACGCGCGCGCGTTTCAATGCGTGTGTGTCTCGATGCGCGTGTGTGTGTGTGTCTGTATGATGCTCGCTAACAGCACTTGCTTCTACAGCCTGTTTAAGCTATATGGGGGAATTTTGTGTCTGTGTGGGAATGGGATTGTGCGTAATTGTGTGTCTGTGTGAATGTGTTGTCAGCGTGTTAATGTGTCTGTAAATGCACGTGTTTGACGCTGTATGCCTGCGAATGTGTAATTGTCATTGTGTGTGTCTGTCATTATCAGTCTGGGTAATTATGTTTTCTGTGAGTGTTATTATGAGTGTGCAATTGTGTATCTGTACGAGTGTGTTACAGTATTGTCAGTGTCTACGGTGTGTGCGTCTCGTCAGTGTGTGTCAATGTCAGTTTGTGTATCGCGTGTTTGTGTATTTTTGTGCCAAACTGTATGTGTGTCTTTCATTGTCACTATTTGTATCTATGTGCACCAATGTGTGTTTCAACATGTGTAAGTGTGTCATCTTGTCTGTTTATCAAGTGTGTTGCAATGTGTATTTCAGCGCGTATGACGGTGTCTCATTGTGCGTGTGTAAATGCGTGTGCATCAATATACTGTATGTATCAACTAGTTCAACTATTTTGTGTCAGTGGGTTTGTGATAGTGTGTATAATGTATCAGTTTATCAGTATGTGTCGTGTTGCGTGTGTGTTTACGCGACTATGTGGGTGACATTGTGTGTGCGATTCCTTCAAACACAACAAATTATGGCCTGGGTTATATTCCAGACCACGAGCTACCTGGCTGGGGCCTTCCCTAGGTTGACTGACTAAGCCAGTGGTAATTAACCTCTATTGCAGCCTTGCATCCCTTGGGTTCTCAATCCTAAATGTTTTTATAATGTTCATAAATACAGAGGTTTGATTAAAAAAAGTAGTTGTACCCCAGGTGAAGCACAATTGGACTAAGCCAATAATGAGTAGTATGGTGTGGTCATTAACATCAGCACTGTAGAGTTCATGTATGTAAACCAGTGTCCAGAGAAAATCCACATATGTAGGATGAACTATTAATTTACGCACATACTGGTCTAGAATAAACCTACTTATACTGCTGCCTGGAGGCAGCTTGTTATCATTGCCTCCTGCAGGTACTCATAATATTTCCATTGTACGAGCAAAGGCCTGAAGCATTTTGGAATATTGGTGGATGTTAATACTGTATGCCTATATTTGTTGTACTGTAGAGACAAAGATTACAGTGATCCTGATTCAAAGTCATCGCACTAACGTGTGTCTGCTCCCATGCATTTGGATCAGGGCCACCGAATTCTGGCATCGTAGGGCCCAGAGGTGGTTGTCTGATCGAGACCTGAGCAGTGGAACAGTGTGGTTGGCATGGGCCCTGGTGGAAGAATAGAAAAGGGCCCCCCTCCCAAATCTCTCCACACTTTGTAGCCCAGAACCTGGGCCACCTACAGGTTAGGGACCCCAGTGCAGATGCACCACCTGCACCCTCAATAGCTACGCCACAGGACTTGAGGTAAAGTATGTGTTTATGTATATTGAACTTATTTCGCACCGTACGTAGCCAACCGTGCGAATTGGAGGTGCGGTTGATAGTGTATTAATTAAACCCTGGGCCTCATCATGATTCGCAAGGGGAAGCCACACCTCTGCGAGATTAGGAGGGCTGGGAATTAAGCTATGGTATAACTGGTGAGATGGACCAGCATATTGTAATTATATACTGTGTGCTGTGGAAGCATTACAATGAGTGATAGGGATTTTTTTTGCCCTCGTCATTTATATGCCATTCAGCATGCTGCGCAAGAGTGTGTGCATGTGTGCGCTGGTATTGCCATGGGTATGTGTTTCTAAGCCGTCATCTGTACTCGTTGCAGATGCACAATGCACTTGATATGTAGCCCGAATACGCAATCCGTTAGGAGGATTCTGCCGCCTAGCGCATCACTCAGCTTCTGTCTTGCAGCCGAAGGATGCCACCATACTGAACATGCAATATTATGCACGGTTATGGACCATGTAATAGTCGGCAAAGAGGCAGAACGAGAAATAAAAAAAATATCTCTCGCCAGCGGACAAACGAGCAAGTACAAGATTCCCTTCCATTCTGCAAGCTTCGCGTGGAGAGGATTCATCTCCTCGACTCGCGCATCTCATACCAGCCCCATGGCTTTAGGCAATGCTCGTAATCCCTGCTACTGGGCAAACTGTGGGCTCAGCTGCTCAACTGAGCTTGCAAGGAGATAACACCAGCAGTTGTCCAGTCTCAGCGCCCTTGGGATTTTGCTTGGCCATTTTACAAAGCAGTACACAGCTGCAGCGCTTGAATCCGCACAGGTTTTATACGTGGTTGTCGAATTGGTCCCCTGGGAGTGCCAGTGTCCCCTGTACTGCACTAGTCCGGCATGGCGCAGTGTGAGGAAGGCAGTGCCTTGCATAGAGAGTGCCCCAGCTGTAGAACGAGCGGCACGCTTCCCAGCACCACAACATTCTCCCACAACGCAGCTTAATCCGCACAGTGGGCAACTACATCATGGGTTTTGGTGTGGCATTGCCCTGTTTTATCCAGGCTTGTTATTTTTAGGCACCGATAATCTGCTAAGATTTTGATCATTAATTGTGCTAAATTGACCCCGGCCAGCTCTAGGCGGGGAGTCGCAAGGCATGGCTCCAGCCCTCAGTTCCCTTTCAGGAAGCAACCTTTGAGAAGATATGGTCCCCAAATGCTAATTGCGTCGTTTCCAGTTAATTAAGCAGGAAACCACATGATCACTCAAGTGCAGCCCGTCACCTGTACGCTAATGGAACTTAATTTTTTTGGGGGGGTTTGAATGTTGATCCAAGCCTCCTGAAAGCCACTATGGGAATGGGTTTTACTTTACAAACCACTTTAAAATACCCCTAACCATATTCTTTTGAGGAATAAAATAAAATAGTATGCGATCACACAGCGAATACACGCTGTACCCACATCATCATAATCATAAGCTGTCATGCGTGACTTAAGGAGTGGGTCCCGTGTGTCTGATAAGACATTAGAGCCGAGCTCCCTGCTTCTATGGAAAACTTTCCTCTTAAATGTCCATTTATTTATGATGAAGAAAAGAAAACTTACGTGACCTCGACATATTGGTAATACGTCGAGGTCACATAAGTTCAATAATGCTGCTCATTAAAAACCCTGGGGCTTTTTGCATCAGTGTTTTTCATGGGGAAGATGTGTGTTGACACCGTACAGCATCTCCTTGTGGCTACATTTTGTCTTTTGTATACGATACTGTACTTTGAAAACACATTGTGGTCTAACCTTTTGTGCGCAATGCAGTCTCTCACTTGTACTAGCACTGCATCCGGACTCATCATGCGCTGCGTATACAATGGCGGCATTGCACGTGTGTAAACCAGCACTCTGGTGAGTCGCTCAGCTATTGTAAGACTCGCAGCCCACAGGGCTGAGGTTGCCTGTAGGGGACAGTACACCAAGTAGGTTGTCTCGATTTTGAAATGTATTTCGTTGACGACATGGATACGTTCTGCTTCTTTCAGTTCGCTATCACATACCGAAACACTCAAGTCAGGTATTGGCCTCAAACTTATTCCTAACACTCAATGAGGCATTTCTGAGGAAGTAAAAGCCATTGATATTGCAAATTGACTTCCTGCAATGGTGGATAAAACCACTCACTGTAGGTTGTGTGCTTGAGTGGCAACACAATGTTTAGTAACTGTACTACGTGTAGCACGCATTTGACGAGCGTGAATTCATTGTTTCTATTGGCTTCATCACTATCATACATTAATTATGAACGAGTCAATGTATGCACATGCATCATCACGTGTGATGCTTGCAATTTCTTGGCCGGAACATTTCATTGCATGTACCTGACAAAAAGTAAGACTTGTTATTGCAACAATAGTACATTAATGGATTGTTTTTCTGTCCAACCCTTTTTAAGCAGTGCTCTGCATTGGTGCTTTGGACAATGCATGAATGTGTGTTTTTCACGTAGGTGAAAACTGGAGTACTTGGAGATAACCCATGCACACAAGGGAACAGTACTCAAATGTTCACACAGATGGGTCACAAGCCTTCTTGTTGTACTGACTACCATCATCTGGCAACCTCACGACCCAGCGGCTTTTGGAGTTTTGTAAATATACGTGATCCACCAATCCTTGCCTCCCAATATGCTGGATTGCATGTGTGCTTCAGCACCCTCATTACGAGGTAGGGAGGAGTGCTCCACTCGTGCATGTCAATATTGGTCTGTGCAGTCGCGCGTGCCTGGGCTGCTCTGTTAGGTAATGTTTCTCTGTAGGTACTGATTTCTAGTTGACTCACGATGCAAACCAAACCCATCGAAAAGTCGAGCAGATGCCTTCTGCTGGGATTGCTTGTGCGAAATTGCTTCATTTGTTGAAGTGCTCAATATGTTTTACATTTTAGGAAATGCTGAAAAAAATTGCCTTTATTTATATTGGCAATATCTTGTTGGGGAAAAACAACACTAAGGCATATGCGGAAGGTCGCCCCCATTCCTGGTAGTGAAAATGCAGATCCCCATTAACTACTGCAGAGTTGAAAATGAGGAGTTTGATGTTAATCGACCCCGCTTAGTCGGAAAAGACAACCCGTTCTGATTGTAGTTCGTGGTTCGTTGCTGTGACCACTACTTTCTTGTGCACCCGACGATGGCTGTCGTGTTCAGACCTCGAAAATTGCACGGCCAAGGACGGGGATGATTATACTGAAGCAAAAAAGCAGCCCGCGTGAGTCCGAGTGTTCGTTTTTTTGGAGTGTGTTGTGGCTGATTGGCCAGGTCTCCATCGAGACTTAAGATCGATGGCCAGAGGGGCGCAGTTAATGGCCCCAACACTTGATGTTCTCCCCGACAATGCGGGAGAGGGGGCGGTGCATGGCAAGTCTAGGCAGGGAGCAGGCTCCTTGGGGTGAGCACGTAGATGCATACTCTCAGTTTCAGATTGTTCAACCTGACGAGCGTGCACAACACATACACCCACGCGGTGTGCGCACGCACACGTCGTCTTCTTTGGTATGGCAGGCAGTTGATCGACATTGTATCTTCACGTCGAGGTCGGTGGGTGAGCCAGTGGGCGACTTCAAGAGCAGCCTCACGGGCACCGCTGATGCTGCTGTGCGAATGATAGAAGCCGGCAGTGGTGTTACTACGTGGTCCGTGCTTTTAAATGGTTGATAGTGGTCTCGCTGTGGGCTATTCTTATTTGTCCAATAGTCTCGGAGGTAGCTGCATCTGCTGTGTGATGTACTTACACACACACACGTACATCAATGCACACTCACATTCCCACCTGCCTATGTAGCCATAGATACGGTCGGAGCAAGTGCCGTTAATGCAAGGACCAATTATAAACCATCAGGGTACAACATTGGATTATGGAGGCAACAGCATGCCTGGCCCTTCCGTCTACCTCCTCATTGCAGATGTTTCAGTGACTGCACCGGGTGGCCATTTATGGCTGAGTTGATATGGGTGAGGCATTTAACAGATTGTGCATGGCCAGGAATTGCACACACATCGTTCGGGTTCATCTTCTTGGTTCTTTCGGTAAAGTCACGTAGAAGGGAAGTATTAAAATAATAAAAATAAAACATAATAAAACAATTCTCACGACGTTTCGGCTACAACGCAAGCAGCCGTCACCTGAAGACGGCTGCTTGCGTTGTAGCCGAAACGTCGTGAGAATTGTTTTATTATGTTTTATTTTTATTATTTTAATACTTCCCTTCTACGTGACTTTACCGAAAGAACCAAGAAGATGAATCCCTGCAGTCACGAAAGCTTTAAATCGAAATCGTTCGGGTTGTAATGCTGGTGCACTAAGCGCAGTACTGTACTGCCACCACCCAAGAATTCGTATGCGGAGAGAACAAGAAAACATGAACAATTCCACATTTACAAAGACCGTTGTGCGTCGATGTTCCACTGCTCTAATCTTATGCATTGTATTCACAATTGGGTACCATTTTTGAGGAATTGTCATTGTACGCTATTCCTCACCTCATCCATTGTAAACGTGGCTTCTGGCAGACCTTAATTCTGGTTTGGCAAGTGCATTAAAAAAAAAAGTTGTAATCGTCAAGCATGTGCAATCGAGAACATTGCATATATGTTTCTCAATGTCATTGACCAATTCAGTAAATCAATGGAGGCACACCCATAAATGCCTGGCCATGCTAATCTAACCATAGATGAGAGTGCACCTGCTGCTTGAGCCAATTAGTGGGGGGATCAGCAAAATCAAAGAGTGGTAGCCGCAAATGCTTCTCAGCTCCCACATCATTGGGCTGAATATACTTCACCAATGCTGCCATCTGAAAAGCCTGGCCTTTAGGGGACGTGTGTGATAAGCCAACGTTTTGTAGAGTGGCCCTTCTTCTCAGCAGATAATTCCTTGTCATTTGCAAAGTCCAATCATTATTACACTTTGGCACATTCACGAATGTGCTCTGCTGGTAATAAAGATGGTCGTCGCCATTCTTCACGAGCTGACAAAGACCGTTAGTTGATTAAAAAAAAAGGTTATTTTATTATGGTGGATGCTGCACAGTACAATTTTTCATCAGTGTATCATAAAAAAACAATCCTCACAGTGGCTCTCCACACTCTTTGCGTTGACTTTTGCCAGAAACATGTGGACCTTCACGTGTAACCAACTCTAGCTTGCTGATGATTTCTAACAGCATTGTCCAGGCCTATTGTGTTGCAAATTTTCCCAATGGAAAGATTGACCTTAAAGACCGATTGGCCCAAAGGTTGATAGTTTTTCCTTTCAGCAAATTAATTTCTTGTTTTATACTGCCTGCCGTACTCGCTGGTTCACAGCATCGTCCTCATGCTGTTTATTCTGGTGGGCATGGTTATTTATGGATAAAGGTGCTAAAATGTTCTTGGGGGTGGGCTGAGCTCGGTGCCTGCAGGACGTGTTTGCTCGGGTTCTTTCGCTGTGCCTGACGTATTCCCCGTTGTCCACACACACGCCGAGATGGAGATAATGTCACGTGTCCCCAAGGCCTGCTGCTTCTTCGCTCTGCTCAGTTGCAGTCTGGTCATGCCACACGCGAAGCATAAATCTGCGCACGATACGCGTGCGTGCTTGCCCGTCTGTCCATCTCTCCTTCTGCGCCGCCATCACTCATCCCTTGGCTTTGTGTTTGAATGCAATGAGGTTATGTGAGCTTGACCATTGTTAACAGGCTGTCACTGGCAACTCTGAAATGCTGAAATAGGACTGAGATCCACAATAACGGACATTTCATGTTCAAAACGGTGTCGTGTATTCTAGAATTAAAGTAAATTATGTAGACGTATAGCTGCCCGACTTGTTTTCGGGTTGTTTGGCATTATGTCCGAAAGTTTACTCTGCTTGCTGAGAGCTATAAATCAAGAACGTACAAGCACGTTGAGCGAAATGTCAGACAGCATGTTGAACAAAATGCGCTATAAAATCTGAGACATACAGCACCACGGCAAAACTCCACAATGTAATGCTGTACGTAGCTGTGTTTTGAACCACCTCATTTTGATCCCATCCAGTGTTTTGTTAGCTGCATGGAAGGTGGTGGCTCTTGAGGCGAGGGAGTTGGGGTAATGATGCAGCGTGTTGCTTTAGGGATTAACACCGAGTGAGGGGTGAAGCAGCTTCGTTAACTGTTGGGGGAACTGATCCATGAACTTTGACAGGTACAGACTCGTGTGCGTATATATTGAGGAGGTCACTTGTCTTAAAGAAATGTATTTTTATAATGATATGGTACACTCACACTATTTGCAAATTATGAGTACTTTTTTTTATTAAACAATGCTTTCTTATCATGACTAAAACCTGCATTTCAAATGAACAGGTCCACAGAGGGACCTTCACAATGTTTTCCTGCCACTGTCTGCCTCGATTCGTCTTGGTACACATTGTGCTGTGACATTGCCCAGTGGCATGCACTCTGTCACTTCGAATAAGTGGTAGAAACTTCAATATATTCTGCGGCAGTGTTCGGATTGTCATTGCCGGCAAATGACCGCACGTGTGGTTCAGTAGTTCTTCGCTTCTATCAATCGCTGTTTTATGCTGTAGACTTTATTGGCAACAAATAGCATAGTGAGGTTGGGTTTTACCTTGAAATACCAGCTTAACAAGGGAATTGATTTTCGGTCCCCTGCGATATGAAATGCATTTCCGCACATTTACGTTATTGTCGCTTATTGACGGAAGTGGTGGTGATTGACGCAATAATGATGACTACAATGAGATGTATTTTGTCCGTCGTTCTGAGTACGATCCAATATAGCGCACTGTGCCGTGAACGCAAGCCAACTCGTGGAGCTCAGATGAAATGCTTTGTTGCACTTGGCTTCCCTCACGTCTCACCTCCTCCACAGGATTTCCCAACACTTTCTCAGAGTGCGGGAAGCTCTTAGGATGACCACCTGCTCCTATTGCTCATCTGAATTCTGGCAGCTTGGAGGAAACTGAGTTTAAAGTGCATGCCAAAGGAGCGGCTGCTGTTTAAAGTTAAAGTGTGTCTCCGTGCTCAAACATTTGGTGAATCATATCTCATACGGGAATAGGAATAATTCCCTATTACTATGCCAGGGATTGTCCTTTCTTATTTTATTGAAAACTAATGGGTTGAGTTAATTAGTCACTGGAATTTAAACCCACGACCTGCTCGTTGTGAGTCCTGTGCTCTCATCACAGCACCACTCTGCTAGATCTCGCATTTACACCAGTTGTCTAATTTCAGCAACTTAATGAGGGTATCAGTTTTAACCAACGTGTGATTGGTACAGTAATGCCATTAGACAGTCAAGCAGAGTGTTCTATCAAATGTACTGTCATGTTACGTGATGTTATATTTTATATTCTCGTTACCACGCTATTCATAATGGAGCATTGTTTTTTTTTTTAAAGATGCCATGAATGGCAAGTAGTTTCATATTCAAGTAGTTTGTTATCCTACATCAACATTAATCGTCAATTATGATCCTTTTCAATGTATTTGTTGCATTTATTTTTTCAAAGAGAAAAACAAAGCATTAACAATTAAAGAAAAAAAAAGCATTAACAATTATCTCCGAGCGGCAATCGTGGTGGAACACCCTCCCCACGCCCGCCTATCCACGCTCATTGTAGCTGGGGGTAGGCAGAGTGGTTTCAATCCACGGCAGCTCTCGGCGTACTTGAAACCGGCGAGGGTGCCGGGCGGTTTACCGGGAAGGGAAGGTCTCCCCTTCCGCCCCATCTGTGCACTCCCAGCTCTGGGTCAAAAAAAAAACACCTCTTCAGCCATCTGTTCAAAAACACTTGTTTTATTATTATTACTACAACTACGACTGCTACTACAATTGCCACCAGCATTTTTCACTTTGTATCTCTTGCCTACCACTTGGTGTCCAGAGATGATTATAGACCAATAGGTGTTTTTGCTTTTCTGTGCACTGTCATTGATGGGTGTAGAACATTCAACTCCTATTTTGTGTTCTAGATTTGAAGCTTTCGTGACTGCAATGATTCATACTCTTAGGCTTTTTCGGTAAAGTCACGTTGGTAAAAAATAAAAATAATAGAAGTAATAATAGAAATAAAATAATGAATCACGACGTTTCGGAGGCAACACAAGTCTCCGTTATCAGGTGGGACCGTCACAGCTAAAATTACTATTTTGTGAGCCAAAATCAAGAGGCAGCACAAGTTTATTTGGCATATACTGGATGGGGCTTAAACCCAGAGCATGGGAGATGTTGGCTAAGAAAACCTACACATGGGCATTAGTCCACTAAACCACTTAAATGTATGTCTGTGTCCCAGTTTTTACTGCAGCCAGAGATTGCTATGCATGATTTCCTTGTTACAAACCTTCAACATTAACCCACAGAATAAATTACAATGCACTCAAAATACTGTACAAGTGCAGTTGCAACATAAATAATTAGCGAGACCTGCCTTGTTAAAATGTCTTCCTCGTCATGTTGCATGACGGTGTGTCTGAACAGTTTTGTCTTGAAAACTCCTCTGATTTGGGTTCTGGCAAGTGCCGTGAAATGATTGAGCTCGAATTGGTTGTCGGGCATTGTAAGCCTTTTCAAGCCGTCTTCTCTGTTTTATCAAGACACGCTTGAGTGGCTGCCACTGTGCATTGTACCGTCACATTTGTGTGCCCCATGTGGACGCGGTGCCTGGGATGCAGCACTCCCTGTTGTGAGAGAGCACATTTTGGGCTCTGCCTGGCAACGAAACCGAGACGAGGGCGCACATCGGTGAAGTGAGTGCTGAGCACTGATACAAGGCTCACGAGGCAGCGTGTCGATGATCCCGCACTCCGACGTCAGTTCAGGGGACGTGTCCCACACGTGCAGCGTCCGAGTGTGCCATTCGAATGCCCTGTCCGCCACGTGTGAACTTGCTGTACCCGGCACTTCGTTCCGACCACAGTGATTGGCAAGCTGCGCGAGATTGAGATATTTAATGTTGAGTGTAGAACGTCAAGTGCAGTTATTATATGATAAGCCAGCGTGAGGCGGTGCTCGTTGTTGTTCATCATCATCATCACCATCAGCCATGGTCAATCCACTGCTGGATGAAAGCCTTCCCAAGCTGGTGCAATCTCTCACGATTATTTCTCTCGTAAGTGGGAAAAATCCAGCAGCACCACAGCAGTCTCTTCATAAGACAGTCACGGTTGACTTTCTGCAAATTGGTATCAATTTTATCGACCCTGCAGGGATGATGGGAAGTGGCAGATCCCCCAATGGGCTTTGAAACTCGGGACATTCCAGTGATCGGTCCAGAGCCCTCCCACCGGCCAGATGATTAACATCTGTCATCTAAAATCACACGCGATTTTGTGCTGTGTATGTGTTCTCAATGGCTGAATTCTTTTAAAACCGATATGAATGGCCTTTGAAACATGATCATCGGTGTCTAACAACTAGGTAGCAAACGAAGGACCTTCGGATGACACTTGAAGCTGTCGTGAGACACAACGCCTTCTGCGGGATTTTTGCCTCACCTGGGAGATCCGATAGGGATAACTCATCATGTATTGTGCACACAAGAATGTTTCACGCGCATACACGCGCGCGCCACTGCGGTGGTGGATTGGGTGCGTAGATGTTGATCAGTGGCACTTGTTCTTGAAATCTCTTGTGTCCAATCTCCGTCATATTCCTGGCCAGATAGAATCCCTGGTTGTGAAGATGTGATCTGTTACACACGGAGTCTTTAATGTCAACTCATCACTGAAAACATAGCACGGTAATGCACTGCACTGTGCTGGCTGGGTGACAGTCATGGTTATTGATGCTAGACTCACAAATGCAAGATCGCGAGTGGTAATCTGAAGTTGTGAGTGGTAATCTGAAGTTGTGAGTGGTAATCTGAAGTTGTGAGTGGTAATCTGAAGTTGTGAGTGGTAATCTGAAGTTGTGAGTGGTAATCTGAAGTTGTGAGTGGTAATCTGAAGTTGTGAGTGGTAATCTGAAGTTGTGAAGGGAATCTGAAGTTGTGAGTGGTAATCTGAAGTTGTGAGTGGTAATCTGAAGTTGTGAGTGGTAATCTGAAGTTGTGAGTGGTAATCTGAAGTTGTGAGTGGTAATCTGAAGTTGTGAGTGGTAATCTGAAGTTGTGAGTGGTAATCTGAAGTTGTGAGTGGTAATCTGAAGTTGTGAGTGGTAATCTGAAGTTGTGAGTGGTAATCTGAAGTTGTGAGTGGTAATCTGAAGTTGTGAGTGGTAATCTGAAGTTGTGAGTGGTAATCTGAAGTTGTGAGTGGTAATCTGAAGTTGTGAGTGGTAATCTGAAGTTGTGAGTGGTAATCTGAAGTTGTGAGTGGTAATCTGAAGTTGTGAGTGGTAATCTGAAGTTGTGAGTGGTAATCTGAAGTTGTGAGTGGTAATCTGAAGTTGTGAGTGGTAATCTGAAGTTGTGAGTGGTAATCTGAAGTTGTGAGTGGTAATCTAGGTCACTGGCTAGCTCAGCCGATTATCCATATTGGGTCATTAAAATTCGTGCCAATTTGTGTGATACATCGACAGTGGTTGTCTTCTAGATGAACTAGGGCCCTGCCATAGGAATGTGGAATCTGTATAGTAAGCTCAGGTCTGCCGTTGCCGATGAGCTTTGCCTCACAGAACCTGAGTGTTTATTTGTTTTTGTTTTTACTTTGTCACATTGAAGCCCATGCCGCCTTGTGAAGGCTTTACAGCTAAACCCAAGGTATTCTTGCTGACATCTGTATTCACAGCGGTATTTCACTGGTAAATATTAGTGTTTCAATAGCAGCAGCCCCGACAACCCACACATTGCATGCTCACAGATGCAGATAAATATCTAATGAGAAAGTGTGAGAATGTGTAAGAGAAATGTTTAATGTAGACTGAACACTGTATGTGAAACCCAGCCTCAAATACTGACATTGTAATTGCCACATTTTTACGTTGGCAGGAATTGTGGCCGGAACTGTCGGGTAATTAATGCAGTCTGAAAAAGAAAATTAAGACGGCAATCATATGGACTGTCGGCCTTCGTTAAGCCATGCTTGTGCATTTTTAAGAACCCAATTTTGTAACTCATTATTTTAAAAGTTCAGGAGGCATTCAGGATTGTATATAATTTGTACATGGCCACTATAATAGATGTATATCTTCTACTCTAAGCTAGGACTTTTTCAAATGCATAGCACAGTATGTTCAATCTGTAGAAATCCAGAAAACCTATGAGATGAATATTACTGATAATGTTATGATGCGTTTCATGGCTTGTGTGTATATGCGTGCATTTATTAACATGTATGTATGTCCTGTATGTTGAACTTCTTTTGCACCCTACGTAGCCAACCGTGCTAATCGGAGGTGTGATGACTGTTAATGGATACAGGAATTTAAAAAAAAGATATGACAATTAAATAATATAACGAGTGAATAAAATATTTAACAATATTTAAAATGATCAAGCATAGATCTCCTTGATCATTTGAAATCTCGGTAAAAAGCACAATAGATTTTACAGGTGCATTTATTATTTGTTTTCCTGAACATTAATTAAAACGTCTCTATTTATATGCTACCACTCAGCTGCTGATTGCGGCTGAATTTGGGAATTTAGGGGCAATAATGTGGCAAGTTTGGTGTGCGTGCAGATTCCTGGAGTGCCAATCCCTAGCCAACAGCGTGTTGTTATATGGGGGGGGGGGGGGTGTATTTTCAGCATCAGGAATGTGAGCAGTTACCTCCTGGGTATTGAACACAGTAATTGGAGTCAGAAAGAGGATAAATTACAACGCGTACATGTGTTCAACTTTAAAGAGCCGTGCCGATGCGCGAGGGCTCAAATTCATCACTGTGCACAGGTACACTGCATATGTTCGTGTACATTGCCACTCATTAGTTTACAAATGCCTCTTAATGCTCTCAAAAAGTATCTCCCTGCTCAAATGAGAATTGTGTGGGTCATCCTCATAGGCACTCCTGTCCCAGCGGTGGATATTTTCTCAAGTAGGGCTCGTATCCACTGTTGAGTTATTATTTTTCTACCCCAAAGAGATTATTGGCTGAGTTGACCCCTACATGGACTCGTACTTATATTTGCGAGTTGGTCACTATGGCACAGTGTCATCCGGTAAGTATTGATCATCTGTGATGTGAAGTTTTATGGTGTCATTGGTAAATAGACATTTTGCGAGGATGATTTTGTATGCGGTTATACCAAGTATTTTCTGCAAAAAAAAATCATTATTAAACAATCTTTTTTCATGTGACTGGAAAATGGATTGCACCCACTCTTTAAACAGACAGCCAATGTTCATCCTGATCAAAGAGTCCAGCAGGAAATGCAAGAAATAACTGTTCAATAGTCAGCTTTATTTTACACGTATAAATGTAACTTCATGGTTACGAGGGAAAATAAGCCAATTATTCGGAATTCCGTTTTCCAGATATATGTTACAGTTCGTCGAGTCCCCGCACTGTCAGATTGCGTGATCATGTTTATCCGTGGAGCTGTCCACATGGGGATAATGGCCACCGGCCCTGTACCGACACCAAAGCCTCCTGGGGGCCCACGTGCCAATTAGACGCCGCGCGACCTAGCGTGCGGAACACGCGCTCCACTATCCCTCTCCAATTAAAGCCACGTTCGCCCCCAGCTCAAACCCCCCTTGATGGCTTGTCTGGTGTCCTCTCCACCAGAACGATGCCTTGGCGAGGGACTGGCCGCTTCACTGGCTCAACAACGCGGAAAATGCTAATTGTGCACAGGGCGGCGAGTCGTTGTGTTGATGCATGGAGATGGGGGGGGGGGCGCAGGGTCGGTTGGTAAGCAATCCCCACTCTGCTCCCTACCCTGTGCGCTCCCCGATTTGCACAAACATCCCCTCTGTAGCCCGACAGTGAAGAGGCAAGTGGGGTTTGTAAGTGTCTATAAGTATAACCCGTAAAAACAAAGTCTTTCACTATAAATCCTTTATATGCGTGGCGGCTAGGGTCCTCTCGTCCTCTGGCTTGAGATGGCTGCCACCTATGGGTCAGATGATTGCATTGCACCATTAAGCAATTGGTAATTAAATATAATATTTTTGTCCTAAAAAGTGTAATATTTGGGAAAACATTTTTCACGAACATGAATTGTCACGCACAACGAGTCTGTGTGGAAAATGTCAGCTCGATTGGATCACGGGAAGTGGGTTAAAAAACGACCGAAAGATTTGCACGGTCCGTAAGCAAGCAAGCGAACTTAATGTAAAGGATTTAATAAAGGAAAAGAGCTCTTGTGCAGGTGCAATGTGGATGGTTACTTCGCAAGACCGTGCGATGGCTTGGTAGCAGTGGCTTGCGGTGGCTTGGGGAGGCATTTGTCCAGCAGTGGATTGATTCAGGCTGTGGTTGATAATGACTGAAAAGGAGACTTGGGACTCTGAGGCTTTCTTATATAAATTACATTGTTATTATTATTAAGGCCAGCGTAGCACACGAGTAGGTGTAGTGTTGAGCACCGTTTTCTTTCCACTAATGATGTCCATACAGTACTAAAAAAGGGGCAGTACTAATTTAGGGCTGAACTGACCTGAGGAAGGCCCAGAGAATGTTTAGATGGCACTGTACAATGATGATGTTCATGGCTACAAATAGAAGCTGGCACAACAACAGACCCACAGACGAGCATGGCTAAATCACAATCTCGGTCTTGGGGGGAGCGGGGGGGGCGGGGGGATGCAGCTGTGCTCTTAAGCCTTGCGTGGTGGCGGTGCTGCTGTATTTACATACAAATTACTCTGTTGGATGGCTGCGGTGCTTGGCGCATGTGAGATCATCATTAAACCTTGGTCGTCTGCATGATGTTCCGCTCCACAGTGGTATGGAAATCCTGTATCGACCCGTCCCCGCGAGATACGATTGGAAGGCTTCGCTGCCTTTGCTGATGGTTTTAAGTGTGGAAGTCAGATCGGTGTCTCACTTTAAAAAATAGCCGACGCGAAAATATATATTTGTGGGTGCATGATGTATGCAGTGATGTGTGGCAGGAGCTATCAATTGTGGATTTTTTTTTTAATATATACATTAAGCAGACAATTGAGTTGTCAATTTATGGTAAACATGAACAAAGTTGCGTGGTTGCTTCAATTATTTTGAGCAAATCTAATATGACTTTGAAAACCTCCGGCCCACCTCCTACGCATTTCACAAGTAGTACTAATCACATACCTGCATTTCCCATAAATATGCTAAATTCCTCTTGATATGCAAATTATTTTGTCAAAGCGCCCTTCCCCCCTTCCAACCCAGCTTAAATAGTCACTCCAAGCGTGGTGGTGTTTCATTCAGACGCTGTCTCCCCGACAGACCTGGTCTTCACCTGAGGACGGCTGTTTGCGTTGTGGCCGAAACGTCGTGAGAATTATTTTATTGGTTATTTTTATTATTTTATTATTTCCCTTCTACGTGACTTTACCGAAAGAACCAAGAAGATGAATCCCTGCAGTCACGAAAGCTTTAAATCGAAATATCTAGAACTGTGCAGCTGTATGTGGATGTAGCAGGTAACATTTTCTTTTGTAAAAAGGTGGATTTTTTACAATTCTGTTTGACTTTCATGCTCACGAGCAATTCTAAAACGTTTGCTGTGAACCGACAAACAGGAAAACAGAAAAAGAGCTTTTAATGTTACCCGAGCATTGAGTGCTTCATCATCATTCAGTAATTTAGCAGATAGGGTCTACCTTTCCCTTCTCAGCAGTTTCCTTTATTAAAACTTCAGCCGATATTAAGATGTGATGCCAGTTGAGTCAACCTACTGTGTGAGTTGAGTGGCCACGGGAGGTAATGACAGGGGAGTCTGCCTGCAGCACGAATGGACTGGTGGTTACGGGAATGATCGAGAATAGGAGCGTGGCCAGGTGACGGAAGAGGACGGTGGGGTCTGCTGGTAGAGCGAGCGGTCTAGAACCAGCGAGAATGTTCGGGAATGGGGGCGTGGCCTCGGACCGTGTATATAAGAGAGATGCAGGGGAGACTCGGGGCTGTTGCAGTTGAGGGTCTCCGCCTGTCCGAGTGTGAGCACGTGGCTCTGAACTAAAGAAAACCATCAGCAAGACAAGTGCGTCGAAGTCGTCATTACAGTAATAAAGCAAAGCAGACTGGTATGCGACGATATCACGGGCCGATGGATACATTGTATTTATTTACCACTCGCAATAACGGTTTGTGCAGCGCCATGTGCTCTTTCCAACATCGAATGTTTTGGATCACTGCGCCCGTATACATTAATTAGTCGAGGCAAGAAAAGCTTTTTGTCGGCGGTACTACGGCGTGGATGTTCACTTGTTGGAGTTGGGAGGGAGTGGGCAGCTTGCCTTCCCGTGCACTCCCAAACGATCCAGCCCGCTGTGAGCTTTGGATCGGTGCCCAGGCTGGGCTGATGGTCACACCGAAGGTGCAGGAGGTGGCTTGTGGGACCTCTTATTCAATACAAAGTGAAAAATGTATTTCATCATCATCATTATCAGCCACAATCTATCCAGTGCTGGATGAATGCCTCCCCAAGCAGTCGCCATCTCTCACAATCATGCTCTGCAACAATCCATCTAGCTCCCGCATGCGAGCTATTACATCCCTCCGTCTGCTCGGTGGACGTTCTCTTTGGCATAGCTTGGCTCAGTTCAAGTCCTTGAATTCATCAAATTAACATTCCCCGAAGCAAAACCACTTAATGAAACTAACAAATATTGATCGCTAACAATTGTGATAATTGTGCTGTTTTGCAGTGGCCTTCAATGTGCTGTGGTGGTGCCCTGGGAAACATTTGACTTTTCGATTGATCGGTTCGGGGAAGTGCCCGTAGAATATGGGGGCACGTTATAGTTACAAGTCCTCCACAGCTTCTCTGCTGCTTTAGTTTCTCTTCAGGAACCTCACTACTTCCCAAAGACCCCAAACCTTCCACGGACATAGTCTGTATGCTTTCCACATCAATGTCCGCATTTCAATGCACTTTTCTGAAAATGGAATCAACTCGTGTAGTACGTGTGAATGGACTGCGAAAATTCATGCCATGAGGGTATAATCCAGTGCTTTTGAGCCAGGGTTGGTGTGTCACGCAGAGAGTGCCAGGTGTGTATATCAGACAACACCAACCTGCAGGACCACGAGGTGGCCTATGTAAGGTAGCATAGCAAGTAGGATGGTGACCTATACCCACGGGTTTTTGGGGCATTGTCTCATCATATGTGTGGGTTTTCTGCATTTACTCTGGTTTCCTCCCAGAAATTTGCTCACCCTGAACCTGATGTAATCTTCACGGCATTGTGGTTACTCCATTCCTCTTCCCGATCGCTGCCCCTTTTATCCGCTAATGCAATGCAGTGGAAGCTTGGGATGCTGTTTTTCTCAGTGCTGGATTAAGCTAGTGTGGGACCTGTAGCATATGTTATAAAGGACCCTAAATACATAAATAAAACATAAATATTAAAACACAAATGTTTAACTTGCATAGTAAAGTAATTGCATTTTTTCATTTGCTATACAGCCAGATAATACGACAAATCGCTAACCTTAAACACCCAGTCGTTCATAAACGTTGAAGGCAGTATAGTACTATAGTAATAGAGCAAGTGCAGAATCACTGAAACCGGAATTGATAGCTTGAGAGCATTTAGCGCGAGGCCCTTGAAAGTGTGGGACCCGTAGCATGCGTAGCCTCTTGTGCTACGAGGATAATCCGTCGCTGGTTTTGCTTAGGCGTGCTTTGAATACAAATACTGTACTCTTGCGTGGTACACGTGTGGGGGTCTGCTTTACAAAACCGTGACAGAAATAACGAGTGATCATCTGCCTGAATGAACGCACAAGTCGGTGACAAAACGGACCGACTGTCGGAGTGAACGCCGGCTTTGTGTTTAAAATAAGTGGACACCAGGGACGTGCCGTCAAGGGAGGCAGGGGAGGCAGAGCCTCACCTGCCATACGCCAATGAAAATAGTCGTTACGAAAAGTAAAAAATAAAATTTAATACAAATTAAGATTTTTCCACTGATCTGTGTTATGTCATTTCTGTATGATTCAAATCATTTTTAAAACCTTTATATTAAGTTCACTTGCTTGCTTGCTTGCGCGCTTACGACTGTGCAAATCTTTAGGTCGTTTTTTAACCCACTTCCCGTGATGCAATCGAGCTGACATTTTGCACACAGACTCGTTGTGCATGACAATTTATTTTCGTGAATTTTTTTTTCCTAAATTTTACACTTTTTAGGAATTTTTTTTTATATTTAATTACCAATTGCTTAATGGTGAGAGGCAATCATCTGACCCATAGGTGGCAGCCATCTCAAGCCAGAGGACGAGAGGACTCTAGCCGCCACGCATATAAAGGATTTATAGTGAAAAACTTTGTTTTTACGGGTTAATTTTTTATAGTCAAAATGGCCAAATTTGCGGCGCTCCGCTGCAAATGCAGGGAGGGACGAGAGGTGAGGCAGCGACGAGCTCAGCCTCCCCTCTGATTGCGCAACCCCTCAAAAACGGGAGGGAGCGCGGGCAATAAGCGCGTGCCTCTTACTATCTCTCTGTATGTCCCCAATGTAATGATGACAGGATAACTTTGGTGACATATTTTGACTATACCAATGATTGGAATCGTACAGAAATGACATTTATAACACAGATCATTGGAAAAATCTGAATTTTTACTTTTTTTCGTAAAAGCTATTTTCATTGGAGTATGACGGGTGAGGATCTGCCTCCCCTGTGCCTCCCCTGACCGCTCCGTCCCTGGTGGACACATGCGCCTCATGCGTGTGTTTTGTATCTTAATTCCTTGGTCAGGAACACGACTGCAGAAGCGACACCTACTGAATCATCAGAGTAATTCTATTGAAAAAGGCACGTCTTGGAGTGTTTTGAAGAGATGTTCAAGCCACATTACGATATCTGGCCTCTCGTGTGAGCTTACAATCGTTTGGTATTTCATTTGGGGTTATGTTATGTTTTTAAATAAATAAATATATAGAGCTTGAGTGTCTTATAAAAACGCAGCACAAAAGCCATTACACCCACACCCACGGCGGCTTGTGCTTGAGTGGTCGATGCAAATCTGCATCGGTTAGGTTTTTTTTCTATAGCACATACAAAAATGACACCGTTACATAAAATGTAAATCGTATATGTGCCATCGTGATTAACGTTATAAAATGAGTATTAGTTCCATGCTTAAAAATGCAAATCCTCTTCCGTTTGAAAACAAAAACCTCGTAATCTGGCTCATCGCTGAAGGAGGCAGATGTGAGCGGCATGGCACGCGGAAATATTCTGGGACACGTCTGGACCTGTGCGGACACATCATCTCTCACACTATAGTGCGGAAAATTTCGTGCTCTTCTGAGCTGCAGGGAGAGAGCTGCAAGGAGCCAACTCCGACCACATCACCCTGTTTCTGGATCCCAGTCTCATCTGTCGTGAAGCTGCCAGCCGGCTCTCAAAGCCCGAGATTATGATAAGCTTTCCTTTCCCTAATATCCCATTTACTTCATCATTACCTCCAGAGGCAATGCATGTAAAAAGAGTTTGTCGCACAATGCGTCGGACAATTATGGCGTGGGACTCTGCGGGACCCAGCACAACTTGGCAAATGCAAAAGCTAATTCTTTGTAAAAGTATGCATTGGTTACAATAGCAATTTTTTTTACAAATACTACCCCCGTAAATCGGGCTATTTATTGAAGCGATTAATTAAAAACAATTAATACAAAGCCCTCTTTTTAAATTTGCGCGGTGAAAAGAGCGCACGCGTCCCCTCCATAATCGATTTGTATTCGTGGTACGGGCACAAAAAGCGTGCGCCGAGCCGCGCGCTGCAAGATTAGACTCCTCGACTGCAGAGCGCACCCCATTTAACTGATTGTGAAAGGAAAACCCCGCAGAGTGACTTATCTCCAGAGTTTGGGATTAAGAATAGCTCGCAGATGAATGTATGGCTTTGCTAAGGGGGCAGCACGTGGTCTGCTTTCGTAGTGAAAGAGAGCGGGCGACATGATTAATAGTGCCCCCCCCCCACCAGCTACCGTGGAGCCACGATCGATGAGAACCCTAATAAAGGTTGCACTGTGGTAGCTACAGCACACTCGGCCCCCGCTTGCTTTACTGCCGAGGAATTGGCGAAGGCTACACTTTTGGCATTTTAGCATTTTAACGGATGGTGGCTGCAATGCGCGCGCACACACACACATACAACTGATTCCCTTCACACAACTGCCATATATATTTGGTTCAGTTTTTTCCGCACGACCATCAGTCTGACACTCCATGGATTGTGGTGAAAAACTCAGCGTGGGTTTTCTCCCATGATGCACTGCAACACAACTTTCAACATAATTGAATATATATATTCTGTCATGGCATATTTTGGTACTGCATTTGGTTGAATGAGAGGCATATTGTAAAATCGTCGCTGAATAGAGTCAGTACTTTAATGTCTCGACAAAGTAGCCCTCAGCCAGTGGTGGAAATTCTACAGTCCTATCGTAGGGGCCAGTATCTCCAGTAGTCAACTACTTTATACTTTGTATAACGTGGTGCTCGTTCTGTCGACCTCTGAGGGATGATAAGTGTAGATTATCATCCGATAGACGTTGACATTCTAACCTTCTAATTTTGTGTGGGTCATCAAACCCCCCCCCCCCCCCCCGTGGCAAACAGTCGTATAAATATATGCATGCCGTAAAATAAGGGAATATCTATTTTAACTGCGGGTTTTTGATTATTTGATTCAGTTTTTCTGCACAACCTTCAGTCCCATGGTCAGTTCCTGGGTTGTAGTGAATAACGCACTGCACTTGAGGGGCACTTTTGGATGGAGGTGACCGTGCGTTCGTTATTCTTCAAGGTGTAGCGAGACGCTGGTTCGGCACATAAATCGGGGCACCTCCACCAATAATCCTTCACCTTCGTGCTGTGTTTGCGTATCATGCCGCTTGTCTTTCTGCTGACACAGAGCGTAAAAGTAATAATCGCCTAATTGATCAAATATGAAACTGCTGAGTGTGGCCGTTTCAGAAGAGCAGCTTAAAGTACGCTGTGTGGTCAATAAGTGCGTGAAATGGAGATGTCTGATACGAGGGGGAGAGACACTGCTGGGGTTTTTTTTCTGACTGTGGTGTCCAGTATTATATGGGTGATGTTAAAGATAGCTCATGTAGGGACCACTCATTCATCTGACAGGGTGAGAGTGCTACAGGTTGCTCGACTCAGTCATGAAAGGGCATGAGTTCCTCTATCGGCGAGAGAGGGACTCATCCCATATTTCACCAAGGTTGGTAAAATGAATGCTGTACCACTCTGTGGAGAGTCCAGCAGTGGCTGTCCTATACATATAACTAATACCAATAATAGGAATGTGGAATATTCCACCATTGGCTGAGGACCATTACAGGAAAACAGGACCATTCAATGCTCATTTGAAGAAAGACACCTTTTTGCATTTTTGTATTTCAAATCCAAATTTGAAACATCTATGCTGTACACATTGATATTTACCAGCAGAGTACAGGACTGTGGCATATACGGTACGTGGGGAATCCTGCTAAGACACATTTGGAAAAAACTGTTAATAAGTTCCCTCAAGAGATGGAATATGACAAAAAATAATAATTATTTAAGCTTCTCCATTGCTCTTGTTACCCTGTGGTGATGTCATTGGTGACAGTTGTTGTGCTTTTGAGGCATAATTATTTAACCAGTTAAGTCAAAAGTCAGAGTGAATTCCTACTCAAATGATGTGGTACTCAGGTGTTATTTTTGTTCTGATTTATATGTTATGCATTGTTGTACTTTATGTTATTTATTTAGCTTTTTTAGTTTTGAAGACTCGGATCTCTTACGAATAAATCATCCTGGTCACTTGAGTTCTCACCTGGTTAAAGAAAATAACCTTTATACCTTAAAACAATTTTTTTTCTATTAGTTACACTTACCATTACACTGCTTAAAGTGCATTAACTCTACTGTGCACATTTAATGCACTGCAGGCTTTACACATCATAGTACAGTAACCCGATTGCTTGAAAACCTTGCAGCTGTTGATATTCAGATGGACAAATTCTCTTCTCGACAGGAACAGTTACAAACGCAGTTTCTCTTCACCGCGATGCATTATTTATTACGACACATTACAGAATCAACATCCATTATTCGGCACCGGCTTTCATCCGAGGTCTCTGGCTGGTTGCCGAGTTTTGCATTCACCAGAGGCTCTTTGTGAAACCACAGGGAGTAGTGGCCGTTCGGTTTTGTCTGCTGCTGTTGCACAGAGCTGTTAACGCAGGCACCACTCATACGAGAGATAACGTTGAAGCTCCGTACTTGCGTCGAGAGGGTCGTTTACGAGTAGGGTCACCACCTCCGAAGTACAAAGAACTGAGACTTGTCGTGGGAAAAAAACGTTCCTTTGGAGTGGGCAGGTAGGAACTTGGTTGGACAGCGGCATTCGTGCACGACAGAAAGCTCGAGGTCACGTGACGCACTTCAACCAATCCGGGAGCGTACATTATTGGGAGGGGCTATGCACGACACACAAATAATCCCTGGTGGGCAGTGTGGAACTGTTGTTCCTACCTGTAAAAGAATATCTCACGATA
Source organism: Lethenteron reissneri (assembly GCF_015708825.2). Taxonomy (NCBI): domain Eukaryota; kingdom Metazoa; phylum Chordata; class Hyperoartia; order Petromyzontiformes; family Petromyzontidae; genus Lethenteron; species Lethenteron reissneri. The sequence goes on from NC_083799.1 coordinate 2,971,710, forward strand.
CGGGGGGTGAGAGGAGAAGTTCAAGTAAAAGCACTGTCTCGAGAGGAGTATCATTACGTGATTGGTACAAGCCAGGACTTTTAATTTCCTTGGTAAGAATGACAGATTTCGATTTAAAGCTTTCATCTTCTTGGTTTTTTCGGTAAAGTCACGTAGAAGGGAAGTAATAAAATAATAAAAATAAAACATAATAAAATATTATTTTTTTATTCTTTTATTACTTCCCTTCTACGTGACTTTACCGAAAAAACCAAGAAAATGACAGATTTCCCAGGACGGCAACCTCAGAAAGAGGATGCCGTGGAAACACTCGGACAGGTGGGGCAACCCTAGTCATGGCGCCGAGGTGGTTAGGGCGAACCGCTCGCAACGAGAATGGAATTAGTTGCCATTCCTATCAGGGATCGTCCATCTGAGTTTCGATATCATATGTACCACCTTGTAGGAAAGTTACCAGTGCCAGACGAACGAGGAGTCTTTACCACTGGGTCAGGACTGCCGATGGAGATGAGTATCGCTGTATACTCGTTCGAGCGTGAAGATACTTTGGCCTTGAGATCACCAAAGGCTTCCTTCCTGCACTCTGTGGACTGAAAAGCCACAAACAAGTTAAATGAACTTGGTAATGTGACGTGTTCAAGTACAAATTATCATTTCGTTTGAGCAGTCGTTATCCGAGGATGTTCTTATGTTGAGGGTGAGGCTGAATATCACCGTGGAATTGAACAATCGAAGCTTACCTTCAAGCAATCGAGTGCCTGTGTACCCGGGCATAGCCCGAGTAATTATCTTACGATTACTTACAAAGGCAAGGTGGAATAATTGCATTATGAAGCATGACTAACGAAATGGGAAAAGCTGTTCGGCGATTGATAGAGAAACAGTTTGCTTGCATGCCCACATAAAAGCCCGCACACGTCTTGAATAATTAATGGTGTGATATGAGCGCAAAAACAGCTTATAACATACTCTTTGGTTCTTTCGGTAAAGTCACGTAGGTATAAAATAAAATAAATCACGACGTTTCGGGCGCAACACAAGCGCAAGCGTCCATCATCAGGTGGGAAAGCATGGTCTGCTGCAGAGGCAGACTGTTTTAAAGGTAGCATGTAACTGTAAGATAAGAGAGCAGCCTCCTTGACGAGGGCACGGAAGTGGCTATGTTAATGTGAGGAATTAGCATGATGTTAATGTGAGAAATTAGCATGTAATTGTAGAAAAGAAGTAGAAGAAGAGCGGCCTCCTCGACAAGGGAGTGCAACCCAACGGGTGTAATCCAAAGGGCCTGTGAGTATGAGAGTGCAATCCAAAAGACATGTGAGCACGGGAGTGCAATCCAAAGGCATGAGAGTGCAATGCAACGGACATGTGAGCATGAAATGTACACAGCGGTAGTTCGTAGCAGAGCTGCAGTGACCTCTACACGAAAGCCACTTCAGCAGAACTTTGTGATGGAGGACCCAGCCCTCACAAGAACATGACTTATGATTCCATAGTAGGTTCAATACCCAAGCAGGAACCCAGTGGGCCTGATCAGCCAGAGGTCAGAGCAGGCAGCTTGTCTAGGTTCCATTGGAGATCAATGGAGATGGGTAGTGGCTGGGCCATCATGATATGGATGGCAGTCCAATATGTCCCTCTTGGCTGGCTTAAGTCACAGCATGCGTTTAATCTCCGCTGCCTGCCTATGTGCAAAAGATGAATGCGTGCGTGGGTTTAGTTAATCTACCAGACACTGCAGCAGGTGTGTCGTTTATCAGCACTGATGAACATTAGTCATTATTACATGGAATGTCATTTCTGCAGCATCCAGCATGTGTGCGCAGATAAGATAATAGAAATATTCTTAATCGGAGCGAGGCACAAAAGGTTAAACCACTTAGAGAGGAATATATTTTAAATGCAGCCTCGAGGCAGTTGAGAAGAGCAGGTGAGGCCCTTTGATGGCAGCAACACTGGCCACTGCTCTTTAAACACTGCCATAATTTCTGGGTAGAGTGGTGGCCACCCACCTCTGTGCATTCACTTTGCAAAGAGGTCATGCAAGTTAAATCATTATCAGATCTCACTACGGATGTTCTTTGTGTTAAGACTTAATGTGTTGGATTTCTTTGGGAAGTCTACCCTGCAATATAATCTAGATATGTAAAAGCAAAAAAAAAAAATCGTTGCATCTTTTTGTAAATTCACCAATGTGTTTTTGTGTTATACACATCAGAGAGCTATGATGCACGTCCGTGGTAAACACATTCCTGCGGAGGGAGCTGGTAGGAACGTTGGGTTAATCGGTCAATGGGCAGGATCAACGGCGGCGTGGTGTATTCCGCAAATATGCCCGACTGTGAGGGCGGGCACAAGCCGGCGTGAGTAGGTTAAACGTTGAGTTTTATAAGGGCACCACGGGGTGACCAGCCCCTCCCCACCCAGCCCCACCCCTCCCGCCCCCCACCCAGCAAAACCCTCCCCACCCTCCCCTCTCCACCCAGCTCCTCCCTCCACACCCAGCCCCTCCCCACCCTCCCCTCTCCACCCAGCCCCACCCCTCCCGCCCCCCACCCAGCAAAACCCTCCCCACCCTCCCCTCTCCACCCAGCCCCTCCCTCCCCACCCAGCCCCTCCCCACCCTCCCCTCTCCACCCAGCCCCACCCCTCTCATTTTTGGATGCACGACGGACGGACGGACACAATAATTCCCTGTGGGCTGGTGTAACCAGGAGGTTCCTACCAGTATTATGCGGGAGTACATCTATTGAACTTGTACAAGTGTGAAGAGCGGTCATTTATGTTGGAAGGTGCATGTGGGTTTTAGAGGAAAGACTCGGTCACATGGTAAAACATGGGGGAAAGCTCATCGGCCTCTTTCCCACACGTAATCAACACTCAATTCGGAATTGGCCAAATATCTCACAGCAAGGCTTGTTTGCACACCAGCTTTGCCGCTCAGTTTGGCTTTATTGGGTAAATAAATAATAACAATAGCAATGAAAAAAATCCCTCTTTGCATCTTCTTAATAGGAGCAAAAACTGCCTCTTGTGCCATATGCCCTTCACGGTTCGCTCAGAAACAGGGAAAGAGTGCCAGATGTGTGTGACGGGTCTGATTTGAGATGCCGCGTGCTGTGTTGGGAGGCAGTGGAGCGTACGTTTCTCTCTGCTGATGGGTAATAAAGCCGTCTGGGCAGATCACGCTTGGCACGGGGTAATAAAAGGCCAGCGCGTGGGGCCATTGGTTCGCTCACGAGCCTGCGTCGACGTTCATGGTTGGCCCCATCTGGAGTTGCAATGTAAATTTACAACCTCGGGCCTCGAGCAGACACCAGGGCCAATGGTACAGGCTCCTGTGATAATACAAATAGAGCTTTTGTTTATCGAATCCCCAGTGATTCTCGACTATGGTGCATCAGCTGTGCTGCTCTGCATTTCCTAAAACACTGGAAGGAGAAAATACATAACTGTTTATTTTTCACGTTCAAAAATGAAACTTTAAGAACTGTGGTATGTGAGCGTATATGTCAAACGCCTAACCGCAAGACTCATGAGCATGCATACTGCTGATAGGCTGATATTTGGCCTGTGGCCCTCTTTCGTTAGAGCAGCTCTTGTTGCACTGAATAAGGGTCATTCACTGAAACATGAGCCTAATACAGGATATGTTTTCGATTATAACTGAACACGGACGTGTTACGTTGATGGAAGCGAGGTGTTCCGCTTGAATTTTTCACTTCTCAAACTGTAGAGCTGCACATTGATTATGCTCACTTGTGAAAATTACTGTTATGCAATGTTCCGGCGATTAGGCCTTGATCATGACAAACTATGCCAAAGGCTTTTATCCAAAACAATACCTAAAGCTGCCTTACTCAGCATCATAGATATTTGCATTTGCTGCTGTTGCATACTGATTGAACATCTGTAATTGCTGCGCTTTGCAATCAAACAAGCACCTGGGGTCTGTCTGTGTATGAAAACAACTGCAGCAAGTGACGCCAAGCAAAAAAATCTGTCTACAGAGGCCCTCTGTAACATTCACAGCGATGCGGCCATGACCTTAGCTGGGCCACGAGGACACGACAACATCCTGTTATCAGCACTGGGACCCTGACCGAAGTGTTATTATCGCGAGCTATATATTGGCATGGCCTTTCTTGCATTTGCCCGCCCAAACCTGTGGCGTAACGGTGATCAGCTTCCTACGGGAGAGAGTATGATCTCCTGCGGGGTGTGGAAACAAGCGAGGCACGTGCCGACCCGAACAGCAGTCACTGAGTGCACGTGTCGTGACATGGAATGGGTCACCATGGAGCATAGCGCAGGTTGCTGGCAGGGAAAGGGATCTGCGGTTGCAGCAGCCCTGTCTTGTCAGCAGGTCACGTGATAAGCAGAGAGGGGGATGTAGGGAAAAGGTGATAAAAGGGGGCACGTGAGGTAAGCCCAGGAACTCACTACTAGGTTCCAGAAGGGGGGCGTGGCCAGGGGGGGGGGAGCGAGGCCACGCCAGGAGGATAAAAGGGGACCCCGAGCGAAGGTTCTGGGCTGTTGTTTGGAGTGGAACCCATCGGGCTGCTGGAGTCTTCGTCACCGTCTTCACCTTCTCGGCGTTGTCAGTCAGGCAGTCTGCTCGCTGTCCTGACTGAAGTGTAGTTACCCCTTGTACACTGTGAAGACTATAATAAATAGAGTTCCTCCTACTCCGAGTGTCTCTGAGTGTATCACTACACACGTGTCAAAACGCTCAGAACTTGCACGGCACCAAACAGATTATTGTCATTCGCCTGACGCTCTACTGCAATTGGCATCCATTTGATTTTTCTCTCTCTTGAGGGAGGCGCGTGCGAGGCGGATTTCTTGTGTGTCCGCATCATCTGTGCTTTGTGTCATAAGCGGCACTACTGTGGAGCGAGCGTTGTTGTTCGCCTTGTGCTGACAACCCGTTTAATGACAAACACGTGGCATTCCAAATGAATGGTCGGACCGGCTCGGCACACTTCCGCTGGCAGAGGTGGGGGTGGGTGGGGAGGAATTTGTGGTGGGCGACTTTGGACTCATGACGTTGTAGATGCCCAGGTCAATCTTCATTGCCTTCTCCTGCACAACACGCACATTGTGTCAGTCATACTTACTCTGTTGATCTAACTTTGCTTTGAAGGCATCCTCGGTGGAACGCTGGACTCTAACGGATGATGGAATCTGAGCATTGTTCACTAAATGGTGAGGTCCTTGCAGCTAATATCAAACACTCTCTTTGGAGAGAGATGTGTGGAATTAGGAGTAAACTTGAGTGTACTATCGTTTTCATACAGCTTGTGGGATGATAGATACAATAAGGATTTTTTTTTATTTGGGCTTTTGTGTGTTTCCAATATGTGTTTATGTTTTTTTGTTTATTTTGTGCATTTCTCGGTGGCAAGGGATTCCAAATCTAATTCTCAGATAATAATTCTCGGGCACGGATAGGCTTAAGCTGTGGATGTCTCCAAGGTAGTGGCTTTGCCTCAAAGTCTCTCCCGTATTAACGCCTTCCTTGTGCAGTCACTGTGACCAGCAGCGCGCCCGTACCCTGCATTCTCCATCGTCATGCGGCGCAATGTACGACTCCGAGGCAGGTTTCGCTAGGGGCTCACGCCAAGTTTATTAAGGGCTTACGCCGAACCAAAACCACCCTAGCCTATAACTCCCCAGGGGACAGGGGACTGTGATTCCTACAACCCGGCTAACTCGGCTCTCCTCCCTGCCCCGGGCTGGGACTACCCCAACCTCGGCCGGTCGGGTGGAGTAGCCTCCCCTGGCCTCGTGTGAGGATCACCTACCCCGAGTCCCCACTCCTACCCCCGACGAAAACCCCGGTTACATCCCGGGTCCCCCTTTAAACCCCCCCCCCCCCCCCCGGGGGCATGACGTCACCGTCCCCCAAGGTCCGCCAGAGGTCACGTTCTGTGACGCCACTCTCTCCAAGGGCGAGCGTGACGTGACGTCACCCACTACTCCCCTACAATATTTATGAGACCCCCCCCCCCCCACCGTGTGCTGCGGAGGGCTCCTTCTGTGAAGGGTAGCGAAGTGACCAGGAGCAAATCAGGTGGCTCTTTGACCTGAACTCGGACAGAGAAACGACGACCCGTGCGGCAGTGGGGACAGCCTCACAGAGGAAAGTGTCAGCAGATGCAGCGGAGGAAATGAGAGCGACCCTCGCCCCCTCGGGGTGGCTGCGTCCTCTTGGACATGTCGTTCTGACTTGACTTGATTTTTTGACACCTCGTCAATGTTGCTGCGCTTTATTGCTCTGTACGATGAAGATGCACGTAGTCAATATGTAGTTTACTGGTAGGAACCTCCTGGTTACACCAGCCCACAGGGGATTATTGTGTCCGTCCGTCCATCCGTCGTGCAGGGAGGGGCTGGGTGGGGAGGGTGGGGCTGTTTGCGGAGGGTAGGGTGGGGAGGGGCTGGGTGGGGAGGGGAGGGTGGGGAGGGGCTGGGTGGGGAGGGTGGGGAGGGGCTGGGTGGGGGTGGGAGTGGTGGGCCTGGGTGGGGAGGGGTGGGGCTGGGTAGGGAGGGTGGGGAGGGGTGGGGCTGGGTGGGGAGGGGTGGGGCTGGGTGGGGAGGGTGGGGAGGGGTGGGGCTGGGTGGGGAGGGTGGGAGGGGTCGGGCTGGGTGAGGAGGGTGGAGAGGTGTGGGGCTGGGTGGGGAGGGTGGGGAGGGTGGGGAGGGGTGGGGCTGGGTGGGGGATGGGAGGGGTGGGGCTGGGTGGGGAGGGGCTGGTCACCCCGTGGTGCCCTTATAAAACTCAACGTTTAAGCTACTCAGGCCGGCTTGTGCCCACCCTCACAGTCGGGCATATTTGCGGAATACACCACGCCGCCGTTGACCCTGGCCATTGAGCGAGCAACCCAACGTTCCTACCAGCTCCCTCCGCAGGAATGTGTTTTTAAATGAACTCTTTTAATTGTCCGCTCTTACCAGTCGCGGTGTGGAGATAGAGCGCAGCGTGCTGCTGCGCTGTGCGTGCACGTAATGCCTCTACCCACGCTGTAACCCCTGAGAAGTGTTTAATTAGCAGTGGAGTGCTGTGCTCAATGGTGCAGCAATGTTTAAACATTCAAACGGACGTTGTGCATAACAACCCCAGTCGGCTTTGCTTTTGTAGTGTGCATGCAGACGGAGGCTCCGAGGGAAATATCTGTTCGTCGCAGAGCCCTTGTTCTGTTTTCTGATTGTTGGAGTTGTTTTTAATTGTTGGAGTGCTCTCTAATATCTTCCGTACCGTTTGATCCTACGGGGGAGTTGAGGTTGTGATCACTTACTCGGTTATATCTGAAGTTGAATTTCCAGGCGTATAGTACCAGGAGGTTGGCAAGTCTCTGCAGAAAATGGTGAAGTACGCATTAGGCCTGGAGTACTGTCTCGTCACTGAGTCACTCACCCCCCATCTGAGAAGGAACTCGTCGAGTTTAATTTGCACTCCCTCAGTGAGGTCTCTGTGGCTTGCCGGCCGGCCTCGTTTCACCGCGAGTCATTTGCTTGGGATTTTGCCCACGCACCTCGAATGACACTTTTCCTGCAGGGCTTTACTGCCGATGATTCAACCGGGAGTTATTGTATCAGCACAAATATTACACTTTGATGCCGCAACTAAAACTAAGGTGGCACTTATCATTGTGCAGTTTAATTTAATTAATCAAATATGTATTCCAATGTGCTAATAATTGCCTTGCCTTCAGCAATGGATGTTTTATTTCGCAAGTGCTTGTTTAAAAAACAACCTATGTTTGTTTTTTGCTTTGCTAGCTGTAAACTCCAGCAGAGTTCGCAATTATTAAGTTTTTTCCAATTTCAATAAAAAAATAGGTGATGCCTGTTGGCTGCTTACATTATTTAGGCACAATTGTGGTTTATGATTATAACCTTAACTTAGCCCCTCATCTTTGCAGGGTGAATAAAATGAGTGAATGAGCTCCACCTGGTCATTATTATTTGGTGTAAATTCAGCAGTGGTTGTCCTATGCAGGGACTGATCATCACCCTAAGAATGTGGAATTTCCACCACTGGCTCAGGACTAGCCAACTTATACACTAAGCTGATGTTAAAACTTCATGCCAGAAGTTACACAGCTATTATATTTGAATTGTGCAATATAACCATTAAAATTAAAAGCATGCAAAGATTGCTTCCTACCCCCTTGCTCCACAGAGGTTAGGGGAAGGGGCGTTGAAGGGGAGGCGCAGAGCTGAGTTGGCCGAGCCGATGAAGCTTTGTGGTCCATGGAACGTGGGGGCCCAGGCCCGAGCCCTGGCTCTTTCCTTCGCCTGCTTGTGGCCCAGCGGAGTACGGTTCCCAGGGGATGGGGAATTATGGCAAGAGAGTCAGTGGGAGATTGCCACCACATGGCTCCGTGTGGTGACTTTTTAATTTTGCCACTCTTACACCAGAGATGATGCACTGAAGGATCTTATCTTTGGGCTGTTTGGTTTCCGCAAGTTTCTCGAGAATTGTCCTCTCTTTTAGGCAGCTGTCCTGGGAAATCCTTCATCAGTTGCATATCAATACACCACTAAAGACAGGTTTCATTATGATTATGCTTATTTATCCAGGAGAGCCTCACTGAGTCTTTTTCAGTAGGGTCCTGCCAAGTTTAATGTACTTCTCCCTTTGTTCAGTATCGTGAGATGTTCTCCTCCCCATGATGTCCTCATTTTTGTACCTCAGAAGTGGCAACCCCAGTGGGTTCCTTGCGGCAGGGTTGCATTAGCATGGTGCAGCTGATGGCAATGCATGTCAGGAATGGGGCCTTCAGGTGGTGAGTCTGTATAAACGCATTGGTAATCACCCCGATCTCGAAGAGGGCCCTCCAACGATATGATAATGGTCCTATCTCACCGGAGCTGTCAGGACAAGTGGCAGCAGTGTCTCCCTCCAACAGGGGTCCGAAGTGCCGCTGTGCCTGATATGCCTCTTCCTGTCATCGGCTCTGCCTTCGCCCGGTGACACTGAACCTGAAGCTTATGCTAGCCTAAGCAATGGTATTGTGGTGGAGTGATGACATATAAGCACACTGCACTATGAACTTAGCCACCTGAGTTCAATTCCCAGCCAAGGATAAAATCAGCGAAGGGTGATATTGAAACCAGTCCTGGGCTCTCACACCCCACCACCCGCACTGATCGGCATAGTGAGGTGTGGTCAAAGAACGTCCATGACCGACATGGCATGGGGTAAACTTTAATTCAGCAGTGCATTGACAGAGTTATACATGATTATTATTTTAAGTAATGGTATCTGATGCGCACTGGCGGAAAGCCAGTGGGGGGGAGGGGGGTGACACGTGGCCCCCCAATGATCCGATCGAAATCCCTAATTTCGATCGGATCATTGGGGTTTATTAGTAATACATCGGCATTTTGCGACCCCCACTGCCACTGTGTAGCATATTATTACGTGCCAGGGACTCTATGAGATGATAGGACAATAGTCTGAGTCCATAATTGGCAATAAGTAACGGAAAAGCGGTTATAAGTGACTCAGAATTGTGCGCAGTTTCGTATACAGTCCACGACTTCCCTGAAGGCATCACACCTTCAGCGAGCGCGATGTTCGCGTGCAGCCAACGCCGCATGTGTGTCGAATAAGAAGCAAGGGACAAGTCCTTACTTACTAACAACTCCTCTATCATTTTCCATTGCTGGAGGGGTTGCCTCCCCTAACTGAAAATCCTGGCTCCGCCATTGCTGATGCGTAGAGTTGTATTAATCATATAAACCAGATGCCTCCAGAATGAAATTAAAAGGATGATATTTGGACAGATTTTTTAACGAAGTTATAGGATAACCTGCATAGAATATTAGCACGGTGCGAATATCTGTCGTTTGTCATAAACATCGCAATGCATACTCTCTGCAAGGTTCCTCAAATGATGCATGCATGTAGAACTGACCTTGACAGCCTGAGTCTCGGATTACCTTTTTATCTATTGAGCACCATCACCGGCAACAATTGAACTGCTACCGGACGGAAATTCTCCCGCCTTTAGACGGACGGAGAGAAATCCGTTACTCACGGGCGCCATCGATCAGTGCAGTGATCAATGGCACTTGGAGGAGCGTGGATGACCGGTGAAGGCCTCTTTAGTGTGGTAACGTCAAATATGAATATGCAGAGGAGCATCGTGATTCTTCTCCCAATTGCTTCTTTCATCTCCGTTAAATTGCACAGTGTGCCATGGTATTGTTTTGGCATCGCAAAGCTGTTTCTGTGGGTGAGGCTGTTTGAATGGCAGGAAGCGTGACATGTGCTTTTGGAACAGGTCACGGGGCAGTCTGGTCTGAAAATTCAGGGAATCACTGAGCCACGTAAAGGCCTTGCAGTTTGATCGCCAGCAAGATGGACTTTTTTGCAGCCCACCTGCCCTGAAATGAGCTGCTGGAGATTTTACTTACTGGTGGCAACAGTGCAGTGAACGTAATCTCACCTCACATTGATGAAGAACTGGACTTTGGTATATGTCGGCGAGCACAAGGTAAGAATTTAAAAAAATTTATTTTACTTATTTTTGTCTTAAAAAAAAACAGCAGTGGGCTGTCCATCCTGTCAGACGCAATTATGCTGTTTTGTGACAGTTCGTGGCAATCACTTAGCGGCTTGTTACAGTTAAACACACGTGCGAGCTGCCGGGACGAAGCTGTAGCTTCCAGGAATGAGCTGAATCTCTGTTTATGAACGCACAATGGCTTTATGATATTTAATGTAAGTTGTGTTATTTGGTGGATGTGTGCCATACAAAGAATGTGTTCATGTTAAATGGGTGTCCAGTTTGATGTTGCTTTTATAACAAGACTACATACTGCATAGTTTAAAAAGAAAGAGGCTCATACCATGTCTGCATATGATAATGTAAATATCTCCATTCCACTGGCCAAACATGCCTATATATTTTGTTATAACCATCTGCAGAATGTCATAAACATATCAAACCAATGCGTTTGTATGTAAATAACAAGCAATGGAACCCATGTTGTGGTCAGTGGTTGACTCACCCCATCTACTTCTACGGTCAAGTTATAGGAAGCAGGCAGTGGTTGTCCCATGTGATGTAACTATGCAGAAAGGTCTCTACCATAAGAAGGTGGAATTTCCACCGCTGTCTCGGCACTGATAATAGAGATCAGCATTGCCCAGGAGTATCCTGGCATGGGGACCGGGGTCCTTTAATACATCTGTGACAAAAAACTAACCTGACCGTTATGAAAATATCATCCAAATCGCAGTTCCCTGCAATGTGATGCTCGCTGGCTGGGGGCCAAGTTACATCGGTGAGGGGCGGGCGGGGGCTCGTGTTGGGGTGGGGAGCTCAGGGCAAAGTGACCACATCACGTGGACTGGAGCGTGCGATTGTCCACCAGCTGCTGTCTTGCACAATTCACGGGGAAATCTGAGCGCAAGATGAATAAAGTTAAAAGAAGCCAGAGCTAAATGGCTGCCAGCTTGGGGGAGGGGCTGCGATTTGACCTCTGTGACGTGGTCAGCGAGGGCATTGAACTCTGGCTCACCCATGTGACCCCTGATCTGCCATTGCATCCATCACACACTCCTGCTGCTGGGGCTGCTTCCTCCACTTTTATGGCATTTTTTTGTGTTTACGACTTCAGAATCCAAGATGTTGCAACTTAAAGGTTGAATAGTCTCTATGACATTTTGTGAATACATACAAAAAGCAGATGAACTAAACTATATTATTATTTACCAGGTAAAGCCCACTGAGTGATGATCTATTTTCCACAGATGAACTGGCCACACACGATCGCTCATCAAAGTGGCTTATCATATGGGGGAATTTATAGGAGCCAAATAATCTAAATGCGTGTTTCTCAATGTGGAGGGCAAAACCGAAGCACCCATATAAAAATCCACGTGACCACGGAGAGAGACCACGTGAACTCCAAATATACAAGCAACATGCGAGGCGGTCAACATCTACCACCGTGGCACCCAAAAAAAACGATTTAATGGAATTTGCCGTTTATTAAGTGCTGCTGCTAGTCAGCGGCGTTTAATAGGCACAGGGAAACGCTTGTTTGTGGTGCCCGAGGGTGCGTGTTATTTTGTATACACTCTCCACTTAAATGTTTACCACTTATGTTACAATAGACGAGCAAGTCGTGTAATAAAACCCACACATGCAATGGTGACCTCGTTGTTGTTTATAGCTGGTGTACCTTTCCGTCAAAGAGGATAGCTTCCTCTGCCGTGAAAGCGCCGACACTGTCAGTGCGAGTGTTTAGCAGCTTGCGGCAGGGCGGTGGTGGTGCACTGCTGTCCTGATTTAGAGATGGCAGATGGGCCCAGCCGGGGCCATTTGAAAGCCCGAATCTTCCAACCAACTGGGGAGTTTAAGATAAGGTGCGCAAACGCTGCAGATGCTGGATAGCGATTAAATATTGATGGGTGGGGGGGAGATACTCGGTTTGTCTCGTCTGGGAATTGGAGGAAGATTCAGGATGTGTATGGGAGCTGCTCACACTTGAGTTGCAGCGATTTTCGGGTTGACATTAGCCTGCGTGTGCACGCGTGTCAGTTACGTGGTGCGGGGGCGCAGTGGTTAGCACGTACGACTATGAAGTCAGCAGCTTGAGTTTTATTCCTGGCCAATGCTCACATCAGTGGTGACGATCTGAACCTGGCCTGTGCCGTCCCTTGGTCAACGCAGCCTTAAATAAGTACTTGGTGCGCAGCGCTGACCTTCATAAGTGCTTGCTCATAGCATACGCCCTAATACTCTGTAGGGCTATAGCAGGGGGGGGGGGGGGGTCTTTGTGTTTTTTTTGTACGAGCGTGTGTACATCAAAGCGTGTGTCCGTGTGCATCAGTGGGCATTTAGATGCCTAAAAGAGGTGGTGGGGAGGGGGGTTACCAAGGCAATTGGAGCATTTAGCGGCGTCTCAAATTGATGTTTCTGCGCACGTGAGATGGTAGTGCACAGGGCAGCGTTTGTTCATTGAGCATCGGGATGGATAGCGAGGGCTTCCATAGCGAGAAGTTACCCGACGTGCGTCGAAGCTCACAGACTGTCTGCCACTCCTGCATATTTTTAAATCCTTTATATTAAGTTCACTTGCTTGCTTGCTTGCGCGCTTACGACTGTGCAAATCTTTCGGTCGTTTTTTAACCCACTTCCCGTGATCCAATCGAGCTGACATTTTGCACACAGCGTGACAATTTATTTTAGTGAAAATTTTTTTTCCAAAATTTTACACTTTTTAGGAAAAAATTAATTATATTTAATTACCAATTGCTTAATGGTGGCAGACAATCATCTGACCCATAGGTGGCAGCCATCTCAAGCCAGAGGACGAGAGGACTCTAGCCGCCACGCATATAAAGGATTTATAGTAAAAAACTTTGTTTTTACGGGTTAATTTTTTCTCGTTTTTTTTTTGTGGACGGCTCATCGCCACCCCTCATCGAGACAAATCGGCTCACAGCCATGCAGGTACCGGCTGGGAATTGGTCACAATGCGCGCGGCTGCCTGGAGGCTGTGCCGTGCTCCCCAGTTACAATTGTGTAATGAGAGAGCGCCATCCAGTGGGTGCCAGACGGTAACTGGGCACAGGCACTATTATGTAATCGGCATCCAATCCTAAGAGGTAATAACATCTGGGCCAAAGGTGACGAGCGGTGGTCGGGAAGGATGCTTCGGGACCCATTGGGAAGGTTTCACGAGGGGGCGTGGCTAAGGGCGGAGCCTAACACCGCCGGGGTGAATATAAGCAGGGGCAGGACTCGTGGTCGGTGTGGTGGGGGGGGGGGAGGCTTGGGTTCGGACTGCGTCGCTCCTCGTCAATTCCTCTCTGCGCCACCGTCCGGAGAGCCTCGCTGGTTCCCCAGCGAGGCTCTCCGGCGCGCCGCCAGCCAACGGCGAGTCCGGGGGGAGCGGAGCGAACCTCGCTGGTTCCCCAGCGAGGCTCTCCGGCGCGCCGCCAGCCAACGTCGAGTCCGGGGGGAGCGGAGCGAACCTCGCCGGTGGACCAGAGCGAGAGAGACGCTCGTCTGCGGTGTTGTGCAAGGGAAACTACCCGGAGACCGAAGGGGCGGAGCTGTGCAGCAATCACAGTTAATCAAGAAGCACGCTGCTGACAAAGATCGTCGTGGAAGTCGTTTATTACAATTGTGTACAGCGCAATGTTCCACTGCCACCGTCTCGCAGCTCTCGCTCGGCTGGCATTGCTTGTGTAATAAAGGTCGTTGAGGCGATTTCTGGAATCCGTCTTTTATTCAACTTGTATTACAGCTTTCCTTCACACTGCTGACAGGCAGCGTGAGAGGGACAGATAGAGAGAGAGACGCACCGCCACGTGGCAACCCGGAGCCCCGCTCCCGCGTGGCCCCCCTCCTCTGTTCGTTCCCGTTCTGACCACGTGTCGTTCGTCTCCACCCCTATTTAATACCCGGGTCATGTGGTACGTTTCCACCAATCCTGGTTAGCCTCCATGGAATATTCCAGGCTCCCTCGTAAGCTCCCGGGACCACGCCCCTGACTCATCTCCCCATTGGCTGTGGCCGAAGCCAGCAGAACCAATCCTCTACTTACAGCTGTCACCTTTCCATCACGTCAGGGCCACGCCCCTAGGCTTCCCCCCATTGGTTATAGATCAGGACCGGCAGAGCCAATCATCATGACGAGTTGTGATACGTCAGTGAGCCGGATATATCCTCACATTACACTTGTATATCCATACATCATTGATTGGACCCACCATTTGGGAATGCAGTCTCAAGGCAGTTTTAATAGTGGCAGGTGCAGTGTTCATATTCTTGGTTCTTTGGGTAAAGTCACGTAGAAGGGAAATAATAAAATAATAAAAATAAAACTATAAAATTCTCACAACGCAAGCAGCCATCCTCGGGTGAATAACAGGGCTGTCGGAAAGACAGCGTCCTAAAAAAAAGGTACAGTGTTGTTTTACTAATTTGTATTTGAGCATGGGATTGGCTGGTGGGTTTAAGTCTCAGTTCAGGCATTTCTCGATTCGCCCCCCACACATACCTTTGTCCCCCCGCTCCTGTCTAAAATTTGAAAGCACGGCACCCATTGTTGTTGCTGCTGCAATGAGCCTTGGCTTTGCACTGATGGATTCAAAGCATTTGGGTTCAAGATGTTTTGATAATGGGGGCAAAAATATGTACAATAGGTACAAATGTGTTTCTTTATTCTATTTCGGAATTCGTATAATGTGCTTATGGTGAACATACAATGTTATCTTAGATTCTCAATGTCCCATGGTCAATATTTATTGTCCTTGGCCCCTCTAAACACACCACGTTTCTACGTGTTGCTGAATGTGTGCATTCACCTACACATGTAAAGGTAGCCCGGAATGTATAAAAATCAAGGCTGTCGCCATGGAGTCAACATTGGGGGGGACCAAATCTTCCAGGATGTCTGGGGGTCCCAAACCAGAAAAATATCAAAATTGTAAAACTCATTTTCTGCCTAAAATATTAAAACATTCACTAACACATGGGATGGACTTTTCATTTTTACAATAATGTATACTAGTGTATTGTATTACATTGCTCTGTTTTAACTTTTTTTTACCATTTTTTGTTTCATTGTATGTAATGGCAGAGATTAGGGATGAATAGAGTACAACCATAACCACAATCATACAAACAGAAATCTATGCATTGATTTATGTGAAGACAAGTCCAGATATTGTGGCCAAGGTTTAGCAAATTGTTTTTATTTACATAACATAGCGATTATATTTTTTATAGCATAAAAATTGGGGGGGACATTTGAGAATATCTGAATATTGGGGGGATGTGGGATATGTCTCCCCAAATATATATAATTATGGCCTTGATAAAAGACTCTCCAACTGAAATATCCATTTACATTAAAAGAACAAATATATAAAGAATTGTAGTTAACTTTCAAACATTTGAGTGTATATAATGGGGAAAAAAAACCCTCAATTACCGACACACTTTACGATACTATGATTTACACAGGCTGCACACTTGCCAAGAGAACAGGTTTAAAGTCCCTAAATCCCCCCCTCTCCCCCAGGGACTCTATCTGCAGGCTGGAGATGGCGTTGGGGTGCGGCCGAGTGTTCTGTGTGTGTGACGGGCCGAGTGTGTCCGTGTGTGTCTGTGTGTGGCGACTCAAATGGCGAGGTGGGCGCGGAGACAACGTGTGCATTTACATGTCACACGCCCCCGCTAGGGTACATCCATTTAGTACGTACGCATGGAGGGGGCTTAACCCAAATACGTACGCTTGCATATTGGGGGGGGTCTACTGACAATGTACGTACGCATAGGATATGGGAGGGGGGGGGTTGAAGCCTCGATACTAATGTGCCTACATTACCCTTCAAATTAGTTAGATCGTCCGGCAGTGGACTATCTGTTTGCTTAAACACGTTAATATTATTACTCCTTGATCTTCTTGGTTCTTTCGGTAAAGTCACGTAGAAGGGAAGTAATAAAATAATAAAACAATTCTCAACGACGTTTCGGCCACAACGCAAGCAGCCGTCCTCAGGTGAAGACCAGGTCTGTCGGGGAGACAGCGTTCAGACGTTCAGACGCTGTCTCCCCGACAGACCTGGTCTTCACCTGAGGACGGCTGCTTGCGTTGTGGCCGAAACGTCGTTGAGAATTGTTTTATTTTTATTATTTTTATTATTTTATTACTTCCCTTCTACGTGACTTTACCGAAAGAACCAAGAAAATGAATCTCTGCAGTCACGAAAGCTTTAAATCGAAATACTCCTTGATCGTTTTTGTGCGTGTATTAAATATCGGCCGTTCTATAAGATTCGGGGGTGGTGCGTCAGGCGTACGTACGCAGGTGGGGAGGAGGGGAGGGGTCAAGTTTTGACAGATGTTTGCGTACCTACTCAATGGATAGCCCTCTACTTCGCTGCCTGCCATTATGGACCATGACAAACACTGAGGTCAGGCTGCCATTGTAAATGGTGCCTGCGTGTTTTTTTGTTCTGCACTCGTGGCTAAGTATTTGCTGTCCATGTAGTAGTAGAAGCCCCTTATTAATGTTGAGCTTAAAACACAGAGAGACGAGGAGTTTCTTTTGAAAAGAAGACCTGGGATTAAGTAACAAACAAGCAAGCCAATTTGTGCTGGTAAGATATGATGGTGGCTTTTTATTTATCCAGAAATGTACCCTCGTATTTGTCTTCAACACAGTTAAATCTTTGTTTATGCTTAACTGGTAACATCTAAGTAAACTGGGTGTTCAATCGTAATAACAATACAAACATAGAATCATTCATCTTCATGACATAGTGGTGTAAAACCTCATATTACTGGTAGGAACCTCCTGGTTACACCAGCCCACAAGGGATTATTGTGTCCGTCGTGCAGGGAGGGGCTGGGTGGGGAGGGTGGGGAGGGGCCGGGTGGGGAGGGTGGGGAGGGTGGGGAGGGTGGGGAGGGGCTGGGTGGGGAGGGTGGGGAGGGGCTGGGTGGGGAGGGTGGGGAGGAGCTGGGTGGGGAGGGTTTTGCTGGGTGGGGGGTAGGAGGGGTGGGGCTGGGTAGGGAGGGGCTGGTCACCCCGTGGTGCCCTTATAAAACTCAACGTTTAACCTACTCACGCCGGCTTGTGCCCACCCTCACAGTCGGGCATATTTGCGGAATACACCACGCCGCCATTGACCCTGGCCATTGACCGAGCAACCCAACGTTCCTACCTACTCCCTCCGCAGGAATGTGTTTCCATGGTAGAGGCCAGTTTCACCATCAGTGTGACCACTGTTGATTTCCCAAAAAATAGTTCTCATTTTATGGATCCCTGATGTATGATAGATTAAGTCGACCCACAACCAGGAGTTGAACTTGGGGATACCTTCCGTTGATGAGTTGATCAATCTCTCAAACACTGCTACCCAGAGCCATATGCACCCAAAACATTCATTGTCCTACTCTCTGATTTGTCGTACACGCAAATGTAACTTGTGTGTCACTATAGTACCTCCCCACACTGAACTCTTCCTAATTATACTGATTAAAATATATATAATTGAATTCTTATCAGACCCAATCCTGTATAAAGTGTCGACTCCAACTCTTATCCACTTTACCCCCTGGCCTCTATGTAATGTGAGGAAGGGCCATTTCCTGAAATGTCACCTATTATATAATTTTCTATTTTATGACAGTGTTAATGATGAATGTGTTGACTTTTTTTAATTTCTGAGGCTTATCCAAATAAAATAAAAGATTTTGTATAAATTTCCCTTCATCTGAGAATGTAACTTCTTTTGGCTCTGAACGCATTTCCCTTGCACGAGAAAGGCAGTACGAAAGCGAAGATGGCCATCTCCGCTGCTTTTATTTGAAATATAACCACAGGTTACCACTCCTTGGCGGCCATAGAGATATGCTCGAAGGTCAAGCCCATGTAAGGGTACTCGGCGCATTGTGGATGGGGCACGTCGAAGTGAATGGGCAACTGCGATGACCCCAATCCATAGGGGAAATGGGGGTGTGGGTTGCTAACAAAGGTGTCCACCAACAGATCTGGAGGGAGTGCTTTCAAGGGCAGCCATTTGGCCCTCAACACAGATCTGGAGGGAGTGCTCTCAAGAGCAGCCAGGGAATTAAAGTGGCCCTCAACACAGATCTGGAGGGAGGGCTATCAGGAGTCACGTGTGATACGTGGAGGTAGGAAATAAAGAACGTCACGGCTGTCCCTGGGCTATCGAGAGTTCTCCATTGAGTGTGCACAGGCATTATCCAGGTATGAACAAACATGCTGAAAGAGGAATTGGCTACACATCCGAAGCAGGATAATACATGTTTACACTGAGATGCTCATTTTCCTTTGACCTTTGAACCAGACACCCATATGGGTGCTCCAACCCATATGTTGCCTATTTTTACCATAATCTGCTACCCGTTCCCTGCTCACCCAACTCGCTGACCATTAGCAGTGCTTACAGTGGGTGTTTGTATTTTTTGCAATTGGAATAACTCCAGCATGCCGCATATTTTGGCATAATCTCCATCTAAGTTGAGCGGTGGCGGTTATACGCGTCTGTAATGTGGCACTGTGGAGGTGAGTGTTGGTGAATCACACACATGTTGTGGAACTCCTCGTGGGCGTCGAGGAGGTACCCGTACCCTGACTTGCTAGGAGAAGGTAGGACAAAAAATTCATAACGTTTTTGGGTTTAGATCGCGTTATTTATAAATGTGTCGTAACCCTCCACCACGCGACACGGCCAATCAGTAAAAAAGTGTCACGTTGACAAAAGACAAATAGTTAACTGCTTTAGCCCACCGGTGTGTTGAAGCGTGAAACCACAACATTTACAATTTGAGTACGACGTTTCGCTGGTAATTGCATCCGGCATCATCGGGCAATTCGCCAGAATGGTGAGGCTCTGCTCTGTCTCCCGTTCTTATATAGAGCAGCAGCAGGGTGACGTCATCATTAACTCATCAGGTGCATCGATTTGAGGGGGGGGGGGTTATTGTAATTATATACTAGATTAGTAATCAGGCAGTTGTTACGATGCGAGTTGTAGATTAGTAATGGGGAGGACAACAAATGTTGACTCCACGTGGTCCATCTGTATGGGACAAGGTGTGGGTTTTCTCTCGGTGCTCCAGTTGCCACCCAATATAAACACTCATTAATCGGCTTACAACACCATATATATAGAAAATCGTAGAGCTTGGGCAATTCTCACTTGTCTGTGGTTTCCTCGTACCTCTGAGCAGTTGTCTCTCTTTGAGAGTGAGCAGATCCTCTGTTGTGTTACAAGTTAAAGTGATTGTTAAATGGCTGTTAGTATTTTTCAAGGCCTCTCGTCCATTTTTACTCGACCCAATCTAGACATTCATGTAGGATTCTCCAGTGTATTGAGGCTCAGGCGAAGCTTTTTTTTTTATATCACAGGACTAG
The DNA here is from genome assembly GCF_015708825.2 of Lethenteron reissneri. NCBI lineage: Eukaryota > Metazoa > Chordata > Hyperoartia > Petromyzontiformes > Petromyzontidae > Lethenteron > Lethenteron reissneri. Next base: position 2,991,639 of record NC_083799.1, read on the forward strand.
GGTTTACATGAATAAAAAAACAAACCCAAGTTTGAATCAGGTGGTAAACATGCAATAGCTTTGGCACCACCATCGGGCCCCCAAGCAATGTTAAAGTTGTTTTGGAATGCCACATGCACAGTTGTCAGATGAGATTAACACAAAGCATTGTTTGCCGATACATACAGTGAAGGTGCAATGCATCCGTTGTCTCGTTTGTGGGAGGTGTTGCTTAATTTCTAGCCCTGACAGATGTGGCGCTTGAATGATTAAATTGAAATAGATAAGAGTGAACCGTAGTATCCTACGCATATTACTCGTACGGCATAGGCACAATGTTTTCATCGCAACAGTGATTGCATTACAGATATATTGCAAACACCGTCATCATTTAATCACAATGATGCGGCTCCGTAACCGACTTGAAAACCTTCAGCGGATAATATGGACACTGTTATCATTGTGTGTAATCCATTTAAGTCCGCAGCCGATTACGTCTTCCAAATCATCGGACATATGATAAGTGTGTGATTCATGCTTGTTCATTACACGCGCATAAACAGTTGTAGCGTGAAACCGAGAGTGAGGGGGGCTAATGGAAGTGTATGGAAATAAAACACCCATCTCCTCGACTCCTTTCAGACGCAACAACGGCGACGTGAAACGCTTTCAAATTTCACTTTTCCCATGTGCAGCAAATGAAGGGTAATTGTATATCGTAAGCACACAAGTGTACCACCCCCTAATAACTCAGTCGGTTACTCGTGCAGTGGGGAATTAAAAACCTCTCGCTTCGCCCCAGCTGCATTACACACATCCACTTACGCCGATAGATGCCAAGATAGACTTGTCAATAACGTAATGATTTTTTAAACGTTAATGTTGTTTAATCAAGCATGCAATTTGCATATTATAATAATACTCATTATACATGCAGGCTTCTCGGTGCAAAGGAAGGACGTCTGGTTTACTGACCCTGAGGGGGTGGCATGTTCTTCTCAAGCAATTCTTCAAATCTTGATAATTGTATTTTTCCTGATTCAGGGCCCTGTATCGCACAGGCCCATTGCATTGCGTCCTGCCTGTATTTACCTTAAGCACTGCGGGCATGCGTGGTGTGCACCGTAATCCGTAATCCGTCGTGTCGGAACGATAAATAAGACGTTTCGTACATTTATGTCTTCATCCAGTGAAAGCCTGTCATTGTTTGAAGAGGTTACTGCTTGTGATGTATCTCCTGTGTTTAGTGCCGTAGAAGGTTATTGCATTTATGGATAAGCCACATACGCACGAGTAAATGACAATCACATGCTGATATGCCGACAACATAATTGTTATAGAGCATAAAATCTGAACGGAACAATGCATATGTCCAGAATAAACACCTAATTTGAGACCCAAACATGGCACTTCTTGGTTCTGACATTGCTCAAAGACACCGGTGTAACCATCAACAGCATCACAACATCTCCTTCATCATTGGTATAAAATTAGAGACGGGTACCACAGTTTCACCCGCACTATGGACCATATCGTAAACCACTGGGAGTCTGTGTTCATTCAACAACGGAGGAGGAGTAGACAAACCACGCAGACTCTCTCATGAAGCGCTCGCGTGGTGAGCACACCTCGACATTTCGTATTTAGCTCCTGAACATATTGCCATACGCAAGAATAGTATAGAACGTAACGTCTTAACAGTGGCAACATGTCTCACACATCGATTGCAACAACAATAATTGAGGGTGAGTGTTGATGCAAACCTACTGTGCCACGTAATGCTCCAGTCAAGGAATGCTAATTATTTCACGAGAGATGAATCAAATTCAAATATTGCAGCAAATCTCGTTGCGTCAGCTCGGCGTGTGTGACAAATTAAAGTCAATCAGCAGAATAACAGATCCTATTCGCTAACCGCTTGGATGGCTACCGATGTAAAAGATGCATCACCGTGGGACTTCCTGCAGTTAATCGTCAGCTCAAACAATATTGCACCTCTGCTAGACGCAGCATCAATTGCATTCAGTCGTTGTAATTTCGGCAAATTACAGCGCTGCGCAAATTGTGTTTGCGCAATTGAGACTGATTATTCAAATTAAATTATGTGCAATGTTGTGTGTCGGTGTGGGAGTGATGGGCCCAGCGGTGTGAACCCACTGCAATTACGAACCTGGCTACCTGAGTACGATTCCTGGCCATGTCTAACATGAGTGGTGAGCAATATCTGAGCCGGCCCTGGCTCTCCACCGCCACCCCATCCTTGCTTCCTTCACCAAGCTGCACTGGCCAGTGTGGTGAACTATAGTATTCCCTCGTTATTCACGAAATTGCTATCCACGATTTTGGCTGTCTGCAAATTGGATCTGGAACTCTATACACAACTGCATCGAGAGAGAGAGAGAGAAAAGAAAGTGATGAGATAAAGTGATGAGAGCGAAAGGTTCTTTATGCATTTATTTAATTATATAAGTCAATTCATCAACATTTGCTATTCATGAGCATCTCCGGAACGTGTCCCTCCCGAATAATGATGTAGCACTATTGTATTGTAAAGCCATCTCCATGACTGATACGGTATGTGTCGACCTTCATCCAGCAATGGATTGACAAAAGGCTGTGATTTTTTGTGGTTAAATACGTTAGTGTATACATTCTGTTTGGTGTAAAAAAACGTTTCGCAATGTTTTTGTACAAAATCCATTTACACGTATGTACATGTACAGGCCATCACTGCTGGATGGCCTGTACATGTACATATGTGCGGGTCATGGGGGTTGTTTGGGAATACTTCACCAGACTGATCAGTGCAGACATAGTGAGCGATCCAAAGACGGGCATGATGGATCACCCAAGGTCTATGATATCTGTACACAGCCAAAAGCGGTGCAATATCTCGGCCATTACTCGCTGTAAGAGCAATCTGCAGAAAACAGTGGCGGCACGTGCCAAAAATTTATAGCAGTAATATTCGCAGCAAAAAGTGCTGTGCCCTTGGTGGTTGTTATGTAACATCTGTATAATAAGAGTGTTGAGTCTTTGTTGTTTAAACAGTCAAGGTCCAGCCCATGTAAGTGGGTGCAAAGGGGGTTTACTTCTCTTGTGGCGCTGATGACCAATGGATTGGTCAATGTGAATTAATTTTGGAAAAATTGGCAGCAATATAGACTGCAATTGTGAGCAATGATAAGTCTGTATAGGCCAGCTGAAGCCATAATATTCGGTTGGGATTATTTTTCACACATTTTCTCGGCCTACATTAAATTAAATGTAAAAAGCAATTGATTTGGTGAATCTTTCTCACTTTATGTGACCTTTAAATTATACAGCGATGTAGTCGGGGTAATCACACAGCCTAGCGGTAGCACGTTCACTGCTTGCTGCAAAGGTTCACGGTTCGAATCCAGCGGCCGCCCTGATTAATACTGGCGGTTGTGTGTAACCATAATACATGGTGCACATTTGAAAAAAATTACCTGCAAATTACTCTTGGGATTATGCATCGTGCAAGCATCCCCTCGTATTGTCAGACTAGAGCGTGGATAATTGTCGCAACCATGTTCTGGCTACCTTCCAGATTGTCTCTGGGTTCCTGCCCTAACGAGCATGATGGAATGGCTTCCTCTCGTTAGTCACCTTTCTGATGTCATGATGTATCAGATAATAAAATAAACTTAACACAATCTTGATTTGAAGCTTTCGTGACTGCAGGAATCCATACTCTTTGGTTCTTTCGGTAAAGTCAGGTAGGTATAAAATAAAATAAAAATAGAATAAAATAAATATATTGTGCTGTACATTGTTGTGGTGATGGGCTGCAGTTGCAGTGTGGTTGTAGTGGTGGATCGCTGTGTACGTCAAGCAGAGGCTGGCTATTGAATGGGAATTAGTGGGACCTATTTACTATATGTTTATATCGGAATTAAATAACTCGATCACGTAATGAATCGTTATTCTACTCGAAAGAGAAGACAAAACTACTGTAAAGAATTGCAGACCATTCACCTTTTATCACATGTATAACAATTGTTCATGAACATCAGAGTAATGGCCAACTTGTATGCCAACCGGACCATGTGAGCAAGATGGATTCAGAAGGGGGTATATGCCACTGACTACAGGCATACAATCAATCAGATTGTAGAAAAGACAAAAGCATATCAAACACCACTATGTCTGGCTTTTGCACACTATGAAATTGCATTTTTGATGCAGTGGAAAGTGATGCAGTCATCCACGTTTCCATGAAGCCCGGCCTTCATAAAATGCGTGGAAAGTATTTTATGACGACGGTAAACAGTACACTGCAATCACAAACACGTAGGTATAAAATAAATAAAATCACGACGTTTCGATTGCAACACAAGCAATCGTCATCAGGTGAGAAACCCACAGCAAGAAAATGTTTTGCTGAAGTGGGAGAGAGAGTTGCTGTGGTTAGAGGTTATATAGGTAAGAAAGGGGGAGGAGCAAGGGGGGTGAGGGAGGGGTGGGGGGTGTGGGGTAGGGGGAGGGAGTGCTGGGTGGAGTAGTAAAGAACCAAAGAGTATGGATCCCTGCAGTCATGAAAACTTCAAATCTCGATTGCAATCACAGAGTAAATAAATATGAGCTTACGATCATCGTTAAAATCTTTGGCATGATTCAGATGACCGTACAAGGAATGTGTTCCATCGATGAAAAGAGTGACGTTACTCCACGATCTTTGTAAATTTCTCATCAAAAGAATAATCTCTTGTCTTACAGGAGGTTATTACATGACTTGTCTTGGGTTTTTTTGTGTGTGGCAGTGATGTGTGCAATTTCAGGCACGTGCAGAGGGCAAAGCAGTTACCCCAATTACTCACACAGTCAGTGAGATGTGGAATTTAAAATGATGGGTCCTTGCAATAGAAAAGGGTCTAGAGACACAGTTAGTTGTTGGAGTGAACGAATTATATTTGACAGCTTTTAACAAAAGGATGGAGTAACACGTGGCAGTCTGCATGTTTAATTCATGGCCACGTCTTACGATGTGGTAATGTAGATGTTCAAATCTTAAAATGACTATACAACTAACCGCAACAGATATTTTAATTATGTGGTGATGCTGCTGGGTTGGTAGTTTTGCACAGCACAAATAACAACAAGAAAACGTAACAAACTCGTCAATAATACCGCTCCCAAAACAAGTACACAATAGTCGACATCTCGGGCAAATGACCTTCCTCACAACATATGAATCAACACAAAAATAGTGTAGGCCATGAAACTATAAAAGTAAAAAAATATATATCCAGAAACTTGTACAAAAATAATTAAGTAGTTTTTTTTATGCAGAAACCATTAGCTGAGCCTGAGGACCACGATGCATATATTCAGCAACTGGTGATAGTTTTTTTTTGTGTGTACAATGTACCAAATGCCGAGCGATTTTTTTATTATTATTGTACACGATTCTTTTTTTATTAACTCACTGTCTGTTGTTGTTGTATCCTCAAATCTTCTAACTAAATTTTAACCCACTTCCCAATGTGGTATCGACTGCAAATTCGGTATACTTATGTCATACTGATGACAATACTATATTCCATCATAAAACACTTAAAAACATATTTTAAAACATTATTTTTTATATGTTATGTTTCGGCTTGGGTCTAATTGTCCACGGTCAACTGACGTTGGCTGTAATTGGCCACGGGGGCACTTCCTGGAGTCGTGGAGTTCTGCCATTACTAGTACGGTACCTTTCATTAAAGCGTGTTTTAAAGTTCGAGATTTGAAGCTTTCGTGACTGCAAGGATTCATACTCTTTGTTTTTTTCGGTAAAGTCACGTAGGTAAAAAATAAAATAAATGAAAACAACTCCATTAAATCACGACGTTTCGGGCGCAACACAAGCGTCCGTCTTCAGCTGGGAAAGCCCTTTCCCACCTGTTGCGCCCGAAACGTCGTGATTTAATTGAGTTGTTTTCATTTGTTTTATTTTTTACCTACGTGACTTTACCGAAAAAACCAGAGTATGAATCCTTGCAGTCACGAAAACCAAAGAGTACGTGTTTTTAAACATTTTTTAAAATATAACTATTTTGCATTACGTTTAAACTGCGGGTGCTGACACCCCCCCCTCTCCGTGGGTCACCGTGCGGGTTCATTCGTCACGAGCCCGCGGTCGTCATCAGGTGGGAAAACGCCCGAAAAGTCGTGATTTAATTGAGTTATTTTCATTTATTTTATTTTTTTTACCTACGTGACTTTACCGAAAAAATCAGAGTGTGAATCCTTGCAGTCACGAAAACCAAAGAGTACGTGTTTATTTAAATTTTTTTTAATATTACTTATTTGCACTACGTTTAAACAGCGGGTGCTGACACACCCCGTGGGTCACCTTGCTGGTTCATTCGTCACGAGCCCGCGGTCGTCCGCCAGGTGGCGCTGCGCGAGCACGCGGCCGACGTTCGCGTTTGTGGAACGGTGCCGCAGTCTTTCGTCGTCTTCCTCTCGCCACGAAATGTGGCCGACGCTCCTTGCACCAGATAGAGCGACCTTGTTTTTGGGGACAAGGCTATGGGTAGACGTTTAGGAGCGATTCCAGGTGCGGGTTTTAAGGATCCTGTGCCGGTCCACGAAGTTCTATACTTGTTGAATTGTAGAGCAAGAAAATTTTTTGAAGACGTTAGACCATCTATTTAGCGATATTTGGCTATTTTTTTGAGGTACGTTTGTGCGACGTAACGATTCAAGAGGTTAGGGGCCGTCCATAAATGACGTCACGCACTAGGGGGGGGGGGTCAGACATTTGTGACGATGTCTGACAAGGGGGGGGGGGGGGGTGAGAAATGTGACGTCACATCAAAATGCGCAACTTTAAATAAATATAGACAACACGTTCTACTTAATTAACTAGACTTTTTAAATAAATGTTTTCTCCTACAACATCAGAGTGCAGCGCCACATTAAATACGCACTACAATGACAATAGTTTAAAGCGATTTGAAGCATGTTTTATTTTCAAAATGGAAATATGGTTTTGGGGGGGGGGGGGCAGAGCTTTGTGACGTCATATTTAAGGGGGGAGGGGGGTCTGACTTTTTGTGACGCCGTGTGACGAGGGGGTCAAAAATCGTCCAAAATCGCGTGACGTCATTTATGGACGGCCCCTTAGCAATTCTGGGCCCTTTTTAAATCCTTTATATTAAGTTCACTTGCTTGCTTGCTTGCGTGCTTGCTTACGATCGTGCAAATATTTCGATCGTTTTTTAACCCACTTCCCGTGATCCAATCCAGCTGACATTTTGCACACAGACTCACTCATTGTGCGTGACAATTTATTTTCGTGAAATTTTTTTCCCAAAATGTTACACTTTTTAGGAAAATAAAAATTTCACTAAACACATAAAATTATTCAAGAAAACAACAACAATGTACAATATAAACAATCATACAAAAACTGAAAACCTTATAATCCTTATATACGACTTTCCTTATATTTAATTTAAAATACCAATGTGATAAAAATGAAACTCTTACTCAAGAAAAACAGAAATGAATAATAAAATGAAACCGATGCCACGCATATAAAGGATTTATAGTGAAAAACTTTGTTTTTACGGGTTAACTTTTTTACCACACCATGTTCAATTTATACCACACACACACACTTTGGCGATTGCTTTGCTTTACTTCGTAGTTTCTGTTCCTGTTCGTAAACAAATAAGTTAATTCTAGATTTGAAGCTTTCGTGACTGCAAGGATTCATACTCTTAGTTCTTTCGGTAAAGTCACGTAGGTAAAAAATGTAATTGAAATTAATATTAATAAAATTATTAATTAAATGTTAATTTCATTTTTACCTACGTAGGTAAAAAATGAAATTAAAATTAATATTAATACAATTATTAATTTTTATTTCATTGTTTACCTACGTGACTTTACCGAAATAACAAGTTACTCCGCTTGTGGAGGTGTGTGTGTATAATGTGAGACCCGCTTTGTAGCTGTGCTGTGCCAACTCATCACCGATGGCTGGAAGTCGGTGTGTACGCAGAGTTTTGACTTGCCAATAGCTCTCTTACTCCACAATGTAAACGTAACATTACAAAACCGGACATCTTCATTACTCTGGCTATTGATTTTTTTGGAGGGAATTATACTTTCCGATGGCGTCTTGCCACTAATCGGTGTCACTGGGGGAAGAAAAGCCACGTAGGCTGTACGTTTTTGTAATCCGAGAAAGAGTTCAAACGTAACTGGCGTTAATACAAGATGCATGGTTTGAGCAATTCTCTGTACGCAACATGAAAGCTAAGAAACACGTGTATTTTAATAAACACTGTATGACTTTAACCAGTAGAGGGAGACTCGTGTTCGTACCAGTTAAAGCATTGGCCCTGACTCAAAATACTTTTATCACCGTGTAATGTTGTTAAGCAAAATATATTTTGCACGTTCTCCGTCTACCTAATCTGTAACTAATTCCCGTGAATGACAAGTGTCAGCTTCGCTTCGTGTCAGAGTAAACGACGACGCAGTTTAACATTGATGCCCACAAGGTGAGCATCTGAACCGTAGAACCCATCCATTTAATATCCTGGCAATGTCTTTACACTCCCATGATAAACTTCTCTGTGCAGGGACCCGGGACATGGAAATACAATTATTTCCACGAGAAAGCACTGCTCTTCAAGGAAATGTAGGAATTTACTTTAATTAGGGTTCGTAAATTAAACCCAAGTCTATTATAAAATAGTTCAGCGCTTTTTACAACTTTCGGTGGCCTCGTGTTTTGGTGGCATTTGGAAACAATTACTGGAGAATTTAGATCCGTTTGCCAATTGTGCTGGAGTAAACGGTGACGAGGGTTTTGGCAAAGTGATTTTTATTTTTTTGCGCAGCGGTAAAATATTTTATCCACCGTTGCCCGGGAAGATCGGAGAGGTGAGTTAAATGGCCAGGTAGAAATGTCTGCTGATAACAGGCGTGAGGATGGAGAGACCATGGCAAGGATTTTATCCCGAGGCCTGTCATCTCCATTGACAGATAGTCTAATCCCACTGCCAGGTTTAATATTTAAAATTTACTTTGGAATAAAGGGGATAGCATTAGCATTTTAATGAGAGCTTCTTAATGGAGACATGACAGCAAACCTTATACTTTACATTTTTTGCCTTAATGGCGCTTACAGACAGAGTGTTTCAACTTGTAGGCTGAATATGAAGGTATAATACTGTAGTGACCTATTGACGGCAAACTCCAGTCATCCTCGCAGCGGCTTTTGGCTTACCATCGAACAAAGACCGTCATTGTGTCAAGCACTTTGAGATGTGCTTCTGTGGCCTTCTGGAATACTCTCTCTTCCGTCTTTAGGAAGCCACTGAGGCTATGCATTTTGAAATCTAGATTGAAAACTAATTTCTTTGGAACAGCTTTTTGTGTTTAGTTTGTTGTCCTTCCCCCCACACCTCCGATTAGCACAGTTGGCTTTGTAAGGTGTGAAAGAAGTTCAAAATGCATACAGCTATAAGATAAACAACCCGCTCTTGTAGAGAGACAAGCAGACTGGGAATGAAATTGATGTTGATCTGCTAAATCAATTTACACGAACACAGGAAACGGGGACTTTCATCCATGTCCATTTTATCATCTCTGGGCTGCCAAAAAAATTGCAATACAGTACCGAGCTTGTGGAGTCAGACCTCCATTCTTGGCCTTTAAATTAGTTTTTCGAATGAGACTGGCATTTTTTTGTTACGAGTTGGAAACATATTCTACAAACAACAAAAGTTTTTAAAATATAGTATTCCCAGTGTCTCTAAGGTTAGACTCCCCTCTATAATGATCAAAACACATCGACGTATTTGGCAGAGCTTCCACACTGGAAGCACACGAGCGCTTTCGCTCAGCGATGAGTTCCTCGCTGGCTCCTCGTGACGTCCGCGGCTCCTGTGGCCGGCAAGTGTGGGTTCTGGGTTTAGCATTGCATCTGGAAAAGTGACCGCTTGCATCGCCACTATCAATCCGAATTTTTTTTTCCAAGGGGCCTCTTAGGAGCACAGGAGTGGAGCGGCAGGCTCTCTGGGGAGATGGGAGATGCGCACGTGGTCGGTCGCTAATGGACTGATGCCGTGTGAAGACCAAGTACGTGCCAATACTTTCGTGCCGATTCAAATACCGTATGTCTGCTTGTGAATGCCATTAAAAGCCATACAATTTCAACACTAGCACTAGTTTGACACGTGACTCGGAGATGTGTGCTTTCGTGCAAATAACATGTCTCTTTAAGATGAAGTGTTCACGTGCTTGATTTTAACCTGATTTGTGAACTACACTTGGTTTTTACTTGTTTAACATTTTAGAGGAATAGAGTTTGATCACGGAATGGTTTGAATGTAATACTGCAGATAATTATTTACAAGTGCTGCGTCGGTGTGTCTTAATTTGTCGGCTAGGGGAATTGATTTTCAGCGAGAGGAGTTGCGCTGGTTGTCCCTGTCTCTCGTGGTGTATTGATCGGCGCTGTGGTGTGATACAGAGAAGATTGTTGGTGTGGTATTTTTCTGTAGAAAAATTATGAAACATCGTAACAAATGAATGATTTATCACAAGTGACAGTGGTGCATTTAACTTAATTTTCCAATTGAAAAAAGAATGCATTTGAGACACCCAATAATTGACAACCTGTTTTCCGTATGTGTATTTGAGTGAGCCTGCATGTGAGAGTTAATTTGATTTGTTACACGGATGATCCCCCTAAGCCAGGATCCTGGCTATATTACACAGCAGAAACGAAAGCAATACAACAATACAATATTGCAGAGAATGAATACAGGGGTCCTCAAGGAATATTTCGCAACAAATCAGCTATCTAACGGTCGGATGACTTCAGCCCAGCAACGTTTTTGTCTACAATATTGTGAACAAAGCACATTTTTTAAAACTTTTCTAATCATAGTTGCTCATCGCAGAGATGAAGGCTCAGACCACCAAAACAGCCAGAAACAAGCAGCACAATTGAAAGCACAAGGCAATTCTTGGATTGAATTGATGCTGTACAAACAAGTGTAAGCTTTGTGAGACCAGACAGGATGCTGTATCTTTGTGATTTTTTTTTCGGAGCATCTTCTTGGGGCTGCGACACGGCCCAGCGGGAGGGTGTCCGCTGCTTGGTGCAGAGGTGTTCATATTTGGAATCCGGTGGCCGCCCTTTTTGTTACTGTGGGTGTAATAATCATACGCACTCTATGCATCACAGTGGATGTTAAAGATAGTGGATATCATTCTCAAGAGTAGGCCATCGTGTCATGGTAAAATGTTGTTAACATTTGAAATTTGCCCGCAAAGTACTCAAATGTGATTAGACGTAGCAAGCATCGGCCCCTACTGGCAGACTAAAGTCCCAGGTCAGTCTTGCAAAGGAGACTCTTCCTTGTGTCTTGAGTTCTCACCTGGTTACACAAAATGAATTTGCCTTTCCTCTTCACCAGCTCCTATACTTGGGTGCGTATCATTTGCAATATAGTTAAGTAATTAATGGTTAAATACAAGCAATTTTGTATTTAGCCAGGAAAGCTTCACTGAGTGTCAAGAATGTGTGTTTTGGTTGGTCCTGTTTGAGATGTTGGGTCACTTTCCTTTTTTAGAGTGTTTTGTGTTGAGTGACCCACAGTCACTTGAATTATCATGTGTAGAATCATATAAGGCTCAAGGCACCACACTGACCACACCTTGCTGCCTGACCCTGGGAGGTGGGTGCATGAGTGGGGGTTGCCACCACTCATGAAAAAAACAAGCCAGGACAGCTCATGGAAAGAATAATATCTCACAATGGCAGAAGAGAGGAACGCTAAATGCATATTCATTGTCGTCAACGGTGTGTTATTCTGCAACTTCTTTTTTTTTTACTGAATATCCCAGGAAGACTTACATATGAACCTTATGGCGAAACCCCAGGGTACCTTAGTGCCCCGACTCTCGCATAATGTCCGTGATGCAGCCATTTTGAGTCTGTTGATGGTCGGCGATGCGGCAATCGACACATCTCGACGAGCTGTACACGATGCACCACCACGTGGTGCGTACGAGCGTTCAGGGTTTCAACGCAATCGTCCTCGCTACGTTTCGACATCGCGGAGTGTGGCACTGATTTCGGATTGATCGGTACCCCAGTCGCGGAGTTAAGTACACCCCTGGAAAAAATAGTGTCCCAGAAATAAAGTATTTAATTTCCTCGGCCATTTTGTATTATTTGCTACCCCGGAGTACCTCCATAAGGATCATATATCCCAGGACAGCTGAAGAAACTAGGGCAGGTGGCAACACTGTGTCAAGCAACGCGCAACCCCGTTAAGATCCACTAAACACCACCTCGGATTTGCCGGAGCCCCAGTCGTGCGCCATCAACGGTCACGCCCTGCTCCGCATCGGAGGACATTCCGTTCAAGGTCTTTTCGGTCCTCGTGCACCCCCCGTGCTGCCTCTAGCCACGAGACCATGAGATGAAGCATCCGTGGGCAGTAGCAGGGGAGCCTTGCTAAAAAACAAGAGGGATGGAGCAGAGGAGTTTGTGTCACAATTGGAGGTTTGTGTTGTACAAGCGGGGTTTTGTGCGCCTCCGCACCGAAACGTGCGCTCCGGAACTTTGGGCTCTGAAAGCGCTCTGTTGGCTGCGGCTGTGCTGCAGCTGCCAGCACTGGGGAGTGCGGCAGTGGTGAATCGGGGTGGGTGGGTGGGTTATGGCTGTTGTCGCACTGTGAAGGCTTTTATTCTGAAAATGATGCATGCAGTCGAGTATGCACATGCAGATTTGCGCACTGATGGTCTGGCCCAGAAGCTGTTAATGAGAGACAAATGCGATCTTTCATGATGTCTCTTTATGCATTCACCAAGAAATGTTGAGTGTAATGTCAGGAATGCCAGCGGGAGAACAGAGGGCCTCTTGTTGTGCAGACTCTACGTCTAACATGTGCAGCTGTTGACCCCTCCAATGACAAAGTGCTTTAAGCTGAAGCGAAGAACTCCTACACAACGGATGTTTTCTGTGCTCGCGCCAGGACACAACTTTCAAGTTATTCGTATAAACTGATGTGGCCTTGATTGAGGTTATGCTTGAGTTGAATGGGTGCTCTTTTGCATTAAAAAAGCTGCTGATTACCCTTTGCTCTAAATGGTTTCACCTGAGGTGCCCACATCCATCGCGCTCCCAGGGGCATGCTTTAGGCATCAGGAAACACCCACATTTATAATAACAGTAGTAGTACTTTGTTTATGCTGAAAGGCTTCAGTGAGCATCAACACTATTTTGTTCAGAACTGCCCTCCTCACCGAGTATGTTCGCATGTCATCGGACACCCACGTCTCAGGAACACTCCCACACTTACAAGGTGATAAACTAAAAAGAATTATAGCCAGGTGATCATCCTCCGTTTACTGTCCCGCCGTCTGCAGTGCATGTCAGGTGGCTCCCGCACTTCGTGATCTATGTGTGCTCCACCAACCTGACCTCCGAAGCGCTGAATGCAGCGTACGCCAAGCATGCTTGGCTCACATTCACGTGAACTATCGTACACTTGGGACCGAACACAGTATAACACTGCCTGCAGCTGCAGCTGCGGGTACAGGTGGGGGCGGGTTCCATGTGCTTGTCCATCGCTGTGGCACGACGAAACAGTGTTGTCCGATTCAATATCCTTTCCACAATTGGCTTTCACCGAGATGTAGCAACTGGCATCGTACACCGAGTCCTTTTCAAGAGCAGGGATAGTCGTCTTTGGAATTGCCAATGAACCTAAAAGTGGTCACTCTGCCCTGTATGCTCAGATTGCAACGTTCATGAATTGACTGATAGAAAGCAGTACAGCTCATTAATAAACTATACAGCAAGCCACTCAGTCGAGCTATTTACTCATTTTCTTTTGAAATTATATGGTTTCGCTTTTGCAATGCGCTGTGGGTAATTTTTAAATGCAGATATGGTGACAAGTGAACGGGAGGGCGGGGGGGGGGGTGTATGGACATGCGTGTTGAACTTCTTTCGCGCACATACGTAGCCAACCTTGCTAATCAGAGGTGCGGGAAATCAATGCATCTGCAGCATTCGCTGTCCACAAAGCAACGACTGTACACGCCGGGAGGGTCGCGCAGAGATCAGCGGCGTTGGGTAATGGCTCTTGAAGGCGCGAGGCCCCCAGCTGCTGGGATTGCGGGCAGGCAGAGAGCCGCACGTCGCACAAGGGTGCAAATGCTTGGCTCCTTAGGGATGCTGGACACGAGGCGTGAAGAAGTGGTTCTTGTGATTGTCACACACGCCATCCTCCAACCTCTTGACAGCAGCAACAGCAGGCGCCACTACCCGATCTGCAGTGGCCACGATCTATGGCTATTTGCACTTCTGCAAGGTCAGCAGCTTGAGATGGATCCCCAGGGGAAAGCTTTTAACACGGAAGAAGCAAAGGTTTGCTCAGACACCGTGAGACGCTTTTACGGCCCCCCATCTTCAGTGTTTACACATTTCTGGATTAATTTTGCAATCTGATGGCACACTTGCTCAAGACATATTTCACAAATTACACCGTAGATGGATTTTCGCCAGGTGTGCGTTTTTTTCCCCACGAATATATATTTGAATGCATCGTGAAGGTGTCAGGGTTTAATCCCAACATGGGATCGGTGTGTCCAAACGTGGGATTTATGTGTGTAGAGATTGCAATTTTTTATTATACACATATGCGCAGCCTCACGTGAACATGGATGTTGTTGTAAAATTGCGTTACTGTACTTGTGTCGGTGCTGGCAAATGATGAATCATCACGCCAAATCTATTGTTATTATTGTATTAACACATGCTGCTGGCAACGTGGGTTCATGGTGGGATTGTGAAGGCTATTGGTACGAATATTTGTTTTTCTGATTTGAGAAATCACAAGTGATCTAAAGGTGATCCACGGCATTGATGACAAGACTTATTTTTTTGATTGGCAATTACAGGTGAAAGTTCCAGACCTATTGTGACGTTAATTACTTGCTGTCAGCACCACAAATCAGAAAATGGCGAGGGATTAACAGAGGCAAGACAGCAGACGGTAATGAGTTCTAGAAGAGAGGCTATGTTAGGGCAAGCTGGGTGGCTCGGAAATGCAACCTACGGCAGCACTGATAGCAGAAAAAGCGAGCAAATGCAAGATACGCGGCCACACATGTTGTTTGTGTTGCCTTGTGGCAGCCTCACGGTTCACACGCTTGGGCTGTTGTGGCACCGAAGGGCTCGTGGTTTTGTGCCGTGTACTTGCACACACGCTGGACCACCGGGGCCACAAAGCTTGACTTGGAAAGAACAGGTCCAGCCCAAGGCCATGCACGGTTTTTAGGCAAAACCAAATAGGCACTAAATTATTCAAATGCAGCTGCGTAAGTGCGTTTGTATCTTTGTGGAGGAGGCTCGTGAAGGACACTACTGGGCAGTTGGAGGCAGTCGCCATCCAACAACAACGGAGGGTGGAGGAGCGACGCTCACGACAACGAGCGGAGCAGCCGGGTGGCTAAAGCACAGCAAGTTGGCACAGTAGGGGGCACAGGTGGTGCATCAGCCAGTCATCTCAGTCGACCCGTGGCACCTGGGTCTGCCCCGTGACCTCGTGCCAGCGGGCGTTTGACACTTCACGTGTGGCTTCAAGGTGCACATGGCCTGGCACAAGCGTCGTGGTGACGTTAACGCCACTTAGTGGCGAATGGCGGTTGTTGTTGTATCTTTGTTTATATCTGTTGGGAAAAAGTGGTTCGTTGTGCAGTAATATTCCGATGTACGCCTCCCCTATTTACGTAGTTTAGCAAATAGGTCGTCACTTTAATAATACCACTTCCTGAATACGTCGCCTCAACCCACACTTACGTTGCTGACAGCATCATCCGCCCTCTGTCGTATCCATCGCCTCGGCCTTCACCTCCACCTACCCTGTAAATGACATTGGTTTAAATCGTTTCGATGTTCGTCGCACCTTTCAGGAACACATCCCCGACGTAAACCGGGATATTATTGTGTATACTTTATGCGGTACTTTGTTTTTGAATTGATGGCCTTGCGTGATATGTGAACATGTCAGTCCACTGTTGCACGAGGGCCTCTCCATGCTCCCTCTTGTGGATGCCATCCGGCAGCAGTGGCATGAACAAATAATTGCAGGGCTGCATCTTTACCTCTTAAACTGTTGATTACATGCGTAGCTTCTGGAACAACGTGTAAACCAATCCCATGTATTATTATTACTATAACACAACTCAATTAAGGCTTTCCACCCATTATCTACTACCCTCCCTCTGGTTCTCGCTGCCGCTGCTGCTGTGCCCTATAGGCCTGTGATTAAATTTAAAACATTAAATAGGTTTACATGTGCACTGTACAGTATTTGTTTGATTAGATTGCCCTGTAGCGGCTAGCATTAGCATTTCTTGGCTGTTATTATGTATTCAAGTGAAGCATCAACAGATACTTAATTAGTTGTGGCCTTCACCGTTATTACACAAGGGTGTGCATTTTCAAAGCTATTGTGGTGAGATGTATGAAAACTAATTTTGGGGGGAAAAAACTTAAATCACATCTCTATGGAGATGTTTTTTTCTAAAACTGCCATTCCGTCAGTTGGAATTCATTCTCACACATTAACGAAATTAAATGTGGATGCGGTATTACAATTATATAACAGATTAAAAAAAATCTTGGTCCGCACCACAGCCTGCTGAAAAACAACCGTAGTTTCCACATGCTATAGGACAGCGGATTATGGCTTTGTGTGCTGCTGCTGCTGGGATGTGTGGGTGCATCTCCTCCCACGAATTCTCGCGCTGATTGCGCATCTCGCAGACCCTTACCCATGCGTGATGCGGAGATACTTTTTGTATTTTTCAGATGAGTCGCAAATGTTCAGTGTACAATCATAATTAGTGAAATACTGTGGGGTTTTTTTGTTCTTTGCCAGCCATGTAACATGATTATTCTCCATGACCTTCAATGAAAATGTATCAATGAAAGGTGAAATGGCGAGTAACGTACACTGCGTACAGCAGTGACGTGCGGTGAGGTCAATGGCTGGGGAGGCACTGGCTAGTGTCAGAGCCAGATTGACACACTGGGGGGCGTGACCTCACTGAGGGGCGTGTCCTCACTGAGGGGGGCGTGTTAGACACATCCCCCTTAGTGAGGCAGATGTGATAGCTGCCTCCCCTGGTGCTTTTTGATTACAGTTTCATGACGAGACCAGCGAGCCTAAATATATTTCTACACATACGTGAAATGAGCTACCTGGAGTATGGAAGGCGAGGACATGAAATGAAGGGGTCTACAAACATTACATTGGTGACATACTGAGATAGTAACAGGCACGCGCTTATTGCCCGCATTCCATCCAGTTACTGAGGGGTTGCGCAATCAGAGGGGAGGCTGAGCTCGTCGCTGCCTCACCTCTCGTCTCTTCCTGTATTTGCAGCGGAGCTCCGCAAATTTAGCGATTTTGACGGATCAAATCCAAATCGTGTGATTGAATGGCATTATTTTAAAAATGGCCTGGCGAAAATGGAAGCCCACTGATTGAAATTGCGCTGATTTTAACTGAACGTAAAAGAACCAGGTATGCTTCTGTGGGATCTCCACACGAAATCAAGCCTGTATACTATAGATGTTTTTTGTCAAGGTTTTTCAAACAATAAACAGCAGATGCGCAGCAACAAACAATCACAACATAACACAACAAAAGTCCGATCCCCTCTTCGCCACCGTGGGTGTGAAAGTTGTTTTTGAACCGTCCTCTCGTTGAGAGCGTTTGGTGTCTCACATCAATAGCTGTGAAATTGCTTTGCTCGATCATGCACGGAAAAAGCATCGGAGCATTTGTCAAGGCAGAACGCACTGGGCATTCGTCAGCTGCGGCAATTCAACCGCTCGAACGTACACACACGTGACTCCTTTGGATTATATTATTTTCTGCAGAATGCTTTGTATAAAGACCTTGGCGGATGGGTTCAAATTCATACCACATGCCGGTGATATTTCTGCCTTGCGCAAGCTTTTATGCAATGTTTTTTTTTATTTTAATGGTCACGTCCTCTTGGCTTGCATAGGTTATTGATAGCATCCCACCCTGGTTTCCGGCGTGCAGGCCGTTTTGTAATTATGGCATGCACAAGCGCTCTTGCCTTGCATCACCACCACCACCCACCCACCCACCCCTCCTCATGTGGCTGCCACTTGGTACAGTCCAAAGTGATTCCTCCCGGCCAGGATTAACCACAGCACCAGTTGTGAAATTTTGTTCCCGAGTAAGCAGCACAAGTCTACTAGATCACCCAATTTGTTCACCTCTTACCTTGAATTTTGTAGTTTCGCATGTATATTTAAACCTGCTTTTATAATTGTTTTCGTATTTATTTCGGAGCAACCGTAACGCACGGTGGGCGCACGCGATGAACGGATATTCTGACATCCAGGATGCAGCTCACCTTCATTGGAGAGAGGATTTGGGATTCTGTCGATGAATGCGCTGCATTCGTCCGGGCCAGCTGTTGTGTCCAGCAGGAGGCTTGTACACACTGCCCATGTCGACGGATCACCTCTACGCCTCTGTTTATGTGATGGGATGGCTTGAACCGAGCCACAGTGCTGCCTGCGCGCTGTAGCAACCTTACAGCAAAATTTCAACAACAGCAGCAGGAACAACAAAGAGAGTGCTCGCGGGAAGCTGCTGCTTCAGCCTGGGAGTTACTGTCTGCCTGCGGATGTCCCATCCAGCACGGAGGAATCCGTCGAGTGCTCGGGGGGCAGCGGTTTTCGCGCGGCGGTGACAACGGTGTCAAAAAATCCATCTTTTTGAAACCGCCTCGCAGCACTGCAGAACCACGTGGAGACCCACCGTGGGTTTGTTAAACACCCATGGTTCCTGTGCGTGGATGCAGAGTCGGTCCCCTCGCGCACGCGGCGTGACATCGTGCTCGTCGTCTGGAGAATAGATTTTTGTTTTGCGCTGCCGCGACACGCGAATTAGTTTTTGTTTTTTTCAAAGAGCCTCGGTCAATTGGTTCTCTCGACTTTTGCAGAGCGGCATGTACGTTCATGCTGGAAGAAGGCGCTCTTCAAAGCCGTTTGGAACATAGGCGAATGATTGTGTGCGATTTAGCATTGAGATGAAGAACAAAGGCACACTGGTCTCATAGAGTTTAGCGACACAGTTTGAAGAAGCGTTTTGTGAAGACATAAATCGATTTACTTGTCATTGCCTGAGGTAAGAACACAATAATTGCATTCTTTTTCACGCGGTATTTAAACCATGCGCTGGTAAACGTCATGCGCATTGCTGGCTGAAGCAATTTTTAGTGAACGTGTAAGCTGGCTCTTCTGGAGCACAGCCGCCTGCCTCTGCAAAGCCGCAGCAGGTGAAGCCAGAATGTCGGCGGCACAAGCAGACGGTGACAAGGGACGGATGGGCGACGTGCTGCGCCCGGGCAGCTCGGAGGGCCCCCCCCGCGTGCGGCCCCCCCGCACAGGATCGGAGCCTCGGAGGAAAACCGTGTACCGTATCTGCGTCACAATGGTGAAACACGAATCCCTGGAGGAGAAGGGAACGGACGAGTGGCCTCCGGATGCCGACGCCACCGCCGTCTTTCTACGGACCGATGCTCTCATGGGCGGCGGCTCGAGAGGGGCAGCTGTGCGCGACGAAGGGCGCGAGTGCACGGCATGTGCCTCCGCTGCCACCGCTGACGAGAGGGGAAGCTGCGAACGAGGAGAGGGCCGTCGATGGGAAGGATGTATCGAGGGTGCCAGCGATGGAGTCTGTCCAGCGTTTGCAGCGGAGATTGGTGCTGAACACGGGAAAGTGCAGGCACTCGATTCACTGCATGGAAAGTGCGAAGAGGAGGCGTGCGCGATCCCCGAGCAGGTGAACGTCAGAGAGAGAGTTAGCGTTTACGAGCACATTGCCGACGGTGCCAAGGTGGGATCGGCAGGTTCAAAGGGACGTGTCGCGGCACGTCCAGAAAAACAAATGCACGTGCGGGAAGTGGACAAAACCCTTGTATCTGCAGAGAGGAGCTCGCTTGTTGTATTAGCCACGGGAGAGTGGCCTGGAGAGCGTTGGAGTAGTGAAGTGGCGTCGCCCAACTTAAAGGGCCACGATCAAAAGGCTCCCGTAAGTTTCGCTGTCAATCATGGTCTAAATAAGCATACGGAATGTCTGACGGGACACTCTGTAGACACGTTGAGCTTCTCAAACAAGGGTCAGATTTCCAGCGCTGATCGCAGCTGCTCACCTATATCAGCATTGGCTAATGAACATGGATCCGGCTCATCTGGCAGCAGAAGCTGCTCAAAAGTTGGGCTCAGGTGCAGCAGGG
Organism: Lethenteron reissneri; assembly: GCF_015708825.2. NCBI lineage: Eukaryota > Metazoa > Chordata > Hyperoartia > Petromyzontiformes > Petromyzontidae > Lethenteron > Lethenteron reissneri. The sequence continues at coordinate 3,011,967 of NC_083799.1, forward strand.
CCCAGATACGAGATTGTAACGTGAGAAAGCGACCTGCCAGTGCGTGTGCATTGAGCACATTCGAAAGCCAGGGTACCAGGGCTAGGGATGCCACGATGTCAGCAGGGCTGCAGAAAGTTGAATGCCAGAGGAAAGTCAAGAGCGCCTGTGGACATATTTGTGTCGGCAGAGGATTGACGGTGGACGGGTCGCAATATCATAACCTGGTTTCGAGTGAGAAAGATGCAAATAAATGTCTGTGTGCCCTTAAGGTTGGTCCCTCCAGAGCGAAATCTGAAGCGCGCTTTGGTCACAATGTGGCGGATTTGGCAGAATTGTGCTCGGCACAAAAAAATGCAGTTAATGATGGCAACAAATTGGCTTATTCCAAATTGACTAAAGCGGACAATGAAATAGGAACAGCCGAAACGATGGCTGTCATGCCAATTGGCCAGAGCGCCACACAGGGGCAATGCATTGTTGGTAACACTGATAAGCAACCTGTGACAACTGCTTCTGCAACAGCAGCCTCATTCGATGATATGCCACAGCCATCATGTACAGCGAGTGCTCGGAATGTTTCGAGTAATGAAGAGAATAAGTCCGTGCTTAACAGTGATATGCAACAGAGCCCAAAATCGAATTGGGGTATAAATCACTCCATTTTGAAAAGAGAAGATGCTTTGGATAGGCCAGGCAAGCCAGGGGACAAGGCTTCACTTCCCGGTAGAAGTGGAGTGGATGGGTCCTTCACTGCCATAGGATCCCAGACTCCGTGCGCACCCATCACTGAAGACAAACCAACATCAGCAGCTGCTGAAAGGGTCATTGAAGAAGCGTTGCAGGGAGCACGCACAGATTTTAAATTACTTGAAGATGACTCAACTGGCCCAGACATGCCTGGCACAAGTCAGAAAAGGCCCACGAGTCTGCTCTTGCCAGGCGCCATGGGCTCAGGCAGGAGGGAGGTGCTGAGTGATCTGGATTCTCCCCTGTGCCGTGAAGGGCAGCCACTGCAAGTGCCGTGCTCCCTGAGCAACGACCTGCAGAAGCTCACTCTGCCCAAGAGGGAATCGGACCATTCAGTGAACCACAAAAACAAGTTTCTCATGCCTTCGAAGTCAACTCCTGGACGACCACAAAAAAGCTTCAGCTTTCGGCTGCTCGGAGGGAGGGATGCGATGGTGCAACGGAGAGCGGAAAGCCAAGACAGGGCAGAGCGGCACTTAGGAAAAACGTGTCAGGTGCCCAACTTGACAAAAGGAAGGTCCGTGGAGAGGAAGGTAGTGCCGACCGTGCGCCTTCACGAGAAGCGGAAAACGGTGGATGTCGGGGAGGTGCTCTCCAAGACAGACGGGCTGCTTCTGCTGCTGCAGGGTAACCATCAGCCGCACATGCAGCCGGAGCGCGCGAGCCAGACTCCTCGATCCGTCTCCAGCGAGGAGGACAACGAGATGCCTTCAGCCGGACCGGGAGCCGCAAGCACCAACCCGCTCTCGCCGATGGAGAAGGCCGGTGCAGATGACCCGCACAAGCTGCGCAGGTTCTTCAGCGGTATTTTGGGACAGAGAGACTCGGGGTCGCACCTCTGGTTCGGTCTTGGGAACTACCGCGTGGACGAGAAAGGAGGGAAGGCCACGGCTGAGGAAGTGGCGGACCTCGATAGAGGCTCTGAGCCGGAAATTCGTATTCACTTGGATAGCATCAGCAACCCCGAGGGCAACGGCACGAGCGGTGAGTTTCTCCCAGAGCCTCTCTCTCTGTGCATTAATATGCATTGGCTGTTGCCCCTTTTCCCCACATGACGTCCGCCACAAGAGCAGGTAACATACGGTCATAATGAGGATGCCTTAATGGGAACGACTCGCCAGTCTGCCTGCTCCGGGCTGATTCTTGGAGTGGAATGGTACTAATTCAGACATTCACGCTGCTGCCATGTTAACGTGCACGAATTGAACAAAACAAAATGTGTAGGCCAGCTGAACATCTGCCCAGTTTGTGCTGGGCATTACAAAAAAAGTGTGCAGTCTTGCATAATCCTTTAAGCAAAAAAAAAAGTAATCTGGGTCACCCCACACGTCTGACAGCTGTGACTTGCATTTGCTTAATATAAACAGAAGAGTGAAAAGCGTTGTAGTTTCGAAGCTGGCTTATTAAAAAAAAGTTATTGTGCGCTGTAAAGTTGAGAACACATCTGACGTTCATGTCATTTTCCCCTGACTTTTGCTCAGCCCCTCGCATCCCAGTGAGGCGCCCGTCGGTAGGGCCCCCTTGCCCTTTGTCAGTGCGACCCCATAGGGCCACAGGCATTCTCATTTGCCCCGATGCCCTTCCCGGGGTTAATGAAATCCAGGGCGTGCATATCCAGGGCCTTTAGTTGACAATGGCACCACGAAGCAAAGGTCAGACGTGCGGCAGGAGGTGTGGCATCAGGTGCCTGAAGGAATGGCACCGACCGAGATAAGCCACTTAACGCGTGCGCTCCGAGGTGTCTCCCTGTCAATTTGCCGGGTTGTTTGGCTGCGCTTGTTTGTCTTGGCTTTATTCAGCGGGGCTAGGTTGATGCAGGGAAAAAAACGCTTCTCATGTGTGCCTTACATCTCTCCTGTATTGGTAAAATCAATTAGGGGATTTGTATTTTACTGTGCTGACTTTTTTTAAAGTAGAAAATTTACCTAGGTTTCATGTTATTAAACTCACTCTGCTTTTTCGTAATGTGGCAATTGGCCAATTCTACATGTGGAAAAGTAATTTGCATCGTGAAACGACCGCGCTGCTGAGAGATCGTTAATCCAATGTCATCGGAGGACATGGCATGTAATTGCGTGCATGTTGCTGCACGTGGCCATGGTCAGCACAATAACAGGAGCAAAATCTGATGACAGCGCTGTCTTCGGATTCCTCCTTTTGTTCTCTGCACTGCTGTGCTCCATTTCTCTGTGGTCCCTGTGGATAGGACAGCCAGGTAATTAGAGTTGTTTGGGGGGCCTTGCCTTCCGTCACTGTGATGGATGTTTGTCATTTAGCTTCAGCCCTGACGTGGGTACACTTTTGGTGGCGCTGAATTGAAAAAATGGGCTCCGCGGGTCCAATTGAAAGTGCACCGTGTCCACAAACCGCGACATTAAAGAAAGCTTTTGTATTCCCCGCTAGATCCTTTTTTTTATATAAAAAATATATTTAAAGAACGAAAAATTAATACGGCAAAAACCCAAAACCAAACAAGCTTTAGGGTTTTAATGAAACGCATGCCTGTGTGTCGCCGCGTTTTGGAGTATTTGTTGCGTGAAATGTATGCGGTGTATAGGCTCTTGAGCAAACAGAATGCAAGGGAAACATGAAAGACTACGGGGAAGGTCGTTTTCTCTCAAGCGATGTTAAATATGCGATCTGAAGGAGAGCCTTTCTTGGGGCGCAGCAGTGCGTGACCTGGTGTCTGGCCAGAGCCAGCCCTTTCATTCGCAGCCGCTGGCTGAAACTACGCGCTAGCACTCACTCTGTCCGTGCCAGAATAATTAGCGAGTGTGAGCAGCGGTTCACGGTTGTGGAGGGGGTGGTGCTGTGGGATGGGTGACATGACGTGCGCTGCTCGATTGTATCCCCTGTTATGGAATGATGGCTGGCGACGGCACAGTTTGTCTGTCCCGAGGCCTGTCGGCTCCATTATGGGCACCAGTGCAAAATGTCAATACTGAGTTTAATAGCAAGGAGTTCTCGATTTGGTTTGTTTCTCTTTTGTTCACTATTGGAGCTTTTTGAGTCTCGGTGAGGTAGTCGGACTTTTTTTATTTGACAAGAAGTCTCATTTGTGAGTGAGATCTGGGGGAGTAGGGGGTCAATACGAGAACGCGGTGCTTAAGTAACTTCCCAAAGACATTTGGCAAACAAACAAATCTAAAGGCATTTAAAAAAAGTGCCTGATATATAAACTCTGGGGAGAAAAACACTATAAAAATGTAAAACATGATTACATATTAAATTGTTGTGCTATAATTGAATGATTAAAATGTCAATTAGATTTTTTAAAATCAATTTTACGTGTCTCATCATCAACTTCTATAAAATGTAATTTTTTTCCATTTCATGGGTTACACATATATTAAATACACCCATTGTTTATTATCTACGATGCTTGCTAATTCGTATGTCGTCACCGTGCTGGTGTGACTTTCCATGGAAATGCGTGCCTCCTCACCCAGCCGATCAGCCTCCTCCTCCTCCTCACCCAAATTAAACCATCAGGTCACTTGTTTAGGTAAACAGCTCACACCAAGGGGATTACGGCTACTCGTTACCAAGAACAGGCAGTGCATGTGCGCACTTTCCACGTCAACTCCACTCAAGTGAAATGTAGATGGGAGCGTGTGTACGTCCGAACCATGGATACGGTTTATACGCAGGCTCGTGCGCCCTCCGGCTGCAGCACAAACGCGTGCAGACAGCACAACAAACGCGCCCCTCAAATCGCCCTTAGTGTTGACGTGCTTCGCGCGTCATCGTTGAGATGTTAACTACTTCACCTGGTATGCAGGAGGTTGTGGGTTCAATCGCGATCCTGACGCCTGTATATTTGGAGTTTGCATGTTCTCCCCGTGGTCACGTGGATTTTTCTCCGGGTCCTCTACATTTAAAATCAACATGTGTTTATAGTATTTAGCTCCTATAGATTTCCACGTAATATGCCACTTCGTTTATCTTCTGAACAAGAGCTATATAGCTCAGTGGGCCTTACCTGGTAAAATAATCATCAGTGAGCCTTGCGCTTGTTAGAGCTCGCTGGTAATTAAAGCGTGGCTCGACTGCTCCACAACTTTCAATCCGCGCATCCGTCGGGTGTAAACCACTCGTGCGATATGCACGTCACTGCTGAGGTGTTAGCAGTGTGTGTCATTAACTGCACTTTCTGTGACATGTGGTTTCGGTCACATCATGCAGGGGAAATTAAACCGTTCCCGAAGATTATGTCTGCAGGCGCAGGGTTTTTTTTTCTGTCAGCAGGTGTAATTCCCAAGTCTCTCTACCTCATCTCATTCAAATGTATGTGAACCAATATCGACCATTTTTACAGTGGTTTTTATAAACTAAACTGTATGCTTTGCAGTGCGTTTCTGTCTGTCTCTCTGCGTGTGCCAGTAGGCACAAATTGTGGCATATTTTCTGAGATTGTCTGGCAGATGTGAGTGCCATGAAAGGAAATATTTGCCCTTCTGATGTGGTCGGTAGCATTTGACATGAATTTGCAATTTATCACAAAGCGCTTCAATGACGGAAACAGAGAATATTGTGCTGTAATATTGACATTCAGGTATCAGCATAATGGTTCCATAATTTAACATTTTCCAACCTTAACACTTGACACTAATGAAAAGGAATGACCCTAGGCTTGCAGAGAGGGCTTTTGGCGCATCCACGCGGCATCCGGGAGCTGCCTGTAAATAACACATCACACAGTCTCTTGACGTCCTGTGGTACGGTCGGCTTGACTCTGGCACGCCAGGCACATTTTCCGGCGATCAGCACGTGGGGTACTTGTCTGTCTGTGTGGCGGCAGTGCCTGTGTCAGTGTCAGCATGCGTCGGTGATTGCTTCTGCAGCTGCGGTCTCTGCTGGTTGATGCAGCACTCGCTCAGGTTTCTGAATCGGAAATTTTCCTTTGTTCAGCTTGTAACTGTGACGCTAATGCTTCATATTGACGGTGCTGCTCAGACACGACTTTCAATTCACGGATGAGTGAATATGAAGATCAACAAATATAACACGTTTTTTGGAACTTACATTTTTTATAAATATGATTTACTCCCGAGTGAGGAAAGGGCATGATAGTTGCTTGGTGTAAAAAGCCTTGCTCATAGTATACATACATTAATGCACAAGTGATTCTTGTTATCCAGCACCAATATTAATGTTATTTCCAGGAGCAACACACTTAAGTGGTCGCAGCCAGGTTCTATAATGATTGGAGTGGTTGTGGGCAGAGCTTTCCTTGACGAGGCCCAGCCGACTGATTGTCAAGATGGGACGCATTCAGTGATAAGCGAGCATGTTGTCTCTCACCCACACACGCCAATGCCCTTGCCACTGACGCATATTGGACAGACACCAGACCGCAAAGAACAGCCACGTTCCCTGACACATTTCCCCCGTGGACGACTATTTAGGGCAGCAGGAAAACGCATGGGCCATCGTCTCACCGTGCAACGTGAGCCGATTTGGCGTGTCCACTTGTGCTACCGCAAGGTTAAAAACGGCGTTGAAATGTGGAGCCAAGTGTGAAATTGCCCTGGGAGTGACCACAGAAAGAGATCTTGATTCATCGTCCACTCGCTACGCACGTGACAAAGCATGTACGTTTGAAAGCGCTCTGTACCGATCACAATTTACTGCAAGGTAGAAAGAGGCGAATGGGCAGCGAGTATATGTTGCTAGGGATGGGTTGTGGTGATTTTCTGGATGCTAAACTGAGGGGTTGTGAGTTGGTGGCTGTGTAAGAATGGGTGGCGGAGATCGAGTGACTTCTTGGAACGGTGGACTAAGCCGACTCCGCCGTTCCCTCGTGTTTTTGGACTTTGCCTGGGAAGCTCTGCTGATGCTCATGCCCACGGTGGTTGTTACACCCTCGAGTGCATGCGTGAGTCGGAGATATTTTCCCTTCTTCTGTCATGTCCTTTCCTCATTATTTATGCACCATCCCCTCTATCTTTACCATTTCTGTGCTCATGAGGTTGTATACTTTTCGTGGCTTTTGTGTTTTGTAAGGCATTTTTAAATGCTGTGGATTTCAGCGCCGAATAAATAAATCCAAATCCGCATCCTTTATCCCTCCTGAGCAGAGGGGAAATGCGCGAAGGCGAGGCGATGCAAATTTGCCGTGCCACCATGAAATGCCATCTCCCCAGAGATGCATTCACCTGGGGCCTGGGATCCACACACATGGAGGAGGGGTTGATGCCTGATCTGCAACATAGGTGTGTGAGACATCCTCTTACAGTGGCTCTGTGGTACGTGGCAGGAGGTAGTAGACCAGGCAAGTCGCTCGTGTATTTGGATTCCTTGTGTGCACACGTTTTATGTGAGCGCTCCGTCTACTTTCCACGTGAAATCTGCTGAATATGCTGAGCATGGTACAACAGACACTCATTGAGGGTCTGCTGGACAAATGAATACATATATTTTTTACGTGTATAGCATGAGTTCATTTATGTATGACATTGAGGACATGTGTGGAATGTATTACTTTCTAGAATTATGGTTCCTACAGAAAAGTAACCTCAGTGGGAGAAGAACACAGAGAATGACAACCGCAGAACTTGAAAGCATAGGTGAAACCGACATGGGTCGAAAGAAGTTCAACCCCGTGTGCTTTTTCTAACATGAGTTTGGGCGAACATCTCTGCTCTGTGTGATTTCCAAAGGGATTCTTTGTCTCGTGAGATGATGCCGATAGCACCGCAGAAATAACATTGTAAAAAGAAGACTCCAAATTTTTTTTTCAAGAAACACGTGTGAATGATATCAGATTTTCAAACATATGTTTTTAAGCCTCGCACGCTCGTGCTGATTTTCACAAAGCGACACAGGGCGTCAACAGGATAATTATTTCCAAGTTCCCCCTCGTTCCATAGCGGCGATCGTTATAGCTCGGCGCCTCGGTGAGCGTCGGTAAAAGTAAGTGTGTGACGACAGATCGATGTGGCAACTGACAGTTACATCACTTCCGTGTGGAATGAACGCATCGCCGCAATATTCGCCCATCGAATTGAATGTCACGCCACAATCAGGCTCTCGGTACGCAGGCAAGTTCCCGTCACGCTGCGAATATCTCCACGGCTTTGCACCAGGCCTGAAACACAGCGGTAAATAAGCGGCGATCGTTTCCCGAGAGTGGGATGCGCGCGGGTTTCCTGATTGTGCCACGCTTGGTCTCGCGGGGGAGGGGGGGGGGGCCCTGCCCGCTAGCGGCATGGTGCCGCCAATTATTGCACTGTGTAACAAAAAATAATTATTTTTTGTTCCTGGGTAGTGTTATTTTCCAATTGCGTATGCCTCAAAAGTACAGAAAATGGCTATTATTCCCCACAACCTTTGCTTTTGTGACCAGGACAGTGATATTTTGAAATGTACCTATTTTCAATGAGAAAACGTGTGCATTTGTGTCATTCCTTCACGTAAAGTCCTGGTCAACTCAGATAGTCGGCCAACACAACAGTTAACACTTTACCTGGTTGATCAACGTCCTTCCAAAGATTGCTAAATCTGCATCCATCTTCTCGGTTGAAATCATGTCTGAGTTGTGTGGAAATCCTCCCCGTTGCATTACATTTCTAAGTTTGCTAAGTTTGATCTTTCTTCTTTGTCGCTCTCTCACCTTGTTCCATCTCGCTACATTTCTTCCTGCCTGAGCAGTCCGCCTGCTGTATTTTTTTCACCTGAAGACGATTATTGCTTGTGTTGCGATCGAAACGTCGTGATCTATTAGTTATTTTTCTATCTAAGTGACTTTACCAAAAGAAGCAAAGATAGTATCTTAACACCTGTTTTGTTGCCAGAAAAAAGGGGAAAACCTATTCTCATAAATAGCATTACACTGGTCAACACACTTTTTCTGGCATAAGGTATTCCAACGGTTTTAAGGTAATTTTGGGGTGCTGATTCCAAATCTGTCTATCACATCAGGTTTTTGAGATATAAAATATTGCATTTTCAATAAAAACTGCAGAAGAAAAATATTAAATAAATGTGGATATCTACATAAAATGATATTATAAACACTATCCTAAAAATACAGCACCATATTTTAACACTAAAGCAGTCACTGACTCGCAACAACTTGCAATCATAAGTGACAGAGATAATTTCGGGTAAAATCAATGAAAATGGGGTATGCCGATAGCATCAAAATTAGATGTGATAGAGCAAATCAGATTTGGAATCAGCACCCTGAAATTAGTCTAAAACAGCTGCAAAAGTCCAGGCCAGAAAAAAAATGCTTTTTTTTTTTTGACCAGTGTTATTAGTGTTTCTTTGATTAAAGTGCAAGCAGTTTAATCAGTCAGCTTTCATTCACAGTGAGTGTCATCATGAGCAAGAGGAAGGGTGGCAGTGGTTACTGAAGACATCAAAACACTCGTCATTGCCTGGAGAGGAGAGCAGAGGAAAGGAGCAGATGTGACTGCAGAGCAGGGGAGAGGAAAAGAGATGACCAGAGAAGAGAGGAGAATATAGGACCAGAGAAGAGAGGGCTGGAGGGGAGAAGATCGGAGAGCAGAGCAGAGCAAACTCCCCTGCTGCCCACCCAAGTTTACTTGTAAATATGTAAAAATAAAAATAACAATTTGCTAAACCTTGGCCACAATATCTGGACTTGTCTTCATGTAACAATGCATAGATTTCTGTTCATATTATTGTGGTTATGGTTGTACTTTATGAATCCAAAATCTCTGCCATGACATATAATGAAACAAGAAAATGTAAAAAAAAAACAGAGCAATGTAATACAATACACTATTAGACATTATTGTAAAAAAAAAGTCCATCCCATGTGTTAGTGCATTTTTTGGGGGGGGGGGGGAGGAACCCCCAGATCCCCTCGACCCCCTGGAAGATTTTGTCCCCCCCAATGTTGACTCCATGGCTACGGCCTTGCCGTGCAGGTACGGCAAAGGGCTGCTACGGCTCCTCCGTCCTGCCACTTTATTAATGTTCCGTTGCTTCTGTTGTGTACACAAGGCGCATTCGCGTCTCGGTCTGCAGTTTATATTTCGTAGGCCACCGAAGCACCCCCCCCCCTGCCGCCGCCGCGCAGACATAGCGAGGGAGCTGCACGCGGGGACTGTACGCGCAGTCTTTGTGTCTGCCGCTGAGAACAACGAAAAATAAATGTCAACCACCAATGTCATTCTTTTCTCTGCTTGTTAAGCCTCATCTTCTAGCATTCATGAAGATAGTACTGAAAATATTTGTGTCCAATCTCGCGACGGACCACGGCAACACGACGTGACAATGTGAAATGGCTGATGGCGAACGGGGGACATCTCCCCGAATTCTCTCGTCAGCTGCGGCCTCTGTATGTTTGTTTGGACAGTGAGGTCTCATCACAAACAAGAAAGGGAAGGTGACTTGCATCTCACAATTGAGTGATGGCCTGGGAATCGGTGGTTAAAAAAATTGACAATTTGAGAACAAGAGTACCGGGAACTCTGCTATGGCCATAATTTATACAATGGTCATTGTCGTGGTTATGCTATTTTAATCATGATGGTAAAGGATGAAATTCCATCCTCATTAGAGCCTGGAGATGTAGCACATTCACAAGTTGACATTCGCAATGCATTGAGAAGCACGGAATTGTAATTTGCATGAGGATAAATGAAGAGTTTTTGCTGCGCAAGTCACGGGCGCCTAATCGAGGGCTCCTAAAGCGAAGACTGCCAACGAAGCTGCATATTTCTTCTTGGGACGTTGCTCGAAGGAAGCCGCAATACCACGGATCGCTGGCGTGGCATCGAGTGGCCAGTCTTCAATGTGATGCATCTGACAGAGAGCAAGTTGCTCAATATGGAGGTTCTCAATTCATAGGCACCTCGCCCAGGAGAAGAAAAGCATCCTCTGATGTCACAGGGTGCCGCAGGAGTGATGGTGGTATCCATCTGTGTGGGTCAATCATTACCTACCTCGTCCCGCCCCCCAGAATAGATTCCTGCATTACCAATTTGGCTCAACAAATAGTGGAATTCACCCTTGTCTTATATAACTGCTGCTCTGGGTTTTCCTTAATGAGTGAATATGGTCCAATTTTTCAGCAAACCTTGTTTGGGCAGCCCTAACAGTGCGGAGACTTTGTTGCAGCGCAGTGCGTTTTCATGTCAATCAGCAAACATGCAGCTGTACTTAACACCATCAAGAAAGGGGATATTATCTCACCTCAATTATTGGCTTCAACACATTCATAATACTGTGTGCCTTTGGCTTTACGGGCCACATCAGTTCCCATTCCTCCTTTGCGTGTCACGTATTCTGACCGGAGAATTACACGCCGGTCGTAGTCTGCCGATATTTTCGTCTCGAGGGCCCCAGCGTCGTGATGGTTTTGCTCGGCCTTGCTCTGCTGTCTCGTGACTCCAGCAAGCAGGAATGCAAATCACTTTCCGTCTGTGGCAAATAACTGGTGCCAATTGAAATTTCGTCGGCTTCCCTGTGCCAAGTTCTCTGAAGTTACGCTTTTCGTTTGCCAATCTCTCAAACAAACCCACATGAATCTAAACTACAAGGTTACATAATGCGCCTTTTGTATTTACCACAGGTGGACCTTGACTTTACTTTGAGTCACTGACGACCCATGCCCCAAATAAACATCTTTAAGGCGTGCGGGTGATTTAAGTGTGTCTGTGCACGTGTTTAGGTTAAGGTATACATTTTTCAGATCAGGGGTTTTTACCTCCTACATACTAAAGGGTTTATTTGCAATTTATATACCAGCAGAGCAAATGGTTTTACACGAAATTACATGTGTGACACACATTCACCTTCAGGGCAGAGGTCGCAACCGGGTACCCGATACCCGGCTACCCGTACCCGGTCGGGTACGGGTACGGGTACCCGTTTGCGACCCTGGTGCGGCCGGGTACGGGTATGGGTAGGCCGTGAGTCACCGGTGAGTAACCGTTTGTCACTCATTTCGGGTAGGGTACGAGTACGGGTAGGGAACGGGTACCCGTACCCGGCCAGGTACGGGTATGGGTACCCATTTGCGACCCTGGTGCGGCCGGGTACGGGTATGGGTAAGGAATCAAAACCCGTTTGCGACCTCTGCTTCAGGGGCTTGTTTGGGGCAGTACAGTAAGTAGGCTTCTGACTTTTACGTGCAGAGTTCGAATAGTCTTGCGTCGTGTGCGTCAGTCTTTTTCAGCTCCACTGGTTTCCTCCCACGTGATGAAATGCAAAAAAAGAGGTAATGTCCAGCACTTGCCAAGCAGACAGGGCCCTCTTGAAAATTGACTCACGTTGAATATTTTCCTCGATCTGGCACGGCCACGTGCCATAGCGCATGCCAGTGCGCGTGCTGTACAGGGGCTGCTGTGGGGCGTCTTGGCCAAGCGAGAGCCGCTTACTTCTTTCTGACTGTGGGGGCTGCACATAGTTCATCAGGAATGCACGTCTTTCTCCGAGAGCATTACTGTAAATGGACTCGCGCAAACTCAGGACAGTCCTGCGTCTCCCTATATGGCTCTTGCCTCGCTCATTATTTTCCATGGCACGTTTCCGCAATCCTGATAAATATTGATTTACGTCTGGTGCGCTATCACTGACTGTGCCTATAAATCCATAAGGTGCAGACGAGGCTTTTGTGCGTCGACAGTATTGTCTCGGGGACCTTTATGGTTGCAGACTTCGAATTGCATGCTTGAGTATGGCGACTTAGTAACTCCGGGAATTTTGTAAAGGAAAAAAATGCCTTTACACAATACTTTACAAATGTGTGCTTGTGTGTGCATAATGATGGAATTTATCGTTATATACGTACTTCAACCCGTGATTCCTCAGTGGTCGATATATTGTGGACAGTTCTAAAGGTTTCCTTTTGATTGACTGGTTTCCACCAAAGGAATATGGAATTTCCGTAATCGTCTAAAGATAATAAACAAAGCTGAGCACCGCCTAATGCTCATTTGTGTATCGGACAATTTGGCTTTTGACTATATTTTAGTGTGAAGATTAATGCCTTTGCACTGTGCAATTTTTTTTCTCCCGAAACCAAAATATTGGCCTTTAACAGTGGCCCCCACTGACCATGGGGTCGGTGTCACAGGGAAGAGTTCCCTCGAGTCCCGTCTTGATTGTTGTTGTTTATTGCCCTGTGTCACCGGTCATGCCTCATGTGCTGTCACGTTTGCTCGTGAACACAGCTGATAGGAGCAAGCTGCCCTCCCTTAGTGGACCGTCCCAGCAAAAGACTAATTTTTCATTCCGGCCACGGCTAGACTTGGGGGAGGGATCCGAGGCTGGCGTCTCTATTGTGCCATTATTGTGGCCAGCAGTGTAAGACATCGTGACCTTTTTGTCCTGTCCCAGCGGCCCAGCGGTTGCGGAGCTGCCAAATTTGCGTGAGTAATGGTGATAAATCCGGGCATTAGAGTGGAGCCCAGCTGAGCCTCCCAGAGCCAGGGTGCTGTGTGGTCACATAAACACTCGCAGAGCAGCGGGTGCTTTGACTCCACAAAATCAAAACCAACGAGCGGAAGTCGCCACGTCGTCATTCACCCTGCACTCTTGCCAGTTTTTAGAGTTTAAGTAATGGATTTAATTTTCTGTATTCAGTCTTTGTTCTCAGTATTTGTATCTGATATTCCCCGTTGGGTGGGTCCTGAGTCATTTTTATGAAAATTCGCATGCGTTCTGAATGTACTACAAAGATGTAGCAAATGTATTGCCAGTATCTTAAAAACCTTAATGCATTTCTATCCATTCTCAATATGTACACCGTGGGCACAGACAGCTTTGACAAGAACAACTTTTCTCTGCAATATCGTGAACTGCGTTGTCCAGTTTATTTCTGCATACAATTGTAGTGAGTTCAACTGAGCCGCAGACGTACTCCTTGGAGTCAACACATTTATTAACACCAACACACGTGGTAACAGCCCCTTAACAGAATAACAACCTATGGTGGTGACCACCAGGCTAACTATACTAATTACACCATAACTAGCTACATCGGACCGGAACCCAGCTTGGGTCCCGGTCCACGTGTTGGAGACTCTGTAGGACGTAGAACGTAGACGAAGGCTTCTTCAGGATGAACAATAGCGGCCTGTCCCTCTGGGGGACCCGGTGGCTTATATCCTCTGTGGTGTGGCTGGCTCCGCCCTTGGCCACGACCACCTTCGAGAATCTTCGAGCAGGATCTCGACCCTGACACGTGACCACCCCTAGCCCCCACTTGGCGCCCCTGTTTAGACTTAACCGGTCACGTGTCCTCTGGGGTCAGCCAGAGTGCCACGGCCCTTAGTAATCCCATTCCCTGTGGCCGACACTCCTGCACCCTATCCTGTAGGGGCCGGCACTGCACGCCGAGCGTGGTGCCACTCAGCGCTGTCAGTCAGCGCTCACCGAGCCCCTCTAGGGCCGGTACTGCATCCACATCCAAGTGGTGTCCGCGATGTCGCTACATCGCACGCCGTGCCTGTCTAGGGCTGGCATCACACAGTGACATCCTGCGATGTCACTACACAATTTTAGGACGTATAAAATGTTGGCTAAATCTCAAAATTGCAGATAAAGTTCATACCGTTTAATTTCAACAAGTTTAAAGCTATGCATTTTCTGTTTTGAAAAAAAAGTTAAAATGTGCAACTTTAATATTTCATTAACATTTAAATTGAATACGGCCAGTATTAATGTACCAAGTGTATTAATATGAGTTGTGTGTGTGTGCGCTGTTTTTCGTGTGTGTTCTGCGTGCTCTGTGCGGTGTGTGGTGTGCCGTGTGGTGTGTGTGTGTCCTGCGCTCTGTGCGGTGTGTGGTGTGCCGTGTGGTGTGTGTGTGTCCTGCGCTCTGTGCGGTGTGGTGTGTGTGTTCTGCGTGCGGTGTGCCGTGTGTGCTATGTGTTTTGTGTCCTACAGACTCATTTGTAAACAGCCAGGAGTGGACCCTCAGCAGATCTGTACCAGAGCTCAAAGTGGTAAGTGTTCTGTGTTTCCTATGTTCTTGGTACGTAGAGGAGCAATGGGAAATGAGTACCTTGCTTGCTGTTAGTCAATCATTCTAATTCTTCGTTTTTTTTTTTAAAACCACTCATTGACCTATATTTGGTTGTTGGACAGCTTTATTCTCCCAGTACAACTCGGTGTCATTCTAATGTGCCTGTTGACATTTATTCATAAAATGTCAACATTCGCTTAATTAAAGTGTCGTGAAATTATTGGATGTTAGTAACAACGGTATAATTTACGTAAAAGCATCATTTTTAATATCAGTTTCTGCAAAATACTCTGGTAATTGTATTGCCGTAGTGGAATAATTTGTTTCGTACTCGAGCCTTGAGTTAGTCCGATGGCCAGTGGAGGTCCCTTACATTTGGCTTTCAGCTCATGTCGGAATGAACCGGGGAGTATTTTTATTTAATGTCATTTGTACATCTAGTCTTGTCTTCCCATCGAACCATTTGAACCCATCAATGAATCAACTTTTTAAGAAACATGCCTAAGCCCTTAATCTGTAACTACAGCTCACAGTGTGCCTATCTCAGCCTCGCTGTGCGCTGCGTTGCGCCGCTAGTCGAGTAGATAACCTTGCGTTCAATAAACCCTCGGAGCCAGGATGAACGTCCGACTCCAATCATCATTTATTGATTGTAACAAGGTAAAACTGGTGAGAAAACACAGATACAGCATCTGTTATAACCTGGAAACACCAATACAATGAACACCACAGCATCAGAACATTGTCTTAGATAACAATAGATCCTGGACGGACCAGGCCCCTACATTACCACTGAACTACACAAGAGCACGAGCCGGTGCGTTGCATACAGGCGCATCGTGTATTCATCCCACTGCACCCAAAATGTACAGCATTACACATAACACTAAACTATGGATGAGATACTTCATCATCTTTGCTCTCAGGATCGCAACATAGGCACAAGTCTGACTCGACCTACTAAATCACAAGTAACATCCACAATAAGGAAAGTTGCAGGCTTCGTTGCTAACTAGGCCTCGTATTTACCACAACAACTTAACGGCACCATAAAGGCATTTACATCACTATAACGGTCATTCCAACATTACAACAGCATTGCCAATTTTATAAGAATATAAACAAACTTACAGACAATGCTTCTCAAAGTCCCACGATGAACAACTGCGTCTGGCTTCACTGAGACGCGATGTGTGCCGCCATCTTGACTTATCTGTGTAATGGCCGACGCCCGCGTGGTTCAGTGGAAATCTAAAATAGTAACTTCCTGGTCACATGACCAAAATTAGCATCAAACACAGGAAATTCCTGTGTACATACGCCCCCCCCCCCCCCATCTGCCGTGCGGCAAAACTCCTGCCGTGAGACAGAACAGTGCCCATCATACGATACAAAAGGGCCCAACATTTTCATGATTAAATGTTTATCTTGTAATGACTGGCAGTGCCATTAAATACATTGCTCCGCGGCACTTCCCGTATACCACTTCTATGCCGGAACTGTAATTCAATTGCTGATTGGTAGCTTAAACAGGATCTGTGTCACTTTCCCCAGTGTTCCCGGATATAATTGCTACTATTGGTTAAGCATGAACAAATGTGGCTTTCAAATGGACAGAGCGTTTTCAGTTCTGGAAAACCGGTTTATCACACATTCCATAACTGGGCTCTCCACTCTATTTTCAGCTGCAATTATTCATGGCAGAAGACAAATTTGTGACCCAACCGCAGATATGTTCTCCACAGTCTTGTATTGTCCGCACAATCTTTGCTGTATGTTAGTGGGTTTTTTTAATGTAATATATACGGGGCTTTGTAGTTATTGCAATGAAGGATCATGAGAGGTGGTGGTGGCTTGGGGGGGGGGGGCTTTCATCCAGCAGTGGATTGGCCATGGCTGAAGATGATGAAGCTTTATAAAATATTACAACTTCATTGGTATTAACTGCCGAGTTTGGCTGCTTGATGGATGGAGTGGAAAGTGAAGCCTCCACCACTGGCTCAGGCCCACCAACTGGCATGAGCACTGCTCGGTGTATGTTAGAATGGGGGGGGGGGGGGGGGGCAGATGACTTTAAATAACCATTGGAGAGTGCGTATGTACCTTTTTTGCAAATGTAGCGCGTGGGGCCGGTGTGCGTGAGGGCGTCGCTTCCCTTTGATAACGGCACAGGGGTAGAGGTGCAGGCTTCATTAGGAAGTGCGTTTGAGGCAGCAGCGTGCCCCTCTCCGTTCTGTTCGCTTGTTAGCGCTACTATCGTAGGCGCGGCAACCTTTGTTGTGCAACTACATCGCTTGCAGAAAGGGCGGCGCGATAATGGCTCCTGCCGCACTTTTATAATTATGTGCACGATTTCCCAACGCGGGTAAAATTTAGGACGGTAAGCATCGTTTCCATCGTATTCGGGACACCCGCGGATGTTGAGCAGAGAAGCGTGCGTGGGGCTGGTGCGACCGCACTGGCGGTCTTTCCAAAATTAGGCTCTTGTGGCTGTAGGAATTAAAACGTACGTCCGCTGATTGCGACGTGAAAAAAAATTTCCCCAAGCATGTGTCTCGGTGAAAGCTCAATGTGAAAAAAATTCTCGCCTACAATGTCCACTTCTCTCTCTGCTCGTGATGCGGTTTGACAATTCGTTGAGGGGCCAGTGTTGGGTTGCGCTGTGCCCTGCCCCTTTTGCGAAGTCTCCGCTGATGAGTCGTGTGGATCGGCTCCAGACATGAATTTTGTCAGTGGCCTCTCTGGTGGTTCGTGAAGACGTCTCCGGGCCAAAACACTTCCTACAACCCCGTTACACATCGACGCATGCGCAGTAAAGAGACGCGAAATAAAAATGTAGAAACAAAGAGAGGCGAAAACCTATTTTATTGGCAAATTAAACCTATGTGGAGGTTGTATAAAGTGTTATGCTTGTTTTAAAAATATATATAAAATTTTGAAAAAAAAATATATATAACATTTTGAAAAGAATAATGAAATTGTCAAATCAGAGATTTGTTTTCATGTCAGTGGTGGCACCGTGTGTTTTTGCGGTGATTGATGCCAGGGCAGGTCTATTGAATAATTGGGTAAAATGTAATCAATGCAATAGCAGACCTGGCATTGTCTTCTTATAAACCTGCACGAGAGCACGGCCCATCCCCCCCCCACGTGCCGAAGCGTGCGCATGCTGCTCTCTCGACGTCTGCCCGAGGGCCAGACCTTCCCCGTGGCTCTCGGCTATAAATACAGCATATGGCTTCTCTCCCACTGGTCATCACCAGAGAGTGGTTCCCATACAAATGTTTTTTTTTTGCACCGTCAGGGAACCAGCTGGGTATGATCTTTGTCCTGGCTTTATGCTATCCCAATACTTTTATTTTTTCGAAGACAAAAGATTAAAAAAAAAACTGTGATCCGAAAATGGTGTTGCCAGAGTTATATGAATAATTATGAGCAATTATTAGCTGGCTGATGCGTTGCTCCAGAAATAGCTGTGCCCCTTTTGTATATTTTATCACCAGTAATTGTATTCATGTAGTGCGTACGTGTTAATTGTCTCGCGTTTGTGTCACCACAGTCTGCTGTTCCCAGCAGAATGTTCGGCACAAACCGGATTCCATACCTCATGGGGAATTTCCTTATTACACGTCGAGCAATGATTACAATTTGAACTCTGCTTTGTCCTAATTTTACCTTTCACGTTGTTTCGTAGCATGTCGTGTTCGTGTGTGTTTTTTCTCACTATGATGTTGATGCATTATGTCACCGTATTGTTGTGGTTTTTGTTCTTGTGTGTGTGTAAGTCGTTAATTACAACTGTAAGCCCACCCCTGTGTTAAAGGAACAGCATTTCCCAGACTCTATTCTGATTTCTTACTTGCACCTTACTCACATTTAATTATGTAATTATAGTTTACGTAATTTTGTCTATCCACTGCTGGATGAAGGCCTCCCATGAATGCCAACTCTGGGGTGGCCTTCGTGTCACCAGTTGGGAAAAAATAACACGAAGCATGGTTAGGATGTGCCCTTTGAAAAGCCTTCAGCTTAATGTATATTGCATTACATGAAAGTAACCGATTTTCAAGCACGCGTTCTGTGTGACTCTCGTTCAATGGCAGGCCGTGAAAAATTCTTACACATGGTACTTTTTTTTCTTGGTTCCTTCGATAAAGTCACGTAGAAGGGAAATGATACAATATAAAAATAAAACATAATAAAATAAAATTATTACAACGTTTCGGCCACAACACAAGCAGCCATCCTTAAGTGAAGACAGAGCTGTCTGAAAGACAGCGCTCCAATGAACACTGCTATATAATGACTATCATATAGTTATATACCCAGTTACTTAATTATATATAGTGTATTGTATACCCAGTTACTTCATGTTAATAGCTCAGCTTATTGGAGAATATATTGAGTACATTGATTATATTTATGTAGTTTATATATAGTTCTTTCACATCGGTTTATTGTATGATAGTGGGTGGTTGCAGTTTTTTAGCGTCAATATACTAAATGCCTCTTGATATGTAAACTCTGACTTTAACATAGCCACTTCCGTGACCATTTACATGCTAATTCTTCACATTAACATCATGCTAATCTCCCAGTTACATGCAAATTTCTGACTTTAACATCCTGCTAATTCTCTCACATTAACACAGCTTATTCTATGCTAAATTCTTCTGTTGACATGTAAACTCCGTTGTCAAGGCGGTCTTCTCCTCCCACCCAGCTTAAAATACGCTGCCAAGCTTAGCAGTGTTCATTGGAGCGCTGTCTTCCAGACAGACCTGTTCTTCACCTGAGGACGGCTGCTTGCGTTGTGGCCAAAACGTCGTGAGAATTTTATTTTATTATGTTTTATTTTTATTATTTTATTATTTCCCTTCTACGTGACTTTACCGAAAGAACCAAGAAGATGAATCCCTGCAGTCACGAAAGCTTTAAATCGAAATTTAACATGGTACTGTTGTCCATACTGGGTGAATGCGGCCTAAAACTAAGTACCTGGTGCGGCGATTCAGTATCTCCAGTGTAGAATCAAAGGCTGCTGTGCAAAGTACTCACCGTACCAGTGGCTTGTATCCTGCTTAAGGTTTAAGAAGCACTCACTATGCACAGACTTTTCCGCTGCTGTGACTTGGGCTAAATAAGGGATCTTTGTCTCTCCGCGTGTGTGCATGCACTGTATATGAGATTCCATCATAACAGTGTTGAGATTAGGATCGGTCTAAATTTGCACCTACTTCTACCAAAGAAGGCAAACTCCAGGTCACATTGATGAGCTGGTCGAGATGGAAAAACACCAACAACTCTATCCTCCATTGGTACCTCAGTTTCAACCCAGCTGCAAGTGCCCATGTGCAGCGCCAACCACGATGACTGTGAATATTGGGTCCTTTGAGATTGCTCTCCCAGTTCCCCATTGTTTCTCTTAGGGGGCCCGTGCATTGGGTGGACAGGACCAGGGGTTATTTACATTAAACGTATTTTGTGTAAATTTCCTAAAGCTTCTGTTTCAAATCGGTGTCAATTAAGATATATTTTCTCAATGAGGATGTTCTATACAACTACCCAGAGGACTTTAAATGTATCTGGGTCTGTCCGGGTCAGCTACCTGGAAATATTTACATATTTACTACCCCTGCCATGATAGTGGCTACAAGCCACGTGCCACCTACTACAGTCTGCCAGCGGAAAATATTCAGCGAAAACGTAAGCACTGGACGGGGGGACCAGTTTCGCGTAAATTCTGACCTCGGATTCGTTGTGCTGCACCTTCCACCAGGGGATCCTGGGAAACCTGGCGAGTGGCAAATCGGCGCTGGTGCACCGCTACCTAACGGGCACATACGTGCAGGAGGAGTCACCGGAAGGTAAAGCCCTCGCTTCGTGTCTCGCACGAGTTTCTCTCACCCCCGTTTTGCTCGTGTCCCTGACACTTCAGCCTCCGACTGTGGACTCCTCGCCATCTGTTCCTTCTTACCTCACATTTGTTCTGTTTCTCTTTCCCTGCTTCTCCTCTCTATATAACTTCATCTCCCAGGCGTTTTCTCGCTCATGTTTAGCTCAAAATCTGATTTGACGATTTCTCCCGTTATTCTGCTTCTCTACTATCGTGCTTTTGCGTTTAGTTTGTTGTCCTTCCCCCACACACCTCCGAGTAGCACGGTTGGCTACATACGGTGTGAAAGAAGCTCAACATACATACGTACTTGCTGTTCCGTTTCTGCTTACTGTTTCCTTCTGTCTCTGCGTCTTTAAATCTGTCCCCCTCATTTGGTCTCATTATTAAAAGAAGATCCGTGGGATTGCAATTCTTTGTCTCACGCCGTCTTTTGTGCTACATCTGCATAGGCACTTTCGCACCTGCTACGAGTTCAAAGACTTGCGTATTAAATGGAATTATGTTACCACGTAACTGATGAATCCACGAGCTAAAAGCGAATTAAACAATGGGTCAAATTGGATTTTGTTTAATGGAATAAAACCCCCACCTGCATTATAATTTTCAATTTGCATCCACACACAGTTGCTTCTTATTGCGTTTGGTCTTTTGTGCATTTTCTGCAGACGTGGCTTGGCTCGTATGTGTGCACCACTCTCGCGTGCGAGTCCTTAACTGCGGATGACAGACGACAATACTTGAGTTCTAAATGTGCGGCACGAGCAATTTTAGTTCGGACACGCCTCTCTCGCGCCTTTACTATGGCCACGGCACACTAAGTGCTCAATTAATGTTGGTCTTAACGTCAAATTACATCTCCCGGGCAGTGATCAGTATGACTGGGCTGGCTTGCCGTCTCGTTTCTGATATGCACCGTGCCGTGGCGTGATGTGGCGAGTGTTTAAGGTCAGCCGCCAGGCTTCGCGTAACCACGAGAAGCGAGACAGCTCCTGGCGTTACCGTACCCGAGTTCACCGCTGATCAGCCAGTGTTGAATCAATCACTGTTACGTATGCCCTTGGAAAGGATATGCATTATAAATACAGCTGTCATGTGTTTGTTCCTGATGTCATTAAATTTAAAACAACCACTGTGTGACATTATCCCAGTCTTTTATTTTCTCTTAATCTGAGTCATGGCCCTTATTTATGTATGTTCTTCTTCTTCTGTTTAATTCTAGCGCTGGAAGCAGGTAAAATCGTGTATTTCTATTTGATTTGTTTGGTTTATTTTCTTGGGTTTGTCATTGGTGTTTTGCCACGGGCCATGTGTCACGTGTGTGCAGCGTGTGGCTGTGGCACAAGACCCATGGTTGTGCTGTGAGTGGCCCTGGCTGCTGCGAGCTTCACTGGATCCATCGGCTTTTGGTCTTGCACGTGTCGGTTGGAAAAGCTGACCCGGTGCTTTGTGCCGCCCGCTCACTCGCTCGCTCGCTCGCTCGTGGCTTTCTCGGTGCTTGTTCTGCTTCTCCTGTGGGGTTCAGCACTGCTGCATGGCATGATGATGTCCTCACCCTTGACGTTGTCTGTAGTCGAGCAAGCGCGGCTGTTTTCCACGTTCGCTGTTTTATTAGCGCAAACGCTTCCTTTATACTCAAGCTTATTCTGAACAGAAAATCTCCTTGCGAAGAACACACGGCAAATGGAATGAAGTTAAACAGCAACAGTATTTAAGTGTTGTGTTCTGGGTTAGACCACATATTGAGCATATCTTCTCTCAAGTTTCTGCCATGACCAACTGCGGGGATTTCCAGCAGTAGCACATGGTTCGGATGCTTCAGATGAGTTGCGCTCAATGCTCAAGCGGGGAGGACACGGGTGTGCTCAGTTGGAGCTCGTCTTCTATATGATATCTGTGGGTGATGGTAAAGGTCACCCATGGGACCTTTAACATCACATGGTTTTTATTTTGCATACTCTTCAGAGAGGTGACATCAGAGGGGCCATTTTTGTCAGTGGCCACCTTTACTTAAACCTACCCCGAGATCCTAACAGATTCCATTATGAGCAGTTGTTCAGAACTGTTTCTGCTTTTGCTTAAATTACATCCGTATTGTTTGTGTTCTGATGAATTTGACACGTATTCAGAATAGGCTTCTAAGTGTAAGCACAGTTATTATGTTTAAATACTCCTTACAAAAAAAAACCTTAGTTAAAAAATATGTTTAAGCAACCCGTTACGTATGATTATAAACCAATGTTGCTGTGCTGCTCTGATGACAAACAAAGAGCTGAGCATTGCTCCACTAAATCAGCAACTACGATAAAAACGCTCATCACCCCACGCACTGAGTTCATAGTTCGAAGTGGCTGTCAGCCACTGGAGTTACTTCTTTAGCAGAGGACTGAGCGTGTCTCCTAATTAAGCCATGCACAGACCTCGGCGACTGGATTAATAATGTATCCACCTTCCCTCCCGACAGTAAACATTGACGCCAATTAAAATTAGCCGTGTGGCTGTTTATCGTGTTGCCACAGTGCAATGCTGCTGTAATGATTTGTATGCAGAAGCAGCGCGTGTGTTGCTATGTGCTGCCAAAAATCAGAGTGAAACAATGAACGTGGTACTTTAGCTGTCAGCCGCATTATTAAAATAACACGCATTTAAGAAATATTGAAATAAAATCAAAATTGCCATACTTTTGGAATTTCCATGTGGCAATGGGATGGGAGGGAAGAGTGAGGTGGTAGCGCACTGAGCGCTAATTATGTCTCTGAAGCTGAGGAATGACATCATTCCCTTGGTTGTCATGGCAATAGATACTCACTCTGCCTCTATGCAATATGGGTTAGAGAGAGCTGTTTTTTTGTAATTCAATTATTTATTTACATTTTTAATTGCCATGTAGAGCCATGACAATGTTTGGTTATTATTTAAGTGCATATGTACATTTCCAATTTTATAATCTATGAGAAATCTGTGTAGAGGATGGAAGGAAACACATTCCATTAAAAGTCCCTGGCATATGTTTCTGCCGTGAAAAAATAAATTAGTGAATCAATAACAAGCCGCTTTATCACGGTATTGTGCGTGGGCATATAACAGATGCATATGCTCATTGGAATGAAATTCTTATTGGCAGAATATAAAACCATTTACGATGGTCACATGACGCGAATCAAGTCTTCGTGATGCGATTTTGCAGCTGATGCTGTGAGGCCAAATGTCAGGACCCCGTGAACTCTGCCTCAGTGGTGCCCCCGTGCAGCTGCTGGTGCTGCTACTGCAGCTACTGCAGAAGCCACCACATTATTACATCGCAAGAGAACAACAAATCAATCTTTTGAAGTTAAAGCAATGGCGTCCGTCCAGCTTGGAGTCCAATTCCCTTGGAGCCTGGGCTCAGCCAGCTCGCCCTGTGACCCTGGGTTGTAGTATCGGCAAGGGAAAGATAAAAAAAATAACATTCTCTGTCTCTTCCTTGATGTGAATCGAGTGTCGCGTACGGTTCATTTGATGCCCTTCTCCCGAGTCCCATTGTTTATTGAATTAAATATAGTGTCCCAAGATGTACAGGTTTACCCAACAAAAATCTATATTCCACCAAACACTGCGCAGGCAATGAGGCACGGATGGTATCCTGGTGATGGTTGGTGACAGGCCACTTTTGGCCATGATAATGCACTGGGGCAATTTTATGGCAATTGACAATCGTCACCAGAGCTGTTTGCCACGTAATTTTTAAATATATATTTTCGGAATTTTCCTATAATTCGCAAAATATGAATGCTGCTTACATCCTCTTAGAAGAAAATGGGATGGCAACTTCCAAATCACTGACAGGTTAGATGACTGCCTAAGGTCGTGTGCTGTGTAGGCAAATCATTGTTCATCAAGCAAATATTTCAACAAACTCTGCTTTCATTGGCTAGACATTCTCTCTGTCACGATGTCGTTGCTGTACCGAGTTGCCATAGTTGCATATGGTAATTGTGCTGCAGGAGACAATTTCTGGCGACAATTTTCCTTCAATTTCGATTTAAAGCTTTCGTGACTGCAGGGATTCATCTTCTTGGTTCTTTCGGTAAAGTGACGTTTATTTATTTATAATTTTTTTATTTCCATTCTACGTGACTTTACCGAAAGAACCAAGACGAATTTTCCTTCAAGTCCATCATGATCTCACGAAACACCCTATGATGCCTGCTTCACAAGCTGAGCCTGCCTGCGAAATGTGCCTGATGGCATGGCAGGGAGTGGGAGGTTAATTTTTGCAAAGAATTCCACACTCTACCCATTGCACATTGATGGACACTAAACACTGGAAATCACTTGCTTGAAACAAAAGCTTAATATTAAATTTTAAAAGCCACAAAAGCATGTGCCGTCATGATCATCGTGCTTTGCGCTTGCTTCCTCGTGCTGCTTTTCTCTGTCGTTGATGACAAAGGCTTCGGACTCCCTCAAAGTATTCCTGGCACAAAGCAATGTAGCTGCATGCAATTAAACGCTGCTTTAATATAACGCGAACCCTCCCACCCCTCTGAGACGGGTAAAAAAACATCGTTAAAGAATAGTGACGAATAAAAACGGCATTGCTGTTAAAGATCTCAATTAGAGATGTAAGAACTGCAGGCCCTCAACCCGGTTTGCGTTCAGTGGGGAAGGCGTGATATCCACACCACGTCGCGCATGTCATGATTAACACTGTACATCACAAATCAGGTGGCCCATGAGCAGCTGTGATTGAGCCAGCGACAGAATCGTGCTTGGGTTGAGTAAAGAGAGCAGGGAGATGTTCTAATGCGATATTCTTCATTGACATTCATTTAAATACGTATTCCGATTGACACGTTTTCATCGCATTCATTACACGAGAACAGAACTGTCGACTGTAACGTGCGCATTGAATCGCATTTTGCGCGCGTGACTTCCGCGCCAATGCGCCGATTAAAGAGCACCCCCCTCCCCCCCCCCCGCATGAGGCTCCGAGACGAGAACAGGAAAGTGTAAAAATAGAAATTCGCAGACAGTAGGAGGGCATTGAGAAAATTGACACCAAGTCAGTTGTGAATGTACGAATAGACTTCAGAAGAGGATGCCATTCGTCATTACACAGCCAGAAATACACATGGCCAGAATTTGGCAGGATGAGAAATAAATTCTCTAACCTGTGATTATTATTTTTTCCATTTCAACTGAAGTCAGGTTATAGAGGAAGTGTAATGAAAAGAGACGCGTGTTTTCTCCAGCGTTGCCTCAAATGTGATGCAGCCACATCTGCCTGAATGTGAATACAGAAGATAACAAGAGCTGGCAGAGCAGCAGCTGGTTGTGCGAGGTGGTGGTCGTGGTAGGAGGTTTATAGACAAGTATTGCTTCGTGTTATTTCTTTTCGACTTAAAACTACACGTCAGAACTCGTTTTTGCACATCTATCTTTAAACATTTTTAAAAGATAAAAAAACAGTAAAGTTGTAAAATTTGGAATAATAATTTTGACATGCGACTGCATGGCCCCCACCCACGCTATATTGAAATTAATTTGGTTTGCTATAGCGCCTTCCTTCATGCCAGGGCATCTCAACTCACATTGCATGCGATAAGTGACTTGTGTCACATCTCATCTCAAATATTTGAAAGGTCACGCCCAGTGGCAACTGCCCCTGTAGGCAGACACGAGATGATTTAGCGCCTGCTCTGTAATTAGGCATTGTTGTGCCAATAGGGGGCTATGATTTCTACGTGTCATCCCATCAATGCGCCTCATGTGGGGAAGTATGATCTGGCCCCTGGTGGTGCTGACAGGCTCCCACCTTCTTCTCTGCGATCCTCCGACGTTGTTCAATCGTGCATTGTGGTCTTCTTAACATTCACAATGCCGTCTTTTAAGACGAAAATATTTCAACTTGCGCTCTAGTTTTTACCAATCACCCACCATTAAAGTCACGTGCAATATAAATATAATACTTATCATATTTGTGGGCATCATGCTGTCAGTGTGTGACAATAGTGCGGTCTGTAGCTGGCCTGGCTGTGCATAACAATGACTTGCATTGTGCAACGGCGTCTGGGCACTGCTGACATTAAGTGAAGTGCGTGTGGCTGTCTGACACTGGCAGGCGGGCGTTTCAAGAAGGAAATCATTGTGGACGGACAGAGCTACCTGCTCCTCATCCGGGATGAAGGTGGTCCCCCAGAGCCCCAGGTAATTGGCAGCCTCCACTGGCCACCACATCTCCACACAAACTCTCTTTCAAGTGGTTGAAATGTAAGCACGAGAGACCAGAACATTGACCACCAAGCATTGCTGAAAGCTTCCAGACGTGTTCCCGGCACACGGAGTGAAACGTCGGACATTGCACCGAACAACAACCGTGGTATCACCCGAAAAAACATTGGAGAGATGCAGAGAACAAAAGCGAAAAACCTTCACAGTCGTACAACCCTTGACCGTTCCAGTGGTTGGGTCTGAACGATCTATAACAAGCAATAATGTTTATTTTCTCACAAAAGATCAATCATTGATCGCTTTTTGGAAAAAAATATGCAAATTGTCTTGTGTAACGGTTATGCAAGCGACTGTAACACGTATAACCAAAGACATCGTCGTGCCCAGACTCTTAGACCCAGGGCTTCATCCTCAGGTTCAGACTGATGGATCACCACACATTTTACATAAATGATGTTCTGCGAGGTTTAATGCACATGCTTGCGTACGAAGCATGTGCATTCTCAACCAGTGTTTGAATGACGATGCAGCGGCCTTATTGACTGAGAGTGAAATCGAGCAGCTTGCAGGTGATGTGTGTCAAGGCTCATATTTTATTAATGGTAGAGCGGTGTTGAGGCAGCGTGCCTGCCTGCGTGACGTCTTTGTTGCGCGCGCTCGCCTGCGCCTCACCCGCTTGCCCTTGCAGTTCGCATCTTGGGTCGACGCCGTGATTTTCGTGTTCAGCCTGGAGGACGAGATCAGCTTCCAGACGGTCTACAACTACTACAGCCGCCTCGCCAACGTGCGCAACGCCTCCGAGCTGCCGCTGCTGCTCGTGGGGACGCAGGGTGAGGAGGCACGAGTGTGCCACCTGACGTACCGGGCCTTGGCACGGCCACCTTTGCCTTGTGACCCCTGCTCTGTGATCCCCGCCCCATGACCCCCTTGCTCTCTACCGTCCAGTGGCCCTTGCCCTATAACCCCTACCCCATGACCCCTCCCATTCAGCTAAACCCAGTCTCACGGTTCACCGTGCGTAAGATCCTCACTGTTTAGTGGTCAGTGCTCTCCAAGGGAAGGACCCACTTTAATGTTTGTGACAACAAAAGCGGTCAGTGGTGAGCCTATTGTGGGCAGTGTTAAATCTACTAATTCGGGTCACAAAATAATAATGGTAACTAGAGGTCTGTATCCAACTTGTGTAGCTATTGCTCGGTATCCCGTAACACTATGCGGCCTTATACTTAAAATAGACCCTACTGGAAGGGACTTTTCAACATCAGTATCGTTAAAAGTGTACACAAGGTGCCGTTTTTCTCCATCCATTCTTATACTGCAGAGTTCACTGAAATATTAATTCTCAGAGCAGCAGTGTTAATCAACGTGTGGCGATTTTAAGAAGCGTATATTAACAAACTCTGCCCCCTAGTGTACAATGTGTGTGCTTGTGATTTTGATAATCTTATCCCACACGCTGTTGGGTCGTCAGGAATGGCGGTGGAGGTCACCATAGATCAAGGCCGTAATTATAATAGATATGGGGGGGGGGGGACATCCCACTCAATATCCCCCCCCCCCAAGATTCAAATATTCTCAAAATGTTCCCCCCAATTTCTTTATATAAAATAGATTTCTGTTTATGTGATTGTGGTTATGGTTGTACTTTATTAATCCCTAATCTCTGCAATTACATATAATGAAACAAGAAAAGGTAAAAAAGAAAAAAACAGAGGAATGGAATACAATGCACTGTTAGACATTATTGTAAAAATAAATAAAAAGTCCATCCTATGTGTTAGTGAATTTTTTAATATTTTAGGCAGGAAATGGCAGGAAATTCGTTTTCAAATGTAGATTTTTTTTTTCTAGGGGGTGGAATCCCCAGACCCCCTGGAAGATTTGGTCCCCCCCAATGTTGACTCCATGGCTACGGCCTTGCCCCAGATGTCTGCTTAAGAGAGTCTTCTCCCGACTACTTTGTGTGTCACCGAGCTACTCCGCACGTCAATAGAATCCTCTGCTAAGACAGCCGTTCATGGCTTGATGGGACCCCTCTCCGTAGCATTGTGCTGATTGAATACAAGAAAACCTGCGGTGAACCTTGCATCTATATTGATGTGCACTTTTCCAAAGCAAGTGATTCATACCTTCGTTTTCACGTCGTTTGGATTGGACACAAATGCTGGGAGGGTTTTGTTTGGGGGGGAAAGGAAAAAAATACAATGCACGCACCCACGCAAAACACGGAGAATTCTCATTCCACCCATTAATAAAATGACTCGACACGAACCTTCCCATGGCCTGTAACCACGCAACCCAGTCATCACAGCGGGTCGTTCAAGCGAGGTCATCGCCGGCGCTGTCGCTCTCTCCTCCGCACCCCCCCCCCTCCCCACAGACGCGATCAGCGCCAGCAACCCGCGCGTCATCGACGACGCCCGCGCCCGCAAGCTCTCCAACGACCTCAAGCGCTGCACCTACTACGAGACGTGCGCCACCTACGGCCTCAATGTGGAGCGCATCTTCCAGGACGGTGGGCGATGGCGAGCGGTCGGGGGCACTTCCGAGACGCAATCATGAAGGGATTTGAAATTGACGTTGAGAAAGAGCTCCGTTGCGAAGACCCTTCATTCACCCTTGCAGTGAATGATTTGTACGTATTTGCTGTACTGCGGTGGAGAGGCTCCATAGGGTTCAAGGAGGGCTCTTGCCTCTGTCATCAGGCAACCCAGGAGCATTTGTTTAACAGCTGATGAAAATTAGAAATCTGAAACTGGCCCAGAGTTTTCCCACGTCAAGCAAATGCTGCTGGAAAACACTTGTCCAGAAGCCACAAAGGTGAATTGCCCGAAATGTGTTAATGTTTTGAAATGGACCCTTTTGTGTTTATTGTTGCACAATCCACGTCTGTAGAGATTAATTGAAGCCGACTCCATTAACTTCACACAGAGCTAGTGCAGTAAACGCAAGTCACTCTCGCAATGCTCTGAGCCAGTCACTGAACAAATGCATTAATTTTCACGCATTTTATAGACGTAGATATTACAGGTAGGAACAACAGTTCCACACTGCCCACCAGGGATTATTTGTCTGTCGTGCATAGCCCCTCCCAAACATGTACACTCCCAGATTGGTTGAAGTGCGTCACGTGACCGCGAGCTTTCTGTCGTGCACGAATGCGCTGTCCAACCAAGTTCCTACCTGCCCACTCCGAAGGAACGTGTTGGAATAGAAAGCCACAGTGCGGATGTGGCCATGCAACCCAAACTATGGATCATATAGTACTGTAAACCAGTCGTCTGCACTCCTTCAATGGAAGAGGAACACCAAGGCTACACGAACTCTCTCCTGAAACCCTCTCGTGACTAACAAACCGAGACATTGGCATTGAGCTCCTGAATATGTTTGCATGTCCAACAATAAAATAATTTAACTTTCATGTCCATTTGTTCTGGACCTCTTATGAGGTCAGTTCAAACTTAATTTAGTACCTGGTATGGTTGTATTCACATTTGTTGCAAACAGTCTACAAAAGCGGTGCGCTGTGGTGCTCACCCTTGCGTATTGTGTCAGGCCTTACTAAGTACACATACCACTGTGGGACCTTTGCCTTAATTTGTACGTGTGTTTGCGTGAAAGCAGACGGCAGTGGAGTGTGCTGCAATCTCAGTCAGCTGTGTGGTTGTTTGTAAGATGGGGGGGGGGGGGGGGTAGCCAGTCCTTGGCCTGTGTTCTGGCAGCCCGGTTCTCGCGATTTACAGCTCGTGGAGAGGCCATTTGTTCACATGCAACACAAACAGTGTCAACACTGTCTGAGCGAGGCACCGTTGTATTTATTGGTGAGCCGGGCCTTTGTTTATGCTGTATATGGGCATTCTGGTGCTTTGCGTCAACAATACATTTTCACAGAAACTTTGTACAAATACAACTTGGCATATGTACAAAACCATATTTGTGTACGTTACGAATTTTTTTCCATTGCGGGTTTTATTTTTAACTCCACTATCAAGTGGCGATGGAAATCATTTAGCCCAAGGGTTGGCAAGCAAAATAACAAGGAGAGCCATTTTTTTTATTTTGCTAACAAAAAAAACTCAACATTTCAAGAGCCGCAATGCGTGCGAATACAAGACGGTCCTCAATAAATAACGGTCACAAAGCAGTCTTTAAAGAGCCGCATCCGGCTCCGCAGCTGCAGGTTGCCGATCCCTGCCCATGGTGAACTGGATTTCCACGGTCATGGGTCAGCAACCAAAATAAGAAGAGCCATTTTTTTTATTCGGTAAAAAAAAATCTACATTTCAAAAACCGCAATGTGCAGGCCTTAAAGAGTCACGTGCGACTCAAGAGCCACAGGTTTCTGACCCCTAATTTAGCCAGTCAAGTTATAATGCCTCCCAATGCTCAAATTATCATGGGATAGTGTTCATAACTAAAAGTGACCTCCGGCCAGTGATGGAAATTCCACATTGCTGCTGTCAGGGCCAGACTGTCTCATGGAAAAGCACTGCTGACGTTCCTACAAAGTGGTACCCGTTTTTTTTATTATCAACCTCTGAATGATGATGGGCAGACTTGTCACCAGACTGGGATTTGATATCGTAACCTTCAAAAATGCTAATTAAACTGTCCAGATGTGGCGCCAACCCAGCTGTATTGCTGGGAGAGTCTGAAAATAATGTAAGAGTTTGTTCCATGGAATTCTTTAAGAACAGAGAGCAACGTTGCCATACATAGACGTGTGCCGAGAGGGTCGTTCTGCAGTATCGGGGCAATGACCCCCCCCCCCACAGAAGACCTGTAGAACCTCCCTTTGGTTTTCATATCCAAGCTGAATTTCGCGATCGTTATGTATAACTTTATCGTTATCTCTTTGGAGAGATGTCTACACAGCCTGGTACTTAACTCGCTTCATTGGCATTGTTGCGAGGACATGCGAGCGCAAGTATTTACGCACTGTTCATCAGAGGGTATATTTGTATCATAGGATTGAAGCTTTCTTGACTGCAGAAATGACTGTACTCATTGTTTTTTTTTCCGGTAAAGTCACGTGTGTAGAAATAAAATGTAAAGAAATAAAGTTAAAATAAATCACGACGTTTCGAACGCAACACAAGCGATCATCATGATGATGATCGCTTGTGTTGCCGAAAAAAACAATGAGTACGGCATTTGTATCACCAACACTTTGCTCAGAGATAATGAACGCTGCGCTGCGCAGCGTTCATTATCAGCGTACACACGCTCGACCAGAAGGTGGCAGCGCAGGCTCATTCTTTACGTCTGCAAAGGATACAATTTCTATCGCCACGTAAGCATTTAAATAATACGAGCAACCTTCTTGGTTCTTTCGGTAGAGTCACGTAGAAGGGAAATAATAAAATAATAATAAAACACAATACAATTATTCTCACGACGTTTCGGCCACAACGCAAGCAGCCGTCCTCAGGTGAAGAACAGGTCTGTCGGAAAGACAGCGTCTGAAATCAGACGCGGTCTGTCGGAAAGACAGCGTCCGAAAGAACCAAGAAGATGAATCCCT
Organism: Lethenteron reissneri; assembly: GCF_015708825.2. Taxonomy (NCBI): domain Eukaryota; kingdom Metazoa; phylum Chordata; class Hyperoartia; order Petromyzontiformes; family Petromyzontidae; genus Lethenteron; species Lethenteron reissneri. Next base: position 3,044,277 of record NC_083799.1, read on the forward strand.
GCAGTCACGAAAGCTTTAAATCGAAATTTAATACGAGCAAGTTTTAGCAGCCAAATGGTTTATTTAGATTTACATGAGCGGCAATTGAGATACCCCATGTATTTTTCAAAATAAATTTGGATAACCCAGAAAATATCGATTTAAAGCTTTCGTGACTGCAGGAATTCATATTCTTGGTTCTTTCGGTAAAGTCACGTAGAAGCGAAGTAATAAAATAATAAAAATAAAAATAAATAATACATAAAACATATTACTTCCCTTCTACGTGACTTTACCAAAAGAACCAAGAAGATGAACCCAGAAAATAGTAAAACAAATATTGGTTTTGGTGATAACGCCGTGCCATAAACGTTACCAACGTGGTCTCTCTTATCGATACAATATTTAAAATATGACTCTTCGTGCAGGATGGCTTAGAGGCATGACACTTTCCAACCAATAGGCTCTCAGTTAATTTATTAATTTATTCATTAAGCACGGCAGTCATCGGAGCACCATGGATGCCAATGTTGTTGATTGTCTTGACGTTTGCTTGTGTCCTTGACAGTCGTTGTCGTACATTGTGCAGGATTACTCGTCTGTGTGAATCACATTTGTCGTACAAAGACGCCGGGTGATTGTGCGTTCTGCTGTTGCTATGCACCCAGACTGTGGAATCCTACATTCCCTACCCATATTCTTTGGTTTTTTCGGTAAAGTCACGTAGATCGGGGGAAAAAAATGAATAAAAATGATAAAAAGAAAAACCACTCATGTAGACTGTAGCCTGGTTCTTAATCGGAGTGAGTGTACTGGCAGTCTATAATGTAGACTGTAGCCTGATTTTAAGCTGGTGAGCATATTGGCAGTCTGTAATGTAGACTGTAGCAATGGTTATTAAATGGAGTGAGCGTACTGGCAATCTATAATGTAGACTGCAGCCTGGTTCTTAACCTGAGTGAGCATACTGACAGTCTATAATGCCGACTTATTATTGGTTCTTTCAGTAAATAAAATAAAATATATATTTAAAAAAAACATATCAGGACACTAGCTTTTCTCGTAGTCTAATTGGATTTTGTCTCCCCTCTCAGTGTGATTATTATTTGAGATATTTCGATGTGAAGGGAGCTTTATAAAGTAAATACGATCATTATAATTGACCTCGGGTCGTTCTCTCCTGTTTATTTTGACCTCTCGCGCCCTTCCAGACAATGTTGGATAGGGCTCCATTCCACGTCACGTTTCCCAACCATTGCAGTTTCCAGTTCCGCAGAATTGTCGAGTGTCTTTTTTTTTCCCATCATGGATTTGGCTGACAGGTTCTATTTGTTTATCATGCCAGTTGCACAGAAGATCGTGGCGATGAGAAAGAAACAGCAGCTCTCCATTGGGCAGTGCAAGTCCCTGCCCAACTCTCCGAGCCACACCAACATGAGCACGGGCACCATCCCCTCCGTGCACATCAACCAGGTCGTGCTGTCTCTTCATAACAATGTAACAGCCCTTTTGTCGATCCACTGCTGGACGAGGGCCCCTCCCCATGCCGTGCGGGTCCCAGGGGTCATATGCCCACGCTGCAACACGCTGGTCCATGTGGGTTGGTAAAATTGGGGAAAATAGATGTGATAGCACAGACGTGTACAGTATGACAACGGGTTATCTTACACGGCCCTCTACTGGCCACCACGTAGCCCCACAGCAGCCGATAACAACCTGGCCTGCATGGTGGTCACCCAGTCACACGCTAACCAGGCTCAGTTATGCTTAGATTCCGAGATCTGAGAAGATCAGGTGCATTCTGAGTGAATTGGTCAGAGGATTTAACATGAACAAAAACGTCCATTTGCCTAGGAATGCTTCGCTGACTATATGGACTTATTGTATGGGTTCCTGCTTGGGATCTTTGGTCAATTTGTAATTTAATATTTGTTTTGGCCTCGGAGAAAACTCGCACATATATACAAAAAAAATTAACCCGTAAAAACAAAGTTTTTCACTATAAATCCTTTATATGCGTGGCGGCTAGAGTCCTCTCGTCCTCTGGCTTGAGATGGCTGCCACCTATGGGTCAGATGATTGCCTGCCACCATTGAGCAATTGGTAATTAAATTTTTAAAAAAATGCCTAAAAAGTGTAAAAATTTGGAAAAAAAATTTTCGCGAAAATTAATTGTCATGCACAACGAGTCTGTGTGCAAAATGTCAGCTCGATTGGATCACGGGAAGTGGGTTAAAAAACGACCGAAAGATTTGTACGGTCGTAAGCGCGCAAGCAAGCAAGCAAGTTTACTTAATATAAAGGATTTAAAAATACACAGATGGGCCAGAATCAGTCTGAGAAATTACGGACCATTAATATTGGCGTCTTCTTTACTGTTCCCTTTGCGTGCAGATTCCGGCCAGCAATGGTGGCGGTGGCGGTGGCGGTAGCGTGGTGGGTGGGGGAGGGGCATTCAGCGACTACTCGAGTTCCGTGCCGTCCACCCCGAGCACGAGCCAGAAGGAGCTGCGACTCGACCCACTGCCCGTGTCCTCCGGCACCCCCACGCCCGTGCGCAAGCAGTCCAAGCGCCGCTCCAACCTCTTCACGGTACCGCCGTTCATGCCACCACAGCGACGCACATCGTCTATGCACCGTATCTTCCAAGTCGGAATCGCAGTGTCTTACCTGCTCGCTTGTTGTTGGTTGCGACCATCCTCCGTACGATGATGGCTATTGACCTCTCACGATGGTTGTGCTCATTTGATTACTGATATCTTGTGGTTGTGCCATATAGCTGTTGTTTGGCATGATGCCAGCTCCTGAAGGAGCTCCCAAGCTCATGGAGCAATACTTCAGACACAATACCGAGTAACATACGGCCCCAAACCTACTCATTTATGGACCCCATGTGAATGTTGGGACTGGGCTGAGTCGACACCTGATAGGGGTGAAGGCCCTGAATCCCATCGTCACCTTTTGCTGATTGGGCCCCCTGTTGGCAATGATCACATTGAACAATCGGTCAACATGGGAATCTGGGCCGATAATTTACGTGATTTTACACTTCAGTGCCAACCAGCCATGTTGCCATCTTTAAAAAAGATTTATTAAAAAAAGCAAAAGCACATTCACGAAAGTTACCAGCTGTTTCAGTGTGTACACACAGCAATCGCTAGATACAGTGTGCAGTGAACGTATAAGGCCGCCCGCACTCATTACACACAAAGTGCTTGTCACAAATGAACCACAATAACTTGCTGATCTCGTCAAGGAGCATAAACCATCACGCGAACGCCACTCATCCTCGCAGCGGCTTATGGATAACCATTGAACAAAGACGGTCACTGCATCGCACGCTTTGAGATGCGTTTCTGCGGCCGTCTGGAACGCTCCTCCTTCCGATATATTAGGAAGCCACTGGAGCTATGCAATTTTAAATCTAGATTGAAAAGTCACTTCTTTAGAACTGATTTTTGTGTTTAGTTTGTCGTCCTTTTCCCATGCACCTCCGATTAGCACGGTTGGCTACGTACGGTGCGAAAAAAAGTTCAACATGCGTACATACGTAGCCGCCCAGGGTGTGCACCTACCTCACTCCAAGTAGAGCCATCCCCAAGTTCCACTGGAGCACGGCACGAAGTGCCACCGGCAGCGTCGCCTTCGCCGTCGCTCGGCAGCACCCGTCGCGCCGTAGCGATGCTCACCGGCTCCTGTTGTGCCTTACAGTCACGCAAGGGCAGCGACACGGAGAAGGAGAAGAAGAGTGTGGAGGCAAAGTCGGACAACATTGGCAGCGGCAGAGCCATCCCAATTAAACAGGTGACTCGCGCGTGCCGTCGTGACGCACCAGGCCAATTGTCAGAATTGCCGGTCAAGTGCATCAGGTTCTCGTTTAGAGGTTTCCAACAGTTATTCATCTGGCTATGGCAATGTGTACTGACGTTGAGTATGCTGCATAAAGCAATTGAGTGTAATGTTTTCAATTGTGATTGATGCGAGAGTGAAACACGATTAGTTGCCAATCCACATTATGAATATTACTGAATGAACTTAACGCTGATTGGTTACACTGAGTGCAGGAGGCCACATCATCCATGATGATAGCGCCATGGATGAAAACTAAATATTATTTGAAAACTTAATTTTTTTAGAATTGCTTTTTGTGTTTAGCTTGTTGTCCTTCCTCTGCACCTCCGATGAACACGGTTGGCTACGTACGGTGCGAAAGAAGTTCAACATACATACGTATAATGCCGAGCACTTACACCCACTCAGGCATTAACACTAATGTCCTACGGAGGCAGCAGCTGAGACTGCTGCAGTTACTATGTGAAATTTAAATAATGGGAAGTGCTGCAGTGCAGGCATTAAAATAGAGAGAACATGTTGTAGTGCGGAAATGAGAGCGTGCGTGTGCCCGTGAGTAAGAGTGCTGATGAGCGGAGCATGTGTGTGTAGTTGAGAGAACGATCAAGATCAAGCATATACGAAACATTTCGATTTAAAGCGTTCGTGACTGCAGGGTTCTTTCGGTAAAGTCACGTAGAAGGGAAATAATAAAATAATAAAAATAAAACATAATAAAATTATTCTCATGACGTTTCGGCCACAACGCAAGCAGGTGAAGAACAGGTCTGTCGGAAATGGTGGTGACGCTGTCTTTCCGACAGACCTGTTCTTCACCTGAGGACGGCTGCTTGCGTTGTGGCCGAAACGTTGTGAGAATTGTATTTTATAATGTTTTATTATTTTATTATTTTATTATTTCTCTTCTACGTGACTTTACCGAAAGAACCAAGAAGATGATATACTAAACACTCGCAAACTTGCAGGTGTGCATTTGCGCACGGTACGCTGGCTCTTCCTCGTGAATTGATGCTCGCATCCCAGGAGTCGTATTTCTGCAAATATTTAATAAACCGTATCCACGGCATCTGGCTAATGGGCAAACCTTGAAGGTGTAATTTTCCTCAAGGAAAAAAAAAACCAAACCGATAGTGCGTGATACAGGATGCCCCCTTTCTGAGTTTCTGAAATTTGCTGTGGCCATCATCACCATCTTCATCATCATAATCATCCTCACCGTCTATCATTTCATGACACAAGCCCTGCACCTGAGTCTCAATTGGTTTTAGTCAACTTATTTTTCCTTTGAAATCGTGAAGGTCCAAAGGATTAGCAATTTTAACTGCTCTCCACTCAGTATCCATGACTTACGCAGAAAAGACACTTGAATTTATTAAGTTCCTAGAATACATTTCAAGAGCCTTGCAGGAAACTCTCACTTGCTTCCAGAAGCGTTGTACTGGTCTCTTTTGTTTGTGGAAGTTGGCTTTTGCAGAAGTCACCCGTGTATCCTGTGTAATCTCAAGCTGCCCACGAATTAACGAGGCACCCAGGATGTGGTCGCTCTGAATCTCGCTTGTCACTCAGCTCTTTCCACGAGGGGGCGGTGTCGTCCCCTGTGAGGAATGTGACTAACGGTGGGACTGGTGGCCTCTCTGCACATTGGTGATACATTCCAGAGATTGAGCTCCCGTTTCTGGTCTTTTCTCAATTACTATCTATTGCTTAGTCACCCAGGGGCATTTGGAAGGTGTCTTATTGGTTCATTTTGTCTGCCGATGAGCCGAGGGCCTGGGCCCGTATCCTGGTAGTCTCATAGTCGTTGTGCTCCCCGCATTGTTCTGTGCATAGAGACAAGAGGGGGTTGTTGCTGCGCAGTTTACGCTCCTGAAGACCCCCGAGACAACATTCGCCAGAGTAGGTTATGTTGTGCCGGTGTTATAGCCCAACTTCACCAAAATAGTTCACCAAAATAGTACTAAATGGTTGATTCTACCTCAGGATAGTGCCTTGCACTCACCCCTTCACACTGCCTGGCCCCTGCTGGTAACATTCCCACGTCGAATATTAAGCAGGTAAAACTAAATAATAGAGCATAATTCACGGATTGTAATAAAAAAATATTTTAGATACATGTACTTGCCGGCCATTATGGAAGTGAATCATTGTCTGATTTCTTCCAATTTGTCCATTTTTACACAAACATTTTTTTGCAAACACTAACTTTACTCTTGCTCAAGGTACTTTATGCAACTGGTAAGTGATGAGATTCCACGTTAGTATCGCAGCGATGAACTAATTTCAAGCGGCATTAGCGCGCAACCTACCGCAGAGCAAGATTCAACACCTGTGCAGTGCCCACTGCAGTTGTTTTACTTACCTCACCCTGGCACCAGCATCTGAACAGGGGAACAGCTGGATGCCCAGTTATTGTTCAGGGCCTTGATGAGTTCAGGCATCAAAATGAAACCCCAGCTTAACCCCAGATGGGAACATTTACAAGTGGTGCGATAGCAATATGGTCATTTGGTTTCTCCTGCAAAAATGATTGGTATAATTTTTAAGCTATTTTGTATTATTAGAGTAATGTAACTTTGCTTTGATTATCAAAACCAATTCCTGCTATTCTTTGGAAATTCGTTTTCAATTATTGCTGCACTTTTAGCTCGATTGCTGTATAATTATACATTAAATATTTTATCCTCGGGTTTATATTTTATTTACAAGGCATTTCACGCACTTAATTTGTTTTTCCAAGTGCCCTCTCCGACAGCTGACGAGAAGAGCGTTGCCCGACAGTTAACGCGGGCCTGATGGCAGTCGTTGCGGAGTTCACATTGGCAGTAATTAAAGGAGATGCTCGGCTTAATGGACGGACCGTTAAAAACTTAAGAGACCCTCCGAGCAACCTCCATTAGATGCCTCGGCGCGGTTATGCTAACAAACATGGCCTTTAATCAGGAGAAGCCTGTTGCGACTCATCCGGTCGCTTTGGTGTTGGGTGAGGGCGGCGATCATCGCGTGCCGTCCATGGCTGATGTGTGGCTCCCAGATGGCTCGCACTCCACCTGTTGGAGCCATCAGAGGCACCCCGAGTTTTAATCAGCGCGTTATATCGGCCCTTGGAACCCTCTGCCGCCATCTGGCAGGAAGGGGCCCTCTCCCCTCCTCCAGCGATTACACGTGGCTATAACATGGCCCTCGCCACTCGCTGCACCGCTCCTAACGGCCTCCATCTGGGCTCGGCGAACGCCATTACGCGCCCGCGAATCGCTCCGGCACCGCGATTAACTCTCCCGCCTTCGCCGAGCACCGTGCCGCGCTCGCCTCTTCAATCACGCCTTTAATTGCGTCGCTCACCGTGGCTGCGCACCGCTCGCGTTCCGCCGCCGAGCGTCACGCGTGGGGGTTGGGGGGGGCGGCGGGGAAATCGAAGGCGCCGGTGTCAGTAATGGAGCAACGCAATCCTTGCTCTACCTCCCAATCCGCGAGGCCATTAAGGCCGGGGCCGTATTAATCACCTCCCGTAGGCCATTATGTTTCTGGATTAATCTTGCCTAATTGCAGGCGGGTATATCCATTAGCCACGCCTGCTTGAGCGCCGTCTTGCCTCGCTGCAGTCGGTAATGCGACCGTAGTTTGAAAGTAGAATTTGTTTTTATTTTTCCGATGCACGTTAAATCAACGCCGGGTTCACCTAATGGACCCCACTGGGTCAAGCTACAGTTTGGTGAAACGCACTGTTAAGATGAAGCCTCTGTTTGCTATGCGACTGCTTCATATTCTTCGGAATGCAGCACTATTTTGTATTTGGTCTGAAGCATTAGAAATTATTTTCAAAAAATTTAACTGAAAACACCAACCACTTAATGCAAACGGTAACAAAGGAGATTTGAATTTCGATTTAAAGCTTTCGTGACTGCAGGGATTCATATTCTTGGTTCTCTCGGTAAAGTCACGTAGAAGGGAAATAATAAAATAATATTGATATGAAACAATAAAAATTCTCACGACGTTTCAAATTTTCTTGCTGTGGATTTCACACCGGATGATGATTGCTTGTGTTGCAGTCGAAACGTCGTGAAAATTTTTATAATTTTATATTTTTATTATTTTATTATTTTCCTTCTACGTGACTTTACCAAAAGAACCAAGAATATAAAGGAGATTTGTTTTAAAATTAAACAAGTAATTGAGTAAACATTTGATTTAATTTTCCTTAATGAAGTGCAATTAAGGAGACACAGGCACCCACTAATCAATCAATCTCTGTGCATTATCTTAATCCTGGGTTGACCCCAGCCTGACCCCAGCACTGGCCGTGGCAGCCACCACCCTTCCCTCCTGTCAAGGGGCGATGAGTGGAGAGAGGGTGAAGAGCAGGGGACCTTTGGAACTGTTTGTTTGTTTGGTGGATTAGCCCCCGTGATGGCATGCGGCACATGACAGAGGAGGAGCGGCCGCTGCTTTGAAGCCATGAGAAAGCTGGGCAGGCGGTTTCCTCACAGCAAGAGGGCCCAACTCCCCTTTATCCTCACCCTGCGAGCGCTGCCATTGACCGGCGAAAAGGCAGCCACTGCTGCCCTGGGTCCCGGCGACCCCATTCATCACGGCGGCCTTTAGCATGCAAATCCGAGCGGCGGCGCTTCACAGGCCGTGTGTGCGCACGCCTCTCCAGCGCCTCCTCCATGCTGCCGGTCGACCTGGCCATTGTGCGTAGTCGTCACGTTTTTTGTCTCGCTCGATCGTGCCGCTCCGTTGTGAGCGACGCCGATTTTCTAGCCTGATCGCCGTGATACGCCTCGCCCCGAGCGTACACGGACAAGAGGAGTCCGGTCCGTGCCATCTTCGTACTATTTTGTCCAGCATGATCAGCTCCGTCGATGCTGGATGGAGGCCTCCCAACACAGTCGCCGGCCCACGTGGTCTTGCGATGCCACAGTCCGTTTCGCCCCTGCACCTGGGCTGATGTAGTCACTCTGTCTCTGCAGTGGCCATCATCGTGGGCATCTTTTGCCCTTTGGCTGCTATTCCATTACCAGTCTTAGCCATTGTCCTTCCTATTGATGCGTCATGCCCACACTCGAACTCATTTTTTGGAAGTCGGTGAGATGTCTCTAATTTGTATTTGTTCTCTGATTCATGTGTCGCTCTTCGTCTCCCAGTGTAATTCCAAGCATGAACTTCCTTTTTTTTGTTTTCCACATCACTCTCCATGGTATTTTTTTCAGTATGTCATTGCATGCAACATGCGCTAATTTAACATTTCTCTTTTACACGTGTTGGTATGCTGCTTCAAATTATCGAATACAATTTCTCCTCTTGTTAGTCAATTCATTCAACTAATTAATTGATGACCCATTCCACCATCAACACTTGCCCTTGGTAAACATATTCTGCTGTTTAGCAAACACATTATTTATGTTTTAATTACTATATTTTAACTATATATTTTATTTTAATTGTTTAGTGAACTATTTAATTGTGGTCATTTTTGTTTGTCCTGTTTTTTATTATTATTTATGAATTAGTTTCTTGTCTCGTTAGTTAAGGGGCTCTGTATACCTAATTGAAAAAACATGTCTAATTTCGGAGTGGCTGTTTTAGAGGTGTTGATTGTGCGCCATTTCAAGGCTACCACGCTATAGACAAAAGGCCGTATATGTAACTTTTATCACGATCAAGTGCCCTGAGCACTTCTTACAGAACTTCAATATATTATTCTGTTAAATAACGGTACTTGGCAAGTGATCTTCAAGTCCAAAATTAACGGAGCCCTTTGTGTTTTTCTCTTGTTACTAGAGCAGCTCACGTGTGACCGAACTTGCGGCGTTACCACACTCGCTTGGCATTCATAGCGTGGTTGGTTCTGTCAAGATGAGGACATTTCAGTCCAGCTCCGTCGGAGGCTAAAGAGCTTAAGTGTGTGATCCTGAGTTATGCCTCCTTCCTTATTGTGCCCCGTGCCTTTCCGTAATTGCCCTTTCCCACCCAAACCCTCTGATGGGATCCCTTAAATGGATTCTCCTTTGTCTCTCATCGGCTTCTAAACACATTTGAAGGCTCAATTACAGGGCCAGTGAAACAGGCGAAGTAAATGCATGCGTGGAATGATCAAATGCCCAGCTGCCCCCCACCCCCTCCCTGGCCACATCATTTTCTCAGCCCATGGGTCTTGGCAGACACGTGGGCCCAATGTGAGGGATCCTGGTACACACACTTGTAACTGCTGACCAGTGGGAACAGATGGATTTTATTATACGTGGCCTGGCAGGCACAGTGAGAAACCTCTTGAGCGCAACGCTGATATAAAGTTGGAGCGTTGAGGTTTCTGTGCCCTGAAGGTTGTGATAAGATGAACGGAATGCTATGCTTGATATAGCACTTAAAATATTGAAAATAAATTAGATCTTTTCAGACCTGGTATGAATGCGGAAAGGATATGCTCATCATAAAATACCATGCAGCATGATTTCATGCAAGTTGACTGCTTTCTCACTTTACCAATAATCATTCAAAAGCCCTGCATAGTCTGTGATCATGGATTAAGAAACATCTTTAACCTTTAAAAAAACACTGATAGTCTAGTTTTGTAAGAAGCAAGAGCGACATTTTACATTAACGACCGCTAACCCCGTATGTGCAGAGCCGCGTTGTAGAAAAACATCGAAGTGGAACTCGTGATCGTTAGGTCCAAGACCAGCCGGCGATTGCACTGGGCATTCGTGGTATTAATTTGCTGCAGAGTGAAGATAGTGAATAAGGTGGCACACTGCAGGCATAACATTCTACCAGAGACGGAAGATTGATGGGAGACTCGGTAGGATCGGTGCTCACGCTATTGCCTGTACTCCAAACCCTCCCATCCGCACCCTCTCCCGTGCCACCTCCCTTCTATGATGTGCTCCCCCCGCCACCTCCCATCTTTTTCATGTTTGCTGCT